>NW_027266330.1:30852500-31544166 GCF_022045235.1 Haliotis cracherodii | reverse complement strand
GGACTTGAGGCTCTCGATGAAGTATTTGACAGCTCGTCCGTGACTGCATGACACGGACTTAGTTGCCTCTGTGAGAGAAAACGAGGATAAATGGGGATCAATGCACTGTAACTGTATGTTTGTTTGCTTGTTTGCTTGTTGTTTAACGCCGCACTCAGCAATATTCCAGCAAAATGACGGCGGTCTGTAAATAACCGCGTCTGGACCAGACAATCCAGTGATTGATATCATAAACATAGATTCACGCAATTGGGATACGATGACATGTATCAACCAAGTCAGCGAGCCTGACCACCCGATCCTGTCTCTAACGACAAACATAGTTGCCTTTTACGGCAAGCATAGGTTGCTGAAGAAAGTGTGTCGAGTCGTGGGTGGTAGGGTGAAAAAATACCAAATTGTGTCAGTTAATTTCACAATTTTCTTACATGCAAGACAGGAGTTTATGTTAGGGTCAACGAATTGACTGGTGTGTGTGTGTGTGTGTGTGTGTGTGTGTGTGTGTGTGTGTGTGTGCGTGCGTGATACAGCACAAAATAACATGTCACTGACTAACTCGTAGTACGTATTATGTGTAAATAGCAGTAAATTCTTCTCGGTGTACATATAAAATATGACTGGCATTAAGTATGTTCGTATCTGGGCCACGATTTATAGTTCTAGCCCACTGAGACACCATGCCGCAGTTTAACATGATTACCCCACTCAGACATAGTATACTGACTCCGGGCCGACCGGTCCTTGGTTTAGCACCTTAATGCCGATCGCCAGGCGGGGCAACAACAAGTACCTTCTTATAACGTCTTGGTGGACGCTCTACTACTAGACCACAGAGGCGGCCACGGTCACATGTGGTAAAACATGTCCATGGCATAATGAATCAGTTCCATGTGGATTCCTATGGAAGTCGTAGAGGCGACCTACCCGTGAAGTTCCGGGGTGGAATAGGCCTTCAGCAACCCATGCGTGCTGTAAAAGGCGACTATGCTTGTCATAAGCATCTTCCCGGGGCAAGCCTATATCAAAGCCTAGTTTCTACCCTTGCTAGATCAAGGCCATTTTTTCTTGGCACGACCCTGGCGTCACCTCGCGTAGATCACGAGTTGTGCCCCTTGTAATGAAAACGTGATATCCAATCAGATCGCTGTTCTTATCTCGTACAGCTTCGCACAAAGATGGCGACTACCATAGGCGACGATCTAGTCGATCAGATAACGAAATTATTCGCGATTTTATCCCTGACTCAAAAACATACGCATTATTTCGATGAAAAAGACGTGTCAACAAAGACGGGCAGCGGTAAATTACTTTCAGACGAAGGTGTACCAGTCGTGGGTGTTGATTTTGTGAAATGTTCTCTGATTGGACTATCGAAATGTGCGATAGTCCAATCATATTTGAACAGAAAAGTTGGCTTGATGTGGCAAGGGTGGAAACAAGACTTTGAAAAAAAGGCTAGTGGAGTCATAAGAGGCGACTAAAGGGATCGGTTGGTCAAGCTCGCTGACTTGGTAGATGCATGTCATCGTATACTATTTGCGTCGATGGATGCTCATGATATCGATCACTGGATTTTCTGGTCCAGACTCGATAATTTAAATTTACCGCCGCCATTTAGCTGGAATACTGCTGAATGCGGCCTCAAACAAGAAACCTTAGATGCTACCAAATGGATCGGATGGGTCATGCTCGGCGATTTGGTTGGGGGCGTGACATCGAACCCGGGCGGCGTGGTTTGTTGTTCACAATATCAATCACTGGTTTGTTTAGTTCAGATTCCATGATTTAGAGGCTGCCGTCATTCAACGTTGATGGAATATTGCTGATTTTGCGCTTTAAATAAAAAATTTAAAAAAAAGAAGAAGAAAAAAACCAAAAGATGTGGATTGCCTTCGTCAGATTAGTAATTGGAAACTGTGAGTTGAATACTGACATGTTTCTGACACTTCCAAAAAGTACGGAAAGAGACGAGGTGTGCGGATGTACGGAATCTGTTATCTCTATTGCTCGCGATCAGCTCTCAACTTACGACCGGCGTGGCCTCCGAAAATGCCGCCGAGCAGGCTGCCGAGAGGGTTGTCGGAGCACCCGGGCTGGTCCTCGCCCCCGTTAGGATAGAAGTCGATATCCCCGCATGCCTTCATCATGCCATATCCTGGTGACAACACGACATAAGTCAATTGATTAAGATTGGTTGAATTTTTACATAAAAATGTATAACATCAGTAGGGGGAAAAGAGTGGCAATATATAGTGTCTCCTCATTATGTGCATACCCAAAACCCACAAACACTGATTGAAAACCATCATTAATTATAATTTAACACACAAATAAACAAATCAACATGTTATCAGAGTAGGCAAGATGTCATCAGATATAAAACAAAAAAAGGGGAGGGGGTGGGGGTATCCGCCACAAGATAATTTCTGACAGTCTATTTTTTCTAAACAGTGCGCACCTATAACCTTCGTTGTCTGATCAGTCTGGGATGTACAAGATCTCCCGGTGTTTGTAAACAAGACGCAAAGATAAACATATTCTTTCACAAGATATCTTTAAAAGATAATTGCATGCCTTACTTGACGGCTGTCCACATAATAGTACAACGTGTCTCTTATCTACCTTTGTCACAATACCTGACCTAAAGAATGTCTTGTCTACATTTACTCTTACAGTATTCTTCAAATATAGTGAAACGTTTTCTCGGATCATCTGGAGTTTCTGCATTGTTTGTTTGTTTGTTTGTTTAACGCCGCACTCAGCAATATTCCAGCTATATGACGGCGGTCTGTAAATAATCGAGTCTGGACCAGACACTCCAGTGATTGACATCATGAGCATCGATCTACGCAATTGGGATCGATGACATGCATGAACCACGTCAGCGAGCCTGACCAACCGATCCCGTTAGTCGCCTTTTACGACAAGCATAGTCACCGTTTACGGCAAGCATGGGTTGCTGAAGACCTATTCTACCCCGGATCTCCACGGGTCGAGACAGACTCATACGCCTTACTGCATGTCTTATTGTGAAAGGGGGCGGTCGGGTCGCCTAGTGGTTAAAGCGTTCGCTCGTCACGCCGTAATATTGCTGGAATATTGCTAAAAGCGGCGTGAAACTATACTCACTCACTATCTTGGAAGTGCCCTAAGCTTCAACGTACCAAACTATCTGTACAAAAACTAATATTGTTCAATAAATAATTAATTCCTTGCATGTTACCATGGTATTTTGTGTGTTGGAAACAGATTACTTCAATCTTATTTCGTACCTGCGATGCCGCTAAACTTCTCCCCGTCGGTGTGGATAACATCGACGAAGGAGGCATCCGTCTTGTCGAGGCGATTGGAGTCAGGGAAATTGATGAAGTAGGGTTCGGCAGGATCCAGACCTGAAAGCAATGAACCAAATAATTACCCCAAAATTCTGTGTAGAGTTGTGCCCCTTAGCCCTGACATGTTCCGCTGACTGTGGGTCCTTATCAGCATGGGAGCTGGGATGTTTGGTTTTGATTTTGGCTCTAGTGTGTTTTCTGGATGCATAGCAACTTTCTCTCCCCCCCCCCCCCCCCCCCCCCCCATCACGCTTTCAGAGACAACCCTTCCCACCCACCCTATCCCCTCACCTCTCACACGCGGACACACATACTCACATGCTAATGCATACGCACCCACACCTAGGATATTGAGTGGTCGGCCCTTATCGCAAAGCAAAAACTGATATGAAAAACTTGTAGGCTATTTTTGTCTGCTTCGCTCGTTTGCCAAGAGAACGAGTCACCAATTATCTTGGTGTCGAGTGGTGTCGAATGCGGAGCACGATGATCCCTGTCATCATAATATTAAGATCCAAAGCGACTATGGTTGTCATGAGAGGCGCCTAACGGGATCGGGTGGTCAGGCTCGCTGAATTGGTTTAATGCATGTCATCGTATCCCAATGGCGTGGATGGATGCTCATGATATCGATCAATGGATTGTCTGGCCCAGACAAGATTATTTACAGATGCCATATAGCTGGAATATTGCTGAGTGCAACAAACAAACAAACAAACAAACATGCAATATGGTGACAAGGTACCTGAAATCCTTCTGATGCCTCTGACTGCGGCGCCAACATTACCGGATATCTGCGCCCCAAGACTGTGGCCAATCAGATGAACTTTCTTCAGGTCCACGTGGAGCGATGAGTGCAGATACTTGACGAACTTGGCCACCTCGGCGGCCACCAGGAAGGTGTTGGCTGTGGCTTGGGTGTAGGGGAATGAGGAGCCCTTGCCCCAGTCCACCACGATCACGTTGAAGTCACCCTGGAAATAACCAGAATGATTGATTTCTTTGATTCAGTGTGTCTGTGTGTTGTTTAACGACGCACTCAGCAAATATTCTAGCCATGTGACGACGACCTGTAAATAATCGACTTTGGCCCAAACAATCCAGGGATTGATAGTGTGAGGACGCCGTAGTGGTATGATGACACGCAACTTGCCAAGCCACCGAACCTGTCCACTTGGTCGCCTCTAACGACCAGCACAGGGTACTGGCGACCTATCCCGGAATCACCAAGGGGTAGATTCAGTCTGAACTGAATGCATGATTTAACCAATTTGACCATCAAAATGCTGATTAATGCTCTGGTGCCTACTGACATCATAAGGTGCACAAAACATCAAGTTAATTACTACAGACCAACCGGAAAAAGGAACACGAGTGCGTGGGGTTCCACTCCACTTGATCAATATTTATAACAATGTTAGCAATACCCCTTTGAAAAAGTCGTTAATAACCATATCACCTTGTTTAGCGGCAGCGAGAACTTAGGTCTGACCAGTGTTAATTTATGTTGACAAAAAATGAAAGAAGAGGTTTCTTTGTTTTAAAAAGATGTCGCTTGACATGCTTCCATCCTGGAAATAAAAAACCCAACAATTTCATTAAAATCAGATATTTACTTCGATGCTTTCCTTGCCAGATATAAAAAATTGAGTGGATAATTCGTGATAAAATTTGAGCTTTTTAGCCCAAAATAGTCAAGTTATTAATACAACGACACTTTTTATGGATAACAACTTCTTTTATTGATTATCACGACGTTCCAGGAGTACGTCTTGCTCCTTCATCCTTCATCTGACGAAGGAACAAGAAGTAGCTCTGAAAGGTCGTGACACAGAATAAGAGGTAAAATACCGTTGTTATCCAGGGATGCAGGATGTCCCATAGGCTATTACGGCCTAGAACACTTGGCGGAAAGTGAGAACGTTGTCATAAAGGTCAAGTGTCAAGGTCTTGACGTTATTATAAGGGCCAAGTGTCAAGGTCTTGACGTTGTTATAAGGGTCAAGTATCAAGGTCTTGACGTTGTTATAAGGGCCAAGTGTCAAGGTCTTGACGTTGTTATAAGGGCCAAGTGTCAAGGTCTTGACGTTGTTATAAGGGTCAAGTGTCAAGGTCTTGACGTTGTTATAAGGGCCAAGTGTCAAGGTCTTGACGTTGTTATAAGGGTCAAGTGTCAAGGTCTTGACGTTGTTACAAGGGTCAAGTGTCAAGGTCTTGACGTTGTCATAAAGTTCAAGTGTCAAGGTCTGGACGTTGTTATAAGGATCAAGTGTCAAGGTCTTGACGTTGTTATAAGGGTCAAGTATCAAGGTCTTGACGTTGTCATAAAGGTCAAGTGTCAAGGTCTTGACGTTATTATAAGGGCCAAGTGTCAAGGTCTTGACGTTATTATAAGGGTCAAGTGTCAAGGTCTTGATGTTGTTATAAGGGTCAAGTGTCAAGGTCTTGACGTTGTCATAAAGGTCAGGTGTCAAGGTCTTGACGTTGTTATAAGGGCCAAGTGTCAAGGTCTTGACGTTGTTATAAGGGTCTTAGCGTGATTATAATTTTGTGAGCTATGAATGTGTCATAAACTTGACCATGAAACCTCATGACATGCACGTTACAACTTTTCGGTTACCAAAGAAAACGAACCACCAATATTAACTCTATCAAAGACAATAAAACCGTCCTGTGTCACCGTAAGAGCAAAAAAAATATACTTTATTTTTATGTCGCAGTGCAACATGAAAAGTTTTCATCTTGTTTGTTTGTCTGTTGTTTAACGCAAAACTCAACAGTATGACGTCTATATGACGGCGGTCTGTAAATAATCGAGTCTGGACCAGACAATCCAGTGGTTGCCATCATGAGCATTGATCCACGGAATTGGGATACGATGACATGCATCAACCAATTCAGGGAGCCTGACCACCCGATCGCGTTAGTCGCCCCTTTCGACAAGCTTGGTAACCGTTTCCGGCAAGCATGGATTGCTAAAAGATCTGTTCTACCCATGATCTTCACGGGTTTGTTTTCATCTACGAAATTTACTTGAAAATATTGTTACTGTTAAATCACCCTCTAAACTTGGAAAATAGAATAATATGTCCGTGTCGTAGCTCGGTGATTATTTTCATGTCCTTGTTGAAAATCAAACCTTTGGTATATGACGAACAGGTCACACTGAGTGCAGCCTTGTGGTTAAAGCGTTCACTCGTCACGCCAAAGGTCCGGGTTATATTCCAATTTTCGAAGCCCACTTCTTGTGTTGCCCCGTCGGAATACTGCGGGAACATTCCTAAAGACCCCCACTTGTCGAATATTGCTAAAAGTCAATAATGCTGGAATGAACGCTCACAGTGGAGGACCGCCGTCATATAGCTGGAATATTGCTGAGTTCAGCGTTAAACAACAAAACAAACAAACAAAGACCACAATGGAGGACTAGTGCTGAAAACTCACCTTCTGCAGCAGATCATTCTTCATCTCAGTCACCCACGACGTGTGACCACTGTTGCTGAATCCATGGATGATGAACTTCGTCTCCTTGCTTGCACTGAAATGTCCAGCACTCAACAAGCTTCTCCAGTGGGAGCTGTCCGTGGCCAGGAGGACAGACTTCCCATGCTTACTGAACAATTCAAAGGCTGTCTTTATCACATCCGGTTCTTGGGGCAAAGCCGTGAAAGAGCCGAAGGTATGAAAACAGCCATACCCAGTGTAACACTTCTCCGACACAACAGTCACAGCACAGAGACACAACAGTAGGACCACATTCATGGTCAGGGATTCGAACACGACCTGAGGATGTAAAAACTATTATCTCAACAGAGCCAAGCCTCAGAAGCAGCCACGAAGACCCGACTTCTTGTCTTCCAGATCGACAACTGGGAATGTCCTGCTGACTTTATCAAGGCGTTGATCGGGAGATAAGGCGCCTGGCGCCGTAAGTATTTTATCAACACGCCTCCACATAAAGACTGTACTGAAATGATCGAACATGATGATCGCGCATTGATGCGCCCGATGGCGCGGATCGTTGCTCATGTTTTCACTCCTTTGTTTGTCTGGCCACGACTGGATTACTCCCAAGCCGCCGTGAGATATTGCTGGAATATTGCTGACTCACTCATTCACGGTCACGTTCTCATTCGTTCAAAATATTAAACACGCTCTCAAAAGTTTGAAAATCCAAACGGACAGGGAAGACCCAATCGTCTAAAGCGCCGCAATTCGGAATGCGCCTACAAAGTTTTAAACTAACATCTTGTCTCGGAAATGGAAATAATCAGTTGTTGAATTATAGTTATGAAATGTCATAAAAAGGAGGTAAGAGACGTTCTTAAATTTTCTGCAGTAATCTATACTTGCCAAATATTATAGATTTGCATGGGCTTTATTGGGAGTATTTGTGTCAGGGTCTGTATGACAGACTAATAACAAATTGTCATCAGATGTGAAAAAAGGGTCTCCTAAAAAACAAAAAAACAAAAACAAAAAACAAACAACAAGAAGGAAAGAAAACCACCCCACCCCTTCGGTTCCCTGCACTGGCATCAAAGTTAGTGCCAGTGAGCAAGGAGGTGTGAAAACTTCCTCTAAAGGTCATAGGATGGGAAAGCATCATGCATTATGTTGACAAGCAACGTAAATTCCGCTGCATATCTACACCTGAATTCCTGCAAAGACTTGACCTGGCCTTTGATGACGAAACCTTGAATACAAAGCTTGACTGTACTTGACCAGGCCTTTGATGACGAAACCTTGAATACAAAGCTTGACTGTAAGTCAGAAGAAACACATTATTCAGTTGATGGGAATACCACCACGGAGAACAGTACACAGGTCAATGGGCAAGATGAAGTGACACGAGATGCATGTGCAAATCATGCGTTCACGTGCGAAACGTGGCATTTACGTGTCAAACAAGAACCAACGCATCGTCATTGTTCCGAATGTGTGAAACAAATATTACTCAAGTCTCAACTATAATAGAATAATCGGATATGAAGATAAAAAACATCCCTATGAAAAGTGTATTAAAGTAATTGTATTTGTATGTTACTTGTTGTGGATTTAACCCCAATAGCAGGTAAGTGCGTTATTTATCCGAAACCATTAAGCCTGTCCCAACGACAAAAAAAAGTAACGGAATGCCTGTGTACTGTTGTGCGTTATCTCGGGAGAAAGGTCACGCGGGTGTGTCTTGGTGGGAGTATTGTCGTGTCACCAATCTGTCTTGTAGATAGAGCAGGCACTCCTTCATATAACTCGGACAACGGTACCTAAAAAACTAGCCGTGAAATCAGCCATTTTTTTCACTGTTTGTACTGTCCAACATCCGCTGATCACTTAGACAAAACCGTCCTATGGTCCTTCCTGAGGTCCTAATATCATATGCTGATTTTCCTCCGACATTCACAATCTCCGTCTGAATTAAAGATGAAAGAATATGGTTGATTTTGTTTATACCCCTTGTTCCCATACCAGTTACCTTTGAATAGAACCAAACATCTCCAGGACAATGTCAATTTTTAAGATTTATGGAGGTTAAAACAATATGGCGTGGAGTTTATTACTTATATACTGCATCGGACTTGAGTAGAACTTCGTGAAAGGCGTGAAACGTAGCAATGTGTTGGCGACCAGTGATGTCGGATAGTAAAAGCGGAACAGTACATAACTAAGATTCGCAGCTAAGTAAAAGCAAACTGGTTCGCCATGTTCATGTTTAGTTTGGGACAAGGAAAGAAAATGTAGACCATGTAGACGAGTACATGATGGAATAATGGACTAAACAAAACTGCTCATGATTCACGCACTTACTGAAAAATGAACGCTATATATTTGTCTTTGTGTGGGTGGGGGTACTGTTGCCAGTGAACACGCCATTTTGTAAAAGTCCGTCACCGGTAGTGATGTCATACGGAAGTAAACATTGTTGTACATATTTGGTAATTTCTTTGAGGTAAAAATTTTGAACTCGGCATCCAGCGTGTTCTTTGATCTTATCTAGGTTTCATTATCATATCATCGCCTTGATAATCCACAAATATGGTGGAAACCTTTTTGTGTAGGGTCACATCATTTATGAGTAGTAAGCAATACATCGTCACTCATGACCGTGGTGTTATGTATTAATCCGCCACTGTGATCATAAGAATAGAAAAAAATGCATCTATTCGATGCTAAAAAGGTGCGATTTTAGGGTGTGTAAGAAACAGATTACTCAACTCGTGCCTGTCAGATGCCATTTATTTTACAACTCGTCATTTCAAAGCGTATCTAACTCACTTTCGCTCGTAAGATACGTTTTAAAACAACTCGTTGTAAGATAAATGGTATCTGACAGGTATTCGAGTAGTAATCTATCTATCTATCTATCTATATATGACGTAATTGTTGAAATTGTGTTGCAAGACACACCTAGGAAACAATGCCATATGACGTCATCATAGCAACATGGATGCTGGAGTCATCCACTCTCCGGTGCAGTGTAAACTAGTTCCACTGTTGGTACGCGACTCAAGTTTAGCGCGATTCAGCTCGTGCAGTGGTGACTGAGCTGGCCGCATGGAACACTGGGTAGGAGAGTGGGGATCACACATTAGATGACCATAAGCTCCTCTCAGTGATCTATCATCTCTCCACGCACTGAATAAGACCACCGGTGTTGAGGGTTTTTGATATCTCTTTACCAAATACCACCTGCTGCCACACATTTTATAAAGCAAGTCCTATCAAAGTTTTTTTATTTTAAATATAGTTTATTTATTTTCGGTGTTAACTTCATTCATATGGCTAAAGGAATTATGAATGAGGACTAATATAAATAAATATTATTTATCCAAACACCCATCCGAACACTATCTGTCTACTGTGGGGCATCTTTTGCAATGAATCATTCATTTGCAGGCTCTGGTTTGTAACGGCAACGATGGTTAAGAACTGTTCAGGGGGCTCTTAGTGGGGTGTACTCCTAGGGCCTTCGACACGTGAAGATCCGGGGTAGAATAGGTCTTCAGCAACCCATGCTTGCCGTAAAAGGCGACTCTGCTTGTCGTGAGAGGCGACTAACGGGATCGGATGGTCAGGCTCGCTGACTTGGTTGATGCATGTTATCGTGTCCCAAATGCGTACACCGATGCTCATGATGTCAATCACTGGATTGTCTGGTCCAGACTCGATTATTTACAGACCGCCGTCATATAGCTGGAATATTGCTGACTGCAGCGTTAAACAACAATCAAACAAACAAAGTTAAGAGATAAACCAACTGTGTTTTAAAATTTGATGTTGAGCCGCTGTAGAGCAGATGCCTGATATTTATTTATTTATAAAACGCTCGGTATTAAATTGAAATAGGCGTATCCGTGTTTTATGATGTGAACTGAACATCTTGAGAATAATTAAAACCAAGTAAAGGTAATCAATAAAACTCACTCGTTCACTTTATATTACTTTTTCAGTGTGAATTTTACACTATATTCTGCATTTCCATTGTCTGGCGCTCGGCATTAAGGGGCTAAATCAAGGACAAAATCTCATATAGAAGAGCGCTTTGAAAATGATGCTCTCTTGGAACGCGTGATTATCACGTGTATTAAGGTCCGCTAGCTTAGAATAGTCCGAAAAAGGGGTCACAGGTAGTTATAAATGTAACAAATATCACTAAAGTTCAAGAATAAAAAATACGCTTGTCTATTTAAAACACATAGTTTTTCAAGTCGAAGTTGACAAATAATCCTCGAAACTAACTCCAAATATATTTAATGTATGTATGTATGTATGTATGTATGTATGTATGTATGTATGTATGTATATTAATGTCAACGCAACCTGCAAATAGATAAAAGACAAAAGTCCAAAGATATATTATATTATTTATATATATATTAATGTCAACGCAACCTGTAAATAGATAAAAGACAAAAGTACAATTTACTCGACCGGTTTCACGAATGTGGTTTTCAAGAGATTTTACTGACAGTGTAATTCATCAAATTTGATCATAAGACTAGTCATACATTAATCATGGCCACCATGACAAGAATTATAGTTATACATCGGGTGAATGCAGAAATCTGATATTCAACATCTCTGCGTAATTATACAGCTGGAGGTAGACCCAGCGCCGCGTGACTCCAATTCTCCCACAAGTTTCAATTTTCGGAAAGTCTGCTTCAGAAAAATGACTCAGCAAACAGGGGGTTAAGATTCGTTGGTTTTATGAGAAATGTTATCCACAGGGACACGGATGTTGTCGAACGTGTAATCCTCACTAAGTATTTTTAAGAGGTGAGGTGAGGTGGAATGGAGTCGCGTCCAAGATTATTGCACTTATATAGCGACGTGCATGTACGTGTGTGTGTGGCTGCTTGTACTAGTCCGGATTGATGCCGATTTTTAGTGCGCCAGACATGGTAACAACAAGTACCATCTTTTAACGTCTTTTGGTATGACGCGGCATGGGATCGAACCCCATGGGCTCTCTGGGCGGACGCTCTACCATTAGGCCACGGAGGCGGTCGTATTTTTAAGAGAATAACCAACGAGCTATGAGGAATTACGGTTCATCTTTCGCGAGGGAATAGATGATCTATGTCATATATATAGATCCTGAGTGAGCGATACCCGACTGGAAGATAAACCGTGTTTCCGAGTTGGTCATTATCTTTCTTACCCGCAATAAAACTTACTGCAACCGTCTAATGGGCAGAAAAGGTTGTTTTGCATCGGGGGGACAAATATTTCATAGCTTGCAAAGAGATTCGAAGCGACGCCATATGTTGTTTTTGTTTGTTTGTTTTTTTTAGTTGTTGTCGCTATAAGGCTGAAATAATTTTAACTCACTCAGTCGTTTGTTGTTTAACGCCGCACTCAGCAATATTCCAGCTAAATGACGGCGGTCTGTAATTAATCGAGTGATTGACATCATAAGCATCAATACACGTAATTAGGATACGATGACATGCATCAACCAAGTCAGCGAGCCTGACCACTCGATCCAGTTAGTCGCCTCTCACGAGAAACATAGTGGCCTTTTACAGCAAGCATGGGTTGCATGAAGACCTATTCTACCCCGGATCTTCACTGGTCGTGACGCCATATGAACGAATGTTTGCAAAAAGTTCTAGATGACGTCATCCACTGAACATGACGTCTCAAATGAGTTAGCTGACGTAGTTGTAACAATAGACTAACTGCGCTGATGCCTCAACTTGAACAGAAACTCACATGTACACATTTTTATATATTTTCAAAGAAAAAAGACTCACTAAGGCTCGGGAGTTATTTCCCTCGGGACACACAATCCGTATTTCCTCGTAGTTCGTAGTTTATTCTCAAAATAATGTTCGGGGCGGTCGGGTAGCCTAGTGGTTAAAGCGTTCGCACGTCACGCCGAAGACCCGGGTTCGATTCCCGACATGGGTACAATGTGTGAAGCCCATTTCTGGTGTCCCCGCCGTGATATTGCTGGAATATTGCTGAAAGCGGCGTAAAACCATACTCACTCACTCACTCAAAATAATGTTCACCACAAGTCAAAGGCCGATGACGCGAATTAAACTTAAGATAAACCACCTTTGTATTATAATAGTTATTTATTCCACATGGGCCAAAGGTCAAAATACAAAACAATAACAAAAATAATCTGTAGTCCTCGACACTTGAAAAAGAATCACGAAATATCAGTTGATTATTAACAAAGACAGCTACATGTCTACATGTGTGCTTATACTTATAAAGTTGAAACAAGCCATTCCGGCGATACGCAATATTACTAACGCTTAATAAATGGCAAAAATTGCAAAGTGTGCTTTTTAAGAAATATCCAGTTGGCAAAAAACGTCTTTTAGTTTTGATCACGTGGTTACAATCAGGATAAGGTCGGCTGCCAGCGGCTATATTTAGCAGCGCGTGCATCACGAACTACGCCAATGGCGCTTTAAATACCACATCTGGACGTTTATTTTGTCTCAGTTCGAGCTGGTAATGTATGTCATCTGCACTTGCTCCTAAGTGTAACCGCTCGAAGTCACCTGACTGACGACCAAATGCTGTAGGGTAACCGAAGTCTCTTCAGTAATCAAGTGCAGTATGTCACCAGTCTATATTGATAGATATCCAGAACAATCTCCACCATGTAGCTTTGTTGTGAGCCCGACAGGAACACCATGAGCGAGAGAAATTATGTGCCAAGTTACTTGACCAGTGGAGATCCGGGTTAGAATACGTCTTCAGCAACCCATTCTTGTCTCCCCGTGAAGATCCGGAGTAGAATAGGTCTTCAGCTACCCATGCTTGCCGTAAAAGGCGACAATGCTTGTCTTAAGAGACGACTAACGGGATCGGGTGGTCAGGCTCGCTGACTTGGTTGATGTATGTCACCGTATCCAAATTGCGTGGATCGATGCTTATGATGTCAATCACTGGATTGTCTGGTCCAGACTCGATTTTTTACAGACCGCCGTCATATAGCTGGAATATTGCGTCGTTAAACAACAACTAAACCAAACCAAAGCCAAGCTACTGATAGAGGGACCTCACTATGTAAACGAAGCTGTGGTCGCTAGAATGGAAATATAAAACACTTGACAATCGAGGATGCATTCATGTCTCTGTGGAGGGTCACGTACAGCACCACATCGGTATCTCAATATTTTCATTTTCAATTCCAGTATCATGACCCATGTAGGGAATCGAACCCGGGACTACAGTGTGACCAGCGAACGCCTTAACCATCAGGCGACCCCACCGCCCCTGATATTCAGTGGAAACATGAGACCGTTTATCTTACATACAGGCATGTTTATCTTGTAAGTGGCGCAAATAGAACTGCGTTCCAGTGTTAAAAGAACAAGCAACAGTCCTTTTATCTTTTGGTAGTCTTTATGGTTGATACACGTTATTGTCTACATTTCTCATTAACTATAAACAGTCACATTGCAGGATTCGCGTACTACGTTACATGTGCTGTCTCCTCTGGTAAGAGTGAGTGAGTATGGTTTTACGCCGCTTTTAGCAATATCCCAGCAATATCACGACGGGGGACACCAGAAATGGGCTACACACATTGTACCCATGTCGGGAATCGAACCGGTGTCTTCGGCGTGTCGAGCGAACGCTTTAACCACTAGGCTACTCTGGTAAGAGACTTTGTTCGTAATATGCCTCTGTTTACCATCAGTAAATGGGTACCCGGTAGGATGAGAGGGTAATGTTACTGTTTACCTTATAGCGCCTCACAGACAGCTTCAGTTGTATACTCCCCAGGAAGCTGAGAATTAAAACACGGATCTATTGATCGGGGTAATAATGGTTTAACTTGATGAATGGAATCTGGCGCATAATTAATGGACATATTATTATTATTATCATCATTATTATTATTCCCGATTACCGCCACCATCAGTCTCCAAACACAAGGGACTCAGGCATGCCCAGAGGTGCAAGGTGACTTGCGTAAATAACTTACACACAGCGAGTTTACCGAGGGAATGTCGAACATCTGTCAATCCATATTTGGCACTTCCTATAAGCATCTAACTCACTCTTTTCTAACTGATCAATGACAGGAGTCAGCGAGTAACTGTACCGTCTATCACACCGCTTCTGTGTCTTGAGTCCTGCTTTCCTTTCGGCTAGTCTCTCACGGCGTAGTCCATGTTTTGGTTGTTGAGAAGAAACCTGGTCGGATCTACCCACCCTGTCTCCGACACTCTCCTCATTCTGAGACACTATCTCAATTTCCGAGGAACTGACCTCGCTTCTGAAAAACATCTTGGCAGGATGCAAAATTTGGTCAATCCGCCTCAACATAAGATAGGTTTTCTCACGTTCCATTGCTTCAGGATCGAACTCAGACAGTTGTTTCATTCGTTGGTCCCTTGGCGGCAGGGGTTGTAACGGTTCGATTATTCTGATAGTTCCATTACGAGATCTGAAGTTCGTATTTGTCCTGAAAGGTCTATCTCGTTGACTTCCGGCAACTCTGCTCATTATTACTCCACGTTTAGGAAGCCCCACACTCAATTTGTTGTCCGGCATCAGCTTCTTGTCAAACTCGCAGTTGCTTGTTCCCCACGTGTTAAAGGGCTGTGACGCAAGTTGTAATCCAGTTGAAGGTGTAGCTGGCGAACGTTGGAACTTCACTGGCGACATAGCGTGTGTGTTAGGGGAATCTTTATGCACAGCTCGACTGTGAAACTGTAGAACATTTTTAACTTTGGGGTTCTCAGCTATTGGGCGCCCTGCGTGAGCGTTCCATTGCCTGTCCGCCAGTGTGTCGATAGTCCGGGTATATCCAGCCCCGCGTTTCACGTCTGCCAGGCGTCTGTCTCGTGACACCCTGTCAGTGAAAGATTCCTCATCACGAACACCCTCAGATATCATGGCCTAAACGTACATCCAATAATCACTGATAATTTGTGGCCGTGATCATTTGAGCTGGGGAAAACAGGGAATTACATCGGCATACCGGCACTCCGTTCACTCTGTCTCCTGCCGCGCCAAATCCATGTTGAACACGTCCAACCTCAAGTCAATGTTTGATCCGGTAAAGTCGACAGAACAGTAGCGATAACATGGCGTGTAAAACCGGTCTTCTCTAGGCCCTCAAGTTAGCTGATAACACAGGTTGATATTTGACTGGACCGTCTTAGCAACTGGTGATAAGGAACTCTTGTTATAATTCTTGTCATTCAAGTACACTTCAACGCTAAACACAACTCTCGACTGTTGTAAACACTAACGGGGGCAATCGGTCCATCTAAAGCACTAGGCTACGATTATACTTTAGAGAACAGCGTTTGACGGCGTCCGATAAGTGGTAACAAAACCCAAGTTTTCAAAGCAAGTCATTTTCAATGGGCGTTATAATACTTGCGTGGCTGTGTTCAATACTGGCGCAGTGCCAGCAGTATTTGCACTCGCCCCATAAGATTTACTGCCCAACTACTTCGTGTACAAAACATTTAAACGCCATTCAGACAGTCAAATCAGCTCGTGACGTCGTCGTCTGTTAAGTTTTCGACTGTGATCATGATCCGGGGTAGAATAGGTCTTCAGCAACCCATGCTTGTGGTAAAAGGCGGCTATGCTTGTCGTAAGAGGCGACTAAACCCGTGAAGATCGGGTCAGAATAGGTCTTCAGCAACTCATGCTTGTCGTAAAAGGCGACTATGCTTGTCGTAAGAGGGGATTAGACCCGTGAAGATCCGGGGTAGAATAGGTCTTCAGCAAGCCATGCTTGTCGTAAAAGGCAACTATGCTTTTCGTGAGAGGCGACTAACTGGATCGGGTGGTCAGGCTTGCTGACTTGGTTGATGCATGTCATCGCATCCTAAATGCGTGGATCGATGCTTATGATGTCAATCACTGAATTGGTTATTCCAGACTCGATTATTTTCAGACCAGCGTTGGGGTGGCTATCTGGGGGCCCAGTCGTCTAAGGCGCCACGATTCGCTGTGCAGAGTTGCGTCCCTAGGGCACGCCAGAAACCTATGATTGTGGATTCGAATCCCGGTTCGCCCCGATTATGTTTCTAGGTTTGTCAGCACCATACCCGTGATCGTGGGCTTCACCGAAGTGGTAAACGTCTGAGACCTGCATCACTTCGGGCTTTCCTCCCACATTAAGCTGTCACACCGTGATATGACTGGAATACTTTTAAAAGCGGCGTTAAACCCAACTCACTCACTCACTCACTAAGGCGCCGCGATTCGCTGTGCAGAGTTGCGTCCCTTGGGCACGCCAGAAACTTACGCCTGTGGATTCGAATCCCGGTTCGCCCCGATTGTTTCTAGGTTTGTCAGAACCATACCTGTGCTTGTGGGTTTCGGCGAAGTGGTAAACGTCTGAGACCTGCATCACTTCGGGCTTTCCTTAAGCTTACACGTCGCGATATAACTGGAATACTGTTAAAAGCCGCGTTAAACCAAACTCACTCACTCACTCACACCAGATAGCGATTCGCTGATAGTATATTGCCTTGTCTGACGCCCCTGTCCAACTCGAACCAATAGGACTTGGTGTTCTGAGAACACACCTCTTCATGCCTGTGTCCACGCTGCTGGGCCTACTTGGTCAGTGGGGAGATGATGCCAGACTTATTTTTTGGGGGGGATGGTTGGAGTTCGAGTAAATGTACTGGTCAAAATGGGTAGGCTTCCTGTAGATGGTGGTTTGGCTGGGGTCTCTGGTCCAAGTCTCCATTTGGAGTGAGTATGGTTTTACCCCGCTTTTAGCAATATTCCCGCAATATCACGGTGGGGGACACCAGATGTGGGCTTCACACGGGCGTGCGCGCACGCGCGGTTAATACCGGGGTGTTCGGAATATCCTGAAAATAAGTGTTTGCAATACCCGGAGAGGGGTGTTCGGAATAGCCTGACGAGGGCCAAAAGGTGAGGTGAGATGAGGTGAAATGGGGTTTAACGTCGCGTCCAAGATTATTGCACTTATATAGAGACTGCATGCACGTGTGTGTGTGTGTGTGGCTGCTTGTACTAGTCCGGACTGATGCCGATTTATAGTCCTTGTTGTAGGCACCTAAATGCCGAGCGCCACACAGGGTAACAACAAGTACCATCTTTTATCGTCTTTTGGTATGACGCGGATGGGGATCGAACCCCGGACCTTCCGCTCTCTGGGCGGACGCTCAACCATTAGACCACGGAGGCGGTCTGGCCAAAACGATATATATTAATGTGGAACAAGAGTGCCGCACGGCAGACACTTGTTTTTACACGTGAATATGACTCACACTGAAAGGTTCGATGTAGGCATAACTTAAGTTATTGTTTCATGCAATGAGAACACAGCAGAAATGCAGTACGTTGTAGTGTTAGCCGACAGCTCTATTTGAAAACCAAAGTAACGAATTAACAACCTTAAAATGTATTTTGTATTTGAGATACTGTCTGTGCCATTACTTAATGATATTTTCCTGTTACTGTTTATAAATGCCCAACCAATGGCAACCCTAAGTTAAGAGTCCACCTCGCTGTTAATCAGGTGCTATCCACCAGGGCCCACTTGCACAAAGCGATCTTAGCCCTACGACTATTGTAAGTCTATGTTAAAGTATGGGAGTTACAATCATCTTAGCGCTAAGATCGCTTTGTGCAAGTGGACCCAGGAGGACGTTAAATCGTGTTGTGTGTATGAGTGAGTGAATATGGTTTTACCCCACTTTTAACAATATTCCAGCAGTATCATGGGGCATACCATAAATAGGCTTTACCCATTCTACCCATGTGGGGTATGAACCCCCAAATCCTTGAACCACTAGGCTACTCCACTGCCGCTGTCACGTGTAAGTGGACAACGTCAAAGTGGACTAAAAACGAGGTACAGTGCAAAATATATCTTCAAAACATTTTATTTTCACTTGCCTGGGTACATTGTCATTATAATTATGATTATGATTATGACTTTACACATGAAGACAAACATTGTTCAGCCAGCCCGACAGTTATGCAAATTTAACAAGTGTAATGTGTATAATGTTATTTCAATGGTGGTGGGCGGAGCTTATACCGGCAGTTGTATATGGGGTCCTCCCATTTGTCAGACACCCATTTGTGTCCTCAACCATAAAAGTTGTTGTTTTAAACTGTCTGACAAATGGGGGATGACCTTGCATGTTATTTTGTTTCCTGTGTTCTCGTGATTCCTTCATATTACTAAAGTTAATTTGTCATTACAGATTAACTAATAATAAGAAAAAAAAGAATCTGGTGATCCTAAACTTCTTTTGTGTATATATATCATTATATAATCAGTATTTGTGAAAAAATGTAATGAATTTATTTAAAAAAACAAAAGAACTCTCGTAACAAAATGAGCAATGAAAAAGAAGTATGTTTATTGCTGATTATAGCTAAAATGAATAGAATTATCATTAAACCGCCTGCATGTCATCAGAAATGAGCAGGCCACTGTAACTTGATAATGTCCTCATATTGCTTGACAGGCAATATCACATCCGATGACGTCATAGGTATAGGTGATGTCACGTTCAATAGTGACATCATCTGGTTTGTTCTATGACGTTTCCATATCTGTAAACTTGGATCAGTGTGTTGATTAAAGTAAATATTTCAAAACCGATATTGTTTACTTTTATTAGATAACGAATTCTATCCAGTTACGCTATAATAATTTTTCAGGGCATTATCATTTGTGTTAAATATAACATTTGCGGAAAATAGCGTTACCCTTATATCGTTATTTAACATGATCATAAAGCACTTGCTTCAAAGTGGAAGCTCATAATAGGATGTATGCTGGAATGAGATGACGAACTACATGCAGTTGATAACAATAGCACTATCAATAGGAGAGAAATGACACATGACACAAATACAAGATCAGGAACTAAAGTGTGACCGACTACGAATAATTACACATATGCCGGGTTATCAGATATGTCACTCCTTTTAAACTATATACATGACCTGTCGCCTCAGAATCATGCTTGGCATACCTCTAGAGATATGGTTTGAGAACACGCCTGTTCCAGAAAGCGACTTAAAAGATTATCGCAAGTCCCATACTTTAACATAGACTTACGACAGGTGTTGCGCTAAGGTGATCGTAACTCCCATACTTTAACACAGATTTACGACAGTCGTAGTGCTAAGGTGATCATAACTCCCATACTTTAACACAGATTTACGACAGTCGTAGTGATAAGGTGATTGTAACTCCCATACTTTATCATAGACTTACGACAGTCGTAGTGATAAGGTGATTGTAACTCCCATACTTTAACACAGATTTACGACAGTCGTAGTGATAAGTTGATCGCAACTCCCATACTTTACCATAGACTTACGATAGACATAGCACTACGGTGATCGTAACTCCCATACTTTATCATAGACCTATGACAGTCATAGTGCTAAGGTGATCATAACTCCCATACTTTATCATAGACTTACGACAGTCATAGCATTAAGGTGATTATAACTCCCATACTTTATCATCGACTTACGAGTCGCAGTGCTAAGATGATCGTAACTCCCATACTTTAACATAGACTTATGATCGTAGCACTACAAACGCTTTATGAAACAGGGCCCCGACTTGATTATTTACAGGCTTCCATTATACAGCTGGAATAATGCTGACTGTTAAACAACAAAACACCAACAAACAAATACCAACAACTTGATGTAAAATATATGATAAAAGTAATAAGGTTCTTGCGGACATCTCATAAAACAGTCGCTATGTGGCTGAAATAATGCCGAGGTGATGTTAAATTTTAACTCGCCCACTCATTCACTCTCATAAAACATTGTTTTATGGTTGAAATACTAAAGGATGTAAAAAAGGGCAACTTCACAGTGCATATTGCTCTTATCTGATATTTTTATATTTTTTAGGTACTAATATTAGTTAACAGAAAAGACTCTTATTGTTTCCACATATGTGAAACTTTACAATTTACAACAATGCCTTTGTTGGATCAAAATCATTGTCTGCAAGCAGAGAGTGAGTGAGTGGGTATGGAGCGATCTGCTGTTATCAATATTCCAGCAATGTGGACACCACAGACTTCACAATTCCCTGGAAGGATCAAACCTAGGTCTTTGCTGTGAAGAACAAAAAAAGTGAGCAGGGCTCAGTAATACCCTCGACTTCGACTTCAACATATTTCAAAAGTTCAAAATATGAAAGAAAGCAATATTTTCTCAGAAAATCCACTTATCAAACAAACTTTGCACTGCATCTCTCCTATTGGTATAGAAACTGTAACCCAATTGGAAAAGAATCCATGCAGTTGTTATCAAGTTATAGGTCTTTGTTCTAAATATGGGACAAATATTTTTTGGGGGAAATTTTATTATGAATTGTTAAAAAATGAAAAACAGCTGTATTTTTTCCAAAAATCCAAGTATTGAAATCACGCTTCGCACTATGCCTCTCCTATTGGTATAGAAAGTGTTCACCAAGTTTAATAAGAATCTCTGCAGTAGTTTTCAAGTTATAGGTCGCACACAATAATGTCCTTGGAGTGAGTGAGTGAGTATGGTTTTACACCGCTTTTAGCAATATTCCAGCAATATCACGGCGGGGGACACCAGAAATGGGCTTCACACATTGTACCCATGTCGGGATTCGAACCCGGGTCTTCGGCGTGATGAGTGAACACTTTAACCACTAGGCTACCCGACCGCCCCTAATGTCCTCAGAAGGATGGAGGGAATTCCTTGGTATAACTATATTTCCTTGCCCTGTTAGGTCCCGCTACGCCAAAACCCTGAAACCAGTAGTAAGAAATGTTGTTTTTGTAAGTTATTGTTGTTTTAAACCATACTAACAAACTTAATAAAAAACGTGTTTCAGGAAAATAAACTTTCACAAGTTTCAACCACCATAACAGTAACAATTTTGGCATGAACAAAATCTGGAAATATACATAATATTGGATAGAAAAATATGTTTTCATATGCTTGTATACCCATGAGTAAAGAAATATATACAAAATATTCATAAGTATCATTTATACATGGAAGGATACATGAATGAATGAATGAATGAATGAATGAATGAATGAATGAATGGAAGGATGGATGGATGGATGGACGGATGGAAGGATGCACTTAAAGGATTAGTAAATGGATGCAAGGATCACAGAAAGTGAGTGTACTTGTATAATATATTACAGTATAAGATTGGGAAGGTAATCAGATCTTCAGTATACACATAACCAATCTCATTAAAATCAGATCTTAGTTCTCGCTGCCGCTAAACAAAGATCTGAGGATATCCCATTACGGGTCATGTCAGGCCAAACTTTCGCGAACTTTGGCCGACCAATTGATTGACTAACAAGAAGTCGACGTAAGCCAATCAGAAGGCAGCTTTCTTACGCTTTACAGCACTAATTTCAAATTGGCGACTACGTTTCGAAACATATTTTGACAAATTCTCAATTACAAATTTGAAACGTGAACAAAAGAACATTCTGGAATGGCTAATAGATGGTCTAGATTGTATGGATACAGTCGTTAAACCTGTAACTATAGTTCGGAGTTAAAAAAGTTTTCATGGCTGCATGATCAGAAATCACATTCCGACTGTCACTTTCATAATCTGATAAGCGATGCTCTGACTGGTCGGATGAAAGGTCGTTCTAACATGACCCCTAATGGGATGTCCTCAGATCTTTGTTTAGCGGTAGCGAGAACTGAGGTCTGATTTTAATGAGATTGGACATAGACATAAACACATAAACATTTCCTCCAATGAGTTTTTGAACACTATCAGTTTGACAACATCTGCAAGCAACCACTCTCATTCAGTTCCCACACAGACAACCCAATCAAAACTTGAGAAGTATACTGATCCACCCTTGTCAGGAATACCACTGGCATGTGGTTTCGTTGTTCCTCAGCGTTCCGCTCGTCGGCGTTCATCGGGTGACACTCCATCCAGGAGAGCTGCCGAGTCAACCTGCAATACATGGATTGTGAACATGTTTAAATACCTTCTTTGATAGGCATTTAGAAGTTGGAGTACTAAGAGTGAGTGAGTGAGTGAGTGAGTGAGTGAGTTTGGTTTAATGCAGCTTTTAACAGTATTCCAGTTATATCACGGCGTGTCAGCTTAATTTGGGAGGAAAGCCCCAATTGATGCAGGTCTTAGATGTTTACCGCTTCGGTGAAACCCACAAGCACAGGTATGGTGCTGACAAACCCAGAAACATAATTGGGCGAACGGGAATCAAACCCACAATCATAGGTTTCTGGCATGTCCAAGGGATGCAACTCTGCACAGCGACTAAGTAAGAATAAGAATTTATGGATGAACAACTTCTTTATTACAATTAAGAGCGACGATTTGGTGTAGGTTCTAACACCATTATCAAGCAAGTGATATACAGAGTGTGGTTGGCCAGTATATATACAGGTAGGAGGCAGTGTTTATACAGTAGAGTAGATATTCTTATACCGGAGTAGAGAAGCCTGTTATGTACACACAAGGGTAGTGATGACAATCGTCGGTGAAGTCAGTGACAGAAACAAAGGATGAAGCCAGTAATATAAACAACGGGATTATGGCTGATTGGGGCCTTTGATGAGTTGATGTACATCACTTGCTTGATAACTGTGTTAGAACCCAAAATGAAACATCACTATTAATTGTAATAAAGGAGTTGTTTCATCCATAAATTCTTATCCTTACTATGTTCAAATACACCCAGTGTAGACCAATAATGTAGATGCTCTTCCTTGATTTGGAATCTTAAACATAAGAAGACATTAGACTGACTGTTTTCCTGTTGACAATTTGTTATGGATGGACGTTCAGTTCAGATTTAGTGTTCAAAGTTGTGAAATTATAACGTGGTTCACGCAGCCCCCTCAGTAGTGACCATTTTGGAGGCCAAATCCATCTTAAACCTGTTTGGCGACCTAATTTTATCAACTGCTCGCCACTTGGCTACCTAAAAGTAAACTGGCGACAATATCTGTTTAAGATATCCATTGGCTCCTAAAAACTTTTGGCTCCTAATATATTCATGTTAGGAGCTGCTTGTCTCCATTACACAAAAACAAACTTAAAGGGCTGGTGGCGGAAGTCTCCTCTTAAAAAAACCCTGGATCCGCCCCTGTATGTACTTCTTACAAAACATTTAACCACAAATGTTGTTTTGTGGATGACCAATCTATCAGCACAAGTTGCAACAATTAATTGATATATCAACAAACCCTTGAAGATCCATGCTTGATATAAGAGGCGACTATAATGCTTGTCGTAAGAGGCAACTAATGGGATATGGTGGTCAGATTCGCTGATTTTGTTAATGCATCAGCGTAAGAAATTGGCACTAGTCCTGTAGTCCTTACCAAACTGCCCAATAGTAAAGGTATCCTAAGGACTAGTAGAAATTGTCCCATTTTAAGGGTTTTGCTATATATTATCATTATAAGGACTAGTGGACCAAAATTGTTACTTTCTAACCCTGATGCATGTCATCACATTCCATTTGCCTACATTGATGCTCATGATGTCAATCACTGGAGACACGATTATTTTCACCGCGATCATATTGCTAGAATATTGTGGAGTGCAGCGTCAAACAACAAACAAACAAACAAGATATATCAATAAAGCACAAGTATGATGTCCATGGGGAATGAGTGTCCAGGTCCTGCCTGAGAACATCATAATGGAGATGAAACATGAGGCCAGAGTGTTACCTTGTCCTCCAGTGCCAGGTACATCTCTGTCTTGTCCTTGAGGGCTTGGTCCAACTGTTGGCTCTTGCTGGGCGTCCCCCGTCCCCGGTGACCGACAGCATTGTCGACAGCCTCCATCACCAGCTTCTGCATCTCCACCGTCTTGTGCTGAAGGTCGTTCTGTTGCCAGGCAACAGGATCCACACGAATCTCACTGCCTACCATTTCTGTGTCATACCTGAGAACATGATTCAACAACGACGGCATTGGCATGAGTAAGTGAGTGAGTTGGGTTTAATCAGGCAGTGATTCAGTTATGTTACATTGTGTCAGGTCAAAGTAGTTCAAAATCCCGGCATAACAGTCCACAGCTATCCCTGATTTTTCCATTTCACACGCAACACCTACTGTCCCTGTTCAATACGACCTGACCAGATAAACCACCTACCCTGTACGATACGACCTGACCAGATGAACCACCTACCCTGTTTGATACGACCTGACCAGGTGAACCACCTACCTTATTTGATATGACCTGACAAGATGGACCACCTACTCTGTTTGATACCACCTGACCCTATGAACCACCTACCCTGTTTGATACAACCTGACCCTATGAACCACCTACCCTGTTTGATAGGACCTGACCCTATGAACCACCTACCCTGTTTGATAGGACCTGACCACATGAACCACCTACCCTGTTTGATACGACCTGACAAGAGGAACCACCTACCCTGTTTGATACGACCTGACCAGATGGACCACCTACCCTGTTTGATACAACAAATACAGGTGAACCACCTACCGTATTCGACGTAATAAGCGCCCTGCTCTAATAAGCGCCCAGGGCGATATTTACTAAAATATTTGCTGGTGAACAATCCCAATTAGCACCCCTTCCGATTGGTCAATATACAAAAGACTTACTTATTCGCGTATAATACGCAATCAAATTCTGGAAAAATATATCTGTCGTATATAAACATTTCAGGCTGTCATCATAAACCACGAAATTGATCTTTCAAGGCTGTTTTTTTCCACCAAAATAACATTCTATTAAAAGCCCCCCATTTCTAATTTTGAGAGCGCCCTGGGCGCTTATTACGTCGAATACGGTACCCTGTTTGATACGACCAATACAGGTGAACCACCTACCCTGTTTGATACAACCAATACAGGTGAACCACCTACCCTGTTTGATACGACCAATACAGGTGAACCACGTACCGTTTGGTACTACCAATACAGATGAACCACCTACCCTGTTTGATACCTGACCAGATGAACCACCTACCCTGTTTGATACGACCTGACCAGGTGAGCCACCTACCCTGTTTGATAGGACCTGACCCTATGAACCACCTACCCTGTTTGATAGGACCTGACCACATGAACCACCTACCCTGTTTGATACGACCTGACAAGAGGAACCACCTACCCTGTTTGATACGACCTGACCAGATGGACCACCTACCCTGTTTGATACAACAAATACAGGTGAACCACCTACCCTGTTTGATACGACCAATACAGGTGAACCACCTACCCTGTTTGATACAACCAATACAGGTGAACCACCTACCCTGTTTGATACGACCAATACAGGTGAACCACGTACCGTTTGGTACTACCAATACAGATGAACCACCTACCCTGTTTGATACCTGACCAGATGAACCACCTACCCTGTTTGATACGACCTGACCAGGTGAGCCACCTACCCTGTTTGATACGACCTGACCAGAGGAACCACCTACCCTGTTTGATATGACCTGACCAGGTGAGCCACCTACCCTGTTTGATACGACCAATACAGGTGAACCACCTACCCTGTTTGATATGACTAATACAGGTGAACCACCTACCCTGTTTGATACGACCAATACAGGTGAACCACCTACCCTGTTTGATATGACCTGACCAGATGAACCACCTACCCTGTTTGATACGACCTGACCAGGTGAACCACCTACCCTGTTTGATACGACCTGATCAGATGAAACCACCTACCCTGTTTGATACAACCTGACCAGATAAACCACCTACCCTGTTTGATACGACCTGACCAGATGGACCACCTACCCTGTTTGATATGCTTTGATCATCATCCTGCGTGTGTCGTGGTCGTGCTCGTCTCTCACCTCCAGGATGTGCAGAACAGTTGATGTCTAAGAGAAAAACCAAAGTCATCTTAATAAGGCTTAATTCTACACAGAACTTGGGGACATATAAGAGGTGTAAGGTAAAACAAGTCCGTGTCAGAAGGAACATTGTTTTGCCTAGTAATAAAACACAAAATTATTTTTGTTAGTTTGCTGTATCAAGCAACAAACAGACTTTTTTATGCAAAATGTGTGAGTAGTGGGTGCTAACTGTTGAACAGGACAGGCCTACCCATTTCTTGGGTGTCTTCTCTGATTAACAATGATCCATTTACATAGTTGTCATCCCTTTTTTGCCTTTAACACCCAGTGGAATCTGATTATTCTCTGGGCTCGACATTTGATATAAACTGTTGCTCTGGTCCTCAAGATTTGCCCAAACTGAGTGAGTGTGAGTGAGTGAGTGAGAGTGGTTTTACGCCGCTTTTAGCAATATTCCAGCAATATCACGGCGGGGGACACCAGAAATTGGTTTCACACATTGTACCCATGTCGGGAATCGAACCCGGGTCTTCGGCGTGACAAGCGAATGCTTTAACCACTAGGCTACCTGACCGCCCCTTTGCCCAAACTGAGTAAACCCAGGATACAAATCCTGACACATGCTATCTCCCCCGTAGGGATTCTGAGTTAGAATATAGCCACCTGTCTTCATAACAGGAGACTGAAAGGATCGGGTGGTCAGACTCACTGACTTGGTTGATGCGTGTCATTGTATCCAAATGGTGTGGCTCAATGTTCGTATCAATCACTGGATTGTCTGGTCCAGACTTGATTATTTACAGAGTGCCATCATATAGCTGGAATATTGCAGAGTGTGGCATTAACAACAAACATATTAGTTGTGTCACTTCACTTCAAGCATGAACCCAACTCAAAATACTGAACGCAATAATATTCAAGATATATAGTCAGAATCTGTTGTCCTACCATGCTGTAGAGGACTGCGTAGATCCTGCCGCCACTACACACAGTTGTAACTTCAGCATTGGCCTGAAGGGGGAGCAGCCGCTCGTCAAGGGCATTCCCGCCAAAGTCTGAAAAGAGAAGTCACAACTGTAGAAAACTGCAAAACTAATTACTTTTTTATTTCATGGCATATGGGCAAAAACATACTGTAAACCTGGAAAGTTATCCATTTAAAAAAAATAAAAATAATCATATTACTTAAAAACAATGCCATCCAATATAGCACACAGTTACTTCCCTTTACATGTGCACTGCTTCACTGTGCATCTCGTGTTATGGTCATGGAGGCAATAGGAGTTTGTATGCTTGTTTTTCCAGGTTGATGGTATACAACTATTTATTTGGTTACATACCAGTTTGAACAAGAGAAAAAAAACACTACCCGCTTGCACTATTTTTTCAACAGTCATTGCTTGAGAACCAATTCTTTCATTATTTCAAGACAAATCATGCAACTGGCTGTTTAACAATGTGTGTAAGTGAATGACAATGAAAGACTACCGCAGTAGGCCTTATAGCTTGTTGATCAAAATATAAAATGTCAGATGGAATAAATTACTTTGAGAGGAGTTTTTATTTTATTCCTGCCATGTCTCAATCAGGGGTGAGAATCTTCTGTGGATCAGTGAATTTCCACGAAGTTTAGTGACCACAAATTTGTTAAAATCCCATGGCTACCCCCGAAACACCCCAAAAATTGCCTGGAAAGTTTTGCTACACTCTGTTAACATCACTTAAGATCAAAGCTACTTTTGCATGTGTTATTAGTAGGAAGCGTCATGATAAAATGGTGACTCAGTGTCAGTCAGAGATTTATTAACTATAGATGCATGTGTTGTGGTTGTGGAGAAGGAAGGTGGGAGTAGTGTATTTAACTAAAACTAACTGCATCAGGAAACTATTGCAAGTGTGTGTCACTCCCAGTTTTCCAGACTTACTGTATCTAAACCGTCAACCTCCAGTTCCACAACGTACCCGGTTCATACAAAAGTTTACCAAGGACAACGCACAGGGAGACAACTCACACGATGGCCTGGACACATTTTCTGCTCTCATAACAAGTTTGCCTGTGTTGAGGGACAAGACACGCAGACGGCCATTGAATGTCAGGAAGAGGTACTCAGAGCCCGTTGGCCCAAACACTCGGGAAACCTGAAGTCAAAAACAAAAACTGGAGAAAGACAACTACGACAAGGCTTGAACAAGTCAGCGTGGTGTGTCAAGTCAGCAATATCATTATGGCTGAAGGGGTCATTTCTGTATACAGCACATCAAGCTGATACACCGTGATGTAACCATAATACTGTAAAAGTGGCGTTAAACACAACACAGTTCTACCATGAATTTGGAAAATAGTCCATTCTGATTGGTCAGTCAGAGGCTTCAAATCAAAATAAACACCTCTGATTTTGACGACCTCATCATTGCAGAAGCTTATATTTATAGAAAAGTTATTCTTTCTCAGTCATTATCGGTAGGCTACTATATACAGAGTATCTGTTAGTACAGTATTCAAAGTGTTCGTGGACTTGGGTGTTGGAAGGAAAACACTTTTTCGGGTGCAGAAGGGTTGTATAACATTGTATCAACTTACATCACAAGATACAACATCCTTCTGCAGCACTTCCTTGTATTCCGCGTCTGTCAGAGGGATGTCCCGTCTAATGTCCTTCAACTTCATAGTTCGAAGGTCAAGGACAAGAACAGTCATATGTGCATCTGCAAAAGCCAAACAACATGAAACACGTCTTGGTTACTTGACAATGTCTTTAGATGTTATCATAAAATAAAGATTCTTATTGGGTCTAAAGTTCACTCTAGGTTATATCATTACCTTCCTAGAGCTGAGTATCGCCTGGTATTTTGCGATACGATTTGTATCACGGTACGGACTGACGATACTACTGGTATTACGATACACCACATTAAAGATTTAGAAATGATCATGAAATTACAGCTCTAAAACCTCTTTCTCCATACATTTATTGTTATCTAAAAAACTTTAACAAAGAAAACCACAAGAACAAAACTGGTTTAAATGAAGGGATGGTTATTAAAAGTAACAGTTAGTCAGCGCGTCCTCAGCCACCACGTCCTTGTGTTCTGCCATGCTTAATGGTGGCGCTATGCTACTTCGGCCATTGTGGGAGGTAACTCTATTGTTTCTGTTCTATTTATGGTGAATTGCGATCTCACAAACTGATGATTCAAGTATCACATGTACCTAAGTATCGATGATTGTTACAGCCCAAAGATATACCATACCTTTCTTTGAGTGAGTGGGTGGGATTTAGGGTTGGGACCAGACACCAACAGTGTTCTCCAATATGCATAACGATACTTTGCTTATGATCAGATATTTGCTTGTGCTCTTATCCTTGGTATGAGTGGGTGAGTGAGTGAGTGAGTGGGTGGGTGGGTTGCTGAGTGAGTGAGTGAGTGAGTGAGTGAGTGAGTGAGTGAGTGAGTGAGTGAGTGAGTGAGTGCACAAAAGCTTGCTTCAGGCTGGTTCAAACATTTCAGACTCTAATTTCAGAATATTTTAATATTTTAAAACGACACCAGTTTCTGAATTCCCTTTTTTGGGAACAGAAACAAGAATACCGTTTTCTCAATGGAGGATAACCCAGTTGAAGCTACTTAATACCATCTTTGGAATTTATGACCCCCTCATCCAACACTACTCAAGATAATCCAATAATTCCTGTGCAGGACCTGCCACTGACCTTTGGGCGGGAACTGGGGGTACAACAGCAGGAACACCATGTCCCTCCCACTGGACGTCTGACACACTTCCAGGATGCCAGAACACTTCACCTGGTGCAAGGGAGATAACTCACATAACAACATATTGCAGGCATGAAAACACTTGACACACTACCCCAATCCATCTACAATGTGCAGTCTCACAGATCCCCAAAACAAAACATTTACTTAACTCACCAGAAGTGAGTGAGTGAGTGAGTACGGTTTTACGCCGCTTTTAGCAATATTCCAGCAATATCATGGCGGAGGACACCAGAAATGGTCTTCACACATTGTACCCATGTCGGGAATCGAACCTGGGTCTTCAGCGTGACAAGCGAACGCTTTATCCACTAGGCAATCCGACTGCCCCGAAATCACCACAAAGCTCAAACACACCCATCCTTCATTATCATACTACTAAAACAAAGTTAAGGACCATCCAATTACTAATGCTACTATAGTTAATCTGTCATGCCGAGCAATTCCTTCTTGAATGCCATGACAATAACTATAATAACATGAAAGAATCAGGTGGTACTTAACTATTTTTGTGCAGCATATATCTCCATTCTTTTATGATATATCTCTTGGCCATATTGGTTACAATATTTTATCATCCAAAATTGGCTCCCACAGGAGATATCGCTTGGGTGAGATCAAGTGATATCTACACTGTAGATATCGCTGCAATGAAATTGCATCACAATGCCTGCAGACCATTGTGACATCACGGTAACAATGACATCACAATCAAATGACATTACTAATGGCTCTGCTAGTGAAGCTGTTAGCAGTACTTTTTACTTATTACTGTCGACAAACTGAAAAAGTTGTTAGAATGATGTTGGATGATAAATAAAATCTCACCCTTGTGTTGGCAAGCCTCGGAGTTTTTCCACTTTTATCAACTCATTTTGATATATTTTATATCAAAAGACACTCGGGTGAGCTTCTCTATATAATATCTCTTTTTAAATCGTTCATTCAAAAAGCAGAAATAATCCCAAATTCCTGTAGCTTGGATTACTTTAGGATTCAAATTTCCCAACACTGAAATATCATGATTGAACTGAGAACACTTAAATTCTAAACATTCTGGCACCGACATGAAATGGTGTGGTCCGGCAGATCAAAGTTGCAAAGGCCAACATTGCTTCAATTTCCCTGCATTGCAGATCATTGTGACATCATCTGTTAACCATGACATCACAATTAAATGACATCACTCATCAGTCGGCCACTGAAACTGGTGAGCTGTACACACAGGACACGCTGATTACTTTTCACAAACTGAAAATATTGGCAAGCCTCAGAGTTATAAAGTTTACCGACTTGTATTGATATCAAAAGAGTCGTAATAATAATAATTGATATCCAAAAAGTCGTAATAATGGTCAACTTGCATAACTTCTGCACTAGGGAATCAGTCGTTAGGGAATATTACCTTTTCTGGTTTGTACAAGCGCGTGAGGTAGGTTGAAATCTGACTGGTCCCCTGGTATCGCAGGACGACGTGGAACATGGCGCCCGATTCCTTCACTTCTCCCTTGGGGGCGTACACTGTCGACTGAAACAAACAGGTCCTCACTCTACCAGGGATTCATCTAGGACTTAAAACTTAGTATCCCTTGGCGCCAATTGGCAAAACATTTATTATTTACTTCAAAACTTCGATTTTTTAAAGTACAGTAAACTACCGTTATAACGAACTCAAGGGGACCACTAATTTTAGTTCGTAATAACCTTAGTTTGTTATAAGCATACATACAGCATATATACAATAAATGGCCGAGACTAATAAATAAGTTCATTATATCGGTCAGTTCGTTATAAACATAGTTTACGGTATGTATTTTCTTAAATAAAGGGGTATTTTTAACATTGCATTTAACATTGCATTTAAGGCAATAATGTTAAACTAGGCATCAAAACTTCTTTCTCTTCATCAGGTCATCAGGTCAAGTTATGACTATGATATTATTAACATGAACATGATGAATTGGGACATTTTAAGAAACCAATTTTAATTTTTTTTACTGACATTTACAGGAGACTTGGGACCACGTATCAGCCTCTAAGAAGAGTCAGATAAATCCCTGTCCACATCACATCATGTGTCCTAAACTGTATTTTATTTATTAGCGTTTCAAGAAATGGACACAAAATTTCAAATTGTGGGACAAACCTTAAAAATAAATAATTTTCTTCTTTGAGCACTATCTGTTCAAGGTCTTTGATAGGCATTTAATATTTAGACGATCATAGAGACGTGAACGTTAAGGGATAACAACTTTTTTATTGCTTGTATTAAATGATATGTATTGGTTTATGCAAGATAGAGACTATGCAATCAGACAGATAGGTTCTTAAATAGGTTTGTTTATTTGTTGTTTAACGCCACCCATAGCAATATTCCATCTATATGATGGCGGTCTGTAAATAATTGAGTCTGGACCAGACAATCCAGTGATTGATACCATGAGCATCGATCCATGGAACTGGGATATGATCATGACATGAATCATCCAAGTCAGTAAGCCTGACCACCCGATCCCGTTAGCTGCCTCTTACATCAAGCATGGGTTCCTGAAGACCAATTCTACCCCGGATCTTCACAAGGCTGTTAAACAAATACTGATTGTAGCAACCAAAGAGGTTCATGGACACTCACCTGCAGACCCTGGTCGTCCATGAAGGTCTCGTGCCAGGGGTCTCCAAGCTGCATGTTCTGCAGGGTCGTCTCCACTACAACACGCAACATCGCCATTGATGACATCAATAACAGACGACGTCTTTACCTCAAATTATTTGTGACGAAGAATTCACTCATATCCATAGCACAGTAAGCATGTTTTTCTCAAGGAAAACCAGATTGTATTTAAATTAATAGCAGGATAATACACTGTTGGTATCATGGACCTATGGCCTACAATACACTTGAACCTTCAGTCAAGCAATTTATGACTAAATGACTAAATGCTCATAACGTTCAGCTCTCCTAGGGTGAAAAGGGCATTTTGAGAGTTCATATTTCATTACATTCATTGCGGACTGGTTGTCCATTAAAAAATTGCATTTATTATCGTTTTCTAAAACTGCGTCATTCAGTGAATTAAGGTGTGAAACATCATTATTGTTGAAGGACCATTACCATTGTGTATTTCGGTATCATAAATATGCATTAGGCGTGATGGATACAATTTCATTCCTAGGATACATGTATAGTTTCGATATGGAAACATACTCGGCAAAAAATCTCTAAGTACGATACCAAAGAAAAGGAATGATAAAGTCTTACACTTCTTCCTCTCCCGAGCTACATCTTGTCTTGTCTTTTTTGATTGTTTTATTTTGTCTGTAAATATCACCTGTAATACAAAATAGATATTAACAAAGATTATTATATAAAAACGTAAAATGACTCTTAGGGTTGTTTTTTTGCTGATTAAAATGTTTCACAGAAATATCTTGCTAACATGCTTCAAAATCTTATGGCCAGAAGATTATGATATTTTTTTACCAGCATGGTGACTTTGATCAAGTTCCTAGTGTGTCAGATTGTTTTAACTTTGTTCCAGATATATATCATGGCATGACAGATGCATCTGGGAGGAAAGCCCGAAGTGATGCAGGTCACAGACGTTTACCACTTTGGTGAAACCCACGAGCATGCAGACAGTGCTGACAAACCTAGAAACATGATCAGGCCAAATTCAAGATTCGAATCCATGGTCTTCGATTTCTGGCATGGCTAAGGGACACAACTCTGCAGAGGGATTTGCAGCACCTTAGATTGAGCCACAGGCTCAGAGAATGAACATTTTACATCAAAATAGTAATTTTCGTGATACTTTTCAAATTTAACAGATTGAGCGACAGTCATCAATAAAAGGGCAAGTATCCAAAACATTTCTACACATCATAGACATCCTCACTGTTCCAGGGTATATTATCTCCATCCATTATGTTTAATACCCTGGACAGTCATCATTAAAAGGGCAAGTATCCAAAACATTTCTACACATCATAGACATCCTCGCTAATCCAGGGTATATTATCTCCATCCATTATGATTAATACCCTGGACCCTTTGCTCCAATAGCCTGGTTTTACTCCCAGCTTGAACGACTTGATGCCCCAAATAGAATACACTTGTCTCTCATGATCTGATACAATGACTGGTCCCTTACATTTGGTTTCTCTGTGCGGGATGGAGAGAACATGATCTTGGACATCTGGATGCGGTACTTCTTTTGTGGCAGAAACCAGCCGAATCCGGATATGTGATGCCTGGGGGACAATCAAACACCATAACCATCAATGGACAACCAGTTTTATCACATAATGGATAGTGCTAGCTGATAAATATGCAAATGAGGTTACCTAGCAGGAGTGAGTGAGTGAGTTAAAATTTAACGTCGCATCGGCATTATTTCAGCCATATAGCGACAAGACCAAGTTAATTTATTTACAGTTGAGTCATTTATGCAAAAGTTATATTGAAAAACAATTCATGAAACATATTTCAGCATACTATATTTAAAAACAATACATGAAACATATTTGTGCATTCTATATTTAAAGACAATTCATGAAACATATTTGAGCATAACAATATAATACAGTTTTAAAACACAGGCTATAGGCCACCAGTAACCAAAGCTAGGCCACCTCGCTGGGGATCATGGGGACTTACAGTACCTCTGCTTCCTGCATGATACCCCAGCAGGATTTACGTCATCACTTTAGCTGGTGGTGGTTGTGCACAATGCTAGCCAATATTAAAAAATACTCAGCAATGAGTTGGCTTAAAAACACCGGTTGATGATAGTTAATTGATTATGATAGGATTATGTGTCACACAGGGGGACAATAATTTTACGCTACGTTAACCTCCTGGACAGAGCCTTCAATAATGTCAGTTCATGATAGCATCACACCAAACTTAAAAACAAAAATTTAATTATTCACATACATATTTAAAATTTATTATACAGACCAATTTCTTTCAAATAGCTGATAATGAGATGCCAGCTGACATGGGAAAAGAGATCTTTCAGATTTACGCTTTGATAATGTGATTCCCTTGCGATTGCAAAGTCCACAGAGTCAAGCAATATATGCTTAACGGTGAACCTTTCATCCCAAGGGATACACTTAGGAGGTTCATCCTCATCTGTTTTAAGCAGATGCTGTGGGTAAACCGACTGTGGCCAATATGACATTGTCGTAAAACGACCTCGTCATGTCTTGACTGACAACCCAAGAAGGTATGACCGATTGTTGGGTGTCGCACCTCTGTTGTATGAGAACCTGAGTATAGGTTTTAATAATTGGTTTGAAATCACAATGTAGGGACAAGTAGTGGAGATAACGGTTTGTCAAGAACTGCTTTAGCTGCAGCATCGGCTTGTCCCATCCATCCATGTAATGAATGTTTTATCAATAAGTTGTAGTCTGATGTTCCCAATAAGTTTAGATAGGAGTTTCCCAATGTGAGTGAGTATGGTTTTACGCCGTTTGTAGCAATATTCCAGCAATATCATGGCAAAGGACACCAGAAATTTGCTTCACACATTGTACCCATGTTGGGAATGGAACCCGGGTCTTCGGTGTAACGAGCGAACGCTTTAACCACTAGGCTACCCGACCGCCCCTTTCCCAGGGTGAGAGTGTGCCTGAAGACAGATATGGCTATAAATCATGTGGCACCATATGATAAATAGGGCGGTTCACTCAAATATTTTATTCATACATGATTTCTAAAGTTGCTTCAATGAGTAAAAATATGTCGTAAAACCTCCTCTTTTTTACGAAGGGCAATATGTTATTCAGAGATTCTTACCCCTGTGTGTTTCCATACCGTAAATAGCATGCATTAGAAATAAAAATATGTATTACGCTCGCCAAAGGCTTGTATAATACATTTTTTTTTCTAACATGTGATACTAATGATACAGAAACACAATCAGATAATAATCTCTATATCTACAACACTCCATAAAACAACCCATTACAGACATGCCAGTTCCACATCCAGATGGACAAAGTTCTAAATTATCGGATCTTGACATATTCTTAATATGTCCAAAAACAATTGTTAGAAGACAGAACTTCCAGACAAGGAGGAGTAAAGGGACTAAGGAACTGGACTAACATGGTCCAGACTTCCAGGTTCCAGACAAGCAGGGTTTCATTTATTAGAAGTGTGACGATACGGTGGGGTTGCGATACGATATGTACCCCAATACTATGGATGTGATATGATTTGTATCCCGATACAGCACTTTTATTTCATAAGTTGATATTCTTTTTATAAGCAGGTAAATCACAACTCTGAATAATATGTTTTCAAATTACAGAGATCTAAGATGGCATATTGTAAGGCAGAGGGCACTGTGAATGTTATGCTATTTAGAGCCAACAGCGAAATACTAGAGAATCAGCATAAGCTGGTTGTTGAACAGTTTCTTTTCGGCAGAATATTTTATTCTTTATTATTACAGTAAACTACGGTTATAACGAACACGCTTATAATGAACTGACCGATATAACGAACTGATGTTGTACAGCTGTGTTTTTTGGAAAAAAAGTGCGCACTATACTGAAGAAAAATCGGTAGTCCCGTCCATGCGTTGTATATATGCTGTATATATGCTTATAACGAATAACGGTTACATCGTAATAACTGTAGTTTACTGTATTCTTCTTCTTATTATTATTATTACTGTCACTGTAGGGAGTGGATTTTGCACATTATAAATATAAATGCATATTCTGTTTCATATGAGGAGATTACAATGATCAGCTCACACGACTGAAATCTAAGTGATTGTATGTGTTGGCCTGCTTGTTGGTGTCTAACATCTGTCTTCTGGAAACATCATCTCATGAGAAACCACTGGACCACTAAGGCCCACTTCACGTTCTTGTTCCCACCAATGATAATGCCTAAATTTGTTCAAGAGCTTTGAATCTGATAGTGGCTGCTACGCAAGCTATTGAAAAAGCTATTAATGGCCAGTACACATCCATGTATTTTGAAATAAGATATACCGTATTCGACGTGATAAACGCCCTGCTCTAATAAGCGCCCACGGCGACATTTGCTGAGATATTGGCTAGTGAACAATCCCAATTAGCACCCCTTCCGATAGATCAATATACACAAGACTTATTTATTTCGCGTATAATACGCACTCGTGTGTTATATGCACCCTTGATTATGGGCATTTAATTCTGGAAAAATATATCTGTCGTACATAAACATTTCAGGCTGTCAGTATAAACCATGAAATTTATTTTTCAACTCTGTTTTTTTCCACCAAAATAACATTCTAATAAGAGACCCCTATTTCTAATTTTGAGAGTGCCCTGGGCGCTTATTACGTCGAATACGGTATGTGTATTTTTCTTGTGATATATCAAATTCTATCACCATAAAATCTCACCTGTCATATTTCCACATATTGATGAAACCCTTTATATCGACAGTGACAATGTTTCCCAGCTTGTCGACGAAGCCGATGTATATAATGGGATGTTTGTGTTGACGGAACAGTTCTGCCTCCAAGCCCTGTCCAATCAGATTGATGCCATAACTTGCATCCTAAACAAAATTCATAAATCATAAATCAAAAGAAAAATGAACATATTTCTTAAAAAATTCAGCCAGGGTTGAGTTAGTTTTATATTTTTAGAGTGACACAAGAAACAGTCAGAAACAAAATGGCGTGATCCTGGGCTCGTTTTCAGGCTAGGTCTAGATGATATAATTTGTATAAAACTGAGACACTGTGTGCAATTAAGGTCATATTTTACTGCTAGTTCATAAACAACCAAGGTAAGGTGAGGTGAGGTGAAATGGGGTTTAACATCACGTCCAAATGATGTGCATGCACGTGTGTGTGTGTGTGTGTGTATGGCTGCTTGTACTAGTCCGGACTGATGCCGATTTATAGTGCTAGACCACTGAGATACCATGCTGCAGTTTAACATGAATACCCCACTCAGACACAATATACTGACTCCCAGCTGACCAGTCCTTGTTTTAGCCCCTTATTGCCGAGCACCAGACAGGGTAACAACAAGTACCATCTTTTAATGTCTTTTGGTATGACGCGGCCGGGGATTGAATCCCGGACCTTCCGCTCTCCAGGCGGACGCTCTACCATTAGACCACGGAGACGGTCAACAAGCAAGGTGGTGTCAGAACAACTTAATCAAACTTGCTTAGGTTGTGAATAAGCCTGAGCCTCATCCCCCTTGAGAAAGAAAAATGATGGTCTAAGATATATATTCAGTACCAGCTAGGGCTGTGATGGGTACTCAAGTTCCTGCTAATGGGCCTGTTTTCAAGGACTCAAGTACCAGTGGAAGGGAGATAACTCTCAATGTAACTTTTGACAAAGACAGATAACTCTCAGTGGTACCAAGGTTAGCCAAAAAATGGAACTGTATGGTCTCATTTTGACCTTGATACAGTTAAAAAGAAAACAATGCTGTTTATTGGGCATGCTGCAAGGCTACACAGACGCTTCAACCAGCTCAATACCTAAGCATCTTAGTATGAAACACAAGCTGATCCCAGTCAAAGTAAAACACTGGTAGACTGTTGACTTAGGTAGTTAACCTAGTTATTTTAGAAAAGAAGAGTCGAGGGATGGAAATTAGACATTATAAAGATAAGCATTATGACTCTTTTCGCATGACGTTAAACATTATTTCAGTGGGAGGAGCTGAAATTACCATCGATAGTATTTTGGTAGTTGTCCGAGAGTGGAGTGGGGATTTGGACACTCACTGCAGTGACAGAGTTAAGAGTTGATAAGAAGTACTATCAGACTCTTCTATGCATCCCCTAGGTATGTGTTGTGCATTAATAAGTCCCGTTACACAAGCCGTAGTCACATCAAAATAGTACACAATTTTATTAACCTACCTGTCATATAATTCATTTATTAAATCTATCACATTTCACAATGTCTGAAATACATTTTCCATTTAAATTTATAATTTTTTATTGATAGATTAAGAAATTATTCACTATTTCTCGCAATGTTATGGAAAATAAAATTCTCGGACACACACTTTGACAACAGGTCCACATCGAACAGGTCAAAGAGCAAAATAAAGACTTTTGAAACAAATCTATAAATATATTATACAAAGTAATAAATACAATGAACAAAACTATTTCTAAAAGTTGTCAAACTTACATCTAAGTTATTATTTCCATCTTTTTGTGCAATCATGTGTAATGTAAGTCAAATGACATCTTGGCTTTTGTCACGTCACTCGGACACGATGTTTAATGCCAAAATATATGTATGAGAAATCTTTGTCACAGCTCTTAACCTAGCATGATACATCCATGAAGTTCCATATTTTTAATATAGATCGCGAGTTCCTGCTTAAAAACGTTAGGAATAACAAGATTTAACAAAAATCTTTCTTCAAAATCTGAAATTCATAACACACGAGGACAGTACCATAGCTGTAAATTGATCGGCTGCCTTAGGCCACATGCTCAAATTTGACCAATCACGAACCTTGTAGCAGAATTCAGCAAGAAAGCATCATTAGAAACCAATTTTTATCCAATAAAATTCCATGTTAGAATTACTACAGATACAGACTCCAGGCAGAGACCATATAATAGATTATTATTATATGGTCTCTGCTCCAGGTGATGTTATGACCGTGTAGATAAAAAAACCAAGCTTTCTAGCGGTGTGTCATATGAGAGTCTTCGACGAACGTCTTATTCATAAGAGTTTCGAAAACGAAGGTATTTGTTCATGTTAATAAATGCGGGAAATAAATTATTTGCTAATTTAACAAGAGAGTGAACCTGGAACAATATTCATTGCATAATGAAACTGTAAAACCATTTACAACAGCGGTATTCGCTTTTAATGTCTTATCACTTTGAATATATTCAGTTACGATCTAAACACACATTGTCGAAGACCTATTGAAATCTGTTAATGACAGATTGTCAATTGTCTCCTACATGCAACGAAAAGAACAGCAGATCGTTGAAAACACGTCTGCTATTAATAACTGTACTCGTGAATAATTCCTCCAAAAGTTGACAATGAACAGAAATACATAATTAAATATAATTACTATTTTATTTTAGTTGACAATGCTCATTGGATAAGCAAGGATATACCTATGTCATCTAGTAAAATATTGCATCGTTTGAGTCACAAATAACAAAAACCAAGTATACACTAACAATTAGTATCAGGCCTAATGCTATGACTTGTACATATTAGGATAGTCATTTGATAAAAGACAATTTCAAATGTCTTTGGCTCCATAAAATTTTGGCTTGTCTTGTTGATTTTACCACTGGCTACATGGAAAAAAATACTGGTAGCCGTTAAAAAATTAAACTTTGAGGCCTGACCGACTGATCTTTGGCTGGACTTACGTAGATGTTGGAGCGGTAGATTGTCGGGGCCTCCGAGTAGTCCACAGCCTGGTCAGTGTCGGCCATCACGGACAGCGGCTCCAGGTTGCACTTCAGCATGTCCCCATTGTCCAGACACGCACACACAGAGTGCTGCCGTCACAAACACACAGATACAAATACAATGGAGGGGCTAAAAAATCAGGTGACTATAACAAGATGGCACCTGACTGACTCGTCTCGCTTGGCATTATCACAATTATATTGACAAGATGTGGTCATTTGACTATCCAATTGTAAACAGAAATAAATGTTCTCAAAGGTAAGACTTAATTTATGTGTATTGCAATTGTTATTACTATATTAGACAAGTTATCAGAAATACTTCTTTGGGGCTCGAAAACACAGTTTGGAGGATAATATATTGCAAAAAAATAGGAATGTAGTCTTAATCTTGAAATAAACGCGAGGATTTTAAAGAAAACTAATCTCTGTAATCCCTTCATACGAAGTGAGTGGGTGAGTATGGTTTTATGCCGCTTTTAGACAATATTCCAGCAATATCACAGCGGGGGGCACCTGAAATGGGCTTCACACGTTTTACCCATGTTGGGATTTGAACCCAGGTCTTCAGCGTGACAAGCGAAAGATTTAACCACTAGGCTACCCGTAAAAGGGGACTATGCTTGTCGTAAGTGGCGACTAACGGGATCCGGTGGTCAGGCTTGCTGACTTGGTTGATGCATGTCATAATATTCCAATTGCGTAGATTGATGCTTATGATGTCAATCACTGGATTGTCTGGTCCAGACTCGATTATTTACAGACCGCCGTCACATAGCTGGAATATTGCATAGTGCGGTGTTAAACAAACAAACACAAATAACACAAACACTTATCCAACGTAACTGGTTAGCATAACATTCATTTGTTTGTAATGTGTTGTTTAGTGTTATACTCAGCAGCATTCCAGCTTTATGATGTCAATCTTTAAATAATTCAAGCCTCGACCACACTAACCAGTGATTGATATTCTGAGCAGCAATCCACTCAATGAAGTTATCACCGAGCCAAACCACCCAACATTATGAACTTATGACCTGCATAGGTTGCTTGGAACCAATTCCATACTAGAACCACTATGAGAGAGAGACCAACACAGGTTGCTGGGAACCAATTCTAAACCAGATCACTATGGGAGAGACCAACAAAGGTTGCTTGGAACCAGTTCTAAACCAGAATCACTATGTGAGAGACCAACACAGGTCACTGGGAACCAATTCTAAACCAGATCACTACGGGAGAGACCAACACAGGTCGCTGGGAACCAATTCTAAACCAGATCACTACGGGAGAGACCAACAAAGGTTGCTTGGAACCAGTTCTAAACCAGAATCACTACGTGAGAGACCAACACAGGTTGCTTGGAACCAGTTCTAAACCAGAATTACTACGTGAGAAACCAACACAGGTTGCTGGGAACCAGTTCTAAACCGGAAACATTTGTAAAGTATAGATCAACAAACATGTTACAAAGATGTGACAAAGATGAAGATGTTGGAGCTGACTGACCTGTGTTCCAAGCAGTGTGAAGCTGGGGAAGAACGCCCCCTTGACGGGACTCTGGGGACTAGACAACACATCCTGCTCAGAAAACGGACCTGCTTGGAAAGAGATTATGGTATCACTATAGACCAGCTTGTATGGGGCTAATCCTCTAAATTGAAGCATTTGCTGAATGTTTTTCTAATATAGGTGAGGACTGATTTACTTAAATAAAATACTTCAAGGAAATCTATGAAACTATGTTGACATATCTTTTGTCTTATTGGATATTATGTCTGGGAGATGGGATCTTGTTATAAATGTTATATCATGATAGATCTATGAAACATAAATGGAAAGTTTCAAACAGTGAACGGTCCTTTATGCAACATAAGACCATGGAATTACAAGTGATCAGTTTCTTCTGCAACACTGTACATGATAAAACTTGGTGCATGCACATTCTTGGCTTCGGAACCCGAAATATAAATAGTTTTATGTTTCATCAAAAAACTGATTTCAATAAAAATGTATACAACCATAAGTCCGAGGCTAGCCACAATCTGTACAATCTCCTAGTAGTATAGACGCTGGGGTTACCGGACCACCCCTGTCCAAGGTCAGCCACAATCTCCTAGTAGTATAGACACTGAAGGTACCAGACCACCCCGCCCAGGGCCAGGCCTAAGCCCTGAAATTGCTTCCATGGAAGTCTGCTTCATTTTGCTAAGCAGTGGCTAAATTTTGCTAAGCAGTTGCTACAGTTTGCTTTGCAAAATCTAGCCACTGCTTAGCAAAATAGCAACTGCTAAGCAAAATCCAGCAACTGCTAACAAAATCTAGCAACTGCTAAGCAAAATTTACTGCATAAAAGCGTTTTGAGGGCCAAGGCCTGGTCCAGGACAGGGTGATCCGGTACCCCCAGTGTCTATACTACTAGGCGATTGTACAGATTGTGGCTAGCCTTGGACAGGGGTGATCCGGTATCACCAGTGTCTATACTACTAGGAGATTGTACAGATTGTGGCTAGCCTTGGACAGGGGTGATCCGGTATCACCAGTGTCTATACTACTAGGAGATTGTACAGATTGTGGCTAGCCTTGGACAGGGGTGATCCGGTACCCCCAGTGTCTATACTACTCTTCGTGTCTGCTTCCATAATCTAGCAATCCCACGAAAACAAGTACCCAAAATGGGCTGTAGACTAGTTGGCTATAACTCATCACATCTATCCCCTTTACAAAATTCAAATGCTGTCAATTCTACCTGTAGTTTGTAATTTTGAAGCGAAAAAAGCTTTGCTTGAAGAAAACAATGGCTGACCTTGTTGGTAGGTGAAATCCTTCTTGTCGCCATCAAGGAGTGCGATACGCGCCAGCTGCTGAGGAATGTAGCCAGCCGAGTCGGCCTGAATGTCCAGACCCCGTACGTCCGACCTCTGGGTCCCTCCACCATCGAACGACCACACGATCAGCATCCCCTGAAAAGTCAGCCAACCGTCCAGTCACTCACAATCTGGGAGACAAAGTAGACACAATTTATGGACAACAACTTCTTTAATACTGTGAAAAGTGACGGTTCGGTATAGATCCTTATACCGTTGTCAAGCAAGAATCTATACCGAAATTTCGCTTTTCACTGTATTAAAGAAGTTGCTATCCATAAATTGTGTCTACTTTGTCACCCGTCAACTTCTAAGTAATGCCTATCAAACAATACAATCTGAAATATTCCTTCACTGTTATTTTTCTTTTGTTTTACACCATAGTCACAATATTCAAGCTACATCATGGCAGTAAGTAAACGAGACAAAAATCAAGGAAAGATGAGTGTGCAAAAGTTCTCTTTGACCGGAAAAACCGGTGGTTGACATATGAAGCATCAACAATAAACCAAGTCATCTGACCACCAGACACAATTTAGCTGCCACCTACAACTGTGGACACATTATTCTGGGTAAGACAAAAATATACAGTCAAACACCAAGTCATCCAAGGTTCGACCCAACCGAAAATGATGAATAAAGAAGAAATACGCAGGGACCAGGCTTTTACTTCAAGACAACCATAAGTTTGACACATCCAAGTTTGACACATCCAAGTTTGACACATCCAAGTTTGACACATCCAAGTTTGACACATCCAAGTTCGACACATCAAAGTTTGACACAATGGTGTTTGACTGTATTCAATTAGAAGGATTGAGTGGCACAACCAACATACAGTCAACCCCAGCGATAACGCAGATCTAGGGGTCCATAGATGACCCCCTTCGTTATCCAGCACCCACATTATTCCAATTATGGAATGTAGGTAGGGTGATAGTGCAACTAACGAGGACGCGAATACATGTACTGTATATACACACTTGAGGACGTATGTGCATAAATAAGCATGCATGGTAAAAACAGTGTTTATGAGAAAAATAAAATTATATGATTTTATTTTTGTGTTTTTTCTTCGAGTAAGATCGATCTTTTGTACAAGTTTAGGTGTTCCATTATTGTTAACTACTTTGACTGCTGGGCTGATTTGAATGCAAATATGGTACGATATAGATGTATAAAATAATGTCTACTTAGATCAACGGTAAGTTACAAATTGCCAACAGCATGGATGTTCAGCCATTTTCTGAGCGTAGCCACTACGCACGATACTCTCGACAAAAAAGCCAGTGAAAACACGTTTCAGACTGCAAATTATTATACTGGTATTAAATAACATGTGCGTGGGATATTAAAAAAACAATGTTACAACAGTATAACTATAGTCTTTCCTTCTTCTACCTATCCCTGCTTGGGCGTGTGTTACTAGCATAACCACTGAGACCACATACCCCAGAGTTGATGGTGGAAAGTCTGGACCCGTCCATACTCCATGCTATATCTATAACACCGTCGTCAGCTCGGTCGATGTTGTGGATGGCTCTGACCGGCCGCCATGGTGCCATCCAAGTATCGTACACAACCAAATCACCTGCAAAACAGAGACCACGTAACGGCCATTTACCCAAATGTTCATCTTTGTCAACATGCATTTACTGTAACAATTACAGCTATTAGTGAGACAGGTTCTTCAGAGTCTCACAGATGTTTTTGTGTTTGTTTGATTGTCTGTTTGTTGTTTAACGCCGCACTCAGCAATATTCCAGCTATATGACGGCTGTCTGTAAATAATTGAGTCGGGACCAGACAGTCCAGTGATTGATATTATGAGCATCAATCCAGGCAATTGGGATATAATGACATGCATAAACCAAGTCAGCAAGCCTGAACACCCGATCCCGTTAGTTGCCTCTTATGACAAGCATGGGTTGCTGAAGACCAATTCTAACCCAGACTTTCACAGGTAGATGTTTTTGTGAAGAATCCTGTGGATCTGTGTCTGTGGATCTGTCTGTGACTGCTTGTACTAGTCCGGACATTTGCTGACTTTATAGTTCTAGCCCACTGAGATACCATGCCGCAGTTTAACCTGAATATACCAATCAGACACTGTATACAGACTCCAAGCAGACCAGTCCTTGTTTGAGCCCCTTAATGCCGAGTGCCAGGCAGGGTAACAACAAGTTGACGTCTTTTGGTATGCTGCTCCAAGGGATCGAACCACCAACCTTCTGCTCTCTGAGCAGACCTCAAAGACCATGGAGACCGTTGTGGGTGTTAGTTAAGCTTGGCTTGCCATTCAACCTACTGTCAACTTTTGTCTGTTTATTTGCGGTAAACATGTAACTTTGCAGTCAGCAGAATTAAGAAAAAGTCTTTTCTTTTTTTAAAATCTGTTGATATTGACTTTGATGATTATTGAATTGAGAATTAGAACGGCATTGTTGAAGAAAATGTTGATGATGATGTTGATGTTAATGATGATGATGATGATGATTATGTTCATGTTAATGTTGATGATGATGATGTTCATGTTTACGTTAATGTTGATGATAATGTTAATTTTGATGATGTTGATGATGGTGGTGGTGGTGGTGGTGCTGCTGCTGCTGATGATGATGATGATGTTAATGTTGATGATGATGTTCATGTTTATGTTAATGTTGATGATGATGACGATGATGATTCACATGAAATACATAGTGCAACTACTTGTGAACACAGCCTCCTATTCACCCACCATGTGCTGTACCCAAAGCAAGGAATCGCTGGTCATGTGACACTCTTGCTGTCTGCACACCCTTGCACTTCCTGCCAACGATCAGCTTCTTCACAGCAGTCTTCAATCCCTGGAGATGACAACAGGTGACACATTCCACACCAGGTGTTACTATTCCTTGTATACAGATGCTAGAACCTCCATGAAGCACTCGCACTTGCTTCATAAAGGGTTAGACATGTGTGCCGAAACATTTCATTGAGAGAATAAAGAAGTTGTAGGCCACACATCAACTACAGCTTCATTGAAACTATCTCTATTACCTAAATTAACCAAAATATTTCCAAACATTTTGAACGAGAATTTAGAAAAAAAAGCGTATCTAATACAAACTGACTTCCACGGGAGAGTTTAAACTTTTATTGACTTGTCTTGATATATTTGATATCAGAAGGTAATTGGTTCTCTATTGGCACACATGAGCATTAAATAAGCAACACCCACTTTTCCGGATATGTGCTCCATGTTAAAATGACAAAAGAGTAGTAAACTGACAAACAGACCGCCTGGCACTACCATCACGCATGTAGCTGACACTAGCAATCGGTAACAATTTATTGGCATTATGCCAAGAAGTGTAAAAATACCTTCATTTCAACAACGCTGAAAAGCATCCGCACCCAGCCCACAAAACAAATAGGACTGTCACATTATGCAGTGAAACATGATAAATGCCAGATATAATAAGCATGTCAATAATTTGTGAAAAAAACCAAATCAAAATTGTAATTTTGGGAAGACAAGCCAGATTTTGTAATTATAGGTTCAAAATCATAACTATTACACCCAAATCTTATGGATGGCATCTCTGCTCCTATCCAAGGAAACTAAGTTATTGCTGGCCAGAGGAACGACCAGGTGGAAATAACTTATAGAAGCTTGTTCTTCAACTCACTTTCCAGTACTGCTGTTCCCTCTTGTGGTAGATCTTGGCAAATTCCTTCCCACGATTCATCTCCTTCGAGTCCGACCGTGATGACTCATACTTCCGCAGCGACATCGGCTTGAGGTGGTCGTACTTGATCACCTCCACATCAGCATCAACATCCTCCTCCCTGCAACACAAACATACCCGTCATCCATCAGTCATCCTCCTGTAACCCATCAGTCATCCTGTCAACCTTCAGTCAACCTTCAGTTATCCTTCTGTCATCCTTCTGTCAACTTTCTCTCATCCTGTCAACCTTCTGTCAACCTTCAGTCATCCTTGTGTGCCCCTGTTGTGCCCAATTTAGAATAAAGCCCCAAGCACTCAGTTGGTTGACCTCCTGTGGGTCCCGAAATAGAATAGTCCCAAAATTTCTATTCGTCCACCCCTTGTAAGGCCTGGGTTAGAATAGGTCCCCGCTCTCTACTGCTTGACCCCCTGTGAGGCCTGGGTTAGAATAGGTCCCCAGCTCTCTACTGCTTGACCCCCTGTGAGGCCTGGGTTAGAATAGGTCCCCAGTTCTCTACTGCTTGACCCCTGTGAGGCCCAGGTTAGAATAGGTCCCCAGCTCTCTACTGCTTGACCCCCTGTGAGGCCCAGATTAGAATAGGTCCCCAGCTCTCTACTGCTTGAACCCCTGTGAGGCCTGGGTTAGAATAGGTCCCCAGCTCTCTACTGCTTGACCCTCTGTGAGGCCCAGGTTAGAATAGGACCCCAGCTCTCTACTGCTTGACCTTCTGCGGAGCCAAGGTTAGAATAGGTCCCCAGCTTTCTACTGCTTGACATTCTGCAGAGCCCAGTTTAGAATAGGTGCCCAGCTCTCTACTGCTTGACATTCTGCAGAGCCCAGTTTAGAATAGGTGCCCAGCTCTCTACTGCTTGACATTCTGCAGAGCCCAGTTTAGAATAGGTGCCCAGCTCTCTACTGCTTGACCTTCTGCGGAGCCAAGGTTAGAATAGGTCCCCAGCTCTCTACTGCTTGACATTCTGCAGAGCCCAGTTTAGAATAGGTGCCCAGCTCTCTACTGCTTGACCTTCTGCTGAGCCCAGTTTAGAATAGGTCCCCAGCTCTCTACTGCTTGACATTCTGCAGAGCCCAGTTTAGAATAGGTGCCCAGCTCTCTACTGCTTGACATTCTGCAGAGCCCAGTTTAGAATAGGTGCCCAGCTCTCTACTGCTTGACCTTCTGCAGAGCCCAGTTTAGAATAGGTGCCCAGCTCTCTACTGCTTGACCTTCTGCGGAGCCCAGTTTAGAATAGGTCCCCAGCTCTCTACTGCTTGACCTTCTGCTGAGCCCAGTTTAGAATAGGTGCCCAGCTCTCTACTGCTTGACCTTCTGTAGAGCCCAGGTTAGAATAGGTCCCCAGCTCTCTACTGCTTGACCCCCTGTGAGGCCGAGGTTAGTACTGGTCCCCAGCTCTCTACTGCATCTGAGACATGCATCACTTTGGGCTTTCCTCATTTCCACATTAAGCTGAAACACTGTATTAAGTAGAATACTGTTCAAAGCAGCATTAAACCAAACTCACTCACTAACTCACTCACTCATTCACTGAAACACCAAGAGACTCACTCTTCCTCTGGTTCTACATGTTGTTGGGGCTGAGGCTGTTGTTTTTGTTTTTGTTGTTTTGCCTTCTTGGGTTGTTGTTGCGGTCGTGGTTGCGGGTTCTGCTGTTGAGGTTTGATGTGGTGGAGGTGCTGTGTGTGGGCCCATATATCCTTCCTACAACACAAAACACTTCACCTGTTTCACCAGTGAGACAAATTACCCTTTGGATTTGTGTCATAAACACTCAGGCTTAGTCGGTACACACATTAGAAACGGCATCATGTTGGCTTCTGAGACCAGTAAGCTAAAACTAGAAGTCAAACAGTTGAAAATGATATTTTTCAAATAAATGTACAACATGAGGACATGACACATTTTACTTATACAGCTTCCTAATTGTTTGTAACCCAATACCAAAACACCAGCAGACGAAAACATTTTGACTGATATTTATTGAAGCTTTCTACTTTTGTTTGTTTGTGTTCATCTTTGTCAACATGCGTTTACTGCAACAATTACAGCTAGTAGTGAGACAGACTCTTCAGAGTCTCACAGATGTTTTTGTGTTTGTTTGTTGTTTAACGCCGCACTCAGCAATATTCCAGCTATATGATGGCGGTCTGTGAATAAACAAGTCTGGACCAGACAATCCAGTGATTGACATCATGAACATCAATCCATGCAATTGGGAAATGATGACATCCATCAACCAAGTCAGTGAGGCTGACCGCCGGATCCTGTTAGTCACCTCTTACGACAAGAATAGTCGCTTCTTATGGCAAGCATTGGTTGCTGAAGACCAATTCTACCCCGCATCTTTTTCTACTTAATAGGACTGCAAACTCCGACATGCTTAACAGATAATACATATTGCAATATTTTGTTCTGTGTTCCGGTATACTGGGTAAAAACAATGTAACAAATTTTGTATCATTTGACTTAAAATCTACACAGAAATTCATTCATCCAATACATCGCAACACGTATCATGATACAGATACATGAATCACAATATACTGAATTCAATTGTTTGGCCTGACATTGCCCTATCTAGTTAATGCTACCAATGAGGAAGTGCCTGTCAGGGCTCGAACAGGTAACTCGGGTACTAGGGTCGGGTGGGTACTTAAAAGGACTCAGGTACTCACAGGACTACCTGGACGCATGGTTTGTCACATGATATTTTGTTTAATGACAAAAATTAACTTGAACTCTATGGTTACACTATACGTCACTAATGTTCGCATTTCTTTCTGACTATGCACCAATTCCTTCTGACCATTATAGGTTTGAAAAAGATAAAACTTCAGTCAACTTCAGTGTTGCATGACCAGATCGTTTTATATGTGTATCTAAATACATTTTGCCTAGGTCAAACTTTTCCCAATCGGAAATTTTAGACCCAACTCTTGAGACCCACAGCGGGTAACAGGTAGGGTCGGGTAGTAGGGGGTCAGGTAGTAGGGGGTCGGGTAGTAGGGGGTGGGGTAGTAGGGAGTCAGGTAGTAGGGGGTTGGGTAGTAGGGGGTCGGGTAGTAGGGGGTCGGGTAGTTGGGGGTCAGGTAGTAGGGGTCGGGTAGTAGGGAGTCAGGTAGTAGGGGTCGGGTAGTAGGGGTCGGGTAGTAGGGGGTGGGGTAGTAGGGGGTGGGGTAGTAGGGGGTCAGGGAGTAGGGGGTCAGGGAGTAGGGGGTCAGGTAGTAGGGGGTCGGGTAGTAGGGGGTGGGGTAGTAGGGGGTCGGGTAGTAGGGGGTCAGGTAGTAGGGGGTCGGGTAGTAGGGGGTCGGGTAGTAGGGGGTGGGGTAGTAGGGAGTCAGGTAGTAGGAGGTGAGGTTGTAGGGAGTCAGGTAGTAGGGGGTCGGGTAGTAGGGGGTCAGGTAGTAGGGGGTCGGGTAGTAGGGGGTCGGGTAGTAGGGGGTCAGGTAGTAGGGGGTCGGGTAGTAGGAGGTGAGGTTGTAGGGAGTCAGGTAGTAGGGGGTCGGGTAGTAGGGGGTCAGGGAGTAGGGGGTCAGGTAGTAGGGGGTCGGGTAGTAGGGGGTCGGGTAGTAGGAGGTGGGGTTGTAGGGAGTCAGGTAGTAGGGGTCAGGTAGTAGGGGGTCGGGTAGTAGGGGGTCAGGGAGTAGGGGGTCAGGTAGTAGGGGTTCGGGTAGTAGGAGGTCGGGTATTAGGGGGTCAGGTAGTAGGGGGTCAGGTATTAGGGGGTCGGGTAGTAGGGGGTCAGGTAGTAGGGGGGTCGGGTAGTAGGGGGTAGAGTACCCAAGTAGTAAATTGGGACTCGTCCCAGCCCTAGTGCCTGTGGTGCCTGTGCTTCACCTGTGCTGGTTCCTATTGGTCTGCATGGAGAAGTAGCCACGGGACACCAGGTTGAATGCCGGATCTTCAGGGTCGCGACCTTTCGCCTGCCCCGTACTGATACTCTGTAACCAACACAACACCAAATACAACACTTGTACAAATACAACACTTGTACAAATACAACACATGTACAAATACAACACATGTACAAATACAACACTTGTAGAAATACAACACATGTACAAATACAACACTTGTGCAAATACAACACTTGTAGAAATACAACCCATGTACAAATACAACCCATGTACAAATACAACACTTGTACAAATACAACACATGTACAAATACAACACATGTACAAATACAACACATGTACAAATACAACACTTGTAGAAATACAACACATGTACAAATACAACACAACACCAAATACAACACTTGTAGAAATACAACACATGTACAAATACAACACATGTACAAATACAACACATGTACAAATACAACACTTGTAGAAATACAACACATGTACAAATACAACACATGTACAAATACAACACTTGTAGAAATACAACACATGTACAAATACAACACATGTACAAATACAACACATGTACAAATACAACACTTGTGCAAATACAACACATGTACAAATACAACACATGTACAAATACACTTGTAGAAATACAACACATGTACAAATACAACACTTGTAGAAATACAACACATGTACAAATACAACACATGTACAAATACAACACATGTACAAATACACTTGTAGAAATACACTTGTACAAATACAACACATGTACAAATACAACACTTGTAGAAATACACTTGTACAAATACAACACTTGTGCGAATACAAGCAGTTCTACTAGGGTGGTTACCGATGGCCCAATCGTCTTCATTGCCATGTTGCATATAGGTTTTGTCATGATCCAATGATCATGGGTTCGTATCCCAGGTTTTCCTTCATTACGTTTCTTGGTTTGTGTGATACAACATCTACGACTCGGCAAGATTCCAGCCATATGCGGCAGTCTATAAATAACCAAATCTAGACCAGACAATTCAGTGATCGATACTGTGAGCAATGATCCACACCACTGTTTTACCAGGACACACAACCAACCAAGTCACCGAGCCTGACCACCCAATATATTTAATCTGGTCACCTCTTACAATCAGTTAACCCAGAATCCCCATGGTGGGTTGGTGCACGGAATAAATTATTGAACTCCAGATGAGTAAAGCGATATGCGTGCATGTTCGTGCATGTGCGTCCATGAGATACCATGCTGCAGTTTAACATGAATACCCCACTCAGACACAGTATACTGACTCCGAGCCGACCAGTCCATGTCTTAGCCTCTTAATGCTGAGCACCAGGCAGGGTAACAAAAAGTACCATCTTTTTTGGGGATGCTGCTGACAGGGTTTGAACCATTGTACCTTTTGTTCCCTGGGCAGACACTCAACAAGACCATGGAGACTGTTGCGGGTGTTTGTAAAGCTCAACTTGGCATTCAACCTACTGTCATCTCTTGTCTGTTTATTTGTGGTAAACATGTAACTTTGCAGTCAGCAGAATTAGGAATAAGTCTTTTCTTATTTTATATTTTATTAATAGGGTTTGTGTTGTTGATTTTGATAATTGGTTGAAACCCCAGATTTTAATAATCGGTTGAAACCCCAGACCGTCAGCCCTCTGGACGGACGCTCTACCACTAGACGACGGAGACAGTCAACTACTTGCACAAAGTGATCTTGGCACTAAGATGATCTTAACTCCCATACTTTAACATAGGCTTATGATAGTCCTTGCGCTAAGATCGTTTTGTGCAAGTGGGCCCCAATGAAATAACCTTCATCCTTAGCACGACCTGACTCTTCAGGGTCAGTCAACATTGGACTTACCTCCACTGTATTGAGAAGCATACGTGTTGTAAAATTGTGAAATGTGCCAAAAATGTGAACTGTTTCCTGGGCAACCTCTCGTGACAGTTCTCTTGTTGCCTGGAAACACAGCAGAGAGATAACTGGAAACATGTTATCTCTGGGAATAAACATTAGCCTTTACAGAAAACACCCAAACTGTTGACACACTGTATTTTTCCCATGCATCCACAATGACGCAGTTGTTTTAATAAATATATTTCATCTTGATAACAATTCAAAATTAGATTTAAATTCAAATTTAATTATATCTTAATATAATATAATCAAATTCGATTTATTGGACACTCATCTGATGAAATTCTTTTACTTTTTTAACATTTTATTTTAAGTACCGTTACTTAGATTACAGATTTATTTTCAAAACACAGGCAAGGTTGACAATTTAAAGATGAATATGAATAAGTGATCTCTTAAAAGATCTCTTTTAAGGATGACATAAAGGAAATATCCTGCAAGAGTTACTTCCCTTCCCCTTATCTTCTTATTGCATGGTTTCTTATCCACTAATATATATATGGGGGGCACGGAGGGCCCAGTTGTCTTAAGCGTCATGATTCGCTTTGCAGAGTTGCGTCCCTTGGGCACGCCAGAAACCCATGATTGTGGATTCGAATCCTGGTTCACCCCAATTATGTTTCTAGGTTTGTCAGCACCATACCCATGCTCGTGGGCTTCACCGAAGTGGTAAATGTCCGAGACCTATATCACTTCGGGCTTTCCTCCCACATTAAACTGACACGCCGAGATATAACTGAAATACAGTTAAAAGCGGCGTTAAACCCAACTCACTCACTCACTAATATATATTACTGAAATTTGAGTGTGAAAAATAATAATTCACATGTGGGAAATTTTGTTTTAGTAGATATGTCGTAAAGAAAAAATACACCAAATGAAATACTGCTGCTGTTTTACTAGAGTATTCCCTCATCTCACCAGCAGCATGAGCTCCTCGGCAACCAGTGTGACGGCTCGCCTCTCTGCCAGCGCCCCTGCCGTCTTCTCCCAGTCTTCATTCTCGGCTCGTACTATGGCACTGTAAGAAGAAGAAAGGTTCCTGTACTGTTCCTGCCCTAAATACCTGACAATAAATGAAGTCTTCATTCTCTGCTCGTACTATGGCACTGTAAGAAGAAGAAAGGTTCCTGTACTGTTCCTGCCCTAAATACCTGACAATAGATGAAGTCTTCATGTTCAGCTCGTACCATGGCACTGTAAGAAGAAGAAAGGTTTCTTTACTGTTCCTGCCCTAAATACCTGACAATAGATGAAGTCTTCATTCTCAGCTCGTACTATGGCACTGTAAGAAGAAGAAAGGTTCCTGTACTGTTCCTGCCCTAAATACCTGACAATAGATGAAGTCTTCATGTTCGGCTCGTACCATGGCACTGTAAGAAGAAGAAAGGTTCCTGTACTGTTCCTGCCCTAAATACCTGACAATAGATGAAGTCTTCATGTTCGGCTCGTACCATGGCACTGTAAGAAGAAGAAAGGTTCCTGCACTGTTCCTGCCCTAAATACCTGACAATAGATGAAGTCTTCATGTTCGGCTCGTACCATGGCACTGTAAGAAGAAGAAAGGTTCCTGTACTGTTCCTGCCCTAAATACCTGACAATAGATGAAGTCTTCATGTTCAGCTCGTACCATGGCACTGTAAGAAGAAGAAAGGTTTCTTTACTGTTCCTGCCCTAAATACCTGACAATAGATGAAGTCTTCATTCTCAGCTCGTACTATGGCACTGTAAGAAGAAGAAAGGTTCCTGTACTGTTCCTGCCCTAAATACCTGACAATAGATGAAGTCTTCATGTTCGGCTCGTACCATGGCACTGTAAGAAGAAGAAAGGTTCCTGTACTGTTCCTGCCCTAAATACCCAACAATAGATGAAGTCTTCATGTTCGGCTCGTACCATGGCACTGTAAGAAGAAGAAAGGTTCCTGTACTGTTCCTGCCCTAAATACCTGACAATAGATGAAGTCTTCATGTTCGGCTCGTACCATGGCACTGTAAGAAGAAGAAAGGTTCCTGTACTGTTCCTGCCCTAAATACCTGACAATAGATGAAGTCTTCATGTTCGGCTCGTACCATGGCACTGTAAGAAGAAGAAAGGTTCCTGTACTGTTCCTGCCCTAAATACCTGACAATAGATGAAGTCTTCATGTTCGGCTCGTACCATGGCACTGTAAGAAGAAGAAAGGTTCCTGTACTGTTCCTGCCCTAAATACCTGACAATAGATGAAGTCTTCATGTTCGGCTCGTACCATGGCACTGTAAGAAGAAGAAAGGTTCCTGTACTGTTCCTGCCCTAAATACCTGACAATAGATGAAGTCTTCATGTTCAGCTCGTACCATGGCACTGTAAGAAGAAGAAAGGTTCCTGCACTGTTCCTGCCCTAAATACCCAACAATAGATGAAGTCTTCATGTTCGGCTTGGGGTCAAATATTCAAATATTTGTTCAAGACACCATGAACACAAATACTTTGTCATGTATTTGCCTACTTCTCTTCCTTTGTATTGTTAAGCAGTTTCCAAAACGATGACAACTGTCCTTATTTCTGTTATGTCATCAACGGATCCTGACATAACTAAGGGATGCAACTCTGCACAGAGAAATGCAGACTAGGTCACCTAGGATGCTTATTTTATTGCAATAAAGGAGAGAGATCACTAATTCAAGCAAAATCATGTCAGAGGACATATTCAGGGTAAATCTGGGGTTCGAACCCCTGACCTGTGGATCCTGCTGGAACTAAGGGAGGCAACTTAGTAGGATGGGAGTCCTTCAACCTCAGGACCAACATTACCCCCCTTACATCTGAAGAATACCCAAACATGAAAATAAACTGAAGCAACACAAATTGGGTGTTGTTGTGAAACAAATAAACAAACAAACAAACAAACAAACAACTTCTATTCCAGCAGTGTCTGCAGGAGCCTACTCACTGCCTCATCTCTGCCTCGTAGATGTGGATGTCTGGCTTGATGTGGTGGATGAGGAAGTTGTCGATGATGTCCTCCACCAGCTTGCGTACGATGACGTAGTCCCCTAGCTGCCAGTGGTCGTATGTCTCCAGGCCAAGTTCCCCATTGTACGGCCTCTTCTTCGTCTCGTATTCAGCTCGAATCTCCTCCCTGTGGGATGTAAACATGCAGTTTATTATTAGACCTGACCATGTGGCTTCTTGTTATGGATATATAAGCCTTGTGAAAGTAAAATGAAAATATGATAGAACTGATGTTCATGAAAATTCGGAGTAGAATAGGTCTTCAGCAACCCATGCTTGCCGTAAAAGGCGACTATGCTTGTCGTAAGAGGGGACTAAAAGGATCAGGTTGTCAGGCTCGCTGACTTGGTTGAAGCATGTCATCGATCCCAATTGCGTAGATCAATGCTCATGATATTAATCACTGGATTGTCTGGTTCAAACTCAATTATTTACAGACTGCCTTCATATGGCCTGAATATTGCTGAGTGCGGCATAAAACAACAAACCAACCGAATGATCTTTTTCTTCATAGTTTTGTTTTAGGTTTTATTTAAGAGCTCTTCCTGGAAATTAGGGAAATTTCAACAAGTCTTATTTGTAAAAAATATTTCTAAAATTAGTTCATAGACTATGTACAATTTTACTTTGAGGCAAGTTGTATTTAACACTGCTTTGTTTGTTTGCTTGTGTTTTAAGGCTGAACTCAGGAATATTCAAGCTATATGATGACAGTCTGTATATATAATCCAGTCTGGACCAGACAATCCAGTGATTGATGTTGTGAGCAAAGATACATACCATTGGGGTATGTTGACACGCCATCAACCAAGTCATCGAGCCTGACCACCCGATTCATTAAACTGACTTTATAGCAGACTCGATATGGTGCCGTAATGCACATTAATGTGGCAAGATCATCACTTTCGACCAGCATAGGTTGCCAGAGACCAGTTCCACGCACATCACTACAAAAGTGCAATAATCTTGAATGCTATGTTAAACCCCATTTCACTTCACCTCACTGTGTCCCAACTGGACGGCATCCCAGAGATTAATATTATAATAAATAAAAGTGGCAAGACCTTTCCATTTTCAATAGAAATCTCTGCTAAAAGCAGAGTCGATTGTACGATTCGGACTATATCATGAACATGTGTTTATGAATCACTATCGAAAAGTACTGATACCAGGTGTTTGCGAAAAGGTGAGCGTATTCTGCTCCACCGATGGCACCTGTCACAAACACATGCCAAGGCAAGTGAATTGTTCACCTGTAAAAACACGGGCACATAAGATCAAAGGCAAAATAGGGAATTGCATCAGGACAACATTTTGTCACTGAGGCATCAAATTCTGAAATGTCCTCCACATGTCTACCATATAACCTTTTTAAAGCTCTACTGAGACCTTGAATGCTGTATTTTTGATCAAACAACTTCTGAGCAAGAGTCGTAAGATGCTCTTTGAAATCTTGGTAGAAAGAGCATGCTCGATTGTATCTCAAAAGTTGTGGAATGTAAACACCAAGGGCAGGAGCTGCTGGAATATTTCTCGGCCATGGGTCAGTGTCTAACAGTGTAACAGTGTAGCGTCAATACAATTGTTACTCTAGTATGTGGTAAAGGGTTAAGCCACATGCTTATGAAATTGCTTGAATCAGGAAGAAGTTGACCGTGTCCGGCTTTGACTAACCTAAGTCTGTAAATGCGGTCCATGGCATAGGGGAGATCATCCACTGCGCGTCGGACGTACGACCCAGCGGAGTGGGCACTGTGTTCGCTCGGGGTCCCCACTCCAAGCATATTAGGGCTGACATTAGGGTTGGCAGCCAATACATCGCTTCCTGAAACACAAGGGTTGATTTCACTTCCTGTACTGGTCCTTCCAAAACTTGAACCACTAGGCTAATTGTTGGGGCTGGGACGACACAAAAACTGTGCGATCCAATGCGTATCACGATACCTTGCTCACTATCAAATTTGTATCATGATACTTACATGTACTCTTATCTGTGGTCCTTAAGCCATTTTTTCAGAGACAGGAACGCCAAATACCTGGCACACAGATGATTTACAGTTGGCAGTGGCAAGTATGGCACAATGGTTAAAAATACTTTTCACTTCTAATTTTCACTACTAATTACTACTACTGTTTAGTGTATCAGTTATTAAAGCAAACAGTGAAGGTAAGAATCGCTACTTTTTACTTAGTATCTGACTGTGATTGATTCTTGTATCAATAAGTAGAAAAATTGCGATTCATCAATGCTTTTTGTTTGTTTGTTTGTTGTTTAATGCCGCACTCAGCAATGTTCCACCTATATGACGGCAGACTGTAAGTAATAGAGTTTGGTTTAATTAACCATTTCAACCATATTACACCGGGGTCCGAGTGGTCTAACAGTGTAACAGTGTAACGTCAATACAGTTGTTACTCTGGTAGGTGGTAAAGGGTTAAGCCACATGGGTCAGAGTCTGACAGTGTAACGTCAATACAGGTGTCACTCTGGTAGGTGGTAAAGGGTTAAGCCACAGTTGTCGGAGTCTAGCAATGTAACGTCAATACAGTTGTCACTCCGGTAGGTGGTAAAGGGTTAAGCCACATGGGTCAGAGTCTAACAGTCTAACAGTGTAACGTCAATACAGTAGCCACTCCGGTAGGTGGTAAAGGGTTAAGCCACATGGGTCAGAGTCTAACAGTGTAACGTCAATACAGTTGTCACTCCGGTAGGTGGTAAAGGGTTAAGCCACATGGGTCAGAGTCTAACAGTCTAACAGTGTAACGTCAATACAGTTGTCACTCCGGTAGGTGGTAAAGGGTTAAGCCACATGGGTCAGAGTCTAACAGTGTAACGTCAATACAGTTGTCACTCCGGTAGGTGGTAAAGGGTTAAGCCACATGGGTCAGAGTCTAACAGTGTAACGTCAATACAGTTGTCACTCCGGTAGGTGGTAAAGGGTTAAGCCACATGTGTCAGAGTCTAACAGTCTAACAGTGTAACGTCAATACAGTAGCCACTCCGGTAGGTGGTAAAGGGTTAAGCCACATGTGTCAGAGTCTAACAGTCTAACAGTGTAACGTCAATACAGTTGTCACTCTGGTAGGTGGTAAAGGGTTAAGCCACATGGGTCAGAGTCTAACAGTCTAACAGTCTAACAGTGTAACGTCAATACAGTAGCCACTCCGGTAGGTGGTAAAGGGTTAAGCCACATGTGTCAGAGTCTAACAGTCTAACAGTGTAACGTCAATACAGTTGTCACTCTGGTAGGTGGTAAAGGGTTAAGCCACATTGGTCAGAGTCTAACAGTGTAACAGTGTAACGTCAATACAGTTGTTACTCCGGTAGGTGGTAAAGGGTTAAGCCACATGGGTCAGAGTCTGACAGTGTAACAGTGTAACGTCAATACAGTAGCCACTCCGGTAGGAGACACATTAACATAAAAAGCTCATAAACTACTTGACTGCCTTGTTACACAGAATCCGAGGGCCGTGACTGACAACACCATGCTCCTGCACACAAACAATCAGACATGACAACTACACAGCCATATTGTACAAACAAGTACAGTTTGAGGACAATTGTACTCATACAGTTTGTACAATTTTAGACTACTGACTACTCTTTGGTAGAAATAGATAAATATATCAGCGCCAATCATCTGTTGGCTTTCTTTGTTAGCTTCTACCCTTTGTTATTTTCCACCTTTTGTTATCTTATTAATTTTGTTGTCCTTACAGGTACATATATACATGATATACAGTTAACTACAGTTATAACAAACTCAAAGGGACCACTAATTTTAGTTTGTTATAACCGTAGTTCGTTATAAGCATATATACAGCATAACTACAGCAAAACGTCGGGACAAAAAGTAAGTTCGTTATATCTTATTTATGTGTTTCACTTCTGAATGCCTTTCAAAGACCTAGATAAATATTGTTCTGGAAGGTTTGCGAACAAGAAAGTACTCTAAAAGTTGCGAGTGACACACTCGCAATAGTTTCCTGATGCAGTTATTTATTGTTAAATACACTACTCCCACATGCATCTATAGTTAAGAAATCTCTGACTGACACTGAGTCCCCATTTCATCTTAACAGAGTGTAGCAAAACTTCCCAGGCAATTTCGGGGGTGTTTCGGGGGAAGCCATGGGATTTTAACAAATTTGTGGTCACTAAAATCCATTGAAATTCACGGATCCAAAGAAGATTCTCACCCCTGATTGAGAAATGGCAGGAATAAAATAAAAGCTCCTCTCAAAGTAATTTATTCCATCTGACATTTTATATTTTGATCAACAAGCTATAAGGCCTACTGTGGTAGTCTTTCATTGTCAGACCTTCCCCTTGGAAAAACTCAAATCCCAAATAATTTGTTTGTTGTTGGGTTGGGACGGGTAACTCGGGTACTGGCGTCGGGTGGGTACAGAGAAGAACCTGGGTACCCATAGGACTACCAAGACCCGTGGTTAGTCATGTGATTATATTGTTTAATGGCAAAAAATATCTAGAACTCTATGGTTACACCGGGGGGTTGGCGTACCTGGGTATTAAATTTGGACTTGTCCCAGCCCTAGTTTGTTTAATGCTGAACACAGCAATATTTCAGCTATATGTATGTAAGTAATCAAGTCTGGACTAGACAATCCAGTGATTGACATTGTAAACAACATCCCAGGACAACGGGTACAGTGATGGCCAACGATGAGGCAATTACCAAATCTGACCACTTGATACATTAGTGAGTTAGGGAGTTGGGTTTAATGCTGCTTTTAACATTATTCAAGTTATATCACGGCGTCTCAGCTTAATGTGGTAGGAAAGCCCAAAGTGATGTAGGTCTCAGACGTTTACCACTTCGGTGAAACCCACGAGCACGGATATGGTGCTGACAGACCTAGAAAAATAATCGGGGTGAACCGGGATTCGAACCCACAATCGTGTTCAAGGGACGCAACTCTGCACAGCGAATTGCGGCGCCTCAGACGACTGGGTCACCTGTGCCCCCCTTGATATATTAAGTCGCCTCAAACAACAAAATTAGGTTTCTCGGGACAGGTTCAAGCCTGGAGACATTGGATGTCTTAAGCTTCTAAAATAGTTAAGGTTATACAATAATAATTACTTAGACCGATCTCGACAATAAAAGTCAATGTACACCAATATGAACCTCAGTATTCAATACCCCAACACACTACAGAACTCCCTATCACACAATGCACAATCACCACTCAGTCAATAAAGCCTTTTATACCTCAGAGAACTGTCAGGTAGTGAAAAAGATCTGACAGACGCATATTGGTGTAGTCAATGGCTGTGTATTAACAACTGCATAATTTCATGCTGGACTGGTTCAGTTTGATCGAAGTCAACTTCAGTTAATCTCCCGGGTATATAAGACAGAGTGTTGTGTCAGTGAGTACACTGATCATAAGGTCTTTTTAGCAATTGGCAGGTTGGCTCAGAACCAACTTAATTTCCTCAGCTGGCCTAAACAGACGACATTGCAGATGTGTAGATATATGAACATAATGATGTCAGAACACTATTATACCCCATTCACATACACAAAATTTACTCACGTAAGTATTTTTTCACATGTGTAGGTGATGTGAAATGGGGTTTAACGCCGCGTCCAAGTTTATTGCACTTATATAGCGACGTGCATGCACGTGTGTGTGTGTGGCTGCTTGTACTAGACCGGACTGATGCCGATTTGTAGTGCTAGCTCACTGAGATACCATGTCGCAGTTTAACATGAATATCCCACACAGACATAGTATACTGACTCCGAGACGACCAGTCCTTATTTTAACCCCTTAATGTCGAGCGCCAGACAGGGTAACAACAAGTACCATCTTTTAACGTCTTTTGGTATGACGCGGATGGGGATCGAACTCCGGACCTTCTGCTCTCAGGGCGGACGCTCTACCATTAGACCATTTTGTTTTGTCACAACATAGATCTTGATTATTCATCAGATCTCCTTGTCTGGGTGCCACCATTTTTCTTGAAGCAAATGCAAGTGATACAAGAGATGGAATCTGATTGGCCAATAGGAGAGGCAAAGATGTGACAACTCATAATAACCACTGGTGGCACTACCATTGAGCCCAGAAACTCCAGTCTAGTTCGGCAAGGGTGGAAAGTGGCCTTTCATAGCCAGTTAACTCCCTTGCCTCAGGAAGATGGGTTTAACGCTGTCTTGAACAGTACTTCAGTTACATCGCTGCATGTCAGCTTCATGTGGGAGGAGATGCATGTCTTGGACATTCCCCACTCAAGTGAAAGCCATGAGCATCATTATGGTGCTGACAAGATCAGATTCAAACCCAGGATCAGCAGATCCTGGCACTGCTAAGAGACGTAACTCTTCACAGCAAATTCCGCCTCTTACAGTAGGTAGATATACAATGTATCATGATCAATGACTATTTCCTAGCAGAATTAACATCCCAGTGCAATGCTGTCATCTATCATCTTTGTTAAGCCAGAGCTTGTTTCCGTTGGAAGTGAAAACATAACACAACTGACGACAAAGTAGAGCCATCTTTTTATTTCATAACAATAATTATAAATAAAATTCTAAAATAAAAAATAATCTATGTGTTTTTCTACAAAATATAAAATCTGTACATATCATCAACAAGGTGAATAACATTAACAAGACAAGGATGAATTTACAGAAAGTTGTACTGATAGGACATTAGCCCTTAAAGGAATATCAGTAGCATAATTAAAATATATTAGTCTTTAGCTTGTAACTAGATAAATATAGTTTCTATTAGTGAAATATCAATATACATCCATTTCAAATGCTGACAGGTAGGAATTACTGAAGGAAAATATAATTTTTTCAGAAAAAGTTATTTTGATATACATTCCACTGTTTTTTTTAATTATACATCATTAATTGCCATTTTCAATAAAATGCAAATGCTGAAAGTAGATTTAATTGGACAACTATATAATTTTGAAAAATATTCCCAATACAATATCAATGATAATTTTGGCATGCTGTATTAACTGATAGATTTAAAGGATATATAACCTTCAAGATATCACAACAAATATAGATCGAGCTGAACAGATGACAGATGAGCTGACATTGCACTGAGCTGAAGCGATGAAGGTGGTACATCTGACACAGAAGTCACAACTTGTAAATGTGTGGAAGATAAACGTGACACAACTGTGACATACATTTTACAAAGTGAGTGAGTGAGTGAGTGAGTGAGTGAGTGAGTGAGTGAGTGAGTTGGGTTTAACACCACTTTTAACAGTATTCCAGTTATATCACGGCGTGTCAGCTTAATGTGGGAGGAAAGCCCGAAGTGATACAGGTCTGAGATGTTTACCACTTCGGTGAAACCCACGGGTATGGTGCTGACAAACCGAGAAACATAATTGGGGCGAACCGGGATTCGAACCCACACTCATAGGTTTCTGGCGTGCCAAAGGTACACTGTGATACAAACCTTCACAATACATAGTTCCTGGGCCCACTTGCACAAAGCGATCTTAGCGCTACGACTATTGTAAGCCTCTGTTAAAGTATGAGAGTTACGATCATCTTAGCGCTAAGATCGCTTTGTGCAAGTGGGCCCAGGCCTACAGTCATACATGAAGGGTTGGAAATTAACTTTTCTTTTCACTGGTCCACAAAAAAGACCTGCTAAAGAGTTGCCATCTAGTTAATTGTAAAAGTGGTAGTCCACAAAAAAATGTCACAAGTCAAATGTGTTTTTTGTGTGTTTCGAACAAGCTTTTTATGTTAAGTTTATTTCAGACCCTGACATAAAGGTGATGTAAAGGTGACCACATGTCAGATAAGATACCATTGCTTATAAAGAGATTCTATTGGTCAAATATTATGCTACTTCTCAGACAACTGGATAGGAATCAGTCAATTAACAGTGAGATTCTATTGGTCAAATATTATGCTACTTCAGACAACTGGCTATGAATCACTCAATTAACAGTGAGATTCTATAGGTCAAATATTATGCTACTTCACAGACAACTGGATAGGAATCAGTCAATTAACAGTGAGATTCTATTGGTCAAATATTATGCTACTTTACAGACAACTGGATAGGAATCAGTCAATTAACAGTGCGATTCTATTGGTCAAATATTATGCTACTTCACAGACAACTGGATATGAATCAGTCAATTAACAGTGTGATTCTATTGGTCAAATATTATGCTACTTCACAGACAACAGGTTATGAATCAGTCAATTAACAGTGAGATTCTATTGGTCAAATATTATGCTACCTCACAAACAACTGGATATGAATCAGTCAATTAACAGTGAGATTCAATAGGTCAAATATTACGCTACTTCACAGACAACTGGATATGAATCACTTAATATGTACACTGTTTGAATTACAGGGTATGACACTGCTGGACATAAAATAGATACATTAGATACTGAATGTGCTACCAATCAGAATCAAGTCAGGTAGAATTGGAACTAGTTGTTAGGACATGTGTAGCGTAACTCATGATGTTACTTGCATTAGATGCATATCACATGAATCTAGGCACTGATTGTTTCTGCCAGGCATATTACACTAAACATTGAGACTTTAACCTTTTTTTCATTTCGCTAATGAATCCTGAATTTATACAACATAGTCCAGTTGCGAATTGTCTTTATCACATTATGGCACGGCCTGAGGCCTAATAAACATCTGCATATCACAGAGTGTAAACCCCGACTTCCATGGTGTCAAGACAAAACAGAGATTATGAACAAATTCAAAACATAAACAATAAGTATTTGGCACGAGAGTGAGAATAAAAACACGGAATATTGCTACTTTATAAAACACAGTAAAAATACACTGAGATCTGAAGTGTGATATGAGAAAATAGCACTGGATATAAGTAGGATATAAACGTATATACCAGCACTAAACGAAACAATCACAGTCGGCATATTTATCACAAGTACATCAAGGTTCAAGTGACCTTTGTGAAAAAACAGACAAAGGTCATATGAAGGACACTTGAGGTCATGGTCACAGACTCATTTCAAAACAGTTCAAAGATGTGTCATGTAATATCTAAATCATGTTCCCTACATGGTAGTGTTTTTTTTGTTCAATCTGATCAAAAAGTTCTTTACAAAATACGTTTTTAATACTCGTTTAGGGACCTAAAAAACTGTAAGTGGTAATTGAAAATCTTATTATTATACATACTAAAAACCTCCATGCTGAACCTAAAAAATCTCCAAACGAGACCAGTTTAACGAACATTGTGTGTAGACAGCTGATTCAGGCCCTGTTGCACAAAATGATCTTAGCGCTAAGATGATCTTAACTCCCATACTTTAACATAGACTTATGAGTTGTAGGGCTACGATCCCTATGTGGAATGGGGCCCTGGACACATAATTCGTAAATAAAGAGGTAACAAAACCTTGAAGTAAGTATTCCAACACGTTTTTGTGTAAGAGTGAGTGAGTGAGTTGGGTTTAACAGTATTCCAGTTATATCACAGCGTGTCCGCTTAATTTGGGAGGAAAGCCCGAATTGATGCAGGTCTTAGATGTTTACCACTTCGGTGAAACCCGCGAACATGGGTATGGTGCTGACAAACCTAGAAATATAATTGGGACAAACCAAGATTGAACCCACAATCATAGGTTTCTGGCGTGCCCAAGGGACGCAACTCTGCACAACGAATCATGGTGCCTTATACGACTGGGCCAACAGTGCCCCAACATGAGTGTATGAAAAAGTACCAGGGCCCCGTTTCACAAAGCCATCTTAGTGCTTAGGTGATCGTAACTCCCATACTTTAGCACTGGTTTACGATAGTCGTAGCGCTAAGATCGCAGGGTCTAGGTCATTGTCCAAGGTCTATCATTGTTATTTTCTACGGACAGCATCAAACATGGAGGTTTACTACTACTCAATACTTTCCACATTTCTATTTTCAATATTTCTTTTGGGGGGCATTTATGGTGAGTGAGTTGGGGTTAACGCCGCTTTTAACAGTATTCCAGTCATATCACGGCGTGTCAGCTTGATGTGAGAGGAAAGCCCCAAGTGATGCAGGTCTCAGACGTTTACCACTTTGGTGAAACCCACGAGCACGGTTATGGTGCTGACAAACCTAGAAACATAATCGGGGCGAACCGGGATTCGAACCCACAATCATAGGTTTCTGGCGTGCCCAAGGGATGCAACTCTGCACAGCGAATTGAGGTGCCTTAGACAACTGGGCCACCCATGCCCCTGGCCATTTATGGTGGTATGAATGTAAACAACCATTAGCACACTACGAAAATCTGCATAGCAATATTCAATAGTGAAGTTAACAACAATACATAATAACTTCACAGACTGCATATTTAATTATCAACACAACTGTACACAACAATATGAAGTCAGTGACATCCTTCAATGCCCACCCTATTTTCACAGCCAATGAGGAAACAGCTGCTAGGCATGGCCTAATTATTTTTCATTTTTCAGGCTTATGGAAGCATAAAATCGAAAAATATTGACTTACAATAAGCCAATCACATGACATAAAATCACTTGCGAGTTTCTAATTACTTGATAAACATATTTTGATAATGCACGATACAAACCAACCTATCATAGTATTAATAATCAGCAAACTTTCTTGTAACAAATGTTATATTTGGGATAACATTTCCTTAGGAAAGTACAACTTGGTATACTTTTGGGGATTGAGATTACTAAGGAAGAGTTATCCCAAATATAAATTTTGTTACATTTGACCACTTTCTAAATAGCATTGTGTATCAACAGATTTTCACTTTATCAGTTCAGCAAAACCAGGTCAGAGAGAGCTACAAAACAAAACAGCTTCTGTATCCAGACACAAGTTCTGATCAATGTCACATGACCAATGTCACATGACTGTGTCACATGCTGGCATTTATCTAGGATTCCAAAGGAAGTACCCTTGGCAGGCAAATTTAGGAAAATGTGAATTTGGTTCAAATTTGGGATATTTCAAAGTTCATAAAAAATATTAAGTTTAGGGGTACTTTAACATTGCATTCAATGCTATAATCATAAACTACGCATCTTCCTCTATATTATCATGTTATTTGTCACTTTGACCAAGCCATCACATTAGTTATAACCAAGGCTAAAAGAAAATACTGGTCTTGGTTCTCAGGCACCGCCCGCATCATCATAAAGTTCATTGCATGTTTCGTTTTTGTTTCCATTTTCAACCAACAAATTAATCTTTAAATATTCCGCCTCTCAAACACAAGATCCCGGCAGCAAAATGCTAAAATACTTAAGAACAACATGATTTCGATGAAAATATTGTAAACAAAATTTGGCTACAAATTAGCTTGAACACTTCACCACCAAAAATAACACCACCCACCCTCACAGTATGTTCAAAAGCCATTGCCTGGGAACCAATTCTTTTATTATTTTTTTTAAGCCTATATTAACAGAAATAAGAAAATTTAAATTTCCATTTGGGAAGCTCTACTGACCTTTGCTGTGGTTTTGTGGACGAATATCAGCCTATGAGTGAGTGAGTGAGTTTGGTTTTACGCCGCTTTTAGCAATATTCCACCAATATCATGGCGGGGGACACCAGAAATGGGCTTCACACATTGCACCCATGTCGGGAATCGAACCCGGGTCTTCGGCGTGACGATATCAGCCTATGAGAAAGTCTAAGTAAAATTCTGTACATGATCGTTACAGGTCAATGACTACCACAGATGAAGGCTAGTGCTAAGCGGCACCGCTACGAAACGAGGCCCGCGGCGCCTGTAGAACCGTTTTGGGTAGAAGGAGTATTTCCTGCCGTCAGCCCAGTGGGTTTGTGAGAGAAATGGTGAATGTTTGCTGTAGCGAGGGGAGTAGATCTCAAACAAACTATCATACTCCAGGGGGGTGTAGAGATTGTATTTATCCCCCCAGGACTTCAGTGTTTCCTTACCAACAGGGGACGGGGCATACGTCAGGTTGTTCCGCCGTTCTCGCAGCCTCTCTCTGGCATCCTGGAGCCTCTGGCGTTCCTTCTTCAGGTATCTGAAAACACATACATTTACAGGGAATTAAACAGACGTTCTCAGAGGCTATCTGAAACACACATACACATCACAGGATCTTAAATGTTCTAAGGGTCCGTCTTTAACACATATACATTCAGAGGGACTTAAATAGACATTCTCAGGGGCCATATGAAATATTTTTTTATTTTAGGTTGTTTAAAAACACATATATAACAGTAATATGACTGGCGTCTGGGCCAGACAATCCAGTGATGGGTATTGTGAGTGAGTGAGTATGAGTTTACGCCGCTTTTAGCAATATTCCAGCAATATCACGGCGGGGGACACAAGAAATGGGATTCACACTTTGTACACATGTCGGGAATCGAACCCGGGTCTTCGGCGTGTTGAGCGAACGCTTTAACCACTAGGCTACCCGACCGCCCCTGGGTATTGTAAGCAACAATCCATGCAGTCAGGGTACCAAGCCTGACCACCCACTCCAATTAGTCGCCAGAGGTCATCTTAAACATATGTTCTTTCACAGGGACATAAATAGATGATTTCAAAGGCCATCTTATACACACGTTCTTTCACGGGGACTTAAATCGGCATTCTACCATGAATTTGGAAATTACTCGATTCTGATTGGATAATCAGAGGTTATTAAATCACAATAAACCCCCTCTGATTGAAACAGCTGGTTTGACGGTCGCATCACCGTGGAAGCTAATATTCATAAAAATAGTACTTTTTCAGTCTTGTCTTTAGGCATATGAAAATATCTACAAGTATAAGTTACTAAATTGAATTGGGAACAGAACGCACAGCACAGTTTGTGTATCTCCTAATTCTCAGGGGGCATCTGAACATTATGTTTACGTACTACATAAAATGTTATCAATTACACTCACTCAAATTGCTAAGGTAGAAGGCGACCTCTTAAACACAAGCGACAACAACAAACTCACTGTATTTTTAGGGACGCTTCTTGTTGTGCGAGGGAGTGCTCCTTTGTACGGTGATACATGATCTCATTCATGACCCCTGACCCCAAAGGTGTGTCACCTACAAGAAAATCATGTTAGGCCACAGTTCCAACGATATCTCAAAAAAGGCCGTATTCGACGTAATAAGCGCCCTGCTCTAATAAGCGCCCAAGGCGATATTTGCAAATATATTGGCACGTAAACTATCCCAATTAGCACCTCTTCCGATTGATCAATGTAAACATGACTTATTCATTCACGTATAATACGCACTACTGTCTTATATGCACCATTAATTATGGGCAATTAAATTCTGGAAAAAATATATCTGCCGTACATACTAGTATACATTTCAGGCTGGAAACCACAAATTTATCTTCCAACTCTGTTTTTCTTCACCAAAATAAAATTTTAATAAGAGCCCCCTATTTCTAATTTTGAGAGCACCCTGAGCGCTTATTACGTCAAATGCGGTAATCCTTAAATAATAGATGGGAAAGTTTTCCATGAGTCAAAAACAACATTTCAGATGATTTTCAGTTCAAGTCAATATGCAACGGCTCTGTTCATCAAAGTTTACCCAAACAATGAATCTCCATCGTAGCTAAAACAAGAGTATCACAGGTACAGAAGCTCACCCTTATTCAGAGATGTCACATTTGTTTTTTGCTTGTTGTTTAATGACACACTCAGCAATATTCCAGCTACCTGATGGCGGTCTATTAATAATCAAGTCCTGACCAGAGAGTCCTGTTATTGATAACATGAGCATCGATTCACGCAATTGGGATATGATGACATGTATCAACAAAGTCAGGGAGTCTGACCAACTGATCCTGTTAGTCGCCTCTTACGACAAGCATAGTTGCTTTTTACAGCAAGCATGGGTTGCTGAAGACCTATTCTACCCCAGATCTTCAAGGGTCTTTACAGCTAATGACACCATACCAGACACCAGACAAGACAAACATGAATGGTTTTACAGGTAATATTTTTTTTGTTTAATGCCGCACTCAGCAATATTCCAACTATATGACGTTAGTCTGTAAATAATCAAGTCTGGACCAGACAGTCCTGTGATTGATAACATGAGCATCGATCCACACAATTGGGATATGATGACATGCATCAACAAAGTCAGCGAGCCTGACTACACGATCCCGTTAGTCGCCTCGCATAATCACCTTTTATGGCAAGCATGGGTTGCTGAAGACCCATTTTACCCCGGATCTTCACGGGTCTTTACAGGTAATGACACCACGCCAAGAACCAGATAAAATGTATAAAGCCCCGTGATAAGACAGAAATTAATAACAAGTTATGGGTTAGGAATTATCACCATAAATCATAATATCAATATATCGTTATTGTTAAGCACTTTAAGTCAATAACTCGATTGTTAAATCAGTTTCAGATCAACAGTATCGATTTCAGCTAGGAATATCGATTGTATTTACTGTATCAATAAAATACATGCAATGCTGTTCAAATTTACACATGTGGAAGTTTCTTTTTCTTAAATTATTAGGGTACAGAAAAAACAAATCAGACACATCCCAAACTTTACTTTTTATTTGTTGCTATGGTTATAACATTCAAAGGAAACTTCAGTTCCATGGTTAAATTCAACTCTAAAATCCATCTAAAACGGTACACTGAAAACAATCGATATTTATCGCAATAGTTTCTTTCAATATCAATAGTTATCGTTATAGTTTCTTTCAATATCAATAGTTATCACAATAGTTTCTTTCAATATCAATAGTTATCACAATAGTTTCTTTCAATATCAAGTTATCGCAATAGTTTCTTTCAATATCAATAGTTATCGCAATAGTTTCTTTCAATATCAATAGTTATCGCAATAGTTTCTTTCAATATCAATAGTTATCGCAATAGTTTCTTTCAATATCAATAGTTATCGCAATAGTTTCTTTCAATGTCAATGGTTATCTCAACAGTGAGTTTCCAGACCAAAAGTCACCGCTATAAAATATGGTTGTTTTTAAAAAATACTGAATGAGCCAGCAAGATACTTGAACAGCAATATCACTTCTGGAACAACTACCAGGCAAGCCTTTTCACACTGAATCCTATACAGCCACGAAGCCACTAGAGGGACTTACTGAATCTCCTGGTGTTCTGTTTCCCATATAGTCTCTCCACCTCGTTATTCAGGACATAGTTTCTCTTGCCCAGACGATGCTGTGAAGAAATACACACATGTAATGACGAAATGAAAAGACAAGGGGACTCCAATGTTAATGAGCGAGAGAGTTGGGTTTAACGCCGCTTTCAATAGTATTCAGTTAAATCATGGCGTGTCAGCTTGATGTGGGAGGAAAACCTGAACTGATGCATGTCTCAGGCGTGAACCACTTTGGTGAAACCAACGAGCACGGGTATGGTGCTGATAAACCTAAAAACATAATCAGAGCGAACCAGGATCCAAACACACATTCATAGGTTTGCAACTCTGCACAACCAATTGCGACACCTTAGACGATTTGTGTAATGGTCAAATGGGCCTCCCCAATGCACCCCTGTTGCTGATGAAGAGTCTTGAAAGTAGCCAATTCTGGCATACCCCAATCTTATATTCACAATAAGAGACCATACCACTCAACAATGTTCACAGGGTCAAGGCTTTCTTGTCTGTATTCCAAAAACATTCTTTTGATTATTATATATAGAGCACTTTTGATTTATAACGGCTCAAATGTGCTTGGACCATGATTGATCTTATTTATAACAAAGGTCACTGGATCAGTGTGCACTTGAATTTCATTCTCAGCCACCTGGGGAGTATACATTCAAACCATGCTGCAAGTGGGGTGCTAGAGGGTTAACATCAGTCATAAGAAAGGATGCACACGGTAGGATACATCTAGAGATGCAGTGTGTGAGTGTGAGTGAGTTTGGTTTAACGCCGCTTTTAACAGTATTCCAGTTATATCACGGCGTGTCAGCTTAATGTGGGAGGAAAGCCTGAAGTGATGCAGGTCTCAGACGTTTACCACTTCGGTGAAACCCACGAGCACAGGTATGGTGCTGACAAACCTAGAAACATAATCGGGGCGAACCGGGATTCGAACCCACAATCATAGGTTTCTGGCGTGCCCAAGGGACGCAACTCTGCACAGCGCTTTGCAGTGCCTTAGACGACTGGGCCACCCGTGCCCCCAGCACCTTAGGACCATAATACACAATACACTGTACCAAGCTTGGGGAATCCAGCTGCACTACTTAAGGTTCTCGGATCCATCCTCCTTTATTCATGTTGGCATTAAGGTTTTCAGTAAGGCATTAGGGTCAGTTCATTTTCAATTGTGTTCAAATGTGTTATTTTCCTTGAAACGTTTGGTCAGGTGTTTATTCAAGGGAGATATTTTTTTTCTTTTCGCAGTGATTTGACACAAAAAGCTGTATGTAGGTCAATGACTTGGACCCAAGAAATGTAATAAGTCAGTGGCAAAAGTCAGCAAGTAAAGTCAACAAAAATGGCAGACGAACCACAAGAACAAATCAATGCAATACCATTCGTGATTGGATGAATATATACAATCTGGCCAATAAAACGTTGGGTTAAGAAAAGGGCTTGACTAAGTCACTATAGCTCCTGAAAGCGTTTCCCTATGATACAGAAGGACGAATACAAACACAAATTTTGAAGGATGTTCATTGTTTTGTTGTAAGATATTTTAATTGATAATCTAAGCATGAGTAATCCTCACTACTTACTTTTTAATTATGAAATTATGAAACATGTGATGACTTGCTTAGCATTTTTATCAGTCAAAAGTCAGACTACTTTAACAAACCATTGGTCAAATTGAAAATGTATCGGTCTATGACGTTGACCGAAGGCCATCTGAAACTCTGTTTAGTACATCAATTGACAGCGTTAGAAATTGGCCCATTTTAAAGGTTTTGCTATATGTTATCATTATAAGGACTAGTGGACAAAAACTGTTAGTTTCTAACCCTGATTGATCTAGCGTTTATATTCAAAGCAGGTGACTATTCATGGATTTACGGAATATTTCCTATATCTGGTAAAAATCTCCCCACCATGATGCGCTTTGTCCTCTGCTCCTCCACGCCATGGAGATGCTCGATGTGGCCCAGGATCGACGACTGCTCCATCATCTGCTGCTCCACCTTCTCGATCTGACCCTGGATCTTGTTGATCTTGTTCTGCTGTATCAGGACCTTGTCTACCGGGTCCATCATGGCTGCAATACAAACCGTTACCATGGTTACACAAAGTCCACGGTGGCTGTAACACTAACAATTTCCATGGTTACACGGTGACCATGGTGGCTGCAACACAAACCGTTACCATGGTTACACTGCGTCCATTGTGGCTACAACACAAATTGTTTCCATGGTTACACAGCATCCATGGTGGCTGCAACACAAACTGTTACGATGGTTACTCAGAGCCCTTGGTGGCTGCAGCACAAACAGTTACCATTATCAGAACTGAAGAGTACTTGATATACTTGTTCAAACCAGTAAGTGCCGTAAAGCTTGTTTGTAGAATTGACGAGTACCGGTATGACATGGCCGGATATTGTAAACATAAGTTTAACAGTGTTTTAAAGAACGTTTTTGACAATAAATAGGCATGGTATGGTTACAATTAATCATGAGGGCATATTGTAATGTTTGCTCGCTTATTTAAAACTTGCAATCCATCCGTATTTGACTAGTTGTTATCCGTGCAATACACCAACTAGGCTAAAATACTAAAAGATTTGGTTCTCAGGCAATGGCTTTTAAAAATATAATGCAGGCGGGCTGTGTGTTTTCTTCTTTTGTTTTCGGTTGATCGAACTAGTATGTAACCAAATAATCAGTTGTGTACAATCACTCTGGGAAAGGGCCTCCTTACAAAAAATATATTCCTTGATGAGTAAAATACTCAAATACAGTATCTGACTGCAGTTAGACTTGGAATATTTAAGGATTTTTTTGTTTTGTTTTTAAAATGGAAATAAAAACGAAAAGTGTGGCAAAGTTTATGATGATGTGGGCAGTGCCTGAAAACCAAAGCTACTATTTTTTTTAAGGCATCTGTGTGAAGCAGTGACAGTTACCATGGTTACACAGAGTCAATGATCAGTGTTTGAAATAATTTGTTTTGACAGATTGCCATCAGGATCCACAGATTTTAGAAGATGCAGGCCCTGACTAAACTCTTTAGGCCCTCATTTAAAACACTGCAGCTTATTTCGACAAATAAATTTACATGTAAATAAACTGCAGGCCAAAAGGAACCACAGAATGATGACCCGTCTCAAGATCTACCTGGCACAGGCTAACAGGCAGGCAATTATTTCGAACACTGTCCACAATGGCTGCAACAAAAACAGTTACCATGGTTACACAGGGTTAAACATTTGACATCTCATGTGCACATGTGGTAACGGTCCCGTGAAGATCCAGGGTAGAATAGGTCTTCAGCAACCCATGCTTGCCATAAAAAGCGACTATGCTTGTCGTAAGAGGCAACTAACAGGATCGGGTGGTCAGGCTCGCTGACTTGGTTGATGCATGTCATCGATCCCAATTGCATGGATCGATACTCATGATGTCAATCACTGGATTGTCTGATTGTGCGGTGATAAACAACAAACATGCGGTAACAAACGAGTTCTCCTCTGCAAGCTTCAGTATATTATATGGTTATCGGTATTGCCCAAATAACCTTTACAGAGTTTATGCGTACACTGAAGATAACTAAAGCTTTACCTTTATCCAAACATATACAAGTCAAAAGGAAAGTGAGCATCGTCAGAAAGAAATGCGAACATTAGCGACTTGTAGGGTAATCACTGAGCTATAGTGATTTCTTTTTCATTACTCAACATATCACGTGACTAACCACGGGTCCAGGTAGTACTATCGAACCCACCCGACACGAGTGCTGGAAATACCCGTCCCAGCCCTAACGTGTACTAATTTTCATGACCCTCCCCTAGGAACTGTCATACGCTTTGGTGGCCCTCTCCTCACTCCCTCTGACAGGTAAATCTAGGGGTGTCATGAAAAATGGAAATATCGATATATTGCTATTGGTAAGCACTTAAAGTTAACAAATCGATTGATAAATCAGTTTCCGATCAATAGTATCGATTCCAGTTAGGAATATCGATAGTTTCATTCCATCGATATCATTCCGTTTCACTATAGTGTCACTAACAAACACCCTAAATTATTTTATATTGTCATCAAGTACCTACAGGCAAACAAAACTTAAAAACAACCCAAATCCAGACAGAATAAAGTGTCTCTCCTCTAGGGCTTGGACGAGTCCAAATTTACTACTCGAGTACCCACCCCCCTATTACCCAACCCTACCCTGTACCGGCTGCAGGTCTCAAGAGATAGGAACAAAATGTCCCATTGGGACTCGTTTGACAGTAGTCCTGGCAAAATGTATTTAGATACACGTGTAAAATGATCTGGTCTTGCATACACTGAAGTTGACTGAAGCCTTATCTTCATTCAAACACAAAGTCAGAAGGAATACATGCATAGTCAGCATGGTCAGAAAGGGTGTGCGATATTACAGGTACACCGGTATATTAATTGTGGTGCAATTCTTCAGCAATACATATTGCGATACGTTTGTAAATGTAGCAATATATTGGGGTAAATATAGACAAGTATATTTATATGTTCCTAATCGATATGGAGATGGAAAATAGTATCTTTCTGATACAACTTGCCTCTGACAATCTTTTTATCAATTAGCATGTACACATCGCGACTATCAAGCTCCTCTCAGCGATAGCCCCTCAGGGGATCTCTCTATACTGAGAGTATAACGAAGGTGTCATGCGCTGGGAAGGAGCTTGATGGTATCTGACATGAATACAGGGTATAACTCTGATTAACTCATGAGAAGGTAAATTGGCAATATATTGCAATACGTATCACAATACAGGTTAAAGTATGGCAATATACTGCAAAACAAAATCCAGGTGAATACACAGGCCTAATAGTCAGAAAGAAATGTGTAATTAGTGAATTATACTAGTTATAGTATGTGTAACCATAGTGTTATTGATAATTTTTATCATTAAACAATATATCACGTGACAAACCATGGGTCCGGGAATTCCTGTGGGTACCCGGTAGGGATGGGACGGGTAACTCGGGTCGGTAGAGAAGGACCCGAGTACCCATAGAACTACCCGGACTCGTGGTTGGTCATGTGATATATTGTTTAATGACAAAAATGATCTTGAATATATATGGTTACACTACAAGTCACTAATGTTTGCATTTCTTTCTGACTATGCACCCAGACTTTAATATGTTTGAATAAAGATAAAACTTCGGTCAACTTCAGCGTATGCATGACCAGATCGTTTTAAACGTGTATCCAAATACATTTTGTCCAGGGCTACAGTCAAAATATTCCCAATCGGACATTTTGTACCTATCTCTTGAGACCTACAGTGGGTACCCGGGTAGGGTAGGGTAATAGGTGGATGGGTACCCGGGTAGTAAATTTGGACTCGTCCCAGCCCTAGTACCCGGGTCCTACTCAGCAACCCCCCAACTGAGAGCCTGAGTTACCCATCACTGCCCTTCTCTCCTCTCACACTGTATAGTATTTGGAAAATAACCTGTATAAACAATTGATATATTGTGGCCTAGAATCTAATAATGAATTATTATTTTTTCCGATATTCAAAGCAACAGATAAGCAGCATATTTGCATAAAATACCCGCAACCCCCTCCAAATATTCAAAACCCAATTACTTTCAATTAACTTGCGTACAGAAACTCATGAATTAAACATTAAATGAAAAACTAAAATGTATAAAAACAGTATGCGTAATACCCAATGAGGCTTTTTCAGCAAGCTTACAAAGGAGCTTATTTCTGAAACACATTTACAAGATAATTTAATTTCCAAGTCAAGCCTATATATTTAGAACAGTTATAAATATACATCTAAAACATTATTCCATTCTTTTGAAATCTTAAAATGTTCACACTTATTGGGAAAAACCCAATAGAGTGCTGAAAAGAGGAGTGAAAAATTATTGGTTATCCAATGAAAAATATAATAACCCTCTTAACATGATTAAAATAGAAAACCTACCTTAAAAACTCAATTGCTCAAAAAGTTATCTGGAGCTCGATCTGGATATTTATTGGCAATTTATTAATGAATTTTACAACTGCAATATTTCGAGCAGCCCTGTCTTTTATCAGATACATGAATTTGTTTTGTTTACGGATCTTCTCAAGTATCCTAACTGACTACTTTATATTAAAACCGTTTTTGACTATTATTTTGGTGGAAAACACAGAGTTAAAAGATAAATTTTGTGGTTTATGCTGACAGCCTGAAATGTTTATATGCGACAGATATATTTTTCCAGAATTTAATTGCCCATAATTAAGGGTGCATATATATAAAATACGAGTGCATATTATACGCGAATAAATAAGTCTTGTGTACATTGATCAATCGGAAGGGGTGCTAAATGTGATTGTTCACTAGCGAATTTATAAGCAAATATCGCCGTGGGCGCTTATTAGAGCGGGTCGAATACGGTAGTTCGTTTTGAGTACAAACTCACAACTCCACTGGACACAAAGCAGACAAGTTACTTAACTTAATACATTGTTAGTGAACATTCCTAAAACCTTATCTCATGAAACAAACAGGCGTCCAACTGTCTCAGAAAGACGCACCAATGACTGACAAATAAAGCACTTCCGCACTGGTCAAATTTCAATACCTTTGATGTCTGAACACGCACCTGCTTGATCGAGTTGAAACTGTATCACTGGGTTGTGTCTTTCTTCTGGATTAATTTTTCCTCATCATTGGATTAAAAGGAATGTCGTAACTATTTACAGCTGAAACAATCAACCAAATCTCCAACTACATGGTTTGTGTAGAGGCTAATCCATCATATCAAGTGGTTACCGTGAAACTATTGAGGACGCCATTTTCGGTCGTCGCTATTTTACATACTTTTCGAGACCAAGGAAGCGTACCGCTTTTATCGAGTGGTATAGCTCTTCGTATCGCGCGTACAACTCAGTTTGACTGTTATTCTATGTGCGTTCGGCTGATACATGTGCGCTGTTATCGCTCTGTCGCCTGGCAAACAAGAAATGTTATAATACGGACGGATGCGGTGAATTCGTAGACACCGCCACCTCCAAGACAAACCGGGAGTGGAGTTAGATATTGGAATTAAATGATGATAAGTAATCTTAGCATTATTATTATTATCACTGATCGCCATACCGGTCTCGTTTATGTTTCTGAGTGTTTCGTTTGCATATGTTGTTGTTTTTTTTAATTTCAAAAGTGTTTAATAAAAGATATGGTAAGGCCTCTTTGTAAATAAATTAATAACCCCGTAAGTGATGAATAGGGGATTACCGTACTTTTGTTATGAAAGCATTAGCAGTATCCTTTGAGCATTAGCAGTATCCTTTGTAAATAGGTACATACATGTATATCCAAGCAGAGAGGGACAAGATGATAGCAATAATATTATTGTCATTTAAAACTTACTATTTGAAATACATTTGCCACATAATAATTCAATATCTATATGTAATAAATCAATAGATGAGTATATTTCCCTACCATATGTCTTTTGTCTACGAGTTCCCTGAATTTTGTCTTCGATTTTGGAGTGTCTAGGAATTCTCCTTGTTCCCATTTAGTGTGGTGAGGAATATCTATGTGAGAATTTTAATGTGTATAGAGGCTAGAAGTATGTATATTGTTTCGCAATTTTATGTCAAGTTTCATATTTAGGACGTGTTTGTTATTTCATTCTTATTTAAGAAAGTACAATGTTTCCCAATAGCATTAACAACCACTAAAATAAAATAATTTTATTTTCATCTTACACATTTTCACCCTGCTTCATAGAAAAAAAACCATTCTAATAGGAGGGTCCGACTTTCTTTCCCAACGCAATATTTTCACCACATCCAACACGTCCTTTAATCATTATTTTGTGTGTAGAAGTTGAGGCAATTGTTTTTAAAGTATTTCCTGGTACAAATTGTAATCTTAAAAGATTACCGTGGTTACACCTCTTATCATACCCACAGTGGACGTCTCTACATTTTCATTTCCCAATATGCCATACATGTGTACCACCATTCACCACTTCGGTGAAACCCACATTTTCTTTTGTCAGGGTCTGTATGTGACACTATTTAAATAGTCAGGCTTTCAGAGGTCATTTTCATACCACTTCTAAAACCATCCAATGAGGCTGAATAAGGCCATCAAAGAATAAATTATGCCGTAGAGTAATATTACAATTGTGCAAATATGATGAAACAAATACCCGACAACGCGTTTCGTGATCGTGGTTGTCTTTAGCAATAACACACCGACCATACCCTCCAAAAAAAATCTAGCTCCGAGGCTCACGGCTCCGTGCTTTAAATGTTGTTGACCATGCATTCAGACACTCTAGACTGCATTCTAGTTCCAAACATACTTTCAATCATGAATCTGATATAGCTGCCACCCCATGTGACCTAGGACTTAAAGACTCCAAAATATCATGCATTCCTTGGACTGTTTGGGAACAACACGTTCAATCAGTTTTAATTAATTAATTTATATATATAGGTCTTAAATCTTCAGACCATTGAGTCTGTATATAACCCACAATGGCATCGAACATTGAGAGAAATCGGACAACTACCTCAAGAGTCACAGATGGCTGAAAAATGGTGTATTAGAGCTGAAAAAACAGTTTTTGATCCTGGAACAGATCACAGCATAAGAGGTCACAGGTTCATATACCTTTTAAGTAGTCCGACATATTAATAGTTTAACAATGACTTTAGACGAGACAGAAGGGTACGTTCAGCGACAAATGTGTAGATTGGCATCTAAGAAGTTCTAAAAAAGATAGAAGGTAACAATATACCACGGTTTAACACCTATTTTCCAAAGCTCCCACGCCCTATATAAACATTACCAACCTACTTTTCGAGACAAACATGGCCACCCCCATATAACACTTTTGGAGACCATTTTTCAACGATTTTTTAAAAATAAGTTAGACCAGCTAGAAAGATACTTTCTGCGACAAAAGTGTAGATGGACATATTAATAATTTAAATAAAAATAGAAAGTGACAATATACCCCGGTTTAGCACCTTTCCGTTCCAGTTTTCCAAACCCTCCACGCCCTATATAAATATCACCAATCTACTTTTCGAGACCATAATGGCCGCCTTCTATAAATACCATCAACAGACTTTTGGAGACCATTTTTCAACGATTTTAAAAAAATTAAGTTAGACAAGCTAGAAAGATACTTTCTGCGACAAAAGTGTAGATTGACATCTTAATAACTCTATAAAAAATAGAAAGTGACAATATACCCCAGTTTAGCACCTTTCCGTTCCTGTTTACCAAACCCTCCACGCCCTATATGAATATCACCAACCTACTTTTCGAGACCATAATGCCCGCCTTCTATAAACATCACCAACAGACTTTTGGAGACCATTTTTCAACGATTTTTAAAAATTAATTTAGACAAGATAGAAAGATACTTTCTGCGACAAAAGTGTAGATGGACATCTTAATAACTCTATAAAAAATAGAAAGTGACAATATACCCCAGTTTAGCACCTTTCCGTTCCTGTTTTCCAAACCCTCCACGCCCTATATAAATATCACCAACCTACTTTTCGAGACCATAATGGCCGCCTTCTATAAACATCACCAACAGACTTTTGGAGACCATTTTTCAACGATTTTTAAAAATTAATTTAGACAAGATAGAAAGATACTTTCTGCGACAAAAGTGTAGATGGACATCTTAATAACTCTATAAAAAATAGAAAGTGACAATATACCCCGGTGTAGCACCTTTCCGTTCCTGTTTACCAAACCCTCCGCGCCCTATATGAATATCACCAACCTACTTTTCGAGACCATAATGCCCGCCTTCTATAAATATCACCAACAGACTTTTGGACACCATTATTCAGCGATTTTTAAAAAATAATTTACACAAGCTAGAAAGATACTTTCTGCAAAAGAAGTGTAGATGGACATCTTAATAATTACAAAAAAATAGAAAGTGACAATATACCCCAGTTTAGCACCTTTCCGTTCCTGTTTTCCAAACCCTCCACGCCCTATATAAATATCACCAACCTACTTTTCGAGACCATATTGGCCGCCTTCTATAAATATCACCAACAGACTTTTGGAGACCATTTTTCAACGATTTTTAAAAATTAATTTAGACAAGATCGAAAGATACTTTCTGCGACAAAAGTGTAGATGGACATCTTAATAACGCTATAAAAAATAGAAAGTAACAAGATACCCCAGTTTAGCACCTTTCCGTTCCTGTTTACCAAACCCTACACGCCCTATATAAATATCACCAACCTACTTTTCGAGACAATAATGCCCGCCTTCTATAAATATCACCAACAGACTTTTGGAGACCATTTTTCAACGATTTTTAAAAATTAATTTAGACAAGATAGAAAGATACTTTTTGCAACAAAAAGGTAGATGAACATCTTAATAACTCTATAAAAAATAGAAAGTGACAATATACCCCGGTGTAGCACCTTTCCGTTCCTGTTTACCAAACCCTCCGCGCCCTATATGAATATCACCAACCTACTTTTCGAGACCATAATGCCCGCCTTCTATAAATATCACCAACAGACTTTTGGACACCATTATTCAGCGATTTTTAAAAAATAATTTACACAAGCTAGAAAGATACTTTCTGCAAAAGAAGTGTAGATTGACATCTTAATAATTACAAAAAAAATAGAAAGTGACAATATACCCCAGTTTAGCACCTTTCCGTTCCTGTTTTCCAAACCCTCCACGCCCTATATAAATATCACCAACCTACTTTTCGAGACCATATTGGCCGCCTTCTATAAATATCACCAACAGACTTTTGGAGACCATTTTTCAACGATTTTTAAAAATTAATTTAGACAAGATCGAAAGATACTTTCTGCGACAAAAGTGTAGATGGACATCTTAATAACGCTATAAAAAATAGAAAGTAACAAGATACCCCAGTTTAGCACCTTTCCGTTCCTGTTTACCAAACCCTACACGCCCTATATAAATATCACCAACCTACTTTTCGAGACAATAATGCCCGCCTTCTATAAATATCACCAACAGACTTTTGGAGACCATTTTTCAACGATTTTTAAAAATTAATTTAGACAAGATAGAAAGATACTTTTTGCAACAAAAAGGTAGATGGACATCTTAATAACTCTATAAAAAATAGAAAGTGACAATATACCCCAGTTTAGCACCTTTCCGTTCCTGTTTACCAAACCCTACACGCCCTATATAAATATCACCAAACTACTTTTCGAGACCATAATGGCCGCCTTCTATAAATATCACCAACAGACTTTTGGAGACCATTTTTCAACGATTTTTAAAAATTAATTTAGACAAGATAGAAAGATATTTTGTGCGACAAAAGTGAAGATGGACATCTTAATAATTAAAAAAAAAATAGAAAGTGACAATATACCCCGGTGTAGCACCTTTCCGTTCCTGTTTACCAAACCCTCCGCGCCCTATATGAATATCACCAACCTACTTTCGAGACCATAATGGCCGCCTTCTATAAATATCAACAACAGACTTTTGGAGACCATTTTTCAACGATTTTTAAAAATTAATTTAGACAAGATAGAAAGATACTTTGTGCGACAAAAGTGTAGATGGACATCATAATAATTAAAAAAAAAATAGAAAGTGACAATATACCCCAGTTTAGCACCTTTCCGTTCCTGTTTACCAAACCCTCCGCGCCCTATATGAATATCACCAACCTACTTTTCGAGACCATATTGGCCGCCTTCTATAAATATCACCAACAGACTTTTGGAGACCATTTTTCAACGATTTTTAAAAATTAATTTAGACAAGATAGAAAGATACTTTCTGAAACAAAAGTGTAGATGGACATCTTAATAACGCTATAAAAAATAGAAAGTGACAAGATACCCCAGTTTAGCACCTTTCCGTTCCTGTTTACCAAACCCTCCACGCCCTATATGAATATCACCAACCTACTTTTCGAGACCAAAATGCCCGCCTTCTATAAACATCACCAACAGACTTTTGGAGACCATTTTTCAACGATTTTTAAAAATTAATTTAGACAAGATTGAAAGATACTTTCTGCGACAAAAGTGTAGATGGACATCTTAATAACGCTATAAAAAATAGAAAGTGACAAGATACCCCAGTTTAGCACCTTTCCGTTCCTGTTTACCAAACCCTCCACGCCCTATATAAATATCACCAACCTACTTTTCGAGACCATAATGGCCGCCTTCTATAAATATCACCAACAGACTTTTGGAGACCATTTTTCAACGATTTTTAAAAATTAATTTAGACAAGATTGAAAGATACTTTCTGCGACAAAAGTGTAGATGGACATCTTAATAACTCTATAAAAAATAGAAAGTGACAATATACCCCAGTTTAGCACCTTTCCGTTCCTGTTTACCAAACCCTCCACGCCCTATATGAATATCACCAACCTACTTTTCGAGACCAAAATGCCCGCCTTCTATAAACATCACCAACAGACTTTTGGAGACCATTTTTCAACGATTTTTAAAAATTAATTTAGACAAGATTGAAAGATACTTTCTGCGACAAAAGTGTAGATGGACATCTTAATAACGCTATAAAAAATAGAAAGTGACAAGATACCCCAGTTTAGCACCTTTCCGTTCCTGTTTACCAAACCCTCCACGCCCTATATAAATATCACCAACCTACTTTTCGAGACCATAATGGCCGCCTTCTATAAATATCACCAACAGACTTTTGGAGACCATTTTTCAACGATTTTTAAAAATTAATTTAGACAAGATAGAAAGATACTTTCTGCGACAAAAGTGTAGATGGACATCTTAATAACTCTATAAAAAATAGAAAGTGACAATATACCCCAGTTTAGCACCTTTCCGTTCCTGTTTACCAAACCCTCCGCGCCCTATATGAATATCACCAACCTACTTTTCGAGACCATAATGGCCGCCTTCTATAAACATCACCAACAGACTTTTGGAGACCATTTTTCAACGATTTTTAAAAATTAATTTAGACAAGATCGAAATATACTTTCTGCGACAAAAGTGTAGATTGACATCTTAATAATTACAAAAAAAATAGAAAGTGACAATATACCCCTGTGTAGCACCTTTCCGTTCCTGTTTACCAAACCCTCCGCGCCCTATATGAATATCACCAACCTACTTTTCGAGACCATAATGGCCGCCTTCTATAAATATCACCAACAGACTTTTGGAGACCATTTTTCAACGATTTTTAAAAATTAATTTAGACAAGATAGAAAGATACTTTCTGCGACAAAAGTGTAGATGGACATCTTAATAATTAAAAAAAAAACAGAAAGTGACAATATACCCCAGTTTAGCACCTTTCCGTTCCTGTTTTCCAAACCCTCCACGCCCTATATAAATATCACCAACCTACTTTTCGAGACCATATTGGCCGCCTTCTATAAATATCACCAACAGACTTTTGGAGACCATTTTTCAACGATTTTTAAAAATTAATTTAGACAAGATCGAAAGATACTTTCTGCGACAAAAGTGTAGATGGACATCTTAATAACGCTATAAAAAATAGAAAGTGACAAGATACCCCAGTTTAGCACCTTTCCGTTCCTGTTTACCAAACCCTCCACGCCCTATATAAATATCACCAACCTACTTTTCGAGACCATAATGCCCGCCTTCTATAAATATCACCAACAGACTTTTGGAGACCATTTTTCAACGATTTTTAAAAATTAATTTAAACAAGATAGAAAGATACTTTCTGCGACAAAAGTGTAGATTGACATCTTAATAACTCTATAAAAAATAGAAAGTGACAATATACCCCTGTGTAGCACCTTTCCGTTCCTGTTTACCAAACCCTCCGCGCCCTATATGAATATCACCAACCTACTTTTCGAGACCATAATGGCTGCCTTCTATAAATATCACCAACAGACTTTTGGAGACCATTTTTCAACGATTTTTAAAAATTAATTTAGACAAGATCGAAAGATACTTTGTGCGACAAAAGTGTAGATGGACATCATAATAATTAAAAAAAAAATAGAAAGTGACAATATACCCCAGTTTAGCACCTTTCCGTTCCTGTTTACCAAACCCTCCGCGCCCTATATGAATATCACCAACCTACTTTTCGAGACCATATTGGCCGCCTTCTATAAATATCACCAACAGACTTTTGGAGACCATTTTTCAACGATTTTTAAAAATTAATTTAGACAAGATAGAAAGATACTTTCTGCGACAAAAGTGTAGATGGACATCTTAATAACGCTATAAAAAATAGAAAGTGACAAGATACCCCAGTTTAGCACCTTTCCGTTCCTGTTTACCAAACCCTCCACGCCCTATATGAATATCACCAACCTACTTTTCGAGACCAAAATGCCCGCCTTCTATAAACATCACCAACAGACTTTTGGAGACCATTTTTCAACGATTTTTAAAAATTAATTTAGACAAGATTGAAAGATACTTTCTGCGACAAAAGTGTAGATGGACATCTTAATAACGCTATAAAAAATAGAAAGTGACAAGATACCCCAGTTTAGCACCTTTCCGTTCCTGTTTACCAAACCCTCCACGCCCTATATAAATATCACCAACCTACTTTTCGAGACCATAATGGCCGCCTTCTATAAATATCACCAACAGACTTTTGGAGACCATTTTTCAACGATTTTTAAAAATTAATTTAGACAAGATAGAAAGATACTTTCTGCGACAAAAGTGTAGATGGACATCTTAATAACTCTATAAAAAATAGAAAGTGACAATATACCCCAGTTTAGCACCTTTCCGTTCCTGTTTACCAAACCCTCCACGCCCTATATGAATATCACCAACCTACTTTTCGAGACCAAAATGCCCGCCTTCTATAAATATCACCAACAGACTTTTGGAGACCATTTTTCAACGATTTTTAAAAATTAATTTAGACAAGATAGAAAGATACTTTGTGCGACAAAAGTGTAGATGGACATCTTAATAATTAAAAAAAAAATAGAAAGTGACAATATACCCCAGTTTAGCACCTTTCCGTTCCTGTTTTCCAAACCCTCCACGCCCTATATAAATATCACCAACCTACTTTTCGAGACCATATTGGCCGCCTTCTATAAATATCACCAACAGACTTTTGGAGACCATTTTTCAACGATTTTTAAAAATTAATTTAGACAAGATAGAAAGATACTTTCTGCGACAAAAGTGTAGATGGACATCTTAATAACGCTATAAAAAATAGAAAGTGACAAGATACCCCAGTTTAGCACCTTTCCGTTCCTGTTTACCAAACCCTCCACGCCCTATATAAATATCACCAACCTACTTTTCGAGACCATAATGCCCGCCTTCTATAAATATCACCAACAGACTTTTGGAGACCATTTTTCAACGATTTTTAAAAATTAATTTAAACAAGATAGAAAGATACTTTCTGCGACAAAAGTGTAGATTGACATCTTAATAACTCTATAAAAAATAGAAAGTGACAATATACCCCTGTGTAGCACCTTTCCGTTCCTGTTTACCAAACCCTCCGCGCCCTATATGAATATCACCAACCTACTTTTCGAGACCATAATGGCTGCCTTCTATAAATATCACCAACAGACTTTTGGAGACCATTTTTCAACGATTTTTAAAAATTAATTTAGACAAGATCGAAAGATACTTTCTGAAACAAAAAGGTAGATGGACATCTTAATAACTCTATAAAAAATAGAAAGTGACAATATACCCCAGTTTAGCACCTTTCCGTTCCTGTTTTCCAAACCCTCCACGCCCTATATAAATATCACCAACCTACTTTTCGAGACCATATTGGCCGCCTTCTATAAACATCACCAACAGACTTTTGGAGACCATTTTTCAACGATTTTTAAAAATTAATTTAGACAAGATAGAAAGATACTTTCTGCGACAAAAGTGTAGATGGACATCTTAATAACTCTATAAAAAATAGAAAGGGACAATATATCCTGGCTTAGCACCTTTCCGTTCCTGTTTACCAAACCCTCCACGCCCTATATAAATATCACCAACCTACTTTTCGAGACCATAATGCCCGCCTTCTATAAATATCACCAACAGACTTTTGGAGACCATTTTTCAACGATTTTTAAAAATTAATTTAGACAAGATAGAAAGATACTTTCTGCGACAAAAGTGTAGATGGACATCTTAATAACTCTATAAAAAATAGAAAGTGACAAGATACCCCAGTTTAGCACCTTTCTGTTCCTGTTTACCAAACCCTCCACGCCCTATATAAATATCACCAACCTACTTTTCGAGACCATAATGGCCGCCCTCTATAAACATCACCAACAGACTTTTGGAGACCATTTTTCAACGATTTTTAAAAATTAATTTAGACACGATAGAAAGATACTTTCTGCGACAAAAGTGTAGATGGACATCTTAATAACTCTATAAAAAATAGAAAGTGACAATATACCCCAGTTTAGCACCTTTCCGTTCCTGTTTACCAAACCCTACACGCCCTATATGAATATTACCAACCTACTTTTCGAGACCATAATGGCCGCCTTCTATAAACATCACCAACAGACTTTTGGAGACCATTTTTCAACGATTTTTAAAAATTAATCTAGACAAGATAGAAAGATACTTTCTGAAACAAAAAGGTAGATGGACATCTTAATAACTCTATAAAAAATAGAAAGTGACAAGATACCCCAGTTTAGCACCTTTCCGTTCCTGTTTTCCAAACCCTCCACGCCCTATATAAATATCACCAACCTACTTTTCGAGACCATAATGGCCGCCTTCTATAAATATCACCAACAGACTTTTGGAGACCATTTTTCAACGATTTTTAAAAATTAATTTAGACAAGATAGAAAGATACTTTCTGCGACAAAAGTGTAGATGGACATCTTAATAACTCTATAAAAAATAGAAAGTGACAATATACCCCAGTTTAGCACCTTTCCGTTCCTGTTTACCAAACCCTCCACGCCCTATATGAATATCACCAACCTACTTTTCGAGACCATAATGGCCGCCTTCTATAAACATCACCAACAGACTTTTGGAGACCATTTTTCAACGATTTTTAAAAATTAATTTAGACAAGATAGAAATATACTTTCTGCGACAAAAGTGTAGATGGACATCTTAATAATTAAAAAAAAAATAGAAAGTGACAATATACCCCTGTGTAGCACCTTTCCGTTCCTGTTTACCAAACCCTCCGCGCCCTATATGAATATCACCAACCTACTTTTCGAGACCATAATGGCCGCCTTCTATAAATATCACCAACAGACTTTTGGAGACCATTTTTCAACGATTTTTAAAAATTAATTTAGACAAGATAGAAAGATACTTTCTGCGACAAAAGTGTAGATGGACATCTTAATAATTAAAAAAAAAATAGAAAGTGACAATATACCCCGGTGTAGCACCTTTCCGTTCCTGTTTACCAAACCCTCCGCGCCCTATATGAATATCACCAACCTACTTTTCGAGACCATAATGGCCGCCTTCTATAAATATCACCAACAGACTTTTGGAGACCATTTTTCAACGATTTTTAAAAATTAATTTAGACAAGATTGAAAGATACTTTCTGCGACAAAAGTGTAGATGGACATCTTAATAACGCTATAAAAAATAGAAAGTAACAAGATACCCCAGTTTAGCACCTTTCCGTTCCTGTTTACCAAACCCTACACGCCCTATATAAATATCACCAACCTACTTTTCGAGACAATAATGCCCGCCTTCTATAAATATCACCAACAGACTTTTGGAGACCATTTTTCAACGATTTTTAAAAATTAATTTAGACAAGATAGAAAGATACTTTTTGCAACAAAAAGGTAGATGAACATCTTAATAACTCTATAAAAAATAGAAAGTGACAATATACCCCGGTGTAGCACCTTTCCGTTCCTGTTTACCAAACCCTCCGCGCCCTATATGAATATCACCAACCTACTTTTCGAGACCATAATGCCCGCCTTCTATAAATATCACCAACAGACTTTTGGACACCATTATTCAGCGATTTTTAAAAAATAATTTACACAAGCTAGAAAGATACTTTCTGCAAAAGAAGTGTAGATTGACATCTTAATAATTACAAAAAAAATAGAAAGTGACAATATACCCCAGTTTAGCACCTTTCCGTTCCTGTTTTCCAAACCCTCCACGCCCTATATAAATATCACCAACCTACTTTTCGAGACCATATTGGCCGCCTTCTATAAACATCACCAACAGACTTTTGGAGACCATTTTTCAACGATTTTTAAAAATTAATTTAGACAAGATAGAAAGATACTTTCTGCGACAAAAGTGTAGATGGACATCTTAATAACTCTATAAAAAATAGAAAGGGACAATATATCCTGGCTTAGCACCTTTCCGTTCCTGTTTACCAAACCCTCCACGCCCTATATAAATATCACCAACCTACTTTTCGAGACCATAATGCCCGCCTTCTATAAATATCACCAACAGACTTTTGGAGACCATTTTTCAACGATTTTTAAAAATTAATTTAGACAAGATAGAAAGATACTTTCTGCGACAAAAGTGTAGATGGACATCTTAATAACTCTATAAAAAATAGAAAGTGACAAGATACCCCAGTTTAGCACCTTTCTGTTCCTGTTTACCAAACCCTCCACGCCCTATATAAATATCACCAACCTACTTTTCGAGACCATAATGGCCGCCCTCTATAAACATCACCAACAGACTTTTGGAGACCATTTTTCAACGATTTTTAAAAATTAATTTAGACACGATAGAAAGATACTTTCTGCGACAAAAGTGTAGATGGACATCTTAATAACTCTATAAAAAATAGAAAGTGACAATATACCCCAGTTTAGCACCTTTCCGTTCCTGTTTACCAAACCCTACACGCCCTATATGAATATCACCAACCTACTTTTCGAGACCATAATGGCCGCCTTCTATAAACATCACCAACAGACTTTTGGAGACCATTTTTCAACGATTTTTAAAAATTAATTTAGACAAGATAGAAAGATACTTTCTGACACAAAAAGGTAGATGGACATCTTAATAACTCTATAAAAAATAGAAAGTGACAAGATACCCCAGTTTAGCACCTTTCCGTTCCTGTTTTCCAAACCCTCCACGCCCTATATAAATATCACCAACCTACTTTTCGAGACCATAATGGCCGCCTTCTATAAATATCACCAACAGACTTTTGGAGACCATTTTTCAACGATTTTTAAAAATTAATTTAGACAAGATAGAAAGATACTTTCTGCGACAAAAGTGTAGATGGACATCTTAATAACTCTATAAAAAATAGAAAGTGACAATATACCCCAGTTTAGCACCTTTCCGTTCCTGTTTACCAAACCCTCCACGCCCTATATGAATATCACCAACCTACTTTTGGAGACCATAATGGCCGCCTTCTATAAACATCACCAACAGACTTTTGGAGACCATTTTTCAACGATTTTTAAAAATTAATTTAGACACGATAGAAAGATACTTGCTGCGACAAAAGTGTAGATGGACATCTTAATAACTCTATAAAAAATAGAAAGTGACAATATACCCCAGTTTAGCACCTTTCCGTTCCTGTTTACCAAACCCTCCGCGCCCTATATGAATATCACCAACCTACTTTTCGAGACCATAATGGCCGCCTTCTATAAACATCACCAACAGACTTTTGGAGACCATTTTTCAACGATTTTTAAAAATTAATTTAGACAAGATCGAAATATACTTTCTGCGACAAAAGTGTAGATGGACATCTTAATAATTAAAAAAACAAATAGAAAGTGACAATATACCCCTGTGTAGCACCTTTCCGTTCCTGTTTACCAAACCCTCCGCGCCCTATATGAATATCACCAACCTACTTTTCGAGACCATAATGGCCGCCTTCTATAAATATCACCAACAGACTTTTGGAGACCATTTTTCAACGATTTTTAAAAATTAATTTAGACAAGATAGAAAGATACTTTGTGCGACAAAAGTGTAGATGGACATCTTAATAATTCAAAAAAAAATAGAAAGTGACAATATACCCCTGTGTAGCACCTTTCCGTTCCTGTTTACCAAACCCTCCGCGCCCTATATGAATATCACCAACCTACTTTTCGAGACCATAATGCCCGCCTTCTATAAATATCACCAACAGACTTTTGGAGACCATTTTTCAACGATTTTTAAAAATTAATTTAGACAAGATAGAAAGATACTTTGTGCGACAAAAGTGTAGATGGACATCTTAATAATTAAAAAGAAAATAGAAAGTGACAATATACCCCAGTTTAGCACCTTTCCGTTCCTGTTTTCCAAACCCTCCACGCCCTATATAAATATCACCAACCTACTTTTCGAGACCATATTGGCCGCCTTCTATAAATATCACCAACAGACTTTTGGAGACCATTTTTCAACGATTTTTAAAAATTAATTTAGACAAGATCGAAAGATACTTTCTGCGACAAAAGTGTAGATGGACATCTTAATAACGCTATAAAAAATAGAAAGTAACAAGATACCCCAGTTTAGCACCTTTCCGTTCCTGTTTACCAAACCCTACCCGCCCTATATAAATATCACCAACCTACTTTTCGAGACAATAATGCCCGCCTTCTATAAATATCACCAACAGACTTTTGGAGACCATTTTTCAACGATTTTTAAAAATTAATTTAGACAAGATAGAAAGATACTTTTTGCAACAAAAAGGTAGATGAACATCTTAATAACTCTATAAAAAATAGAAAGTGACAATATACCCCGGTGTAGCACCTTTCCGTTCCTGTTTACCAAACCCTCCGCGCCCTATATGAATATCACCAACCTACTTTTCGAGACCATAATGCCCGCCTTCTATAAATATCACCAACAGACTTTTGGACACCATTATTCAGCGATTTTTAAAAAATAATTTACACAAGCTAGAAAGATACTTTCTGCAAAAGAAGTGTAGATTGACATCTTAATAATTACAAAAAAAATAGAAAGTGACAATATACCCCAGTTTAGCACCTTTCCGTTCCTGTTTTCCAAACCCTCCACGCCCTATATAAATATCACCAACCTACTTTTCGAGACCATATTGGCCGCCTTCTATAAATATCACCAACAGACTTTTGGAGACCATTTTTCAACGATTTTTAAAAATTAATTTAGACAAGATCGAAAGATACTTTCTGCGACAAAAGTGTAGATGGACATCTTAATAACGCTATAAAAAATAGAAAGTAACAAGATACCCCAGTTTAGCACCTTTCCGTTCCTGTTTACCAAACCCTACACGCCCTATATAAATATCACCAACCTACTTTTCGAGACAATAATGCCCGCCTTCTATAAATATCACCAACAGACTTTTGGAGACCATTTTTCAACGATTTTTAAAAATTAATTTAGACAAGATAGAAAGATACTTTTTGCAACAAAAAGGTAGATGGACATCTTAATAACTCTATAAAAAATAGAAAGTGACAATATACCCCAGTTTAGCACCTTTCCGTTCCTGTTTACCAAACCCTACACGCCCTATATAAATATCACCAAACTACTTTTCGAGACCATAATGGCCGCCTTCTATAAATATCACCAACAGACTTTTGGAGACCATTTTTCAACGATTTTTAAAAATTAATTTAGACAAGATAGAAAGATATTTTGTGCGACAAAAGTGAAGATGGACATCTTAATAATTAAAAAAAAAATAGAAAGTGACAATATACCCCGGTGTAGCACCTTTCCGTTCCTGTTTACCAAACCCTCCGCGCCCTATATGAATATCACCAACCTACTTTTCGAGACCATAATGGCCGCCTTCTATAAATATCAACAACAGACTTTTGGAGACCATTTTTCAACGATTTTTAAAAATTAATTTAGACAAGATCGAAAGATACTTTCTGCGACAAAAGTGTAGATGGACATCATAATAATTAAAAAAAAAATAGAAAGTGACAATATACCCCAGTTTAGCACCTTTCCGTTCCTGTTTACCAAACCCTCCACGCCCTATATAAATATCACCAACCTACTTTTCGAGACCATAATGCCCGCCTTCTATAAATATCACCAACAGACTTTTGGAGACCATTTTTCAACGATTTTTAAAAATTAATTTAGACAAGATAGAAAGATACTTTCTGCGACAAAAGTGTAGATGGACATCTTAATAACGCTATAAAAAATAGAAAGTGACAATATACAACTGTGTAGCACCTTTCCGTTCCTGTTTACCAAACCCTCCGCGCCCTATATGAATATCACCAACCTACTTTTCGAGACCATAATGGCTGCCTTCTATAAATATCACCAACAGACTTTTGGAGACCATTTTTCAACGATTTTTAAAAATTAATTTAGACAAGATTGAAAGATACTTTCTGCGACAAAAGTGTAGATGGACATCTTAATAACGCTATAAAAAATAGAAAGTGACAAGATACCCCAGTTTAGCACCTTTCCGTTCCTGTTTACCAAACCCTCCACGCCCTATATAAATATCACCAACCTACTTTTCGAGACCATAATGGCCGCCTTCTATAAATATCACCAACAGACTTTTGGAGACCATTTTTCAACGATTTTTAAAAATTAATTTAGACAAGATTGAAAGATACTTTCTGCGACAAAAGTGTAGATGGACATCTTAATAACTCTATAAAAAATAGAAAGTGACAATATACCCCAGTTTAGCACCTTTCCGTTCCTGTTTACCAAACCCTCCACGCCCTATATGAATATCACCAACCTACTTTTCGAGACCAAAATGCCCGCCTTCTATAAACATCACCAACAGACTTTTGGAGACCATTTTTCAACGATTTTTAAAAATTAATTTAGACAAGATTGAAAGATACTTTCTGCGACAAAAGTGTAGATGGACATCTTAATAACGCTATAAAAAATAGAAAGTGACAAGATACCCCAGTTTAGCACCTTTCCGTTCCTGTTTACCAAACCCTCCACGCCCTATATAAATATCACCAACCTACTTTTCGAGACCATAATGGCCGCCTTCTATAAATATCACCAACAGACTTTTGGAGACCATTTTTCAACGATTTTTAAAAATTAATTTAGACAAGATAGAAAGATACTTTCTGCGACAAAAGTGTAGATGGACATCTTAATAACTCTATAAAAAATAGAAAGTGACAATATACCCCAGTTTAGCACCTTTCCGTTCCTGTTTACCAAACCCTCCGCGCCCTATATGAATATCACCAACCTACTTTTCGAGACCATAATGGCCGCCTTCTATAAACATCACCAACAGACTTTTGGAGACCATTTTTCAACGATTTTTAAAAATTAATTTAGACAAGATCGAAATATACTTTCTGCGACAAAAGTGTAGATTGACATCTTAATAATTACAAAAAAAATAGAAAGTGACAATATACCCCTGTGTAGCACCTTTCCGTTCCTGTTTACCAAACCCTCCGCGCCCTATATGAATATCACCAACCTACTTTTCGAGACCATAATGGCCGCCTTCTATAAATATCACCAACAGACTTTTGGAGACCATTTTTCAACGATTTTTAAAAATTAATTTAGACAAGATAGAAAGATACTTTCTGCGACAAAAGTGTAGATGGACATCTTAATAATTAAAAAAAAAATAGAAAGTGACAATATACCCCAGTTTAGCACCTTTCCGTTCCTGTTTTCCAAACCCTCCACGCCCTATATAAATATCACCAACCTACTTTTCGAGACCATATTGGCCGCCTTCTATAAATATCACCAACAGACTTTTGGAGACCATTTTTCAACGATTTTTAAAAATTAATTTAGACAAGATCGAAAGATACTTTCTGCGACAAAAGTGTAGATGGACATCTTAATAACGCTATAAAAAATAGAAAGTGACAAGATACCCCAGTTTAGCACCTTTCCGTTCCTGTTTACCAAACCCTCCACGCCCTATATAAATATCACCAACCTACTTTTCGAGACCATAATGCCCGCCTTCTATAAATATCACCAACAGACTTTTGGAGACCATTTTTCAACGATTTTTAAAAATTAATTTAAACAAGATAGAAAGATACTTTCTGCGACAAAAGTGTAGATTGACATCTTAATAACTCTATAAAAAATAGAAAGTGACAATATACCCCTGTGTAGCACCTTTCCGTTCCTGTTTACCAAACCCTCCGCGCCCTATATGAATATCACCAACCTACTTTTCGAGACCATAATGGCTGCCTTCTATAAATATCACCAACAGACTTTTGGAGACCATTTTTCAACGATTTTTAAAAATTAATTTAGACAAGATCGAAAGATACTTTGTGCGACAAAAGTGTAGATGGACATCATAATAATTAAAAAAAAAATAGAAAGTGACAATATACCCCAGTTTAGCACCTTTCCGTTCCTGTTTACCAAACCCTCCGCGCCCTATATGAATATCACCAACCTACTTTTCGAGACCATATTGGCCGCCTTCTATAAATATCACCAACAGACTTTTGGAGACCATTTTTCAACGATTTTTAAAAATTAATTTAGACAAGATAGAAAGATACTTTCTGCGACAAAAGTGTAGATGGACATCTTAATAACGCTATAAAAAATAGAAAGTGACAAGATACCCCAGTTTAGCACCTTTCCGTTCCTGTTTACCAAACCCTCCACGCCCTATATGAATATCACCAACCTACTTTTCGAGACCAAAATGCCCGCCTTCTATAAACATCACCAACAGACTTTTGGAGACCATTTTTCAACGATTTTTAAAAATTAATTTAGACAAGATTGAAAGATACTTTCTGCGACAAAAGTGTAGATGGACATCTTAATAACGCTATAAAAAATAGAAAGTGACAAGATACCCCAGTTTAGCACCTTTCCGTTCCTGTTTACCAAACCCTCCACGCCCTATATAAATATCACCAACCTACTTTTCGAGACCATAATGGCCGCCTTCTATAAATATCACCAACAGACTTTTGGAGACCATTTTTCAACGATTTTTAAAAATTAATTTAGACAAGATAGAAAGATACTTTCTGCGACAAAAGTGTAGATGGACATCTTAATAACTCTATAAAAAATAGAAAGTGACAATATACCCCAGTTTAGCACCTTTCCGTTCCTGTTTACCAAACCCTCCACGCCCTATATGAATATCACCAACCTACTTTTCGAGACCAAAATGCCCGCCTTCTATAAATATCACCAACAGACTTTTGGAGACCATTTTTCAACGATTTTTAAAAATTAATTTAGACAAGATAGAAAGATACTTTGTGCGACAAAAGTGTAGATGGACATCTTAATAATTAAAAAAAAAATAGAAAGTGACAATATACCCCAGTTTAGCACCTTTCCGTTCCTGTTTTCCAAACCCTCCACGCCCTATATAAATATCACCAACCTACTTTTCGAGACCATATTGGCCGCCTTCTATAAATATCACCAACAGACTTTTGGAGACCATTTTTCAACGATTTTTAAAAATTAATTTAGACAAGATCGAAAGATACTTTCTGCGACAAAAGTGTAGATGGACATCTTAATAACGCTATAAAAAATAGAAAGTGACAAGATACCCCAGTTTAGCACCTTTCCGTTCCTGTTTACCAAACCCTCCACGCCCTATATAAATATCACCAACCTACTTTTCGAGACCATAATGCCCGCCTTCTATAAATATCACCAACAGACTTTTGGAGACCATTTTTCAACGATTTTTAAAAATTAATTTAAACAAGATAGAAAGATACTTTCTGCGACAAAAGTGTAGATTGACATCTTAATAACTCTATAAAAAATAGAAAGTGACAATATACCCCTGTGTAGCACCTTTCCGTTCCTGTTTACCAAACCCTCCGCGCCCTATATGAATATCACCAACCTACTTTTCGAGACCATAATGGCTGCCTTCTATAAATATCACCAACAGACTTTTGGAGACCATTTTTCAACGATTTTTAAAAATTAATTTAGACAAGATCGAAAGATACTTTCTGAAACAAAAAGGTAGATGGACATCTTAATAACTCTATAAAAAATAGAAAGTGACAATATACCCCAGTTTAGCACCTTTCCGTTCCTGTTTTCCAAACCCTCCACGCCCTATATAAATATCACCAACCTACTTTTCGAGACCATATTGGCCGCCTTCTATAAACATCACCAACAGACTTTTGGAGACCATTTTTCAACGATTTTTAAAAATTAATTTAGACAAGATAGAAAGATACTTTCTGCGACAAAAGTGTAGATGGACATCTTAATAACTCTATAAAAAATAGAAAGGGACAATATATCCTGGCTTAGCACCTTTCCGTTCCTGTTTACCAAACCCTCCACGCCCTATATAAATATCACCAACCTACTTTTCGAGACCATAATGCCCGCCTTCTATAAATATCACCAACAGACTTTTGGAGACCATTTTTCAACGATTTTTAAAAATTAATTTAGACAAGATAGAAAGATACTTTCTGCGACAAAAGTGTAGATGGACATCTTAATAACTCTATAAAAAATAGAAAGTGACAAGATACCCCAGTTTAGCACCTTTCTGTTCCTGTTTACCAAACCCTCCACGCCCTATATAAATATCACCAACCTACTTTTCGAGACCATAATGGCCGCCCTCTATAAACATCACCAACAGACTTTTGGAGACCATTTTTCAACGATTTTTAAAAATTAATTTAGACACGATAGAAAGATACTTTCTGCGACAAAAGTGTAGATGGACATCTTAATAACTCTATAAAAAATAGAAAGTGACAATATACCCCAGTTTAGCACCTTTCCGTTCCTGTTTACCAAACCCTACACGCCCTATATGAATATCACCAACCTACTTTTCGAGACCATAATGGCCGCCTTCTATAAACATCACCAACAGACTTTTGGAGACCATTTTTCAACGATTTTTAAAAATTAATTTAGACACGATAGAAAGATACTTTCTGCGACAAAAGTGTAGATGGACATCTTAATAACTCTATAAAAAATAGAAAGGGACAATATATCCTGGCTTAGCACCTTTCCGTTCCTGTTTACCAAACCCTCCACGCCCTATATAAATATCACCAACCTACTTTTCGAGACCATAATGCCCGCCTTCTATAAATATCACCAACAGACTTTTGGAGACCATTTTTCAACGATTTTTAAAAATTAATTTAGACAAGATAGAAAGATACTTTCTGCGACAAAAGTGTAGATGGACATCTTAATAACTCTATAAAAAATAGAAAGTGACAATATACCCCAGTTTAGCACCTTTCCGTTCCTGTTTACCAAACCCTCCGCGCCCTATATAAATATCACCAACCTACTTTTCGAGACCATAATGCCCGCCTTCTATAAATATCACCAACAGACTTTTGGAGACCATTTTTCAACGATTTTTAAAAATTAATTTAGACAAGATAGAAAGATACTTTCTGCGACAAAAGTGTAGATGGACATCTTAATAACTCTATAAAAAAAAGAAAGTGACAATATACCCCAGTTTAGCACCTTTCCGTTCCTGTTTTCGAAACCCTCCACGCCCTATATAAATATCACCAACCTACTTTTCGAGACCATAATGGCCGCCCTCTATAAATATCACCAACAGACTTTTGGAGACCATTATTCAGCGATTTTTAAAAAATAATTTACACAAGCTAGAAAGATACTTTCTGCGACAAAAGTGTAGATTGACATCTTAATAATTACAAAAAAAATAGAAAGTGACAATATACCCCAGTTTAGCACCTTTCCGTTCCTGTTTTCCAAACCCTCCACGCCCTATATAAATATCACCAACCTACTTTTCGAGACCATATTGGCCGCCTTCTATAAATATCACCAACAGACTTTTGGAGACCATTTTTCAACGATTTTTAAAAATTAATTTAGACAAGATCGAAAGATACTTTCTGCGACAAAAGTGTAGATTGACATCTTAATAATTACAAAAAAAATAGAAAGTGACAATATACCCCAGTTTAGCACCTTTCCGTTCCTGTTTACCAAACCCTACACGCCCTATATAAATATCACCAACCTACTTTTCGAGACCATAATGGCCGCCTTCTATAAATATCACCAACAGACTTTTGGAGACCATTTTTCAACGATTTTTAAAAATTAATTTAGACAAGATTGAAAGATACTTTCTGCAACAAAAGTGTAGATGGACATCTTAATAACGCTATAAAAAATAGAAAGTGACAAGATACCCCAGTTTAGCACCTTTCCGTTCCTGTTTACCAAACCCTCCACGCCCTATATAAATATCACCAACCTACTTTTCGAGACCAAAATGGCCGCCTTCTATAAATATCACCAACAGACTTTTGGAGACCATTTTTCAACGATTTTTAAAAAATAATTTACACAAGCTAGAAAGATACTTTCTGCGACAAAAGTGTAGATGGACATCTTAATAACTCTATAAAAAATAGAAAGTGACAATATACCCCAGTTTAGCACCTTTCCGTTCCTGTTTTCGAAACCCTCCACGCCCTATATAAATATCACCAACCTACTTTTCGAGACCATAATGGCCGCCCTCTATAAATATCACCAACAGACTTTTGGAGACCATTATTCAGCGATTTTTAAAAAATAATTTACACAAGCTAGAAAGATACTTTCTGCAAAAGAAGTGTAGATTGACATCTTAATAATTACAAAAAAAATAGAAAGTGACAATATACCCCAGTTTAGCACCTTTCCGTTCCTGTTTTCCAAACCCTCCACGCCCTATATAAATATCACCAACCTACTTTTCGAGACCATATTGGCCGCCTTCTATAAATATCACCAACAGACTTTTGGAGACCATTTTTCAACGATTTTTAAAAATTAATTTAGACAAGATAGAAAGATACTTTCTGCGACAAAAGTGTAGATGGACATCTTAATAATTAAAAAAAAAATAGAAAGTGACAATATACCCCGGTGTAGCACCTTTCTGTTCCTGTTTACCAAACCCTCCGCGCCCTATATGAATATCACCAACCTACTTTTCGAGACCATAATGGCCGCCTTCTATAAATATCACCAACAGACTTTTGGAGACCATTTTTCAACGATTTTTAAAAATCAATTTAGACAAGATAGAAAGATACTTTCTGCAACAAAAAGGTAGATGAACATCTTAATAACTCTATAAAAAATAGAAAGTGACAATATACCCCGGTGTAGCACCTTTCCGTTCCTGTTTACCAAACCCTCCACGCCCTATATAAATATCACCAACCTACTTTTCGAGACCATAATGGCCGCCTTCTATAAATATCACCAACAGACTTTTGGAGACCATTTTTCAACGATTTTTAAAAATTAATTTAGACAAGATCGAAAGATACTTTCTGCGACAAAAGTGTAGATGGACATCTTAATAACTCTATAAAAAATAGAAAGGGACAATATATCCTGGCTTAGCACCTTTCCGTTCCTGTTTACCAAACCCTCCACGCCCTATATAAATATCACCAACCTACTTTTCGAGACCATAATGGCCGCCTTCTATAAATATCACCAACAGACTTTTGGAGACCATTTTTCAACGATTTTTAAAAATTGATTTAGAGAAGATTGAAAGATACTTTCTGCAACAAAAGTGTAGATGGACATCTTAATAACTCTATAAAAAATAGAAAGTGACAATATACCCCAGTTTAGCACCTTTCCGTTCTTGTTTTCCAAACCCTACACGCCCTATATAAATATCACCAATCTACTTTTCGAGACCATAATGGCCGCCTTCTATAAACATCACCAACAGACTTTTGGAGACCATTTTTCAACGATTTTTAAAAATTAAGTTAGACAAGATAGAAAGATACTTTCTGCGACAAAAGTGTAGATGGACATCTTAATAACTCTATAAAAAATAGAAAGTGACAATATACCCCAGTTTAGCACCTTTCCGTTCCTGTTTTCCAAACCCTCCACGCCCTATATAAATATCACCAACCTACTTTTCGAGACCATATTGGCCGCCTTCTATAAATATCACCAACAGACTTTTGGAGACCATTTTTCAACGATTTTTAAAAATTAATTTAGACAAGATAGAAAGATACTTTCTGCGACAAAAGTGTAGATGGACATCTTAATAATTAAAAAAAAAATAGAAAGTGACAATATACCCCGGTGTAGCACCTTTCTGTTCCTGTTTACCAAACCCTCCGCGCCCTATATGAATATCACCAACCTACTTTTCGAGACCATAATGGCCGCCTTCTATAAATATCACCAACAGACTTTTGGAGACCATTTTTCAACGATTTTTAAAAATCAATTTAGACAAGATAGAAAGATACTTTCTGCAACAAAAAGGTAGATGAACATCTTAATAACTCTATAAAAAATAGAAAGTGACAATATACCCCGGTGTAGCACCTTTCCGTTCCTGTTTACCAAACCCTCCACGCCCTATATAAATATCACCAACCTACTTTTCGAGACCATAATGGCCGCCTTCTATAAATATCACCAACAGACTTTTGGAGACCATTTTTCAACGATTTTTAAAAATTAATTTAGACAAGATCGAAAGATACTTTCTGCGACAAAAGTGTAGATGGACATCTTAATAACTCTATAAAAAATAGAAAGGGACAATATATCCTGGCTTAGCACCTTTCCGTTCCTGTTTACCAAACCCTCCACGCCCTATATAAATATCACCAACCTACTTTTCGAGACCATAATGGCCGCCTTCTATAAATATCACCAACAGACTTTTGGAGACCATTTTTCAACGATTTTTAAAAATTGATTTAGAGAAGATTGAAAGATACTTTCTGCAACAAAAGTGTAGATGGACATCTTAATAACTCTATAAAAAATAGAAAGTGACAATATACCCCAGTTTAGCACCTTTCCGTTCTTGTTTTCCAAACCCTACACGCCCTATATAAATATCACCAATCTACTTTTCGAGACCATAATGGCCGCCTTCTATAAACATCACCAACAGACTTTTGGAGACCATTTTTCAACGATTTTTAAAAATTAAGTTAGACAAGATAGAAAGATACTTTCTGCGACAAAAGTGTAGATGGACATCTTAGTAACTCTATAAAAAATAGAAAGTGACAATATACCCCAGTTTAGCACCTTTCCGTTCCTGTTTTCCAAACCCTACACGCCCTATATAAATATCACCAACCTACTTTTCGAGACCATAATGGCCGCCTTCTATAAACATCACCAACAGACTTTTGGAGACCATTATTCAGCGATTTTTAAAAATTAATTTACACAAGCTAGAAAGATACTTTTTGCAAAAGAAGTGTAGATTGACATCTTAATAATTACAAAAAAAATAGAAAGGGACAATATACCCCAGTTTAGCACCTTTCCGTTCCTGTTTACCAAACCCTCCACGCCCTATATAAATATCACCAACCTACTTTTCGAGACCATAATGGCCGCCTTCTATAAACATCACCAACAGACTTTTGGAGACCATTTTTCAACGATTTTTAAAAATTAATTTAGACAAGATAGAAAGATACTTTCTGCGACAAAGGTGTAGATGGACATCTTAATAACTCTATAAAAAACAGAAAGTGACAATATACCCCAGTTTAGCACCTTTCCGTTCCTGTTTTCGAAACCCTCCACGCCCTATATGAATATCACCAACCTACTTTTGGAGACCATAATGGCCGCCTTCTATAAACATCACCAACAGACTTTTGGAGACCATTTTTCAACGATTTTTAAAAATTAATTTACACAAAAAAGGGTGTGCATATCCTACTCTACCGGTCTCTAAAATTACTATATTATGGCCCAACGTGAATAAATGCCTACAGTGAAAATATTTTTTTATATCATGTATTCATGTAAATGTATTGTTGACCTCTGAGGAAACTTCCCGTTGTTGCCTTGTACATGTCATACAGTTATTGGTCCACGTATTTCATAACCACACATGAGACACATTTCAGATTAGATATCATGGTACTTACACTGTAAAATGAGTTTAGAATCAAAATACATACAACACATGTTTCGGTAGAAACATGTTTAAGAATGTGTTGAAATCCTAAGCGGAATACACATTTGGTTTAACCTTTAAACATGTTAACGATAAAATGCAAACCATTGGATATTATACTAATAATCTAAACATGTTTAAATGAAGTGCCTATCATTGGGCATAAAGTAAAATGTAAATATGATGTGGAATATATATTGAAATTAGATGTGCCAATCAGATTCACATGTACTTGCAAAACAATGGAAGTGTAACTGATTACTTCGAGTCTTCCCACATTTAGACTCGAAACACGTTTAGCATGTTAAACACAATCCTACAAATGTTGAAACCCTAACCATTTAGGATTTAGATCTAAACACATTTTTACTGTGATCATACAGAGTTGTAAATTTATATTTAATCGGAGCTGTTGAGAAAAAAAACACACAGAAGAAACTGGACTTGCTGGATACCCCCCCCCCCCCCCCTCACCCCCACCCGCCACAAACACACGCGCCCTTCTTCCACAGATCGACCCCTTGAAAAATTAGCAGCAAGCTACTGTTAAACCGTGGGTCAGATTATGTGTTCTGATGACATCGTGTTTATTGACCAAATTCTACACGAGGAGGAAGACGAGCAAAACTGAGAGGAGGCAACGGACACCCATGGCGAATCACAGGGAGAGAAAATATCATATGTTCGTGGGTATGTGCACTGTCAACTGATACGATCTTATCACACTGCATTTATTGAGAAACTGATAAAGGATGCCAGCTCTCTCGCCATAACACATGACGGTTGTGCGCTAATACCCCCTCAGTGTCGGAAGATGTCATACCATGCGTCGTGACACTTTCCGCAGAGCCCGGGTTGATGGTCTTCACCTGAAAAATAGTCAGCTGGAAGCAATTAACAATTTGTTGTATATTATCTCAATGAAATGTATCACTTCACAAACATAGAGTGTGGTGAGAATACAATTCTTATCCAATCCGCCCTTAACTTTTCTCACGTGGTACGTCAGAATCAAGTTTACCTTTAATGTACTCGTTTTTAGTATGAAGAAAATAATATAACCTAATATAATAATTTAGATGACTATGAAAAGTCGGTCTTTTCATCTTAAGGTTTTTCGAAGAGAACATGAGTTTACGAGCACATGCACTCTTGGAAAAAATGCCCAAAATGTTTGGGTTAGTATAGCACAGGCAGCATATAAATAAAGCGGTTGTATTCTCATCTGAAGGCATTTGTTTTAAACGTGTCTACATCCGCATAATAAAGGGACACTGAGATAATATTCCAAGATATGAAAGGATTTTCTGTAATGAAATATCAATATTCCATTTTGCATTGATTTGTTCCAACTACAGTACGTTACGAGAAAGATGTGTACCAAACATACATGTTATTCATTCAACACTGTTTAAATGCAATTAATCGATCTCTTCACCTCATGTAAAGGTAGTTAAAAGCCATGCCATGTACATGTATCATGCCATCAACACAACACAACGTTTTTATTGTTCAGTGTTGGACCAAATATATACTGTAAATTTGGGCCGAAGGCCTACTTTCTTATGAAATAAAATACATATTAACTTTCGGTGCTGTTGAAAAAACAAAACAGAAAAACTAATTCGTTTGCTTGACATGCTGGATACCCAAATGTGGCCTCGGCCCCGGCGGTATGGAGAATGAACAGTCACAGCCATGGAGACGTTTGAAAAAATAAAGGGCGGGTTGGTCACTGAATTTATTAACAACGCTTTTATCCTTATGTCAGATTTTGTGAGGTAATTCTTGTTTATCACGATAATATACGGGCTATGAAGATTTGGCAAGTCTCAATTGCCTCAGCTCCTGAAATGAAACATTGTTTAGGGCACTATTTGGATTCGTCTTCATTTGTTGCAGATGTATATTTATGTATACAATAGCTTCATTTCTTGGACTAAATGTTAATATACGGGTTTCCATTTCATTGACAATACGAAGTGCACCAAAGAAAGAGAATTAACGCATGATAGATGCTTACACACCGCGTAACTTTGTTGTTAGCAATTATGGTCCTTGTAACTGGGTGCAGGAAAAAATTGTCCCATGCCCCAACCAATTTGGAGGCAATGGCCTAAACTGTAGAGAAAGTGGCCACAATTTGGGGAAAAAATGACCCCATATTGTCTAGGGCTATTTACACTATAACCCTGATACCTCATAGACAGAAGACGTGTTGAATCAACACCGCCTATCGACCATGTAGTCCATGATCAGTTAATTACTCGAACCTGAAAATGCGACAGCAATCGTTTGCTTTATTGATATATTTTATTTCTCCAATCTCAATGGGGGTCTTTTTCAATTTGAATGTACTTGTTTGTTTCTAATAAAATTATATATTTTCAGAGGCTAAGCGTTGGCACTTTTCAGGATGAACAGACGTGTGTAGCTTGAACTAACCGTTATGCAATGTGATGCCTACCGGGGCACTTGGCCAATGAGCTATTGCGAGAACCTTTCAACAAATTCATGTCAGGGGCCACACTATCCCCCTTATTATATCGCATGAAGGATGACAAATCTAGATAGTGACCAGCAGGTGACGCGTTTACCCAGCAGGTCAGTTTCATCTGACATGCGTTTTAGCTGATCACTACACTATTATTTGAAGATGGAATACGAGTAAGTTAATTCAACTTTAGATTTTGTTATTATAAACATATTTTATGCGGAAAATCAAATGGATTAGGCACAAGTGACACACTTACGAGGCCTTCTCAAACATACATTTCATTATATTGTAATATTTGAATAATAATAGTGCATAATAAATGTACAGTGCATAGGAATTATATACAAGTAATAAGAAAATACAACAAACACACACACACACACACACACACACACACACACACACACACACACACACACACACACACACACACACACACACACACACAGATGGATGGATAGATAGATAGATAGATAGATAGATAGATAGATAGACAGATAGATAGATAGATAGATTTGTATGCAATTGTATAAGATATTTAATATAATTCCACCATAGTTAAACTAATAGACATTTAAATCTAAGTGAATTCAAATGGGGGGCGGGATATATAAACTATAACTAAGCTGTGATAATTACGTGGAATGATATTGTTTTACATCAAAATCAAATTTATAACGAATATAAAAACAAATAGATAAAAATAAAATAAAATATACATGTATAATATAACTAAGAATTTTTTGTAGATTTTCAACTACAATGATGAAATGTAACGAATTAAACTTTTTATCTGATCATAGTAAACACCATTTCCTAATGCTGGCAATGATAAACATCAATTTGATGAATATACACCGTATAATCGTACCTGCATCGCTGATCATACGGATGAAAAACATTCAAATCAAATATGAAAAATATTTTTTGCAGGTTCGAATATACCCAGGAGTTTGAGAACAACGAAAGTGTCGCGCTTGCCAAAGCCAGCTTTTGTAATGTTACAGGATACAGCTTCAAGAAAACAACAACTAAGAAGCACTTCAACAAAAACTGTGAGTAGAGAAGTATTTATTATGTGAGTATCAGTTAGTTTCGCGATTACAACACAGTTGGTATCTGAATAATAATAATGTAAAGAAGGCATTTAGCGTTTTTACATGTTCTAGGCATATGTTCGTCTCATGTTCACAGGTATAATGAACATACGATCTTATAACTTTCGTTAAAATAATTCCTTTCTCATTGCCCATACAGATATCCCGACGGCGACAGATAAACCGCGGATTCTGCTGAATGGCAGGAATCAAAGTCTGAAGCCAAAAGATGATACCCTGTATATCATTGTATCATCGCAGACGTGGGATTGTAAATACGGAAAAGGGCGCAAAGAAAAGAATAAGGTAATAACCATATCTCTGTAAATCAATACTTTCGACTAATACAAACTACATAAAATGAATAATATATATATACACACACACACACATTTAAAAGTATACAACATGATAACGCTCCTTAGACAACAAAGGAATAAAATATATTTGAGAGTTAAAAGACGGAAATATTTCAATGAAGTCGCTTTGTTTGAATGTTATGCAACCGCTGTTGTGTTACATTAGGAGATGGGTGTAAAATTACTATTTGGTTACAACGTATTATCACAATATTATGACAGAACAATGGAGTGAGGTGAGGTGTTTAATTGTTGAACAGACGTAGGTGATAATGTAATAAGTACTTTCTCGTGGCCTAAAACATATATTCTATTGACATAATTGTTTTGCTGTCAATTATATGACAAGGTATAAGGGACGTACAGTTATAGGAACGTTTGTGCAACTCATCATGACAGTCATGAGACAGGGAATATAGGTACTACTTGTTGAACTTAGTGTCACATCTTTAATGACGAAAAGATTATTTTAAACAAAATACCGTGAATACTAATTATTTTACCAGTATTGTTGGATATTTTCCCCTCAAGATACTTTAAAGTCATACTCAACACATACGTTTTCGTTCAATCTGTAAGATCCGTAATCTTCACTTTCAGTAACTTGATAATGGACGCTTTCTGTATGTATTTTAGCGTTTAATGAGGATACTGAAATTTGGGTGGTAACTTTAGAAATATTGGAGTCTATCGTTGTAATCAGACATACGTTCACAGCTTCTGTGTTCTGTAAGTACAATTAGTCACACAGCAACAACACATAACACAACACTTTATTTAATACCCGGCGTGATATAGGAACCCATACCTGCAACCTCTTGATTTGTAGTCCGGCACGCTACCACATGTGGTACGGAGATCAAATGTCAACTTTTATGTTAGCTTATCTCTTTATCTCACCATTGTCTTAGCTTGATTTATTTGAACATTATTTTGTTTATATTGGACCAAGTTCGTTGTAAATTCTGATGGTATATGTGTTATGTAAGTGCCTGTGAATCTAATTGGCACATCTGATTTCAATACATATCATACATATTTTCCATATTTGACTTATTGCCAAATGATATGTACTTTATTTAAACAAGTTTAGATTATTTGGATAAACACAATTATGTGGACTTTTACGTAAACAGGTTTACATTATAAACATACTTAAATAAGAAACATGCTTACATTTTGGAGATGCTGTGTTCAGGTGGTGTTTAGGCTGTGAGACGATAGCGGGTTCTGTGTGTTTAGACCCCAGACTAAATGTTATCCCGTTCAGGATTTAAACACGATCCTAAACATGTTTAGATCTTAATATGGCTTGAATGTATTTACGTCCTAAACACAAATTTGTAGTGTATAACGGATGGTTATGTTTCTGTTACAATATATTATTCCAGGAAGAACCACCAGCTGAACACCAGTATGCAAGGAAAAGAACCAGGGAGCGACTGTTCACGACACCAAAACTGGACTGTGGCGCAAAACTGCATGTCAGAGAGATGCTGTGTTTTCCATATGCAAAGGTGACACTGCAAATCCACATGTAGGATTGTAAAGTATAACAAAGTCGGTTCATGAATATTTCAGGAGCATACATTTGTCAACTTGGTCCTAAAAACATATTTGCATCCGAACCTTGATACACAATCGTATGGCAGTTATAGGCATATGTTATTAATTAGAGAATGATAAAATCATGAGCGACTTATGATATGACAGAATCGTCTATATGTTATATATATATTTGGAGAAAATTACAACAGGGGATTCGGATGAAATGAAAGCAGTTGGTGTTTTTTGTACTGTACACTTTCCAGCTGATACAGTAAACAGCACTATGCTTATCATAACATTAAATAAAAACTATAAAAAAAATCTCAATTGATTTAAGAAAATTCTACTAATTGCAGAGTCAATTGTACGATTCGAACTATATCATAAGCATATGCATAAGAATCACTATCAAATAGACTAAATCATGAAATGAGGTGTTCGCGAATGAGCGCAACGCCCTACCTGTGGCATCGTCACAAACATATGCAAAGGCAAGTCAATTGTTCACATGGAAAATCACGGGAACAAATGGCACAAGTCAAAATCGTGAATCGTATTAGACTATCACTTCCAACATATATCATCATTTTTTAATGTCTTTATTATATACAGGCCGAAAAAGGTGACAGACGGAAAAGACGGAAATACGCAGCTGATTTACATAAAGCATTGGGCGAGGGAAGACTGACCGAACATCAGTTTGAACGGCGCTTTATTGTTTCATTTCCGAGACCTGAAGACCATTTAGAACACCCCACTGGCGAGGTATAGTAAAATGTCATTTTATGTTATTCACCCATAAGAGAAACTCAGGCATCACTGACAGGATACGAACGTTAAGTATCGAAAAGTTACTGTATCGTTGTCAGGCAATGTCTTTTTCTAATCTAAAAATACTATTACGCATATTTATGTTTTGTTTGGATAATAATGTTTGTCCTGAGGTTTGGCGGCACATTTTTTTTTATCCAATAACAAAATCAGATACGGATCCACGTGATCCGTTAGGTTAACGTAAAATTTCTTTATTATCAATACCTTGAAAAATTTACGCTGATATTTTAACTACACGCTTTTCTAAATGGCTAGAATCAAATCATTTATTAGCAGAGGAACAAAACGGCTTTCGGCGTAAGAGAAGTACAACGGATCATATTTATACCATATATTCTATTATCAAAAACAGGAAATCCGTGAATCGCTCAACCTGTGTGTGTTATATCGATGCAATGAAAGCTTCCAATCGAGTGAATCGCGATTATGTTTGGTACAAGCTATTCTAATTGGGAGTAAACTGGAAGTTCTTTTGGGCGGTTAAATCATCATATGAAATTAATCGCTCGCAGGTATTTGTAAAATGGTAAAATGACAGACAGTTTCGCTGTACTTAGTGGTGTAAAACAGGGCTGCGTTTTGTCACCTACACAATTTTCGGTTTTCATTAATGACTACTTTGGATACTCGTATTTGTAATACAAATAGTAATACAAATAGTATTGAAGACGAGAAACACTTTTTGATAAATTGAAATCTCTACTTGGACCTAAGAACTTGTGTTTGGAACCGTGCCTCGTCTTTGAATCAAAATTTCAGATCTTGGTCACCTACAGACCAAATGAAAATTAATATCTGATGCAGAGCGAGGATTTGTCAACCCATGTAGTCGCACTGATTAACAATATGTTTAAGCGTAGACGCTAAAATAAATAATGTTTACTTTTGCTTTTTGCGTAGCTCGGACTCCCTGCATTTACTCTCATCCTTTAACACAGGGTATTTGTATTATTTTAGCACTGTAAGTGGTTTTATTATTATTATTGACCGTTTAGCGGTAACTGGTGTCTAATATGCCCTAGCTGGCCTGGCCTCGTATAACATTGTGATCTGTTGATGATGTGGTTATGGTGGTTTTAAAATGCGTACACGCTTGACACCTGAATATAATATTTTTCTCTCGTAACAGTACATGTCAATCTCCTCATGTTAATCCCTCTCAAGTATTATAATTGTTGTTACGTTCATTAGTCTGTCTTGCTTGACAACGGTATAAGAATCTATACCGGAACGTCGTTATTACAGTATTATAAAGAGGTTGTTATCCATAGAACATTTTTGTCTACTTTTTCACCCGTCAACTTCTACGAAATGCCTATCAAACATGAAAAATTTCTGTTGCGATGAGCGATCGATGTACATTTAAGTTTGTTAATGTCCTTAAAAGTAACTTACATTTATAGCAATGATTAATTTATATCAACGTTCAGCAGTCCGTAGTATTTATGTAGGTATGGGCCTGAAAACTATGGGCGGTTCCAGGTAGTGTGGGCCTCCCCCTACAACTCTTCATTCTTGGAGGTGAGGTTTCGATCGACGTTTATTATAGAAAATAATAATTTGCAGGAGAGCGGTGGCACAAACAGGGTTGACAACATTGTGATTAACAAAATACATGAAGTCGTGGAAACTGGTGAAAGGCGGCCCAGAGAAGTTGGAGCGAGGGTAGAGGAATTCATGAAGGAGTTTATGCCATCAGAACCAAATTTTTATTTCAAATTCGCTCAACAAATGTTTCTATTTAAAATCATACTGAATTTCAGAAATTCCGAAGAGGAACAAGGAGTCATCTCAGACTTACTGGAAAAACTGAAAAGAGATGAGACAGACTCACGTTTAGACAGCTGCTGGTTTCGACCAAGAAAGTAAGGAAATACTAATATTCGTTTGAAAATAATGAATACAATGTAAGGTAAAAAAACTTAATTCATAAGCAGTTAATATATACCCCTAAGCCCAGAAAACATAATTGTGAAGCTATTGTGTCTATTCGCTTCTACTCCATAATAATCTATAAAATTGGTGCTGCAAAAAAGCCTTTGGATGTGACAAGTTTGCGCTGAACCCGTTTGTATACACACAAATGAGTGTGCTGTTCTGCATTTTAAATAAATAAGAATTAAAACTGTGTATATTACATAGAACTTATGATGTCAGCGATAAATAATATTCACCACACACTCGTGTATTCATTCATATGGTGCAATTGTGGTGAGGCGAGGTGATTATTGCACTTATATAGCGACGTGCATGCACGTGTGTGTGGCAGCTTGTACTCGTCTGGACTGATGCTGATTTATAGTGCTAGCTCACAAGGAATTTTGAGCAAAAGAATTGTGTTTAGTGATAAAACTGTCAGCATCTTATCAGCAGTCACGAGCTCATGGTCATCAGACATGCCGATGTCCACTCCCCATGGTACAAGTCTCTTACTATAAACAAACAGCCGCAAGGTGCTGATTAGCCCTGCTCCACGTCTGTACTGAATGATACATCCGTGGATGTGTAGTCATTTTATCTTTATAACAATGCAGACAAGCTAACAGTACACCGATCTTTTATTGGGACAACGTGTTCTTTTTAAGAATTATTCTCCATGAATGGAATAAGCGTTATGAGTGAGTGAGTGAGTTTGGTTTAACGCCTCTTTTAACAGTATTCCAGTTATATCGAGGCTTGTCAGCTTAATGTGGGAGGAAATCGCGAAGTGATGCAGGTCTCAGACGTTTACCACTTCGGTGAAACCCTTAAGCACGGGTATGGTGCTGACGAACCTAGAAACATAATCGGACAACCGGGATTCGAACCCACAATCATAGGTTTCTGGCGTGTCCAAGGGATGTAACTCTGCACAGCGAACCGCGACGCCTTAGCGACTGGGCCATTCGCACCCCCCAATATACTGAAGACATTCAAAGCATTTTAAGTGATGTTACATGTGACCCATATATGCTAACGTGGATAGATGCACCTTTCACTTGAATATATTTAAAAAGATTTAACAGTACACATCTTGATTCATACATTCGTTTTTACTTGTAATGCCAAGCATCTAGATTCACTTTCAGCAAAATCATCTTGATAATGAACTATTGAGAATAATATCATCTTCCTGCTACTATAACCCGGACCAATTATTTCATATACTGACTGACTTGCAATGAAAAAGGACCTGATTCACCTCTGGCTACAATGCAAGGAGTACTTCTACACAAATGAAGAATTTTAGTACATTTTTAGAACTATTATAGCATATATAGCATATATCTTTCTTAACTGTGTTTGGTACAGCGAAGTTTGTTTGTATATCTAAAAATTTGTTGTTTCAACCTGTAAAAATCTAGACCAGACAATCAAGTGACTGACATCATGAGCATTGATTCACTCAATTGGGATACAATGACATGCATCAATGTTCCAATGTGCCTTAATAAAACCAATACCATGCAGCCTTTGTTAAATTGATATATGTAAAGATATTTGTGTATAAAGATATCTTGCCATTTCAGCGACACCTCAGGTGACACCTTCTTACTTGTCATGTCAACACACTGGCAAAGGACTATGCTTGAAAAGTTTGGCAGTGCTGTTTTACTGGATGCGACATACAACACTAACAAGTACAACCTACCTCTGTATCAACTGGCAGTACGGACAGATTCAGTGTATGTTCCAGTAGGTTTCATCATAACAGAAGACCAGACCACTGATAGTCTACAGGAGGGCATGGAGAAGTTTGCTTCCTTACATAAGGAGTGGAAGCCAGACATATTTATAATTGATGATGACCAGAGGGAAAAAAATGTCATCCAAAAGATTTTTCCAGGTAGCTATTGTGTCAAATTGTCCACCTACATCATCACTCATGCATGCACACGCACACACTACCTATTTGAAATTTTGCAGCTTTTACATTTCTTTAATCATGGCTTTTACTGGTAGCACTGACACTATTTCTTATACCAGATTTCAACCACGTATGAAATACTAGCAAATGCTTATTGTTAAAGAATGTATTCACTTATGTAAGTTATTGTGATAAAGTACATGTTGTTGTTGCAGCATTTACAAATGGAACAAAGATGACAAAGTAGACAAAATTTATAGATAAGAACTTCTTAGTTATGCTTTAATAGCTTTACAATAAAAAAGTTGTTATTCATAAAATTTGGTCTAATTTGTCATCTGTCAACTTCTCAGATATGCCCTTCAAACAAAAGAGGATCAAATTTCATGATAGAGAAATAACTTTAGAAAGTACACACGATGAAGATTTCTGTTTGCAGAAAGCAGTTTTTACATCTGCCATTTCCATGTAAAGCAAGCCTGGAAAAGATGGCTGCAGAGGATACCATCAAGGACAGATCGGGAAGCAATATTGTCAGAGTATGTTCCTGTGCTACTTTCTGTGTAATGAGTCAACAGAACTTTAGAAGTATTAACAATAGTTTGAAAACACACTATCATAACAATACAACATATACCCTGAATGTTTCATTACTACTGAGATGAATTTATGTTACAAACAGAAAAAACAAGCATATTTTTTTATTTAAATGTTTTTATTTTCACAAACATATGAAAAAATAATGGTAAACAAGCGTTAATACTGCTCCATGACGCATAATACAAGAAGCAATTATGATATCACATAAGGTTCAATGTAATAAATTAATTATACCTGCCAAGCTAGACGTGTACATATGATAAATATATGTACAGTTGATTCATTTACTAGTACTTTATTGAAAATCTGTCAGTTTTTAATATGATGTTTTAAATAGAATATAATATTTGGGTTTAATATTCCTTACTCAAATTCAAATTATTATATAGCACTGTTTGGGAAAATACATTTCATTTGGAAGATTAAAGTCATTTGTAAACATGAAAAAGAAACGTAAAGAATCTTCGGTATGATATCAACAGAAATTAATTTCAGTATCCAAAATATGTCTATTATACTTATATATGTTAAGATCGCTGCAGCCAAGACTGAGGCGACTATAAATAATTTCACAAAATGTCCATAATTTAAATCACAGTGTATCCCATTATCTCCTCTGTGTTGCAAGTTCTTTAATGTTATAAATTACATTATATTATGATATTTCGAACTTCTTAAACAGTATATATTATTTGTCTTTAGGTACAACTTCCTGTTTCCTTTCAAATATATTGAAATTACTTACTTTCTAAAATGTTTGCAAATTTACTTACATGAATATTCAATTGAGAATTTCAGTATGTTTTCATGCCTGTTATTCAGTTTGTCCGACATTATGTCCTGCCTGGATCAGTCAGACTATGGGACTAAAGTACAGGAACTGAGAACTCAGTGGGGGCACTACATGAATTTCATCAACTATATGGACCACTTCTGGCTGTGCTCACCTAAGGTATATATGTAAGGTGAATGCACTATAAGAAACGTGGGTAAAATGATACAAAGTGTATGCAATTTGTTATGTGAAGAAAGTCCCACAACTTGTTGGCCACAGAATTTCCATGAAGTGAAATGCATATATGATTTTAATCCAGAATACTCCTGGTCTTTATTTTCATGATGCATATTTGATCATATTTAAATCAGTTCCTAGAAAACATCTGAGAGACTGTGCCAGGATTCTTAATTTTGTTCTGATAATCAAATGTTAAAGTCAATGTTATTATTTGTTTTATTAACATCTTGTACAATAAAAGTTGAATTCTTTTGTACACAAATAGATAAAATAAATATAAACTGTGAATGTGTGTGATATTTAACGCTAATATTACAATTCCAGCCATGGGCTATGGCCTTCAGACCTTTCAACCAGCATGTGGGACTGACAACTACTAATGGAGTGGAGAGGCTCCATTCTCTGTTTAAGAGTGAGCAGAAACATACTGCAGAAATGAGCATAACAGGGCTGATTCAACTTTTAATGAAACACCACAAGAGCAGACAACAGAGGTAATCTAGATCTACTACTTAAGTTAATTTGATAACAGATAACAGTAGGTTTTAGATATCAGGTTTGTTCCCAGTATGCCTACATCCCAGTATGCCAACACTATTTGTTCGTTGTGGATTGATATATGCTGATGTAAGCATATTACTAACAATCTACAAGAAAGACCTACAGAAATTACTTGCTGGATTCGCTGTAACGTTTAGAAACTGAAGATAATTGTGGTTAAGTGTTAATACTTATTTTTTGAGGCAAAAAGAAATATTATGAATGTTTAGAAAATGTAAATGCATACAAGGATCTCGGTATCATAATTAATACAAAAATATTCCCATACGGATGAGAGTTATGCGGTTACGAATAGCCTATTATAGTGGAAAATCTGAATTTATCATTTATTTATCATTAAACCATTCACTCCAATGTATATAAGATATGGAGTTTACAGTAAATAGGAGGAAAACGTCTGGGTATCACAAGAAAATTGTCACATTTTGTTTATAACAGAAGTCTTTGTAGAATAACTTTACTTTACCAATATACATTAGAAGTGGCTAATGTTGATACAATATTGCTAGTAACCTCAAAATTTGGATGTTATCTACATCAGTTGATTGGATTAAATTGGTTACCAGACCACACCTTGAAGATCATGTTATTCAAAAAAGGAATTCTGATAGGGCAATTTCTGGTAAGGCAAGATTTCATAAAGTCATAGATAATAACACTACACTGGAAACATATTTACATACTTAAACAAAACATGTGTACATGGTATACATATAATTGCTATTGTTTAGAACATCTTGTCTTTATTTACAAATCGATTGTGGGAGATGGAGTAATACACCTTTAGTTGACCGGAAATGCACTTCTTGTATTAGCCAGGATATTGTTGATGGATCTAATTTTACATTAAAAACCAGCAAAATATTGTAAAAACTGTAATGGATGAATCAACATATTTTTTATGAGTCACACCATATTAATATTTGTTCTTTATCAATGTCTAGCCATGGGATAGTCCATTTTAAGTAAGGTATTTCACACTCATCGATGCATATTACATCCTCATAGAAGTGCAAATTTGTTTTGATAAGAGTGCAAGCATATTGGGATATAGGCAAAATGACAACAACAAAGAACAACCCATATATTGTTACCTGAGGTAAGGCAGTGTGGATGGATGTGTATAAACTAAATATATTCAACAAAACATAAGCATGGGCTACATGCACTTAAACTTAAATTATTAATAAATACAAAAACAAAATTACTGCATGCACAAATGACACAATTAAGTTAAATCTAAAAACAGGTTAACTGCTAATTATCACATACACAGTCTTGAGAAATATTCTACAAATAAACAATTTCATTTCAGTTACTATGAAAAGAATGACAGAATGAAGATGACATTGAAGAGTTCTGTACCAGGGTTCTTGAATGGGAGAGGGTTGACATGCTTTGACCACTGCAGAAAGCGATTAAATGAGGTGACACAGATTCAGTCTATACATAAAGGCGAATCTGCTTACCAAGTGAACAATTACAATGTTGTTTTAAATAGGGAAAACAAAGATCTTTGTTCTTGCCAAGACTTTAGAAGATATTTCTTTCCATGTAAGCATATTCTGGCAACATTATATCACAATACACTACCTTGGGATGCCCTTCCCAAGCAATACAGAGACATCCAAATGTTCCATGTCAGCAAAGACTGTAGGAAATCACTGCCAACAGGTATAAATGTCAAATTTCCAAAAGTCTCTTCAGAAGATTCTCCATCAGCTGTTGACATGACTGGTGCAGAGCAAAGTGACACAACATTGAAGGCGCCTGCAAATGACACTGGCAATGCCCAAAGGAAACAAACGAGTGTGAGGTTGTTGTTGGAGTTGAGGGATCTACTGATGAGGTGCAGCAGCCAGGAAACAGTAACAGAGGCCAACAAGTCCCTAGAAAAGATAAAGCTAACTGTTCAAAATAGAAACTGTTTTAGGAAAAGGAGGAAACACAGGCAGATGCCAACAGCAGCTAAAAATTTCCTTAAGTCAAAAGTACAGAAAAAGTATTTGCTCAACAAGAAGAAACACATGATGCGTAAGTTTTGTATTAAATCTATTGACTCAATGATTAATACAATATCAATAAATTAACACACAAAAAAACTTTCATCAGGTGCATGAACAAGTGAAATTTCTAAATGTGCATTCAGGATTATAAGGAGGATATACATTTTGCAACACAAATGATTGATTTTTTAAAGAAGAAATAAAGTGAACAAATAACCATGTGTAATTGATCACAATTTCACTTGCAGAGAGGGCAAAATCGCTTTCAAATATTACCAGAAAAACAGAAAATAAGGTAACTATTGAAAAGGAAAAGCAGAACTAAAAAAAAGAGAAACATACATTTAGTCATATGTGCAATCATCTGTTTAAGCAATGCATGTTTCATACTGAATGGATGTTTTAACATTACATGTACTTTCAAATAATACGATAAATATGACGTGTGTGTGTGCACGTGCATGTGATTTGAGAAAAAACGTTCACACATCTTGAACTTAGGCGCAAGAACTGATATCTTCTTTTTATACACATGCTGGACTACATTCTGTGGCATTATAAATTAAAGTTTGCAATGAATAATGACAATCAAACAGGTGTGAATACTTAAATAAAATTGACCACTTCCAGGAGCATGGAGAGTCAGAAGATGACCTACCTGATATGGCAAGTTTTATGGTGAGTATAAAGAGAGAAGACAAAATATACTAAAAGTTTCTTCAAACAGTCTTGTATTATTAGTAGAATCCATGCACTGTGTACATTTTAGGTACATATTATCGAAACATTTACTTACATCTCTTTTTAATACTGACAAGTATCTATCAAGTCATAAATCTCTGTAATACCATGAAAGTAAAGATGAAACCTTCATTCTCTGATCCTAGGCAACTTCAACAGCAACATTTGAGGAAGGGAAGAAACTGGCTGTAATAGACCTGCTGGCAGAATCAGAGCAGAACACATCCACAGAGGTATGCTATGTGCACATATTTGGAATGTCTATAAAATTCTTTATAGAAGAAATTCTGTCACTGAAAATGTATTAATTGGAACCAAATGAAGAGTTTTGTTTGGGACTTTGTGAGGAAAAGTAGCATACTGAAAATTCCTGTTATGTTACCAATTGCAGGAGCAGGATGATGTTTCTGATGACTTGCCAGAGTTAATATTTGTGGGGAGAAAGAGGAAAGAAACAGTTGTAAAGCAAACAACAGATGACCACACAACCAAAAACGTATGTGCCGTATCTGTACCATAATACCCTGCTTGTTTGTACAGTTGCTCTCATTAAGTTTCAATATTAACTTATTGTAAACATACTATTCCTGTATTACAGAATCAAGGGGAGGGGACACTTCAGATCAACAGGAGACAGAGTGAAACTGTAAGTCAATGAGCTACGAATACAACAGAATATGTACTGGTAGATATAATCAAATGTTGGACTGACTTTTGATGTTTTGAATACACACTTTGAATCCAGCTAGCTATATCATGGTGTCCTGTACACAACTTAATGTTGACCTCACAACCCAGTGATTGATTTGAGAAAAATGCAATCGCGGCGCGATGACACACAGTAACTGTACGTGACCACCGAATTCATTACGTTGCCATGGACGACCACATATGAATGTGGGCAACATTGAGTAGGTGGGAAATAACCCCCTAGTCCTCAGCAAGCCTGTCCCCAAAACCAAGTCTACTCTTCCACCAACGAGTTTGAAGTTTTAACATTACAGAAGTGACAGCTATCGTTCACTTGCGTTTCAGCTGCCGATACCTTTGGATTATGGGTCTGTATGGAGGTTTCACTCAAACACTAATGCTGTGATGGCTGTAGTAGATGGACATAAACTGACGGGAAGAAGCTTTGGAGCACTGAAACCAGGGCATGAAGTTACAGATGAGGTACGTTCATAATAACCAATTATTTTCAAATCTGATGAGGCACTAATTATTTGGCATATGATACATCTATTGATATCTTTTTTGTTTTGGTAATTCTGATGTTCATGTCACTGATACCAAGTTGCAGCTTCCCAGAAATTATTATGCTTAGTCTGTCATGACCCTTAAGACATGGCTTTCTTGGAAGAATATTAGTTTGGGCTTTACTGACAGGAAAAGCAATTACACCATTGCCATGATAACATAGCTGAACCAGTGTTCAATGCAACATTAACCATTCAATTACATCAAAATATCAGAAAGCATGAAAGCAAAAATGGTTGTTTCTTGTTTCAATGCTGCACTCTGTTTATAACAGTGGTCCGTAAATAATCACATCTGGAACAGACAATCCAGTAATAAATTATGTGAATGCAACACATGTATTATAGTTTGAATGCATTGCTTTCTAATTTTACAGGTACTCAATGCATACTGCGGGGCTAAATGTCGAGATCGAGATGATGTATACCTGATGGATTGCCTTGTTGCCACACACGTTATTCTTAATCATGGACAACCACCATTATTCAGGAATGTAAGGAATACAATCATTGTCAAAAGTTTGTAATGGTTCTAAAATCAGAGCAAATATGAGCATTACAATTCATGACAAATCCTTTCCTCTAACAACAGTGAAACATTCTACTCCCTCCAAGGGACATGTGAAGCAAGATTTAATGTAGAAGACTTATGTACATGTGACATATACGCCTGTTATATCTGTACATCTAACATTATCTACACCTGCGGGGGATTACAGTTGACTTGCTATTTAAAGAGTGTATAACTGACTTAGCAAAACTGACTTCAGAAAGAACACATCTTCCTGCTCATTCATCAATACATTGAATATATATATAAGTAAAAAAGATGGTCATAGCAAAGAATAATGTTTAAAAGACTGAATTTATTTCTTGAACAGGTGGATCTGCTTCTGAAAGAAATGATCCTTGCTCCATATGTCACAGGAAAGCACTGGCACATGTTTGTGGTGTTCCCACAAAGAAATGAGATTTTATACTTAAATCCTTTGGGTGAAGACACGTCTTATAAAAGTAAAGAAGCAATTTTGTCAGCTTGGAGGAGAATACTCCAAGTGAGAAGTGAAAAGGGCCTCCTAGACAAGGAAATATTAAAGAAACGATGGAAGCTAATAACAGCAAATCACCAATTGCAACAAGATTCCACAAGCTGTGGAATATTTGTGATGAAGGTAGGACACATACTTGACAGCTAATTACTGCTAAATGACCTTAGTAACAGATATTAACCTTTTTCAAGCTGTTCAATATAGAGAAATGGCAATGCATAATTTTTGTTAGTAATATTCAAACTGATAAACGCTAGTTTACCCTTAGTGATAACTTGAAATTTCAGTTTGTTGACTTCCTTCTTGATGGGAAGAACATGTCCACCCAATTTGACACAGATGAATTCAGGACACACATAGCATCATATTTGCTGCAAAACTCTGGTAGGTACAGATTCCTGAAACTAATCATGAGCAAACAGAAACATACCACTCTTTATAACCCAAAGGGTTAGAAATAACAGAATTCATAAAATTTGCATGTGCACAAGGGCAAATATTACTTCCCATGCACCAGAATATGGTTTACATCATTCGGACATCATTGTTTACTTCCTTACGAAATAAGGTTAGAATGACATTACACTAGAACTGACGGAAATGATGGAATACACATTAAATATCATATAATACTCTCTATAAATGTTAACTGGTTGATAGGCATTATCACTTAAGAATATAGAGTGAGTTAATGACACCACTGACATGGAGGTACACCATTGAAAAAATTAAGAAAAGTAATTAAATGCAATGAATATTTCTAAAGAAATTGGAACATGAGAATGTACTGTTTCAGATTTACCAGCAATGGCTGACATCTGTAGAGGCTGCTCAATGCATACACAAGTGGATACCACTGGCAAATGTGTCAAGTCAACACAAGGGACCAAACAGAGGGAACAAGATTGGGTAAGAATTCTTGACCAGTTACAACACAAAGTACTCAGGAAATTAGGGCTGGGACGGGTAACTCGGGTACTCGGGTCGGCTGGGTACTGAGTAGGACCCGGGTACCCACGGGACTACCCGGACCCGAGTTTAGTCACATAATTATATATATATATCGTTTAATGGCAAAACTTATCTAGAACTCTATGGTTACACTATAAGTGACAAATAGTCACATTTCTTTCTGACTATATATGTAAACATACCTTCTGGCTTTATATGTTTGCATAAAGATAAAACTTCAGTCAACTTCAGTGTATGCATGACCAGATCAGTTTATACGTGTATCTAAATGCATGGTGACAGGTGTACGGTCAAACGTTTCCCAATCGGACATTTTGTACCAATCTCTTGAGGCCTACAGCGGGCAGCCGGGTAGGGTCGGATAATAGGGGGGTGGGTACCCGGGTAGTAAATTTGGACTCGTCCCAGCCCTACAGGAAATAATGATTAAATGAATCACATGAGTGAACATGTTTTAGCAAGCTTATAAAGTAGCACAACGAAAAATATAAGCATGAATAATGATATGTTTGACTGTGAGGAAAAAAACCAACTGAAATGAAATAACAAACAATAGAAATAACAATTTTGTATTGCACATGTTGCAGGTGCAGTGTGAGAGCTGCAGGTATTGGTATCACTTTGAATGCTCTGGCAGCAATGCATCATTTAGAACACTGCAAAAGGAAACCTTTGTGTGCAAAGTGTGCCAGGTAGATGAAGACTATGTGGGCAATAGATCACCAACTTCAAGTGTAGTTCTGAGAAAAGGCACACAACCAAACAAATCATCAATGAATAATCCTCACAGATATCAAACTAGGTTTGGTGGGCACACAGAGAACAACTTCCAGTTGATCGCTTTAAATGGTCGCATAAAGAAATGCCAAGGATGCAAAACTAAATTCATTCATACACCGAGGGCACCATTTGACATGGTAGTGAGGCATCTGGAATTAAGACACTTTTTCAGCCATAGGGCAAATAAGCAACAGGCATTTTGGACAAATTGTCATTACCACTGCAGGGCTCAGTGCATTCTGACAAATAATCAACATTTCACACTTAATAGGCTAGTAATTGATCCAACCCTAATATTAACAGATGACCATATACAACATTTGGAACAAAATGGCATAGACATTATGCAAGTTATAAATTCAAAAGTACCATATTTCTAAACAAACATATTTAACAAAGTCAAGAAAAGAAGCTGAAATGAACCGTAACTCTCCACAACACTCAACCTAGACCAGATGCCAGAAAGTCAGGATAACATGACAACCAAGACCTTCACAGCAGCCCTCAAACCAGTTAGGATTACATGACAATCAAGACCCTCACAGCAGCCCTCAACCCAGTCAGGATAACATGACAACCAAGATCCTCAGAGAAGCCCTAAACCTAGAACAGATGCCAGAAAGTCAGGATAACATGACAACCAAGACCCTCACAGAAGCCTTCGACCCAGAACAGATGCCAGAAAGTCAGGATTACATGACAATCAAGACCCTCACAGAAGCCCTCTACTCACAACAGATGCCAGAAAGTCAGGATAACATGACAATCAAGACCCTCACAGAAGCCCTTCTGCCAGAAAGTCAGGATAACATGACAACCAAGACCCTCACAGAAGCCCTCAACCCAGAACAGATGCCAAAAAGTCAGGATCACATAACATCCAAGACCCTCACAGAAGCCCTAAACCTAGAACAGATGCCAGAAAGTCAGGATAACATGACAACCAAGACCCTCACAGCAGCCCTAAACCTAGAACAGATGCCAGAAAGTCAGGATAACATGACAACCAAGATCCTCACAGCAGCTCTCAACTAAGTCAGGATAACATGACAACCAAGACCCTCACAGCAGCCCTCAACCCTGAACAGATGCCAGAAAGTCAGGATAATATGACAACCAAGACCCTCACAGCAGCCCTCAGCCCAGTCAGGATAACATGACAACCAAGACCCTCACAGCAGCCCTCAACCCAGTCAGGATAACATGACAATCAAGACCCTCACAGCAGCCCTCAACTAAGTAAGGATAACATGACAACCAAGATCCTCAGAGAAGCCCTAAACCTAGAACAGATGCCAGAAAGTCAGGATAACATGACAACCAAGACCCTCACAGAAGCCTTCGACCCAGAACAGATGCCAGAAAGTCAGGATTACATGACAATCAAGACCCTCACAGAAGCCCTCTACCCACAACAGATGCCAGAAAGTCAGGATAACATGACAATCAAGACCCTCACAGAAGCCCTTCTGCCAGAAAGTCAGGATAACATGACAACCAAGACCCTCACAGAAGCCCTCAACCCTGAACAGATGCCAAAAAGTCAGGATCACATGACATCCAAGACCCTCACAGAAGCCCTAAACCTAGAACAGATGCCAGAAAGTCAGGATAACATGACAACCAAGACCCTCACAGCAGCCCTAAACCTAGAACAGATGCCAGAAAGTCAGGATAACATGACAACCAAGATCCTCACAGCAGCTCTCAACTAAGTCAGGATAACATGACAACCAAGACCCTCACAGCAGCCCTCAACCTAGACCAGATGCCAGAAAGTCAGGATAATATGACAACCAAGACCCTCACAGCAGCCCTCAGCCCAGTCAGGATAACATGACAACCAAGACCCTCACAGCAGCCCTCAACCCAGTCAGGATAACATGACAATCAAGACCCTCACAGCAGCCCTCAACTAAGTAAGGATAACATGACAACCAAGATCCTCAGAGAAGCCCTAAACCTAGAACAGATGCCAGAAAGTCAGGATAACATGACAACCAAGACCCTCACAGAAGCCTTCGACCCAGAACAGATGCCAGAAAGTCAGGATTACATGACAATCAAGACCCTCACAGAAGCCCTCTACCCACAACAGATGCCAGAAAGTCAGGATAACATGACAATCAAGACCCTCACAGAAGCCCTTCTGCCAGAAAGTCAGGATAACATGACAACCAAGACCCTCACAGAAGCCCTCAACCCTGAACAGATGCCAAAAAGTCAGGATCACATGACATCCAAGACCCTCACAGAAGCCCTAAACCTAGAACAGATGCCAGAAAGTCAGGATAACATGACAACCAAGACCCTCACAGCAGCCCTAAACCTAGAACAGATGCCAGAAAGTCAGGATAACATGACAACCAAGATCCTCACAGCAGCTCTCAACTAAGTCAGGATAACATGACAACCAAGACCCTCACAGCAGCCCTCAACCCTGAACAGCCAGAAAGTCAGGATAATATGACAACCAAGACCCTCACAGCAGCCCTCAGCCGAGAACAGATGCCAGATAGTCAGGATAACATGACAACCAAGACCCTCAAAGCAGCCCTCAACCCAGAACAGATGCCAGAAAGTCAGGATAACATGACAATCAAGACCCTCACAGCAGCCCTCAACCCAGTCAGGATAACATGACAATCAAGACCCTCAAAGAAGCCCTCTACCCAGAACAGATGCAAGAAAGTCAGGATAACATGACAATCAAGACCCTCACATCAGCCCTCAACCCAGTCAGGATAACATGACAACCAAGACCCTCACAGCAGCCCTAAACCTAGAACAGATGCCAGAAAGTCAGGATAACATGACATCCAAGACCCTCACAGAAGCCCTAAACCTAGAACAGATGCCAGAAAGTCAGGATAACATGACAATCAAGACCCTTACAGAAGCCCTCAACCCAGTCAGGATAACATGACAATCAAGACCCTTACAGAAGCCCTCAACCCAGTCAGGATAACATGACAATCAAGACCCTCACAGCAGCCCTCAACCCAGTCAGGATAACATGACAATCAAGACCCTCACAGAAGCCCTCTACCCAGAACAGATGCCAGAAAGTCAGGATAATATGACAACCAAGACCCTCACAGCAGCCCTCAACCCAGTCAGGATAACATGACAACCAAGACCCTCACAGAAGCCCTAAACCTAGAACAGATGCCACAAAGTCAGGATAACATGACAATCAAAACCCTCACAGAAGCCCTCAACCCAGTCAGGATAACATGACAATCAAGACCCTCACAGAAGCCCTCAACCCAGTCAGGATAACATGACAATCAAGACCCTCACAGAAGCCCTGTACCCACAACAGATGCCAGAAAGTCAGGATAACATGACAACCAAGACCATCACAGAAGCCCTCTACCCACAACAGATGCCAGAAAGTCAGGATAACATGACAATCAAGACCCGCACAGCAGCCCTCAACCCAGTCAGGATAACATGACAACCAAGACCCTCACAGCAGCCCTCAGCCCAGAACAGATGCCAGAAAGTCAGGATAACATGACAATCAAGACCCTCACAGCAGCCCTCAGCCCAGTCAGGATAACATGACAATCAAGACCTTCACAGCAGCCCTCAACCCAGTCAGGATAACATGACAATCAAGACCCTCAAAGAAGCCCTCAGCCCAGTCAGGATAACATGACAATCAAGACCCTCACAGCAGCCCTCAACCCAGTCAGGATAACATGACAATCAAGGCCCTCACAGCAGCCCTCAACCCAGTCAGGATAACATGACAATCAAGACCCTCACAGCAGCCCTCAACCCAGTCAGGATAACATGACAACCAAGACCCTCACAGCAGCCCTCAGCCTAGAACAGATGCCAGAAAGTCAGGATAACATGACAATCAAGACCCTCACAGAAGCCCTCAACCCAGTCAGGATAACATGACAACCAAGACCCTCACAGCAGCCCTCAACCTAGACCAGATGCCAGAAAGTCAGGATAACATGACAACCAAGACCCTCACAGCAGCCCTCAACCCAGTCAGGATAACATGACAACCAAGACCCTCACAGCAGCCCTCAACCCAGTCAGGATAACATGACAATCAAGACCCTCACAGCATCCCTCAACCCAGTCAGGATAACATGACAACCAAGACCCTCACAGCAGCCCTCAGCCTAGAACAGATGCCAGAAAGTCAGGATAACATGACAATCAAGACCCTCACAGAAGCCCTCAACCCAGTCAGGATAACATGACAACCAAGACCCTCACAGCAGCCCTAAACCTAGAACAGATGCCAGAAAGTCAGGATAACATGACATCCAAGACCCTCACAGCAGCCCTCAACCCAGAACAGATGCCACAAAGTCAGGATAACATGACAACCATGACCCTCGCAGCAGCCCTCAACTAAGTCAGGATAACATGACAACCAATACCCTCACAGAAGCCTTCTACCCACAACAGATGGAAGAAAGTCAGGATAACATGACAGTGAAGAAAATTTCACACTAATACTTTTGGGGTATATGTTGCTGTTGTAATCAATATGGCACATTAATGATCTATAGAAGAAACAGTAAGACTTTACTAAGGTATTGTTTTTTTTAACTGTTTTTTTGGGCCAGATACCCTGGGCCTCCACGTGGCCTGGCCTGGAAACTATCCCATTCATCTGTGAAATGCTGACACCATTACAGGTGAATGGGATAGGCTAACACAGGGTGATTCAGTTCCCTTACAATAATATACTAACAGAAAAATTGTAAAGGGAATTCATAACAATATTCAGAGAAATGTTTACTTCTGTGTTTAAGAAAAAGAAATGTAAATATGCATATGCAACATTTCCAAAACAGTTAAAGCATAACCATACTATATTTCATATATCAGGAATTCCCTTGCGTCTTTCTATCAGTATAGTTATTACTTATAACATTGAAAGTAAATTTTAATTCTATTGCTTCATGCAACAGTTCATTTTAATAAGAGTGACTGAGTGACTGAGAGCAATGTTTCACTATATTACAAAACACATTTAACAGCCACATTATCACCAAGTACCAAATGAGCGAGATAAAGTGGAATGAGTTGGGTTTAATGCCACTTTGAACAGTATTCCAGTTATATCACGGCATGAAACCCATGAACACAAAAATGCTGACAAACTAAGGAACATAATCAGAGAGAACACCAGGATCCCAACCCAACAATCATAGGTTTTTTGGCACACTTTTGGTGATGGGAAACACTGATGGGTAAACACTGATGGGGAAACACTGATGGAGAAACACTGATGGAGAAACACTGATCGGGAAACACTGATGGGGAAACACTGATGGGGAAACACTGATGGAGAAACACTGATGGAGAAACACTGATGGGAAACACTGATGGAGAAACACTGATGGGAAACACTGATGGGGAAACACTGATGGGGAAACACTGATGGAGAAACACTGATGGGAAACACTGATGGAGAAACACTGATGGAGAAACACTGATCGGGAAACACTGATGGGGAAACACTGATGGGGAAACACTGATGGGGAAACACTGATGGAGAAACACTGATGGAGAAACACTGATCGGGAAACACTGATGGGAAACACTGATGGAGAAACACTGATGGGAAACACTGATGGGGAAACACTGATGGGAAACACTGATGGAGAAACACTGATGGAGAAACACTGATGGGAAACACTGATGGGGAAACACTGATGGGAAACAATGATGGAGAAACACTGATGGGAAACACTGATGGGGAAACACTGATGGGGAAACACTGATTGAGAAACACTGATGGGGAAACACTGATGGGAAACACTGATGGAGAAACACTGATGGAGAAACACTGATGGGAAACACTGATGGGGAAACACTGATGGGAAACAATGATGGAGAAACACTGATGGGAAACACTGATGGGGAAACACTGATGGGGAAACACTGATTGAGAAACACTGATGGGGAAACACTGATGGGGAAACACTGATGGGGAAACACTGATGGGAAACACTGATCGGGAAACACTGATGGAGAAACACTGATGGGGAAACACTGATGGGGAAACACTGATGGAGAAACACTGATGGGAAACACTGATGGAGAAACACTGATGGGGAAACACTGATGGGGAAACACTGATCGGGAAACACTGATGGAGAAACACTGATGGGGAAACACTGATGGGGAAACATGGGAATTAATGAGCAACTATACTCATCCAATGATGAACCTCACGGTGAAACTAGCAAAATATAAGCCAAAATCAAGACACCAATACTGGGTAAGTGAGTGAGTTTTACTCCACTTTTAGCAATATTCTAGCAATAAAACAGCAGGGGACACACTAAATGAGTTTCACACATGGTACCCATGTGAGGAATCAAACCCAAGTCTTCAAGCAACCCCACCACCTGACAACAAGACTGAGTAATTCAATTGCTGACATTTTGAAAAATAACCATTGAAATGCATGAACTTTCCTAAATACCCATTTTCTGTTGATTTCTTTAAATATTTATAAACAGATGTGGGTATATGGGTATACAGATAAACAGTGTATTACTGAAACATTGAAAGACATTAAAATAACTAAAGACAATGTTATAATAACTTGTATACCAAAACAAAATAAAGATTGAAGACATTAAAAATTTTGACTGCCAATTTCAATACCTAACTTTAAATAAATGCTTAGGACATATGAAATCAACACAATTGAAAAAACAACATTTGGCATAACAATTCATTCCAATCAAACTGCATGCATTCCTGTATAAGTGAACATGAGAGACTAATGTGTTATATTATATATATATGAAATCAAACAGACAGGCCAGGCTTATTATTTTTCACTGATTTTGAAAAGACTTTTCATACTGTCTCCAAACCATTCACTATAGTTTTTTTTGGAAAAATACGACCTAAGGGCTAATATACTCAAATATATGTTTCTTTTGCCAAATAATAGAGGTTGTGTAGGTGATCCAGTGTCACCTTATCTCTTCTTCTTGGTAGCATGTTCTCGAATTAATGATCGAATTAATGGAATAAAGCTTAATAATGAAGAGTATAAACTTGAACAATAATAGAATAAGCAGTTAGTCTGTTTAGCACTAACAACATTTGTATATAATTGAATAATATTAGAATATAATCAAATTATGCAAAATATTCCTAAATCATCGAAAATAATAATAAGAGAGAAACATTGAATATTAATAACCAAAGTGTCAACACAAGTGTATGGCATATTTATGATAAACTTATTACCACAGCAAAACAGCAAAAAAGCCAGTGTATTGTGAAAAATGGTAAAGAAAGTTAAGCTCAAAATAGACTAAGAGTACAGATTCAATGATAAAGTTATATACTGTAAATGTTACCCTCTGTTTTGTTTGTTTGTTGGTTGGTTGTTTAACACTGCACTCAGCAATATTCCAGCTATATGACGGCAGTCTGTAAATAATCATATCTGGACCAGACAATCCAGTGATTGACATCATGAACATCGATCCATGCAATTGGGATCGAGGACATGCATTAACCAAGTCAGCTAGCCTGACCACCCGATACCTTTAGTCGCCTGTTATGACAAGCATAGTCGCCTTTACGGCAAGCATGGGTTGCTGAAGACCTGTTCTACATCTTCATGGGTCAATTAAGGAAATGAACTTCATTTTTCTCTTTCTTACACAAATAACAAGTTCTGAGCTCTAAGGGATGGGGGTGCATTGTGCCGACCTATCCCAACGTGTAGGGTGAGACTTCCAAACATAGTCTGGGGAGATATTTTCTGAGATTCATGGACATAAAAGTTTGCAAGTTAAGTTCGGGGACAAGATCTTTTTTTTAAACATATGGTAGCTGAGTAGCATATTTCCATGCTGAGGATTTGATGTATCATTCCAGAGTTGTTCAAACCAAGTACATGTATATCCATCTACTGTCTTGAGTTTTTCATTTATAAGAGACGCCACATACTGAGTTGAGCCTGGCATAAATATCAAGTCATGGTTATCCAGCTGCTTGCTTATATTAATGACAGTGTGAATGATATTCTTCTTTTTTTCTTCTTTTGCTATATTCTAAAACTCTGTTTGGCAGTCTATCACTTTCCCTTCTATTGACTATTTGACAATGATTGACATAAAGACCTTTTTTGCCATAGCTGAGATTAATAAAGATGTGAACAGCAACTTAAGGTTATAACATGAGCATTACCCTATTTCATGATGAGGCACAAAGTGAAACAGATTGTAGATGTTCACAAAGCGTGGTAGTGCATAGACTTTATTATAACAATGATGAGACCTCAATAAAATATTGAAAGGAGTTTAAGTATAACAGCAGAGTTATGCAATGGTCGTATTCATTGCCTTTTGGGGCACATTTGATAGGCATTCAAACAGTTAACAGAATGACAATGTTCATTCTATGTAATTATGAAATTACATTGAAAACATAATATGCTGCCATACAAATGTTATGTACATCTAAAGTGTCATAAACTCTGTGAAGAATGAAGAATGCAATAAGATCTGCTCAGAAATATAAATAGAATTGGTCAAATTTGAGCCTGTTGTTTTATTATGGATTAACTGCCACTTTTGACAGTACTTCAATTTCAAAGAAGCTTGAAAAACTCTTATTTAACAATTATGAGTCAGGTGGCAGTCTTGTAGTTGGTGAATTTACAGGAAGTACTTCTCTGAAAGATATTACAAATCTTTCAATTCCCATCCAATTTGACCAACGACAGAGCCTGCCTCATTTACAACAGATAAAGACATATAATATTTGTGACCTGAGGCAGCGGAGGTGAGGTGAAACAGGGTTAAAGGTCGGATTCAAGATTATTGTACTTGTATAGCAACATGTATGTGGCTGCTTGTACCAGTTCAGACATTACATAATGTAAAGAGTACAGTGCATGCCCACCGAGTTACACTGTACCATGCTGCAGTGAAACATGATGGATACTCCATTCAGACACATCATATGGACTCCAAGACAACAAGTGCCCGTTTTACTCCCCTTATGCCAAATGCCAACCACCCATCGAACAACCAACCTACACACATAGAAAAGACCATAATTACAATAACTGGCCAACTGGATAGTTTCCATGGGAATGGTACACCCAATAACAAAGCTTCACTGTACTGCTGTAATCCATTTATAAAACACACAATTGGTAATTAGATTAAATAAGTTAAAGCTAAGTCTGGATGTATTGTACCATTTATATTCCAGAAACAAACGTCATGGCAGTACTATACTATACACAAGACACCCAAGGCCTGCAAAGGTGGTGCTTGATACTATATATAAAGAAATAAAGCAAAGTTGATATATTCCAGAAACAAACGTCATGGCAGTACTATACTATACACAAGACATCCAAGGCCTGCAAAGGTGGTGCTTGATACTATATGTAAAGAAATAAAGCAAAGTTGATGTTGTCTGTGTTATAAGCTCAACTCAGTATATAGTGAGTTTGCCTAAGCTGGATATTGTAAACTAGTAACCTATTTTCTGTTTACACACATTTGATGTCTTAATGCAGTCTTTCTTTGAAGTGTCCCATAATCAGGATAATAAGTAACTTGAAGAAACTTTCAAATTGAAACAAAATAGATAGGCCTATAACCACTGTTTAATAAAACCTAACCTAGGATAAAAGTCTCCATATAATTTTTATGTGGAACATTATGATATAAATCTGAAGTAATATTCAAAATATCAATCAAGAACTCAACCCCAAAAAGTACTAGAATCTGTACTTTACTAAGAAAGTGTTATCCCAAATATAACATTTGTTACAATCAAATAGAAGCTAGATCTAAATATTTTGTACTTATAAACCTACTTATTGTCTAACATTATGGGGTTTCAACATTACATTAGGCCATGGCGATGTTTACTGTGTATGAAGATACATTATAATTGCTCATATTATATTAACTTTCAGTACAAGATGCTAGATCTATGTGATGTATGATTAAAACTTTCTCAATCACAACTTTGTAAACTTGACGTAAATGGGGAAAAAATCAGAACTGTGAAGCAGATCAAGGTAAAATCAACCATTCTTTACTGAACGAGAAACCATTTGATTTCTAAAAAAACAATGAAGCCTATTTTAATGAAACAAAATTACATATGCCTCGCAATGTGGGAAAACAAAATATGCAGATATTGGAATACAAGTGTTCAAAGAACATGGGCGGTAATATCGATAACATTAGGGTAGCTGGGTTCTGTCTACAAATGTCAGACAAACTTATCGCATGACTACCGTCTGAATACAATATATGACGCCCGCCACGCCTAACATAAACATATAAACGACATGATCATTCAACTGACGATATATGCGCTGATTAATATCGGAAAACTGATGACATGTCCTTGTATCCAAGTGTCATAAGCAGTCGTAAAACACGCGAACTTTCTGATTTTAATTGGTTTGTAACATTAGACGCGAATTGGACAGTTGCCATGAGTTGTCTCCCTTGAAAAGCGCGATAGTCGATAAAACTAACGCATACACATGGTCTCGAAAAGTATGTAAAATAGCGACGACCGCCATTTTCAAACAACTTTCGCTGTCAAGAGAGTGATTTCCAATGGCGTGTTCTCATTGGCAGATCATCAAGGGGCAAGTAACTCTAAAATGAACACGCATTGATTGATGCGCACGTAATATAAACGTGAGGTAGATACGGCAACCTTGTCTGTCACCATGATCATACAGACCCTGAATCAAATATATTCAATAAAGCCATTGCAAGTCTATAATAGAGAGAAGAGAGTCTCTGCGCTCTTTTGTATTATATTTTTATTAAGATAATTTAACAACTTTTTTTCTGTAAGATATATTCATTTCAGCAGAGACCATATAATATATTCTATCATATTGTGTCTGATTTCATAGGCTAGATGTTAGTCTAACGGCAACCAAGAAATGTCACTTTCTGTTTACATACATTAATAATTTGATATTGCGATAATGCTATTTGTAGAATAAGTATGACCTATACTTCAAGCTCCATATGTTTTGTTTAAATATCTGTAACGTTCAGCAACTATAATAAGAAATAGGCGAAGACTAATGAAAGAGCGTAGTGTCCTGTGGTACAATTTGCATGAAGAGTGTTTAACAATTAACGGTTATGAAAGGTAAGCCTAAATATATGGGCATTTATGATATTAACGAAAGTGCTAATAAACCATTCAATCTCACATGTTTGAAGCCATTTATTTTTTCAGATCGTTTCCTGTTTCCATTTTATGAACAGGGTGATTTATACGGAAGCCTTTTAGGGCCATTTGGATTTTTAATTTTTTTCCATACTATCTTGAAATTTCAACTTAGTATCTTGAAATTTAAAGATACAGAAGTTGAAAGTTTTAGATACTATCTTGAAATTTCAAGATATTAAGTTGAAATTTCAAGATACTAAGTTGAAATTGCAAGATACTAAGTTGAAATTTCAAGATAGTATCAACTTCTGTATCTTGAAATTTCAAGATAGTATCTTGAAATTTCAACTTAGTATATTGGAATTTCAAGATAGTATCTTGAAATTTCAACTTAGTTTCTTGAAATTTCAACTTAGTAACTTGGAATTTCAAGATAATATCGAAAAATAATTAAAAAAACAAATATCCCTAAAAGGCTTCCGTAGATTTACGTTTTGGTATTTCGTCATGGTTTATTCTCCATGTACGGTGGCCCACACCCGCCACTGGTGAGATCATTTTTCACTGGATGCCTCTATATTTTATCTGGCGGTCGCTAATGGCTCATCAAGCAGGTGATACCTACTTTAGAATCAAAGCTCAATCTTACAGATACAATCTCCAACCTGTCGAATGCCAGGGAACTGATCTGGAAGTAATTCTGGTCCCATGTGGTATGCCAATTTGAAACGAAAAGTATCTGGCAAAATATAGAGGCATACAGTGAAAAATGATCTCACCAGTGGCGGGTATGGGCCACCGTATCCCTGCAGTGTTTTATTGCACGATAAACAACTCACACTCATCGTTTATTTCTTTAATGTAATCAATTAACTTATATCAAATAAACGGCATTGTTTTTACACTTGTTCAAAAATGTCATGGAGGAAAACAGTAAAGCAAAATGCACGTAACATTCGTAACTCGTGGCAGTGGCTATAAAAAGGCAAGCATAAGCCAATAATTTGTCTTTCAATTGTCAACATTTTTCGAGTTCGAAAATGCCGAGACTCAGGGCTGTCGATCGGAACATCGCCGTAGGACGTATCCAAAGAGGGGAATCGCAGTGTTCTGTTGCGCGCCACTTTAACGTCTACCACAGCACCATTTGTCCGCCTTTGGGACTGATACACACAGTTCAATTCCACTGCAGACCGTCCGAGAACCAGCCGACATGGCTACATTTGACTGTTCAGCCTACGTCATCGCAATGCCACAGCTACGAAGACTGCAGGACGCATCCCTGATTTGAGGTGGATATCGGACCATACTTCCAAGAACCAACTTCGCGAGGCTTGAATCCAACCCAGAAGACCAGTTATCGTTCCTGTTTTGCAACAGATCCATCAACAGCGACGCTTGCGTTGGTACCATACCTTACAGCCTTGGAGAGACTGGAGGCGAGTGTGGTTCAGCGATGAATCACGATTTCTTCTTCACCGGCGAGATGGAAGACAACGTGTTTATATATCGTCGTCGAAATGAGCGTTTTTCCCCACATTGTGTACGTGAATCCGACAAATTCGGAGGCGGTAGTGTCACGGTGTGGGGGGCCACATCCTACACCACGAGACCTGACTTGATTGTGGTTCAGGGAAATTTGACCGTGAATCGCTACATGAATCAAATTCTTCAACCTCGCCTTCTTCCAATTATTGGCTGCCAGAGGGAGCTGTTTTAACAGGACAACGCGCCACCCCACACAGCTCGTGTCACGATAGACTACCTGCATAATGCCAACATCAACGTTTTGCCCTGGCCGTCGAGATCTCCAGATCTCAACCCAATCGAACACTTCTGGGATGAACTCGATCAACGTTTACGTCAACGTCGGAACACGCCGTAGACACTCCCACAACTGACCAACGCGTTACAAGCAGAATGGCGCAGAATTCCGCAGGTCAAAATTCGTACTCTTATCCAGTCAGTGCCGAGGAGATGCAGAGCCGTGATTGCTGTCCGGGGCGATCACACGAGATACTGAGTTCAGCACAACCTTGTGGCCTTATGTGACATGACAATGAATAGTTTTCAATGCCTTTGTACAAAGACCACATGTGACTATCGAGCTCCAAACTTTCATCCGTCAAGATCCGGGGTAGAATAGGTCTCCAGAAACCCATGCTTGCCGTAAAAAGCAACTATGCTTATCGTAAGAGGCGACTAACGGGATCGGGTGGTCAGGCTCGCTGACTTGGTTGATGCATGTCATCATATCCCAATTGCGTGGAACGATGCTCATGATGTCAATCACTTGATTGTCTGGTCCAGACTCGAATTTTATGTACTAAAAACGATTCATAAGAAAGGTTAATTGATTAACTCTATTCAAATCTGGCCCATTGTATTACATTAATTGTACTTGAACTGCCTAAAGTATCAGCTTATGATTTTAGGATGGAGTTATCTCCCTTTACCAAAAATAAATCATTCTGACTCTTTTGAATAAAACTCTGAATCTTTATGAATAATCATTTGAAAGTATTGAAAATGAATACAATTATTTCATTATAATGCTGGGCTTTTGACGCAAAATTACTGGGAAAATTAAAACCTTATATTACAGGAGTAAGAAGAAACAAAAGATGGTACTTTGCAAACAAATTAATAAATATTCTGATATTTCCTATCACAGATAAGACATTTTGATATAGTGGGTGCAATATTGTGTTCTTTTATATAGCATATGCTCATACCCTCAATTCAATACCCAAATAACTTTAGTCATTCTCAATTTGTATTAAACTTATCATATTTTCCTTAATCACATGGGCGCTACAAACTGCTGAGTCATGCCTTTATTGGCATACTGTGAGGAAATGGTCAAGATACAATTTGTAAGAAATTGATTTTTCGAAAATATAATGAATTTTCTTCATGATCCACATTTCAAACCCTTTGGACCTCTGAGGTAAATTAATATCATGCTATCTCTTGGACACCCTAGAGGCAGAAGAGTGGCATGAAAACCTCTGGTGGCATCTAATGCCAAGAGTGAGTTCGTTAATACTTTACTTCTCATTAGGATTATTATTGCAATATCGTGACGAATCCAAAGCCAAGATGACATTCAGTGGCAATTCACTGTCAAGAGGACATCCCGGAAGCAAAAGAGTGCCAAGAAGACATTTGGAGGCTTCCAATGCCAAGAAGATTTTCATTGGAAAATTACTGTCACAAAGTTCTGAGAGCAGAACAGTCCCTAGAAAAGCTCTGGAGGCTTTCAATGCCAAGAAAATATTCAGTGGTAATTCAATGTCACGAAGACATCTTGGGGGCAGAAGAGTGCCAAGAAGACCTTTTGTGGCTTCCAATGCCAAGTAGACATTTAGTTCCTTTCAATGTCAAGAAGATATTCAGTGGCAGTTCACTATCACGAAGACATTCGGGGGACAGAAGAGTTCCAAGAAGACCTCTGAAATGATCAAGTGCCAAGAAGATATTCAGTAGCAAATGGTTGTCACCAAGACAACCTCGAGACAGAAGAGAGCCAACTCTAGCTATGGAGGCCTTTGGTGCCAGGAAGATAGTCAGTGGCAATTAACTGCCACGAAGACACCCCGGTGATAAAAAAGTGTTGAGAAGACCTCTGGAAAATTCAAGTACCAAGGAGATATTCAGAAGACACACCGTAGGCACCTGAGTGCCAAGAAGACCGAGAAGATTCAAATGCCAAAACGATGGTGGCAATTACTTTCGCTAAAACATTCGGAGAGCAGAACCATTCCAAGAAGACCTCTGGTGTCTTTCAATGCCAAGAAGATATCCAGTGGCAATTCACTGTCACGAAAACACCCTTGAGCTAGAAAAGTTCCAAGAAGATCTCCGTTGATTTCCAATGCAAAGAATCTATTCAGTGGTAATTCTTTGTCACGAAGGCAGGCAGAATAGTGCTAAGAAGACCCCTGGAAGATTCAGATGACATTCAAAGAACAGAACTGTTCCAAGAAGTCCTCTGAAGGCTTTCAATGCCAAGAAGACCTTCTTGGCAATCAAGTCATTCAAAGGCAAATGAGTGTTCATGAAGACATTCGGAGAGCAGAACAGTTCTAAAAAGAGCTCTGGAGGCTTTCAATGTCAAGAGGATATTCGGTGGCTCGTGACTGTCACGAAGACACACTGAAGGCTGAAGAGTACCAAGAAGACCTCTGGAGGCTTCCAATGCCAAGAAGACATTCCGTGGTAATTCATTGTCACAAAGACATCCTGCCCAAAAGGTCTATGATGGCTTCCAATGAATACATTAATTCAGTGGCAAATAACTGAGAGAAGAACAGTTCCAACAAAAGCTCTGGAGGCTTTCAATGTCAAAAATATATTCAGTGGCACTTGATTGTCTCGAAGACATTCAGAGAGCAGAACAGTTCCGCGAAGACAGAAGAGTCCGGAGAAGACCACTGGTGGCTTCCAATGCCAAGAAGATATTCAGTGGGAAATGAATGTCATGAAGACACATTGGAGGAAGAAAGTGTGGGAAGAAGGCCTGTGGAGGCTTAAGAGTGCCAAAGGAATTTCGGAGGCTTCCAATACCAAGACGATACTCTGTGGCAAGTGACTGTCATGAAGACTTCGTGGAGGCAGAAGAGTGTCAAGAAGACCTGTAATCATTAAATTTCAAGAAGACTTTCATTGGCAAATGGTTCTCACGAAGACACCCTTGAGGCAGAAAGGTGCTTCATGAAGCTTCTGATGCCAAGACGATAATCCTGTCACGAAGACACGTTTGAGGAAGAAAATAGCGAAGAAGACTTCTGAAGACAATGATTGCTAGAATATATTCAGTTGCAAATGATGGACACGAAGACACCCTTCCAAGATGATAATCAGCAGCAAATTCCTGTCACGATGACACCTCTGAGGAAGACATCTGGAGGTAATGATTGTTAAAAAGATATTCAATAACAAATGACGGTCACAAAGACTGACTGACTGACTGAGTATTGTTTTACGCCGCTTTTAGCAATATTCCAGCAATATCACGGCCGGAGACACCAGAAATAGGCTTCACACATTGTACCCATGTGGGGAATCGAACCCGGGTCTTCGGCGTGACGAGCTAACGCCTTAACCACTAGGCTACCCGACCGCCCCTCGGTCACAAAGACACCTCCTAGGCAGAAGAGTGCCAAGAAGACCTCTGGAGGCATTGATTGCCAAGCCGTTTTTCAGTGTCAATTAACTGTCACGAAGACACGTTGGAGAAAAGGTTTAGCCAAGAAGACACCTGCTTCATGGAATCGTGTCAACATGGGGGTTCCCCTAGCAATAAACTCCCTTCTAAATTCACTACTGTTTTACTGTCGGGTAGCCACAATGGCTAGACTGGACCCTCGTGAAATGGTTCATGTCATAAATGTCCAGCAACCGAGCACTAATTAAGACGGGTTGACCTTGTGTTTATGGTTTGGTGAACACATGTCAATGGCCGCTCATTAACTCAAGAATCACATCTCACTGTTTTGATTTATCTCACTATGCATTTGATATATTTGCCAACTTCAACCAGAGACCATATAGTATATAATCTATTATATGGTCTCTGCTTCAACTGAAACCCGGTCCCGTGTTACACGCATGGCACACGCGTGTGCAACGAGTGATCCACGTGTGCTCAACGGGTGCTCAACCCGTGTGCAACCCCTTGAGCACCCGTGTCACATGCTTGTTAGGTGAATGAAGCTTCAGGCAGTAGTGTATTAAACGCACACGTCAGCTCGTCACGAATGTACAATGTTTGCTGACTTCTATCCTAGTTCGATCAGCTTACGGGGATGCATATTTACCTGGCCATCCGTGTACATGAAACACACAACTTAAATGACAACACCATCTAATTAGCCGAACTGTTCGTTCATTTCTTTCAGTAAGTCGACAAAGGGAAGATGGTATAGAGATTACAGTTAAATGGTATATACACCTCCAGAGCCATGGACGTTGTACGCATGTACATATATGTAGTTGGTCATTTGGTGCTTTTCGTCGGTTCATCATGGACTCGTTTCGTGAACTTGACAGGTTTGTGGAAAATCAATTTTATAATATGTTGTATAATGTCACTAATATTACACTGCATTAGTTTGGTGCATTGTGTCTGCTTATAGAGAACCTTACCTGGAACAGCTACATGATATACCTCTTTATACTTCTCGATACACGTTTAAAGGTTCCTCAAAATAATTACGTATATCTAAATGACAATGTAGTCAATACTTTACTCGTTCTTGATCTGTAGATATTATGCTCGAGGCACCTCGAGGCTGTGATATAACTGGAATACTGTTAAAAGCGGCGTTAAACCCAACTTAACTACTGAGATATTGCTAAAAGCAGCGTAAAATCCAGCTCACTCAATGACACCAGACACTAAACTCAATGACACTAATATGCATCATATATGTAAATTACACTATCATCTGCATAGAGTTGCAAGGTCAATGAAAATGTACAACATGCTGTCTAGAGACATGCTTGCGAACATCAGAGGCAGAGAAACTATGCGATATGTATCATTGACAACATAATTTATTAATAAGATTCTTAAGTCTACATTTACTGGTTTCTAAATTTCAAATTTTGTTAATACGATGGAGAATACCCATACGAAAAGCAGCATAAACTCCAACACACACACACACTCCATCACATTACCTTCATGTACATAGACTGTGATTTCCCTTTTCAAGGTACTAATGTGTGTAACAGTTTTCATCTTAATATTTCATCTCAACAGCACCTTCCAGAATGATGCTTGGAAAATATGAACTCCATCACCTGTTATGCAAGATGTCTCTCCATCCGGGTTCAAGTTTGATTTTTGTTGGTCATTCTTCTATGGGTAAGTGAATCTCCTTTTAGTTCTTCATAATTCAAGAACGGTATTTCTTAAGCATACAAACCAGATTTGAATCTTTGATCTGAGAATACATTATTTTGCGTCCATTGTCATCGGCAAACATGCCCATTATATGTACATGTTAATAGTATTCCTGTTATTATTTAAAATTTCCATTTCTAAACAGGGAGAGACATACATGACACTATTGAGAACTGGACTACACAGAATGGCGTGACTGTAATGTTCTTCCAAGCGCATGCCTTTGAGCGGAGTCTGACCGGCTTAATGGAGAAAACTGTCCAGAAGAACCAACTGCACATTTATCGCAAATTGTTTAACTTTGTTATCTTCTGTGACGGTATCGACAACTGCTTGCCACGCATCACAAATATCGTACGTTTTACAAATATAATACACGTATTTCAGGCCATCCTATCTTTTTGATTGAAAAGAAGCATTATCGGAATTATTGTCAGCAATATCGTGTGTTTAGCCACCAAGTGGGAAGGAATTGTTTCAAATGCGATATAAATGCAATAACTATCGTCGTAACAGCAGTTCTCATTGGAATTAACATACAGCCGCGATTGGAATGGACAGCATCGGAAACCGAACACATCGGTCATATCCGTTACATTCCGCATTTCGCCGAGCTATAACAATACTTACGGTCGCCACAGCTCGCGAAACATGGCTGACAGTGGCGGAGAAGAGAAACAGGGAAGTGTTTATTTAATCAACGCTTGTTTCCAGAAAATGCAATTCTAATTATGAAGTTATTTTGCATCCATTATCCATATATATAAGATAGCTATGCGATAAATCGCAAAGAACGGAATCGGAATCTTACAATGGACTTTTATTCACCAAGATGGCCGATGCGTTATTTCTTAACCATACGTGTGAACGTTTGGAGGTATTCGCAGCTTAAACAAGGTGATTGAAATACTATCAGGAAATATAGGATTGCTACGCTATTACTTACAATGACCAATGAAGAACGAAGCGTGGTTAATTTCACGATAAAACATTGTTCTATCATGACGTCATTTCTGGAGATTTGAACATGCGCTCGCAACTTGATGACGTCGTTAATTGGACGTTGTAATTTTTGAGAGGGGACTGTCTAGTGAGTTTTGCCTCATAGATGTAGCTGGGCCACGCATATGAACGCGATGGCCGAACGATCGCATCCAAAAACGGGAGAGGTATGACAAACTAAAAGTTCACTGAAAGTTCATTTGACCGCTTCTTAAAAAAGAGATTGTCTTTTAATCACAAACGTTGTCCTGATGTATATTTTTTATTTCGTCTATCTGCCAAAGTCTTCCCAAAAAGACAAGGAATGCGGACAAGGAACACTGCTACGTCATTTTTCGAAATGGCTCTTCCTGAATGTGGACCCCCCATTATTATCAGAAGTACATGCTGATCTGGACAACATAGCAGTAGCAGTCAAGGTAACTGGCAACAATATATATCCGTTTAGGGGTTGAGAGAAACTGACACTACAAATGATTGAAGCCATAAAGAAATGGTCAGTATTGACTGAGTATTATTATTTCATTTATGTTGAATATTATTTTACAGGCCTCAAAGTTAAAACAGTAGCCAATGCGACCTAAATTTCAGTTTGTCTAGTGTCTAAAATTCAGATGTAACCAAATGACTACCTAGAAAAATATCTTGTGGCGTCTTAATTCTATTGCTACACATCTGTAGACACAAAAATAAATAACAGCTGATATTGGAAAACACGTCTGCTAATAATTGTACAAAAATTTCCTTCTAAAGTCGACAATGAACCAAAATACAAAAAAATAATGTAATTTGTACTTTATTTTAGTTGACAATGATCATTGGATAAGCGAGGATATACCTATATAATCTAGTAACATAAATTGCATCATTGTTCAAGTCACAAGTAACAAAATTCAAGCACAGTTTCCATAAAGATACAATTTCAAGACTAGTGCTTTAACTTGTACATATGATGATAGTTATTTGATAAAGATAATTTCAAATGCTTTTGGCTACCTACAATATTGGTTTGACTTCTTGATTTTACCACTGGCTACCTGGAAAAAAATACTTGCAGCCATATGGCTACTTGGTAAAAAATTAAACATTAAGGCCTGTTTTATCACCTGAAGTGGTTTGTTACATTCGTTATTCAGGGAAAGGATATATCTGGTCGCTCAAATGTGAAAATCAGCACCCTCCTGTGGAAGCCAAACACCCGGAAATGGTCGCAAATCGGTGACTCATCAAATAACGGGGACAATTACTCCGCCTTCATTGATCCCCTCTTCCCCAATACGGCATACATGTTGAATGGAAGAAAACTGAAAATTGGCGTCTTGGAGGTGATTAAGTATAATCACTTCACATATTTAAAATGCTTTTTAATCATTTATATCACATAATGGAGTTGTTACAAATCGACATTTGTTGGCAAACGGGTATGGTGTTCCAAAAAGGATTTAAAGACCTCTTTCTAAGACAACCAATTCGATCAAAATAATCTAAATGACTAATTCACGGAGAAAAGGGAAACGGTGAAAGGTAAAAGGGAAAGGTTCACTGCAGCCATAAACATATCTTGTGCATTTGACTAAAACATGAATATAACGAATATATAATTATTCTCTTGATATAAACTTATTTTCTATAGTGGGACCAATTTTGCACGAAATCAGCTTCTCCAACAAATGGATCCATAGTGTACGTTTCTATCTGCAAGGATTTATTCGACAGTCTTGGCGAATATCTCAATTTTACGTACGTATAACAATATATACCCATCCCCACTAATTTTATCAGTATCTTCTTAACTATTATTACCACTGATACTCATCTTACAATACAACTATTATATATAATTACAACTACGCTGATCAAATGTGTCATTTAAAAAAGACTAGAATTACATATAATAATATTAACATATTAGTCCTTACCCTTCAAATGTAATGTGAACTCACACTGAAGATGTTTATTTTAAAGGACATTGTACCTAACATTTTCGACGACCAAATTAGTTTACTTTCACTTCAGATATGAACTGATCGAACCAGCTGACAAGTCTTGGGGTGATTTGTCAGAAACGTGGGACGGTCTTCTTGGCATTGTAGCACGAAATGTAAGGACAAAATATCTTGGTCGAACTGTTTGTAAACAAAGATCAATTGGAACATTGCACTTAAAGCCATTTTTACTTTTTTTTTTTTTTCAGGATGTCGATCTTTCGGGCATACCTTATGTAATCACCCTTAAAAGAACCAAGGCCTTTACTTTTCCTTATGTCATGTACCAATACGAATGTGAGGTAGTCCATAAGAAACTGTCAAATAATGATAACCACTGGATGTTGTTGGTGTCTGTTTTTAAATGGGAAGTGTATGTATGCGGACTGCTGACGATGGCATGGTGCATAGGACTCTATACATTGCTGGAACGATACAGTGTTGGAGAGCATATCAAGGCCGGGGAGATTCCTGCATGTCCACCATCAACATCAGACAGTGTCATGACGGCCGTTCTTGTGCCGCTACGCCAAGGTACTCAGCTGTCATTCAGATTCAGGTCAATATTGGCTGTCAAAGTTGGTCCATCGAGTCTATAGTATCATTGGTCTAACGTTATGCAGTATATCTCTGCTTAATGCCTCTACAGTAGTCTGGAATGAGGCCCACAATTAATTGATCAAGATGATATTGGGAAACAATAACTGCAATACCTGATGTTCATGACCAGTATCCCCTCTTGCAGGGTAGTTCTGGATAATGCAATGAAGGGCCAATAAGTAAAATCATGATAATCTTTATCCGAATGAGTCGTTGACGTCCGGTAGGATTTGTATTTTTAAATACAGTTATTAAGAACCCTCATCCGAGACACGAGATACAGACTTGTGATGCCATTTTCTCAGAGACTAGTGTTGTGTTTCACTTTAAGAACATTTGACACTTTAATTTCAACCTTGATGATCAGTTTTGCCAAGTTTCATCTTTTTAATATGTCTCAAAGTATGTTTACAGTGTTTGGACAAATAATGTTTCTCATATATCTATCCATGTTCATTTGCGGTATATATATATATATATGTGTGTGTGTGTGTGTATATATATATATATATATATATGCATGATCCGACTAATATATGTCAAGAAATATGAATACTTTTCTGTACGATATGTTATATGCATTCTGTCCGACTACATCTCACAGTCATATACTGGTCCTGACGATGTACAAAACAAACATGCCTGAACATGTGGAAGTGTAACAGCCTACAGAAATAAATCTAAAAAAATGAAAAACAAAACACACAAAAACATGTGATATGAATGATTGTGATGGTCTTAAACCTTTTTTGAGTGGTATATTTAACATTTGGAAACATTGCATCCACAGGTTCGCTGCATCTCCCACAGACCATACCTGGCTGCATATTCTACGCAAGCTGGTGGTTGTTTTGCATCACCATTGTCGCAGTTTACACGGGCAATCTCTTTGCAATTATATCAGTGGTAAAAGAACAAATACCCTTCAATACGATGGAAGAGCTTGCAGAAAATGATGACTTCAAGATTATCATTTCTAAAGGGTCCTCTACTCAAGATATCTACAAGGTCATTGCAATGGAAACTGCAGTTTTATTGTCTTTATACTTACTCCAGACCCCTGTTCTCATATTGTAGAGAAACGCACACATCGAAATAGATCATGGATTGGAACGTTTGTCGGTTGCAGATGGCTAATCATACTCTATTTACTACTTAAACCCCATTTTGTAAATTAGATTTGATGTCAAGAATGAAATACTAAGCAACGTACGCTCCATATCCTCAACCTACTTCTATCAGCTGACTTCCAATAAATGTGCTTTCTGAACGCTTTTCAGTATTCTGATGATAGTGTGAGCAAGAAAATCTGGACAAAAGTGTTGGACACCCGATCTTCAAATATCCAAAACTCTCTGGATGAGGACCGTCACATTAGGATGCTCCTACAGTCTAGCTACTACGCATACATCACCGGTTCCTTCACGGCTGATGGTATAGAAAAGACAGTTCATAACCTCCGAAGGATGAGATGTGGTACTGGTCCGAAATATCTAAGCCTGCCCTTTCCCGTCAATTCACCTCTCGCGGAGTTATTTTCAGACAAGTAAGAACTAAACACTCACATGTTTCATCTCTAAAAGACGATCTTAGATAAAAGAAATGTATCCTATCTAGTGATATATGCGGTGGTATAGTTTGTTGAAATTTGTGCAATATATGTTAATGAACTGGAGTCAATACAATAACTTCTGAAAAGAGTGAGTGAGTTTGGTTTTACGATGCTTTTAGCAATATTCAAACAATATCACGGGGGGCACCAGAAATGGGCTTCACACATTGTACCCATGTCGGGAATCGAACCCGGGTCTTCGGCGTGACGAGCGAACGCTTTAACCACTAGGCTACCCGACAGCCCCCACTTCTGAAAAAAAAGGATGACCTAATTCCCTTGGTATTTTAAGTGAAGAAACAGTTATTGTTATTGAGTGAGTGGGTGAGTATGGTTAAACGCCGCTCCAGCCATATTACGTCGGGGAGTACCAAAAATGGGTCGGGTCCTCAGCGTAATGCGCGAACGCGTTAACCACAAGGGTACTCGCCGCCCCTATTGTTATTGATTTGCAGTTACATTACAAATATACGTCCTACTGTTCCAGACTTATTCGCCTGTATGATACCGGCATGCTGGAAGCCTGGGAAAGAAAATGGTCCAGCAAAACAACGGAGGAAGATGTACCTGCAATAACGAAGGTTGACATGAGTAACTTGCGGAGTGCCTGGACAATGTGTGTATCAGGAATTACAGTAGCCATCACTATCCTAGGAATTGAACGTTTCCTAAACTACTGTGTCAACAAAAATTGATCGTTTATTCATTGTACGTTCTTGTTAGTCACAGTTACAATTGATGCCCTGTTCGATGCATCAGGGCAAATCCTTTTTGACGATACTACTCAAACGAAGTTAAAGTGTATCCAATTCTTTCATTTTACCATCTGTCATAGAACGCCATAACATACCTTACTGTTCTCTTTTGTAGGAGGGGGCACGGGTGGCCCAGTCGTCTAAGGCGCCGCGATTCGCTGTGCAGAGTTGCGTCCCTTGGGCAAGCCAGAAACCTATGATTGTGGGTTCGAATCCCGGTTCGCCCCAATTATGTTTCTAGGTTTGTCAGCACCATACCTGTGCTCATGGGTTTCACCGAAGTGGTTAACGTCTGAGACCTGCATCACTTCGGGCTTTCCTCCCACATTAAGGTGACACGCCGTGATATAACTGGAATACTGTTAAAAGCGGCGTTAAACCCAAGTCACTCACTCAGTCACTCACTCTTTTGTAGGAACTCAGTTGTAATGACATGACAGATTAACAAAGATTATATGAAAGAATTGGGTTTTCTTTTGGTTTGTTTGAGGAATACATCTGTCACACCATTAGTAATCGAGAGTATCCTGAACTATAGTAAAAACAATAAACTCGTTTCACAAAGGGGTCTTAACCGTGTTTATGTGTAACTTTATATGTGATACAATTAACGCAATTATATATTTAAGGATCCACATTGCTATCTCGTGAAGATATCTCGTTGCTACGAGAAAAGTCAGAAAAGACTGGTATAATTGTCTAAACCTATGTTGGACACACTAATGTGGTCGGAGGAAGACAGATATATTCTATAACTTAACTTGAGACAATGCGAAAGAATGTTGGTATCAAATCCTTAAAAATATAGATTTAACGACAACAAACAATGAACACCAGAAGTGTGTTTGTTTGTTGTTTAACGCCGCACTCAGCAATATTCTATCTTTATGAGGGCGTTCTGTAAATTATCGAATCTGGACCGGACAATCGAGAGACTGACATCAGAAGCTTCGACCGACGCAACCGGGACACGATGACATACATCAACCGAAGCCTGACCACCAAATACCGTTAGTCGCCTCTTGCTGAAGATAAATTCTTACCCAGCACTGGAAGAGCGTGGGTTGCGTATTTGGTAACTCTGACTTACCAAACGTGACTCGACAGGAGTACTATTGTATATCCAGTTAAGCCTACTTTCTGTGTGATATCGCGATGGCCGTGACCTTTTATTTAAGGCTAGGTCAATTCAATATTAGTCATGACGTATGGAAATAGCTTTGTTGCTTTTTTTTAAACAAGGGAGTTAATGTTCATATCTTGCTAAAACTGATTATTCACTCATTCGACTGCATCACAGACAGTAAAAGGTATCAACATACGGTAAACATTGTCAGCAGTCCAACCAAACATACTATGTGAAATGTTTCCACAACAGGCCATAGTTTTTTTTTATGTGATTGCTGTGTACAGAAATCATGTACGGGGATCTAATCATGAACATAATTTTCTCATAACCTAGGTCAAAATTTGCGTGTGGTTGGTGTTCATCACACTATTGAAGATAATATAGAAGCAATAGGCGACTGTCTGTGTAGTAGCTTGGCGATTCAGCGATGGACATCGTGACAGACAAAGGGTGAGGTGAGGTGAAATGGGGTTTAACGTCGCGTCCAAGATTATTGCACTTATATAGCGACGTGCATGTACGTGTGTGTGTTTGTGTGGCTGCTTGTACTAGTCCGGACTGATGCCGATTTATAGTGCTAGCTCACTGAGATACCATACCGCAGTTTAACATGAATACCCCACTCAGACACAGTATACTGACTCCGAGCCGACCAGTCCTTGCTTTAGCCCCTTAATGCCGAGCGCCAGACAGGGTAACAACAAGTACCATCTTTTAACGTCTTTTGGTATGACGCGGTCGGGGATCGAACCCCGGACCTTCCGCCCTCCAGGCGGACGCTCTACCACAAGACCACGGAGGCGGTCTGACAGACAAAGGGGATGGGTGAGTGAGTGAGTATGGTTTTACGCCGCTTTTAGCAATATTCCAGCAATATCACGGCGGGGGACACCAGAAATGGGCCTCATACATTGTACCCATAAAGAGGATGCATCGAGATCGCGAAGTATGATTTCTAGACGCCCGTTGATAATTTAAGCAGCGACCATGCACACAAGTGTAGCAGATGCATTGATGATAGTACATACAACAGCAGCACCAAGTATACAGTCAATGACTGGGATTTACACAAGTTCCAACAGTGAATGATTAAATGACGCAAGCGAGATCATTTATTTCACTTTTATACATCGATTGAACTTTATGTGGGAAATGAGGCAAAATATTGGTAGAGCAACTGAAACCTACAATATTTCACAAAAACGTATTAATGCACTGACAAAACGTCAAGTCAATGGTAATGTACACATTATTATGAAGTCGGAATTCAACAATCGACTCAGCTTTTAGATGAGAATTCTCATGAACATGGAAAAAGTTTTGATGAATTTATTAGCAATGTTTGCATGTTTTAGCGAACTTGGCATGTCATTTGGAGATGTTGAAATTTGTTTGACAACATGTTTTGTATGTAACTCAATGGCATGATTCTATATTTGTCAAGGGAGTAGTAATTGCGGATGTATTTACATATGTTTTAGATGTTCAATCTAGGAATCAATGGGAAATCTCAAACACCATTATTTTGTAAAATGTCATATGTTGTGGGAAATACGATATATTCATTCAAACGCTGAAACAATATTCGCGTGCTGTGATTATAAAGACTTAGAAATGTCGAACAATATTATTTTATGGTACAAAATAACCGGTCTCATAACCGTGAAACTTCAGTGGTTCATACTCCAAGGAACTCAGACGAAGTAAAGTTCTTAAATGCACTATCCAGAAATCTTTTTGCTTTGTTTTTTTACGCAGCATTCAGCAATAGTCCAGCTTCATGACGGCTTCATGAGCCTGGACCAGACAACCATGTGATAGACATCATGAGCATGAATCAGTCATTTGTCATTTATCATAAGAAATTCATTGACAGAACTCTTCCTTGTAACAGAAGACAGAACGACAGGTCCTAAAAGAGGGATTGTGTGACAACTTAATTATCAGTGTCAATATCGCCTGTGATACAGGCGAGGCAGTGCAGACGTATTGAAGACACAAGGGCCCACTTGCACAAAGCGATCTTAGCGTGTAAATCAAGGACTGGTCGGCTCGGAGTCAGTATACTGTGTCTGAGTGGGGTATTCATGTTAAACTGCGGCATGGTATCTCAGTGAGCTAGCACTATAAATCGGCATCAGTCCGGTCTAGTACAAGCAGCCACACACACAAACACACGTGCATGCACGTCGCTATGTAAATGCAATAATCTTGGATGCGACGTTCAACCCAGTTTCACCTCACCTCACCTGGCATTGCGTAACCGTTACTTACAGTAAAGTTGATTTCCATCGGCTGATCAAATATTCGTAAATGCTATCACCAATAACATCATAGATATTTTACTATAAAAAGCCACAAAACATTTCCACTATAAGACATCTCTTCCAAAGGCATAACTTTCAGGAAGATGTGGCATTGCATAAGCGTTATTTACAGTTAAACAAAAATGTTTTTATGAACACCTTATACTTAAACAATCATTGTATTCTGTTCACATTCGAAAGCCACATTCGTGAATATCATACTCCTAACAAACATGCAAACATCCAAATTGTGCGTCGTGCATTAACATGCATGTTGGTTTGGTTGGTTTGTTGTTTAACGCTGCAGTCAGCAATATTCCAGTTATATGACGGCGGTCTGAAAATAATCGAGTCTGGACCAGACAATCCGGTGATTAATATCATGAGCATCGATCCACGCAATTGGGATCGCTGACATGAATCAACCAAGTCAGCGAGCCTGACCACCCGATCCCGTTAGTCGCCTCTTACGACAAGCATAGTCGCCTTTTACGGCAAGTATGGGTTGCTGAAGACCTTTTCTACCCCGGATCTTCACGGATCTAAGCTTTGAATCTTCATGAATATGAATATGAAACGATGCATTATCTAATTACAGAATAGATTTTTTTAATGGACTTCATATGAAACACAGTTACTGGTTTCCGTTATCAATTGCTCATTGGCGCATTAAGAGAAACAATGTATGAAGAGTCAACTCTGCTGAGAAACTTTTGGACGTCATGACTTATGGATGTCATATCGTATGTTTCCTGGGGTGGGGGGTAGTCTAGTGGTTAAAGCATTCGCTCGTCACGCCGAAGACCCTGGTTCCATTCCCCACATGTGTGAAGCTCTAGTGTCCCCCCCCCCCCCCCCCCCCGTCATATTGCTGGAATATTGTTAAAAGCGGGGTAAGACCACACTCACTCACTCACTCGTATGTTTCCTAACAGTGAAGTACTGTGCCGTCATGTTTACAAATCAACATTGTGAAACGATACAATTCACATGATACAAATCTATTACACACGACACTCTCCTCTTATTGGTAATATATGTAAAGTGTATTGAATACATAGCAGTCCGCCACCGTCACAACACCATGAACCAGTTAGTTCAGACCTATAACATTGCTGCTGTTCATGAATGATTTTTCGACGGCGCAATTCGTTGTTATGATATGATGATTGTGTCTTTCTACAGCGACTTACGTTAATTTTCGCTTCCTGCGTGAGTCATGAATGTTGTTCTTATTTGAATGTTAAATCTTATTATGATGGATTAATGATACAATGGTAGATTCGCTTCATTTGTAATTTGAGGACGTGGTTCGCGAACACCTGGTATCATTACTATTTGATAGTGATTCATAAACACATGCTGATGATATAGTCGGAATCGTACAATCGACTCTGCTTTAGTCAGAGATTTCTATTGGATATGGAAAGGATTTCGTCGTTTGATTTACTTATTTATTTATCCAACCTACTTGTTTCACTATGTTTCCAAAGTGCACCGAAAATCTATCTCCTCTATCTATTTAATATATTCAGCGTATCCCCGCTAATCATAATGACCATTCGGGCAATACGTTTAATCCCAACTGCTACCCTTAAATATCAGTTAACACCTCTACATTTCGCCGCATCTTACATAAATTATGTATGTGGACGCGGGTAACTGAATTTACATTTAATTTTAAAAAATCCCCTTTTAAAACTCAACCGATATAGTCAGAGACATTGTATGGCTGGTCTCGGTGTCGGCTACGGCCGCCACATCACCTGCAACTACGTTGACAATGAAGAAACACCTTCGGCTGGTGTGTAAGATACAAAGTTTTGTCACTTTTATTCCATCCAACCGAGGGCCAACTGATATCTCATGGATATCTCCCATGCCATTTATATAGCAATCTCCCATGAAATTTATATAGTAATGGACCCGTGAAGATTCCTGGGTAGAATAGGTCTTCAGCAACCCATGCTTGCCGTAAAAGGTGACTATGCTTGTCGTAAGAGGCGACTAACGGGATCGGGTGGTCAGGCTCGCTGACTTGGTTGATGCATGTCATCGATCCCAATTGCGTGGATCGATGCTCATGATATTAATCACTGGATTGTCTGGTCCAGACTCGATTACTTACAGACCGCCGTCATATAGCTGGAATATTGCTGAGTGCGGCGTTAAACAACAAACCAACGAACCAACAAATTATATAGCAGTGGTCAGGATAACCCTTCATCGTTTGCCAAACCCCGTGTTGTCGTTTTTCCCTTTGCTCCATACTTCTTAGCAATATGTTATCATAATATGCATTCAATACACCGGTGTGTTTGTTCCGACTATTCTTATTGACATAATTCACATCGTGCATCTGTTTTCCATATTTCCAAACTGGTAAGATATTGTCTTTCAATGTAAATATAGAAATGTGAGGTCTTGCAAACACACTGCTATTGATTACCTATATAGGTAGAGAAAGCTATGTTGATCTCGTGCCTGATAACGTGCATTTATCCCCCATCTCTAGGGAACTGAGATGAATGAGTAGGTGAGGTGAAATAATATCACGTTCAAGATGAACATGTATGTGTGTGGCTGCTGGTACATATCCGGAGTCGGGATAGACATGTGCCCGAGAGGAGAAGGTCGGTGGTTCGATCCCTGGCCCTATCATACTAAAATGCGTTAAAATGTGGTACTTTTTGTTACCCTGCCTTGCGCTCGGCATTATGGGGCTAAAGCTCGGAGTCAGTATACTGTGTTTGAGTGGAGTATTCATGTTAAACTGCAGCATGGTATCTCAGTGCCCTAACACTATTAAATCATCATTAGTCCGAACCAGAATAAACACAGACACACAAACATATTCACAGACACAGACACAGACACACACAGTCTTGGAAGGAACACTTTTGTCTTCATACAAACTATCTGTGAGTGAGTGAGTGAGTAAGGGTTTACGCCGCTTTTAGCAATATTCCAGCAATATCACGGCGGGGGACACCAGAAATGGGCTTCACACATTGTACCCATGTCGGGAATCGAACCCGGGACTTTGGCGTCACGAGCGAACGCTTGAACCACTAGGCTACCCGACCGAAACCAAACTATCTGTGTCACGGTTTTTCATGTTTAGTCAGTGTATCAGGTGCCTTGAGGTTAGCTGGGGTAACCGCACCACTGGGCCGCTCCCAATGAACAATTATAAGCTTCTCAGAAATACGGGCTGTTCTACAGTGTTTTCCTAATAGATTCCCGATTCAGAACATACATGACTTCCAAGAATGCTTGATTCTGATTGGTTAAAACAGGTATCCTTTTTCCTATTGACACCTCTTTTTAATTAGTCCTTTTCATTCATCAATGCATATGACATTGGCGGCCGAGAACCAATTATAATCGTATATGTTCGTTATCAGAACCACAGCTTATCGATTATAATGAAATATATTTCAAAACACAGACAAGTAAGTACAAAATATACGGTCAACCACTTAATCTTCAGTCACAAAAAATGACCAGTCTCTCTCGTGTCGTCGTCTGCAGCTAAAAACGGTGGGATTCGGCCACACTTCATCCATACTTCTTATTTACACATTTGAAACCTAGCTCAAAGCTCTCGGTTTCAAATTAAATCTAATCTACAGCGGGTTTACATCAAATTTCAGGTTTATCTCCTAATTAACAATTAAATTTGCTTCTTAAAACAATTTTCTTCAAATATGTGTACTTTTATTTTCGATCACGCGATCAGTGCTATGGTGAATAAAAATCTTTACAAGCCTGGTTTACAACTCGATAATTAAATATATTGTTGCATGATCTGAAATATAAGTACTCGTATTTGGAGGCAAGCGTCTCAGGAAGTGAATCATGTTGCATTGTTGTCAGATCAAGACGCATGCAGTTTACTGAAGCATATACATGTAAAGTGCGATGCAGATTTGGATCAGAGTCTATCAGGAAAACACTATTGGACAGCCCGTGGCTCTGTGTTGGGACAAATCAATATTAACTCGTTTTCAGGATGCAGCACAGAGATACAGTTACCGTAACACAAAATTCCAGGTTGAAGTTTAAGACGACAGCAGATATGTTTATTGTCGATGTGTGAATTACAGTCGAAAAAGTAGGGGCGTCCAATAAGTTTTGCAATTTCAATATAAGACCAAGTCGCAGAATATCTTTTGCAAGTCTGGTTATGCAAGTCTGGGCTGTACAGTTAAAATACCCACCCCACAACCCAGACTTAGCTCCCAGTGACTTTTTCCTGTTCCGGCAAATGAAATCTGCCATACGTGGAAGACGCTTCCAGGATGACGAGAACATAGAGGCTGCCACAGAGGCGTTGTTAATGGGCCAAGATCCAATTTCTATAAAAAGTGGCATTAAAAGCTTGAAGGACAAATGTAATAAGTGTATTGAGGTGAATGGAGATTATATTGAAAAATAAAAGTGCAAAAGATATTCTGCGACTTGGTCTTATATTGAAGTTGCAAAACTTATTGAACGCCCCTCGTATACGGTAAGCGCGTGACAGAATGCACCCCATGACGAGAGAACAATGTTCTCTGTCCCTTCAGACAGTAGGGCTGCGATTCTTCATCCTCGACGTAGATGTTGATGTGGCGGCTGTAGCTGACGCCACGACTAGTCTAGCCATTGAATCCGTCTGCTCTGGTTGATAATCTGGGCCGATCTGTCTGACAACGTGTGTTAAGTTTTGAATGTGGATCTTTTACATTCCGTGGTGTAAGGTCTGAGTGAGGGTAATACCCGTAGGGGCTTAGGATTAGAGGGGTTATGAGGAATGTTTGCTGAACATACTGAACCAAGGATAAAATAGTTTCGGTGCATTTTGGAAACAAAGTGAAACAATAATTATTAGTTATTTTGGATAATGAAGTTTTCACAGATATGCTGAGTAGTATCCATTATCACATACACATATATTTGGGTTAAGTGCCCATTATGCCTGATGTGTATACCACACACGACATACAAAATGAAATGTAACTGATTTTAAGAAAACAATGGAAGAGATTATGTAAACCAAATCCACCATATTAAAAGATACAAAATACAAAGTTAACGATGAAAAGATGAATATTCATGACTCGTGTTGATAGTAAAGCGTAACATAAGTCGCAACATAAATCGTATCACCGTGACGACTTGCGGAAGAGAAAAAATATTACTGAACATCTTCAATATAATATTTCCGAACCACTCTGTTCGATGACTGCTTCGATAGTGTACTACTATGTTTTAGGCCTGTGCAATACTTTACAGACATTATCACATCCAACCAGTCCGTGAATATCCGGTTTAGAATTGGTCTTCTGCAGCCCATGCTCGTCATTAGAGGAGACTGACGGGATCGGGTATGCATGTCATTACATCCCATTTGCTTAGATTGATATTCATGATATCCACCAATGGATTGTCTGGTCCAGACTTGATTATTTACACCCATTTAGATGGAATATTGCTAAGTGTGACGTTAAACAACAAACAAGCAACATCTGACTTTCAATCCTCGGAAAGTTGTTTTTTTCTGTTTTATTTGTCTTATAAAAAACCTAACTTTCACACTGACGATATCCGTGTTTATTGGTGTTGGAACGAGGTGCCTTCATTTATATCTACTAACTCTATGTTGGAGATAGTTTTATTATACACTATTGTGGAACACCGTGAAGATCCGGGTTAGAAATTGTCTTCAGCAACCCATGCTTATCATCGACTAGCGGGATCGGGCGGTCAGACTCGGTTGATGCACGTCATCGCATTTCCTTTGCTTAGATTGGTATTTAGATGTTCATCACTGCATTGTCTGGTCAAGATTTGATTATTTACATACAGCCGTCTTTTAGATGGAATTTTGCTAAGTGTTGCTTTAAACAACAAAACAAACAGACGAATACTTTTCTGAATAGTGCATTAAAGAACTTTCACTTTGTCTTGTTCTTTGCAGAACGGGCCTTCATGAATTGAGGACCAAATTGCGGTTTTAAGGTTATGTTACTGGTTTTTTTGTCAAGGACGATACAATCAATCAATATTGGTTCAGGGTATGAATGATTATATTATATTTCCCGCATTATAACCCGTTTTACGAAAATAAAGTGTTGGGGATTTACCGAATAAAACGAACGCTCTGTGGATCCCAACACATTTTATACACACTGGCAACAATCACACACAGTTTACAGTGGCATATTACTTCAAAAATGGCACATCTTTAAGAAAAGTGTTCCTATTCTATATTCCAGTTATATGACGGCGATCTGTAAATTATCGAGTCTGGGCCAGACAATCCAGTGATTGACAACATGAGCATCGATCCACGCAATTTGGATCGATGACATGCATCATCCAAGTCAGCCAGCCTGACCATCCGATCCCGTTAGTCGCCTCCTAGGACAAGAACAGTCGCTTTTTACGGCAAGCATGGGTTGATGAAGACCTATCTACCACGCATCTGACCAGTGAAGATTCCGGTGTAGAATAGGTCTTCAGCGACCCATTCTTGCCGTAAAAGGTGACTTTGTAGTTTTGACACAGAGATCCACCCATGGTACGACCCAGAATATATAGAGGGCGTCATTGAAAATGATAAATACACAAACTTCTTTGGAATAGGCCCATTTACAGCCTTAGACGTAGCCAGGCCAACAAACCTGATCTAGTCCCTTTTGATAAATCCAATGAAATCACTTATATCATTGAATTTTCTGTCCCCTTTAACACAAATGTGTAGAGACAAGATTGAGGTAAAACATGGCAAATATGCGGACCTCCCTTTCGAAATGTCACGCTTGCATCCCAAGTACCAAGTTGTCTGACTCCCCATTGTTCTCGGTGCCTTAGGTTTGGTACCTCCCAATCTGTTGACTGACAGCCCTTCTGACAATCTGGGTAATGCAGAAGGGTGCAGTTTTGGGGACTCTTCACATTCGCCGAAAAGTTCTGGGTGGGTTTGACTAGGCAGCGCTTCCTGGGAGAAGTCCCATTCGCTGTCTGGGCTGCGTGTAGAGGGGGCACAGACCCATCCTGAGTGATGATAATAATATTAATAATTCTGTACCTCACGAATGGATTTTGAAGTCACTGGAATTGATCTCCCAGAGGGACTACTTGTTTTACTCAAGTCTTTAATGAATTGCTGGTCAACTCAACTTGAGATATATTCGCAGGGGCAGGTGTCATTTCTATTGGAGGAAGAATATTTCATGGCGATTCTTTCAGTCCTTTGCTTTTCTGTTTGTCACTAAATCCTAAGTGCTAAACTTTTTGCTTAGCAAAGAGGAAGGTTATCATCCTGGACCTCCTCAGCACAGATCCCCAACACCCTCTACTCACCTCCTTTACATGGATGACTTTGAACTTATTGCCAATGGAGGATCCACACTCAAAAAACAGATTCTCCTTGTCGAGTCCTTTTCTAATTATCTCGGCATGTCCTTTGGACTCGACAAATGCAACATTCTTCATCCGAAACGTGGCGAGGTAGAAGAGGGAGGATCAGTCAGTTTACTTGGAGGAGGAGTTATTGACCAACTCGTGGAAGGTCAGGCCTATACGTAGTCAGGGATGCAGATTAGGGACAAACTCCAGAATGCCCAGTACAAATGTAGACTTAAGAAAATCTGGAGTTCAGAGCTGAAGGCTCGCAATAAAGTAAAAGCCACAAATACTTATGCTGTACCCGTCCTTTCATATACTTTTGGTATTGTTGATTGGACGAAAAAAGAAATTCAGGATACTGACACCCTCACATGAAGAATCATGTCAGACAATAGATCCCACCACCCTCGCTCTTCCCTCAATCGCTTATATTTACCAATGATTATGGGAGTGAGTGAGTGACTATTTGTTTATGGCTTGTACATGTTGGGTGACAGTTTATCTTAAAGTTTAAACGGATATATATTGTTGCTGATTACCTTCACTGCTAGAGCTATGTTGTCCAGACCAGCATGTATCTCTGACAATAATGGCGGGTCCACATTCAGGAATAACCATTTCGAAAAATAACATAGCAGTGTTCCTTTTCCACATTCCCTTCTTTTGCTGAAGACTTTGACAGACAGAACAAATAAAAAATATATATCAGGACAACGTTTGTAATAAAAAGACAAGCGTTTTTTAGAAGGGGCCAAATGAACTTTCAGTGAAACCAATAATATTTCTGTCAAACGAATACCTCCAATACGTGTATTACATTTGTGAAACGTCCTATGTTTGTAATGCCTGACAAGCAGTTGCGAAAAAATGTGGAGTTGGTTCTTCTGGAGAGATTTCTCAATTAAGCTGGTCAAACTATGGTCAAAGGCAGGCACTTGGAAGAACATTGCAGTCACGCCATTCTGTGTAGTCCAGTTCTCAATAGTGTCATGTATGTCTCTTCCTGCACAGAAATGGAAACGTAAAATAATAACAGGAATCATATTTATATTAACTGTACAAAAGGCACGTTTGCCGTTGATAATGGACGTCAAACAAAAATCACACACAAAGGATTAAACGGTTTGTTTTCTTAAGAAATACCGTTCTTGAATTTGAAGAAATGAAGTAAGATTCACTTACCCACAGATGAATTACCAACAAAAATTAAAGATGACCCCAGGTGAAAAGACATCTTGCTTAACAGGTGATGTAGTTCATTTGTTCCAAGCATTATTCGGGAAGTGCTGTTTTATAAATACTGAGATGAAAACTATTATACACATTAGTACCTAGAAATAGGAACTCACAGTCTATGTACATCTATATAGTGTCATCGAGTGAGGGAGTTTTTACGCAGCTTTTAGCATTATCATGGTGGGTGTATTTGGTGTGAATGTCGTAAGGGTATTCATATTTGTATTGACGAAATTGGAAACATTAGAACCAGCAACTGTACACTCAATAATCGTATTAATAAATTTTGTTATCGGTGATGCATATCGCATAGTGTCTCTGTCTACGATGTTCCCAGACACGACCCTCAGACAGCATGTTGGACATTTTGATTGCCTATGTAAATCTATGCAGATAATGGTTTAATTTACATGATTATTGCTCATATAGAAAAACATACACTTACCATGAGTATTCTTCATGTATATTTCAAATGGGGCGTTTTGGGTAGCGCTGTGGTTAAAACGTTCGCTAGTCACGCCGAAGGTCCGGGTTCCATTCCCCACATCCAATACAATAAAAATCTAAACGTTTACCCCTGAGAAGCCTGATTCGTGCTCGGTCTCTTTTAAATGAATACGCCTTATCTATCAGCAAACCTAAGTTTGTGCGAGGCAACGAAAGTGATAGTGCATTCTACTCGATGAATTCTACGTAACCATGTTTTCCCGAAGATATCCATTATGAAGTCTGGAATCAGAAAGTTTGAAAACGGTTTCGGGATTTATTATTGCCAAATGTCCTTCCATTGACAAGTTCGTGCTTTCCGGTGCTGAGACGAAACAAAGTTCACTGCCATGTGAAGTCCAATTAACCATTTCTTTGATAACGTAGCCTTGTGGTTAAAGCGTTTGCTCGCCACGCCGAAGGCCCGGATTTGATTCCCCAAAAGGTTACATTGTGTGAAGTACATTTCTGGTGTCCCCCGTCGTGATATTGCTAATGCATAAAACCATACTCACTCACTCATTCCACTCAGATTACAGTTAGGAAAAATCAAAAGAGTGGTTACAGGAGAAGGTGTATATTTTCAAGATTGCAGGGTGACGAGCACTGTAAACTTCATTACCAGTTTTTTGTTACTCTTCAAATTGACCCACTCTCTCGCTCAGAAAGAACTGTGCCTCGAGTACAAGATCTACAGATCATGAATGAGTAAAGTATTGACTACATTGTGATTTAAATGAACTTCATAAACCCGTGCATCATAAAAACAAATCATGAGGGACCACGTACTGGAAAGATGCAGAATATAGAGATACATTATGTATCGGTTCCTGGCCATGTTTACCAGAAGCAGACACAACGTAACGCACCAAACTAATGCAGTGTTACATTTGTGACAATATACAAAATATTATATAATTGATTTTCTACAAACCTGTCAAGTTCACGAAACGAGTGCAGGACGAACCGACGAAAGGCACCAAATGACCAACTGCATATATTACATACGTATATATACCATTTACCAGTAATCCCTATACCAAAGTCCTATTGTCGACTAACTGAAAGGAATGAACGAAAAATACGGTTAATTAGAGGCTGTTGTGTGTTTCATGTAAATGTATGGCTAGGGAAAATATGAGTCTGTAACCTTCAACTGATCCATTTGAGATCGAAACCAAAAGACATTGTACATTCGTGACGAGCTGACGCGTGCGTTCAATACTTCACCATGGTTGTTTTTTTTAAATGTAGATGCTAAAGGCTAGTATTATTTGCTGACTATGTCACTCGATTTAAATCGCAAATATTTCATGAAAATATGGTAATGAAGCAACTAATTTCAGTAGAATCGTTTACAAACACTAACGCTCATAAACACAAAGGCGAAAGAATGGATCTGTTCAATTAAACGGTTTTGGCAGTGGCAATGAAAGAGTAAGCATGCTGTATTCCCTAAGGTAATTGTTGTTCACCATAGTAACCGACACCATTTCACACATCTTAATAAATAATAGCTACGGGACTTTTGGTGATATGCATCCTAAAATTAGGTTTGTTCAAATACTCATATATAGAGTTGTGCATTTGAGTTTAAGTGGATGCAGACCAGTTTCGAGTGTTTGGAATTTCTTGTATAACGGAAAGCATCCGTTTTTCGGTCGTAACTGGGTGTGTAATGTATAGATCAGAAAACGACACACCTTCTACCGATTTGTAGTTTTAATTGTAGGTGTAAACACACACATATATATAACGCCAGAATCCACACAGATTCATAATGCTGATAAATTGATAAATACCCGATATCTATCATTGCAGACTCTATTTAAACATTTAAAATGTATTACATCAAACAACGAATATCATGGCGAGACACCAATAATGAATTTAAACCATATGATGGTCATAGATTTATGTCTTATGTAATTGACAAAAGGAGCAATCACTTCTTGTTTATCAAGCCATTTTAATGACGAAACAAAATGTGCCTACTTATAAAAACAGGTAGAATCACGCTGAATGCAGGTAGATGCTCCTGTGTTATCGTTTGTCAAGCTTATGTTATCAACATTAGCATTTTAAGAGGATTAGTTCTTGAAATGTCTTGCATGTAGTCGTCCTGGCCAGTCACTGTTTAACGAAACATTGGCACGACATGAAATGTTATATCACCTATTCTCAAATGTGAAGAAGCAGTCGGAGAAGATGTTGTGTGCCACAAGTGGAGCAGGATAAGGTCACCTTTTCGCAAACAACTGATCATCTCCTCATTGATAGTGATTCATAAACACATGCTGTGACATTGTACAATGAACTCTGTGTTTAGTGGAGATTTGTTATGGTTATGAAATATGATTATCAATATTCAGGAACCAGAACAGACAAAATGTCACAGATGCCGTCCTACACGAAGCTCAGGCTGTCACGCTATTCGATTCGTCACGTGAGATCGAATTCTAACGAAGACCTCTTGGCAAAAAGCATACATGCTTGAAAGATAGAATTAATTATGCTGAGCAGCATGTGTATTTCAAAAGTTCGTAATAACTTACTACTACTCCATGTTGATTTAGACCTGAATGTGTTAAAGTAAAATGGAAGAATCGACCCAGCCTAATTCTATCAAAAAGCATACATATTCTTGAAAGATATACACATGCACAAAAGTTAAGCGCCACCCACCATATTTGTGAGCTGTTACTTTTGGCACTTAATGATGACTATTATAACGAGATGTACGATTGTTATAAGCCGTATATGTAAACCCCATGTGATGCAAAAGTTTATCTTGTGTTACAAAGGAATATGAGCAGAATGGAATTTTACCGAAGACCAGAAATTGAAGGATTAGAAAACATTGAAACACTTTTTTTGTCATGTAACTGTCATGATATCAGCAGACCATATCAGGTGCCATATAGATACCCTAGGGAGTGCAGAGTCTATTGCAAGACAGAAACGTCAGTAACGTGTGTATGATCCACGGACACTGACCACAGCTTCAACCCTACGCCTCATACTCATTACAAGTCGTTGAATGCTTCTCTGAGGCAAACGGATCCATTCTTCATGAAGTCCATCGAGATTTTGAACTGGGGTATCACGATGTCTGATTTTCCGGCCAAGAATGTCCCAGAGATGCTCAATCGGATTAAGGTCCGGACAACAGGCCGGCCAAGCTTCTTGACGCAAATAAGCGAAAACTGCCTGAGGTCTGTGTGGTCTAGCATTGTCGTTCATGTAAACAGGTATTGTCTGAAGAGGATGGTTGTCAAAATGAGGGACTACCGCTGGACGAAGAACGGCATCTTGGTATTGTTGGCCATTCAGGTTTCCACGAATTGTCACAATCAACCGAATGATAACACTGTGATGACGACCCATTTGTCTTGCAATGACCCTGCATGACATGCCAGCATTTTCCATGCCTATCACTTGCTATCTTTCAGCGTTCGTTAACCATGGCTGATTTTCAACCTCTATTGGATTGTGGATCTCACACAGGAGCAAAATGCACCCATGTGTCTGAAACTTGAATTTCACTATTTATAGGGTAGGGGAACTGCTGCAACACGCAAAGCACGCTTTCCTTGTGGTATCTGGACAAATTTGGGTTCATGAAACTATGGAAGCCTAATTCAGTCATACATCATCATATTTCGTATTTCTGATCCCCACACGTGAAATCAAGAGACTATGAATATGGTGGCGCTTAACTTTTGTGCATGTGTATATTACTCTATAGCAACAACGGTGATGAAGACGCATGAGTATTTCAAAGTTCGCAAATATCTTTTCCTGTCAACTACATGTATACACTGGGACCTGTATGTGTTGAAGGAAAATGACACAGGCAACTTATATTATTATTGTGAGTGTAATGAGCTCTATATATCCACGTCTTCCTTACTTGCAAGTTGCATATAAAGTGAGTGGGTGTGTTGGGTTTATCGCCGCTCTGTACAGTATTCCACTGTTATAGGGTTAAAATGCGTGTCAAAAACATTAGAAAATCATAACAAAATCGTAACAAATTAAACCGTTCATAGCTACAATAATGAGTTGCATAAGGTATACACAGTTCGTGACAGAACTATTAGCTAGGAAAGAATCAATAGAGAAATGATATTTCACATTTATCAGCAGAATGTTTCCGGACATTTCGTATTTATCGTAGGATTGTTTCCACATTATCTTCGATTAGTTAATGAATCAGCAGAGAGGTAAGATTCTTTTCATTTTTAGAATCCGGAGTTAGTCACAAAACCGATAGTAAAATGGTGAATTGGTCACGTAGGTTTTGGTAGTTTTCCGATTACGACACACATGAGTCCATGGTCAGATCTAACTTTTAACGAATCAAATTGAGGTAGTGTGACATGTGATAAAGAAAGGTTAGTGTCGACTCCTTTAAAAAGATACGTTCTGCACTAGTAAAGCGGTGCGCTTGTGGCAGTGACTGAAGCAGGTCGATATCCAGTCTATGATGCGTCTAGCCTGTCTTCTGTAGAAGGTGTCTTTGATTGGACTGGAGCGTGAGTATAACCCGTGCGTTGTGTTCAGTCCTTGTATGGAAGGGCCAGTATATGAACATTGATTGAGACATTTCGGGGTAAGAGTCGGTAGACCAATCACTCTTTGACTAAGGTAACTGGGTTCTAAAGCGAGGTGCTACGTCATGGCTTACTTTGCCTATAACTTCATGGAACGACAATAACAACTATAACTGTAGTAGGGCTCAGTTACCCCAAAACGCAGTTACGACAATACGGGAGGATAGCCCAAAGTGACGATGGTCTTAAACGTTTTGTGAAACCCAGGAACACACTTAGAATCATAATCGGGGATAACCGGTATTCAAACCCACGATCACAGGTTTCTGGCGTGCCCAATGAACGCAACTCTGCACAGCCAATTGCATCGCCAAAGACGACCAGGACTCACGTGCCCCCAGTTGCATATATAAACATCCGATAAAAAGTACATAGAAATCTGCTGATCTGGTCATCTTTTAAACCTCAATAGTGATTGGACAATGTTTCCAAATAAAATATTTGTTGTGTATGATTTTGAAGGTTTCCCATGTAAAGTCTTGTTTTGCACTAACAAAGTCGATTTGTTTGATTCATTAAAATTGGATTTTATATGTCTAAGCCCCTGTGGGCGAATTGCGTTGCCTCAGACGACTGGGCCATCCGTGCACCCTGTCACATCTGAACACGTGATGAGTGATGACACATTACAAACAGGACAGCGGTGAATTACAAAATTACAAAGGACAAGGTCAAGAGAACTCAATATCAATGGGCTTTTGCAGATGCTGTTCGAAAGATGGCTGAAGAGTCTATACTGGTTGGTTTCATCATTTTATTAACTATAATGACTGTAATATATACTGAACTGCAAGAGAAACGTCATCATAGATAGATGTATGAGAAACCCTATTTGTCCAAACACTGTAAACATACTTTGAGGCATATTGAAAAGATGAAACTTGACAAAACTGATCATCAAGGTTGAAATTAAAGTGTCAAGTGTTCTTAAAGTGAAACACAACACTAGTCTCTGAGAAAATGACATCACAAGTCAGTATCTCGTGTGTCCGCCATGTGCATTGATGACTGCCGTGGAACGTCGATACATGGAATTGATGATGCGGTTGATGAAGACCATAGGCATTTGAGCCCACACTCTGAGGAACGCCTGACGCAGTTCAGCTGCAGTTGTCGGCCTTGTCGGACGTCATTCAGCCGTCTTTGAATCTCGTCCAACAGGTGTTCAATGGGATTTAAATCGGGACTGAGGGCAGGTCACTGCATGGTTCTGATGCCATTCTGCTCGGGGAAGTATCCTGTTGCTCTCGCAGTGTGGGCACGGGCGTTATCATGCTGAAACTCGTGGTTGCGGCGACGTGCCAAATGAGGTATGGCGTGTGGTCTCAAGACTTGATCAATGTACCGAGCTGCAGTGACACCATTGCCTCTCCCTGAACCAATGTTCAGGAAGACCACAGGGCCAACCTTCTGTGCAAGACCAATTCCACCCCACACCATGATGCTCGGGCCACCCCACGAGTCTCTCTCTGCCATCTGCTGTTTAGATACAGTTACGGCTCTCGTCTGAGAAGAGGACCCTTCTCCACTGCTGGTGGCGCCAATTCTGGTGCTGTGTTGCCCACTGAAAACGGTCCCGGCGATGACTTGGTGTCAGAATGGGTCCTCGGTGTGGCCTGTGACAGTGGAGGTGTCTGCTCGTCAATCGCTGGTGTGTCCCCATGGTCTGTCGAGCAGTTTCCGCAGCAGTGACAAAGCGATCTTGAAGATGCTGTCGCACAATCTAACGATCCTGACGTCGGATGGTGACCCTGGGTCTTCCACTACGTGGTCGGTCATCTGTAGTGTTGGTGGTCTGGTACCGTTGCCGTTTAAATGAAATGTACAACATTTATACATATCAGACAGTAGTCTGAATTGACAAAATTATTGTTTTTGTACAAATATACTACTAGTTCAACGGGTGTGAACTGGAGGACTGGGGCATTTTCAAATGCTTCATCTTTCAACAAATCATACCTTAGGTCTAAATAATATGTACAACACCCAAGGAAATGAACTTCATGTTCGATGTTATTATTTGGACATAATTTACAAAAAAAATTCTATTTAGCTACTTAATTGACTAAAAGTGATAGGCTGAAGACAGGTCCCAGTGCATACATGTACATGAACCTTTTTTTAATAATGATAATGTGTATTCTTCATCATTTTTATCATACGTAATATCTTTCAAGCATGTATACAGGTTTAGAGTTCTTGGATAGAATTCGAGGTGGACGGCGAAACGAATAGCCTGCGTTCTCTGTCTTGTGGTGTTGCATTTGTTAGATACTATTATTTCATTGTTCTTGATGTTCATGGAAATAAAACCGAAAACAAAAACTATTAACTTTTTTTACTGAAACAGATTTCATTGGTCCTGAAAGGCAAAATAGCAGTGAAAACATATGAATGGATAATAGTCAGTGATTACATATAATGTAAGCAAATAAAAACATCTGTTGTGTATCTGCATATGATATGTCATCGACCCATTCGACCCCGTAATAAATCTGTGTGCATTTTAGCACTATATTTGTGTAATAGTACAATTTAAACTCCAAATGCCAACCGAAAGGGTGAGTGAGTGAGTATGATTTACGCCGCTTTATCCTAGCAGGGGACACCAGAAATGGGCTTTAAACGTTATACCAATGAAGAGTAAAGGGCGTGACGAGCGAAAGCTTTAACCACAGTGTGCTGCCTCATCTCCCTCCGGTTGAAGGAAAGTGTGTCGTTTTCTGATCGATAGTTTCACACCCAGAATGGTTTAAATTTATACAAGAAATTCCAAACACTCGTTAGAGTTCTTCATACATGTAACACAAATAGTCCTGCAGTACGTTTTATTAACATGTAGAGAACACTAAACGAGTGATTAGTTCTGGTATTTGAGTCGCTTTCGCTCGTCAGATACCAGAACTATTCACTCCTTTCATAATTATTACAGGGGAGCGTGTTTAGTATTATATGGTTTACTTGCCGTTCATAATTCTTCATAAAATATCATTTTCGTATGTGAATAGGCAGACATATACCCGATCTACTGTTTACTCCAATTAACTTTGGACAGAATAATACTTTAAAAACACGTCAAAAGTTGATACTTATGAATTCAATACCATACAAAGGCCCACCTTTAGAATTTAGTCATCCGTTCCACAAAGCTACCGTAGCGCGCTCATAACAAGCATATTTTAACATAGATTTACGACTGTCGTTGGCCTACAATCTCTTTGTGGGAGGGACCCTGCACCACAAGTTTACAATCACGTCACAATACCCTATGACATTAATTGGGGGAAGTGTGTTGCAAGATCCACCGGTGAAACAATTCCTTGTGCCGTCAGCCTAGCAACCGGGTAGCTGGGGTCATCGAGTGTGCATAAGCTCATCTCAGTGATCTATCACACAATGTCATTTTGTAATACAACTGTATGTTTATAAAACGGTTGATCCCTTCACGGGCGAGTAATAAATATGAAATAAAGTAAGCATACTCTGTCATTGCCATTGCTATAACAGTTTAATTGATATAACCAACCTGTGTATTCCTTAGTGTTTATGGCTGTGTCAATATTTGTGAACGGTTCTGCTGAAAACATTTCCTCCATTAGCCTGTTTTCATCACATATTTGCTTTCTAAATCGAGCAACATAGTCAACACATTATACAAGTCTTTAGCGGGTGATTTGTTGTTAAAAAGCATACACCATGATTAAGTATTCAACCCACGCGCCAGGTCGCCACGAATGTACAATGTTTGCTGACTTCTACCTCAGGTCGATCAGTTGAAAGTTACGGATGCATACATAAATAGCCCCACATGTACATAAAATGACAACAGCAACTAGCTGACCGAACTATTCGTTCATTTTCTTCTGTAAGTCGACAATGGGAAGATAGTATTTGGATTACTGTTAAATGGTATATAATCGCCAGAGCTATGGACGTTGTACGCATGTACATTATTGTAGTTGGTCATTTGGTGTTTTTCGTCGGTCCGTCCTGCTCTCATTTCGTGAACTTGACAGGTTTGTATAAAGTCAATTTATAGTTTATATATTGTCACTAATGTTACACTGCATTAGTTTGGTGAACCTTACCTAGAGCAGATACATAATGTACCTCTCTTATACTGCTTGTTACATACGTAGAACTTCACTAAATGGTTCCTCATGAGTAGTTTTTATGATAATCAAAAATAATTAAAATTTATTTATGGCAATGTAGTCAATATTTTAGTCGTTATACTCAAAGCACCGTACTTTTTGATATGTGACAGAGCAACTTATCCCCAATAAAATCATGCATTTCTATGATTCTTAAAAGTAAATTTGTTGGTTCCTAAATTTGGCACTTCCAATGTTGTTAATACGAATATAACATATTCTACAGACATTCAAACTAAATACATCCGCTGTGTTATTGCTGGAATATTTGCCATGTATTGTGATTTCCTTTTGCAAGGTTCTAATGTACATAATAGTTTTCATCTTAACATTTATCAAACAGCACCTTCCAGTATTATACTTGGAAAATATGAACTCCATCACCTATTCAGCAAGATGTCTCTCCATCCGGGTTCATCTTTGATTTTTGTTGGTCATTCATCTATGGGTAAGTGTATCTTCCTTTATTTCTTCAAATTCAAGAACCGTATTAATCCTTTGTGTGATTTTTGTTTGACGTCTTCAAATTCACATTAGCCACATTTGAATCGCTTGTCTGTGAATATATTAGTTTGTTATCGGCAAACATGCCTATTGTGCATGTTAATAGTATTCCTGTTACTATTTAAAATTTCCATTTCTAAACAGGAAGAGACGTACATAACGCTATTGAAGACTGGACTACACGGCATAGCGTGACTGAAATGTTTTTCCATGTGCATGCCTTTGAACAGAGTCTGACCGGCCTAATTGAGAAATCTCTCCAGAAGAACCAACTCAACATTTATCGCAAATTGCTCAACTTTGTCGTCTTCTGTGACGGTATCAACAACTGCTTCCCACGCATCATAAATATCGTACGTTAACTAAATATGATACACGAATCTAAGATTTTCACTTGTTAGAAATACTGGTATCACCTGTCAGTTCAATTGACCGCTTCTAAAGAAAGCGTATCCTTTCTTCACAACATACAAACGTTATAATTATGTAAATTTATCATTTATTCGATCTCCAAAAGTCTTCCAGAAAAGACAAGGAAAGCGGACAAGGAACAGTGCTGCGTCATTTTTCGAAATGGTTCTTCCTGAATGTGGACCCCCCATTATTATCAGAAGTACATGCTGATCTGGACAACATAGCAGTAGCAGTCAAGGTAACTGGCAACAATATATATCCGTTTAGGGGTTGAGAGAAACTGACACTAAACAAAATGATTAAAGCCATAAAGAAATGGTCAGTATTGACAAAGTATTATTATTTCATATTGCATTAAAGCTTATTCCCGAAGATTGTTTGTTACTTTCGTTATTAGGAAAAGAACACATCTGGTCGCTCAAATGTGAAAATCAGCACTCTCTTGTGGAAGTCCAACAGCCGGAAATGGTCGCAAATTGGTGACTTGGCAAATAACGGGGACAATTACTTCGCCTTCATTGCTCCTCTCTTCCCCAATACGGCATACATGTTGAATGGAAGAAAACTGAAAATTGGCGTCTTGGAGGTGAAATACTAGAATTATATGTTGACATTTTAAATGCTTTTTGATAAATCATACCACATAAACTCATATTTCTTTGCAAGTTGAGATGATATTATAAAAACGTTTTAAAGCAATCGTTCTAAAGAAACCAATTCTATCTAAATTATTGTATGGTAAAAATGTTAATGTCAAGTATTAGGAGAATGATCAATATTGACGACAAACTTAACACCAAAGCACATCGTATTGTTTGCACGTGCCTCACACACGTGCGTGCACAACATCCATTGAATGCCATGGCCAGCAATGAGCCATGACCTTTCGCCTTGGGCATGATATGGAAACCTGGGCAGGAACGTCATGGGCCGAGACCACCTTGGCTGAACAGACTCCCTCAAATAACCATTGGGATACTTATACCCTGGATATCCCGTTGCGTGAATGAATGTTTGACACATCGTGGCGGTTTCGTCAAAAGCGTGAAAATTCACATTTTACTCCTATCTTCCTTCAAGATCGTTGGCGGTCATAACATCTACTGTCACATTACAACTGGTTGTAACGTGTTCCCAGTGCGTCCATTTGGCTGATACGAGAAACAAATATCTCTTTTAATTTTGTGCCAAGTACGGCCTAGAGGGTATGTAAAATGTCAACGCCAGAGAATAGGCAGTCTCGGAAACAGGTTTGAGTGCAAAAGGCAAAATAGCAGTGAAAATTATACGAGTGAAAAACTGATTCACAAGAAAAATAATCTCTTCAAGTAAAGGGAAATGTTAACTGGAGCCATAAACAACATCTTTTATGCTTTTGGTTAAACGTAAAGTTCACGAATCTATATTCGGAGATAACTGTTCTCTTCTTATAAACTTATTTTCTGCAGTGGCAAAACTTTTGCAAGAAATCAGATTGTTCAACAAATGGCTCCATTGTGTACAGTCATGTCTGCAAGGATTTATTCGACAGCCTTGGCGAATATCTCAATTTTACGTACGTATAACAATATATACCCATCCCCACTATTTTTATCAGCCTTATTGTTATAATTGTTACTGTTCATGGTCTTTTTACCATACAACCATAACAACACAACTGCTTTACTATGCTAATAAATTACGGTAATATCAGGAAACGAGTATTACATAAAATGATGGGGTGGTCGGGTAGCCTAGTGGTTAAAGCGTTCGCTCATCACACTGAAGACCTGGGTTCAATTCCCAACATGGGTAAAATGTGTGAAGCCCATTTCTGGTGTCCACCTCCGCGAAAGTGCTGGAATATTGCCAAAATTGGCGTAAAACCATACTTGCTCACTCACATATAATGATATCAATATGAAATCCTGTTTAATTGTCATGCCAACTCACATTCATTATGATGTTTCACTGTTATTATCAGTATTATATGTACTATTGTTACTGCTGGTGGCCATTTTACCATAGGACAACAATTGCTTAACTACGCTAATCGAAACGAAAGAAGTATTCCATGTAATGATATTAAGGTCCCTCCCATTCAACGGCCATGTCCACTCACATTCACGATGCATGTTGTAAAACCAGTGATGTATGTAATCTTTTCCACGGCAATGATGTTTCACTTCCACTTCAGATATGAACTGATCGAACCACCTGACAAGTCCTGGGGTGAATTGTCAGAAACATGGAGCGGTCTTCTTGGTATGGTAGCACGAAATGTAAGGAGAGAACATCTTGAGTCGAACTGTTTGCAAATGTAGGTCCATTTAAACATCACATATTAAGCCATTCCCCTTTGCCTTTCTAGGATGTCGACCTTGCTGGCATACCATACGGGATCTCTCTGACAAGATCCAAGTCCGTTGCATTTCCTTTTATCATGTACCATACGGAATGCGTGGTACTGTATAAGAAACTGTCAAATAATAACGAACATTGGATGTTCTTGGTGTCTGTTTTTAAATGGGAAGTGTATATATGCGGACTGCTGACGATGGCATGGTGCATAGGACTCTATACATTGCTGGAACGATACAGTGTTGGAGAGCATAACGAGGCCGGGGAGGTTTCTGCATGCCCACCATCAACATCAGACAGTGTCATGACGGCCGTTCTTGTGCCGCTGCGTCAAGGTACCTATCATTCAGATTCAGGTCAATATTGGCTGTCAAAGCTGGTCCAACGAGTTTATATTATCGTCGGCCTAACGTTGAAAATATATTGTTCTTCAATACTTTTCAAGTATTCTTGAATGTGGTCCACAATTCATCGATTAAAAGATGGTATTGGGAAAACAATAACTGGTGTCTACCCTGTACAGATGCATTGTTCAGTTGTGAGTTGTTATATACGAGAACCTAAATATATCCTCCAAATCTGTCGATGTAGGGCCAATAAATAAAATCATGATATTCTTTAAAAAAGGTTTTGACCTCAAGCAGGTTTTCATTTCTTATTTTTGAAAATAATTATAAAGCAATTTAATAATATTTTAAACTTTTGTTTTATTCTTTCAACTTGTCATTAACTCTATTTGTTTATCCGATATATCGAGGACAGATGCAACCAACAAAGGAACCAATGGGTGCAGCGTGTTTCAGTACCTCCATTTGTAAAATGAAGGGGAATATTACAAAATATAAATAGACAAGATTCTAGGCGAACGTTATTTTTCAAATGATACAGAAGTACTGATCTTGGGTTGAACATCAGTTTTGTCCATCTCTGACTATCCGCCGCTGAAGTGAAACTAGCACATGTAAAATACAAGGTGGGGACACCATGTAACACTCTGTGGTAATTACATTAAGCAACAACAGGAATGATGTTTTCCAAAGTGGAAACACAATGCTTCATCATAAATCATGTGCCAGACCTTTCTTTCTGGCCACGTGAGAGATATAAAACAATATACTGGAAATGATTCCATAGTCGTGTACTTTGGCAAAAAGGAGGATATTAAAGACAAAATAAGTGTGATATTCTATTCAGTAGCTTTATTCTGAAAGGTGGAAATCTTAATGGTATCATGCATATTGTTTTCTCCTTGAATTGTACTTGTCAGGTATCTACTTGATCTACTTGAACTGCAGTTGTGGTTTTCACACGAACACTATAATGCCAGGTTACATACAGGCATCTAAAAAAGCAAACGTTAAATGAATTAGGTTTATTAAAATATGTCTGCCAAGTTCAACCAAAATATCCATATTTTATTAAACAGTAAAACAATGTTTGGTTTATGCTAACATATATAAAGTTCTCAGTTCTCTCGCACTTTCGTATTACTCAGTATATCTGTAAGTGCCGCATCTTGAACACAATCGCAATGTAACAGTACACTGTGTAGTAGTATTCTGTGCTGATTTAGCCCCTTTCGAACACGACACACACCCTTCATCTTGAAAACTTTCCTTTGTCGTCGGTGCATATGTAAAATATGCCAGTTCAGGTGAAAAAAGACGGCTTATCAGTGTAACCCTGTATTACAAGTTCATTTAACTAAGCTTCATAGCAAAATGTATCTCACTAATATTACCTTATATAGCAAAAGGCAGGATCAGAGAATGCATGTGTTGTACCCCTATCCATCTGGATACCCATTGGAACATGCCAACTTGTTTTCAAATATATCCTTCCTCCTGATAATGCCCTCGGTGTCAGTTCCATTAACTTACCACCTGCACAAAATACAGACAAACCACAAAGCATCGCATTAAGTAAAGATAAACCCTATTTACTAACCACGGTCTCTGGTGAGTGGCACACGCTAACCTTTCCACGAAGACATTCTATCATCTCTATTTCACATATAATTAAGCCTGAACCATACAAAGGACTCTGCTTTTGGGAGACGTATCTTACTATTTGCTGAAATTCTTTTGTGATTTTAATTTTGTACTCTATCTATGATGTAATTGGTGATAACATAAACGAATATGTGATCAGCTAATGAAAATCAACCAGTACATTAACTTCACTGTACCAGTGACTCTTTGGGATGTAGCATAATTGACTATGTTTCTCAAGATATACTTCTCTAAAGAAGACTGTTTCATATGACCATTGAATGACATTACCTATAGTAAATTACTGTAATATGAATGAATGGAATTTTCTTCAACTTCATGTGAGCAGTACATTTAACATTTGGAAACATTGCATCCACAGGTTCGCTGCATCTCCCACAGACCATACCTGGCTGCATATTCTTCGCAAGCTGGTGGTTGTTTTGCATCACCATTGTCGCAGTTTACGCGGGTAATCTCTTTGCAATTATATCAGTGGTAAAAGAAAAAATACCCTTCAATACGATGGAAGAGCTTGCAGAAAATGATGACTTCAAGATTATCATTACAAAAGGGACAGCTACTGAAGAAATCTTCAAGGTAAGAATCATAGTTCCTTAGGAAACTGTGTTATTGTGTTGTCTTTGACCTTACTCCGGTTCCCCTTTGTCATATTACATGAAAGACACACATCGAAGGAAGTCATAGATGAGAACTTTTATGTCCCGAACGTGATTAACCATCCAAATATATAAACTTTTGTATAAAAGATTTGATGTAAAAAAGAGACATATCCGCAACGTACGTCTATCAGGTAACTTCCAATAAGTCTATTTTCCGAACCCTTTTCAGTATTCTAATGATAGTGTGAGTAAGAAAATCTGGACTAAAGCCTTGGATTCCCGATCTGCAAATATCCAAAACTCTCTGGACGAAGATCTTTACCATAGGATGCTCCTACAGTCCGGCTACTACGCATACATAACCGGTTCAGACAGTTTTTATGATATGGAGTCAGTTAATAACCTCAGAAGGATGACTTGTGGTACTGGTCCGAAATATCTGAGCCTGCCATTTCCATTAAATTCACCACTTGTGGAGTTATTCTCAGAGAAGTAAGTACTAAAAGCGGACGTTTCATATTTAAAAAATGACACGCTGGAAATATATCCTATGCAGTGACAGATGCGTTGGTGCAGTTTGTGTCAATTTGTGGAATATATGTTTACTAAAGTGAACACAATCACTTCTGAAACCGAAAAATAATATGATATAATTGTTTTTAATTGTTAAAGTTTTTGTTTTTATTTGAGTACCGTTTTACGCCCCTCTTAGCAATAGTTCAGCAATATCGCGGCAGGAAACACCAGAAAGGGGCTTCACACATTGTACCCATGTCGGGAATCGAACCCGGGTATTCGGCATCACGAGCGAACGCTTTAACCACTAGGCTACCCGACCGCCCACCAGTGAAATGTACCTATTCGGAGAATCCAACCAGGTCTATGGCAAACACTTTTACTACTAAGCTTTCCCACCGCCCCCGTTGTTATTGATTTGCAGTAGTAACACAAATATACGTTTCACTGTTTCAGACTCATTCGTCTGTTTGATAACGGCATTCTGGAAGCCTTGGAAAGAAAATGGTCCAGCAACAAAACGGAGGAGCATGGCCATGCAATGACGAAGCTTCAAATGAGCCATTTGCAGAGTGCGTGGATAATGTGTGTATCGGGAATTACAGTAGCCATCATTGTATTGGGAATTGAACATTTCCTAAACTATCGGAAAAAAAAGATTGATTGACTATTCTATAAAAAACTCTTGATGCTATCTTTGTTGCATCGGTAAATCCGGTTAAAATAAACTGAACCGCAAAAAAACGTCACCCCAAGTAACACTGCATGAAAAGTTATCATTTAAATATCTGGGTAATTTGTGCCAAAGTTTCTAAAATTTAACATTACCTTGTCCGGAAAAAATTAATTCGATGATAAAAAAACACAAAGCAGATGACAATAAAACAGATGGCCCAAACACATCATGGCAACGACCATGGGAAGCCGATGCACGTGAGTTCCGTACAAATTGAAATGCACACGCGTTCCCCCATTTCCTGCCCTATAAACATCCACCCAGATCGGAAAACATCTGGCGACGCCGTGGGGAACGTGATTCGGATGCTTGTGTTGTTGAGAGAGACTCGTGGGGTAGTCCAAGCATCATGGTGTGGGGTGGAATTGGTCTTGCACAGAGGGTTGGCCTTGTGACCTCCATAACATCGGTCCAGGGAGAGGCAATAGTGTGACAGCAGCTCGGTACATTGATCAAGTCTTGAGACCACACGCCATACTTCATTTGGCACGTTCGAGATTCAGCATGATAACGCCCGTGCAACAAGAGACTTCCTCCAGCAGAATGGCATCAGAGACATGCATTGGCCTGTCTTCAGTCCCGATTTAAATCCCATTGAGCACCTGTGGGACGAGATTCAAAGACGGCTGAATGACGTCCGACAAGGCCGACAACTTCAGCTTAACTGCGTCAGGCGTTCAGAGTGTGGGCTCAAGTGCCTATGGCCTTCATCAACCGCATCATCCATTCCATGTATCGACGTTCCACGGCAGTCATCAATGCACATGGCGGACACCCGAGATACTGACTTGTGATGTCATTTTCTCAGAGACTAGTGTTGTGTTTCACTTTAAGAGCATTTGACTCTTTAATTTCAACCTTGATGATCAGTTTTGCCAAGTTGCATCATTTTAATATGCCTCAAAGTATGTTTACAGTGTTTGGACAAATAAGGTTTTTCATGTATCTATCCATGATGACGTTTCTCTTGCAGTTCAGTATATACTACTCAACAGAAGAAAAAAGAACACCCGATTCTATCATATTAATGTGTCATGTCATGTCATCACATACATCACTGTTCTTTGGTGTTGGCACAGAGTAATACTGGCATCACAGGTTAAGGATAATAATACAAAAGAATTGGGTGTTTTTTAACTTCTTTTAAGTTGTACATCTGGCACAAAACAATCGAGCATATCGTTAACTATAGACATTCTGGACTGTCTGGTTCAATTAAAGATGTATAATACAGATTAATTTGTTACATTTAAAAAATGTAATGGCATCAAAGCCTCCAGAAAATACATTTAATGACAACAAACAATGAACATCAGAAGCTTGTTTCTTTTTTTCCGTTTTGGAAAGAGGTTTGTTGCTTTTTTACGTGGGAGTGATTGTTCATGCCTTCCTAAAATTGATTATTCGCTCATTCGATTGCACCATAGACTCTGAAACATACGGTAAACATTGTCAGTAGTGTTTTTTCTCACACCTTTCAAGGTTCCCGTGCTCTTTTCATAAAGTAATGTGACACATCAGTGAACAAAAAAATCTCTATTTTGACTTGTATCACATATTCCCGTATTTTTTAATTGTGGAATTTCCTTGCCTTTTATGTGTTTGTGAGATTGTGTGAGTTGTTGGTGCTACCGGTAGGTCAGGGCATGCTTACCCTCATCGCAAACCTTTTTTGCCTTTTACGCCCAATGGAATATGTTTCGACGGCTTTGGTGTTGACGTTTTGTAATTATTATAAATATGGAAAGGGTTTTGTCCTTTTATTCTCTACAAGAAATGTACTCAAGCTCCAACTGTGAATGATTTAATGATGCTAGAGTAATGTACACAAGCTTCTTTCAAAGTCGGAATCGTGGAATCGACTCTGCTTTAAGCAGAGATTTCTTATGAATATGGAGAGAGTTTTATGTGCCAAGTTTGCATGTTTGAGTGACTTTGACATGATATTTGGAGATGTTTACATTTGTATGAAATCCTGTTTTGTTTGCAATTCAGTCGCATGATTCTTTATTTTTCAAGGGGTATTAATTGCAGATGTATTAAAACATGTATTACATGTTCCATGGGGTACAAATCATAGAAAATTCCCAACACCTTACCTTTGTAAAGCGGGGTATAATGCGGAATAATCATTCATACCCTGACACGATATTTATGTGCCTATAAAGATTTGAAAAAATTGAACAATATTGTTTTAATGTACAAAAGTTTACATGGCTTTTACGTTGGACGTAAAATCGACCGCATGACAATGAAACTACAGTGTGGTCCTCACTTCTTGAAGGTTCGTATTCCAACAGAAAAGACGAAGTTCTTCAAATGCACTATCCAGCGCAGTGTGTGTTTGTTTTGTTGCTCAACGCCGCGCTCGGCAATACTCAAGCATCAAGGCGGCAGCGTGCAAAAAAAACGACTTTGAACTAGTCAGTCCAGGGGTTTACATGATGAATATTGATCTACGCAATGTGGATATGATGACATGCATCAACCAAGTCGTCGATCCTCTTACGACAAGCATGGGCTGCTGATGACCAATTCGAATCCAGATCTTCACGGGAGTCCAAAATAGTGTACAAACTAGATTATCTCAAATATAGAATCAGTATACATGATTGAAGGCACCTCGTTTCAACACAAATAAACACGAATATTCGGTCAGTGTGAAAGTTAGGTTTTATAAAACCAATAAACCAGAGAAACCCAACGAGTTTTCGAAGATAGAGCCTCAGACAGACATGTTCTATGTTATAGTCTCACCCCGATGTATACCAATATAAATAATGTATAAAATCATACCTTTGGATTAAAATGCACGAGCCATTCATGGAATTATGAGAGACTGTAAAACAAGGTATTATACAACCTATATACAAAAAACAATAAACTACAGTTGTAACGAATTTAAAGAAACCACTAATTTTAGTTCGTAATAACCGTCGTTCGTTATAAGCATATATACAGCATATATACAACAAATGGCCGTGACTAGAAAATTAGTTCGTTAAATCGGTCAGTTCTTTCTAAGCGTGTTCGTTATAAACGTAGTTTACTGTACTGTTATAACATCACTGATAAAATATGTTTCTCCGTCGCTTTGTTTGTAAATTTTGATCTCAGAATCTAAATATTTGAGCTCAGTTGTCAGTGGTGCTATCAGAACAACAAAGACTTAACTGTCAGTTAAAGATTTCCTAGCAACTGTTACTTTTTCACTTTCTTCGCTTTTACAAATTGATCTGAACAGTCTCTCAGATCTAAATGTATATCTTCTGGGAGAAGTGTTATTTTTATGGTTGGTGCAACGAATTTATCATAGTTTAATTTTATACCTACATCTAAGCCGACGCAGGTCTTTATTCCCGGTTATAATAGCAAAGTCATCCAGATAAAGATATCAAGATATTGTCATATCGTATCCCTTACGTTTGATTATAGGGGTAATATTAGACGCTATGGGTTGGAAGATCTCGGGCTTCAAGCAGAGCCGAACGGAAGCTTAGTGCCAAACATATAACTCACGTGATTATCCACAGATCTCAAAGAATTGCCACTGAAGACCTAGCGCAGGATACCAATAAGGATGGACGGGTTCGCCTCTGTACGCATTCTTTAAATCCAGTTTCGCAATGTACCCCCTGGTGGTAACATGGCTGTCGCACTACCTATAGTGTCGTACACAACAGCGTTCTTATGGACCTTATCATTCACACATGGCCCGCCCAGTCTACTATAGTCGTATATGACGTTGTGGCGCTTGCCGAGTTGAACCTAAAAAAAGCTTTGCTCCTTATTCACCACAGAGTTGTATAGTTTCAATATGACAGCAACAGCTTATCAAACATGATGAAATCTTTTTTCTGAAATCCTGTTATTTAATCAAGTTTGTTGGAGAAATACATTTGAAAAATAAATGGCTTGAAAATATGAAATAGGATGCGATGAAATTAAGCATACTTCTATGAAGGGTTATTTCATTTATTCTTTTTGAAACACTGTGCCCTGGGGTAACCATTAATTTGAACAAGTCAAGAATAAAAGTAATAATCTTGAACAGGTGTAATATTTGTTAAATGTATTACTACCTGAGACCCCTTTTCGGAAGACTACCGTCATGGAACCGTACTTGTCCTCATAGTAGAATGGAGACATGCCTACTGTGTTTTGAAATTTGATGTAGTCCCACGGTACAATGTACATTAGATACCTCTTACTTATACATTACGCGTTAAAGCGCTAGGATCCAAATGAAAATGTGAGGTATCGAATCTACTATGTGGCTGCATCAAATTTCAATACACAGTAGGTTTATCTCCATTCTACTATGAGGACAAGTACGGTTCCATGACGTAGTCTTCCGAAAAGGGGTCACAGGTAGTAATACATTTAACAAATATTACACCTGTTCAAGATTATTACTTTTATTCTTAACAACCCAACCACAAAGTACATGAATCGTAATCTCATGAAAACTGCAACGCGATTCGCTTCCTCTGTGTGCACTTCTGTTTTCGATCCTGCAAATTCCTATGTGCTTATTAGATTGGAAACATGGAGAAGGTACGGACTTTTGGCCGGCATCGCTGAGGGCAATTTCGGCTAAAATATTTGACCAGTCCAGTTTCGAACTCGATAATTATATAACGTGTTGTACGATGTAAAATATAAGTACTCGTATTTGAAGGAAAGTGTCTTGGGAATTGAACCAATTTGCATGTGTCATGATCACAGCTTCCTGGTGGTGCACTGAAAAATTATTGACAAATAGTAACAGTTAATGATTGCAATAATTAAAATCTACCCCTCATTACCCTTCTCACGATCAAAAGCAGACTCAAAAGCGATCAAAAGCATGTGCCAAAAATCGCTATGAAACGGTGATGGTACCAGGTGTTTGCAAACATCCTGACCCACCGGTGGCGGACATCACAAAAACATACAAAGGCAAATCACTTCATCCCCTGATAACGGGAACATTTGATACAAATCTAAATAGGGATTTGCATCGGATATCAAAATACATCCGCAGACAAAAACGCAGTGTTGAAGTTTAAGACATCAGCAGACATGTTTAAGAAAGACAACTTATATGGATGAACAACTTCTTTAATACAATTAGTGCGACGTTTCGGTGTAGATCCTAACACCTTTATCAAGCAAGTGATGGCTAGTGCTACTTACTTACTTACTTACTTACTTTGGAGATTTAACGTGCGCTTTACGACTGATGCGTATTTCGCACACGGGCCCGACCAGGCCATTTAATGTGTTTCCGAAAGGGGCGAAAGTGGTGTGTGCAACCCAAGAGGGGGCTTTAGGGGTTGCTTATATTAGAATTTTGGAATTTTGAGATTTGGAATAGGTGCCGATGGGGTTGGGGAGGAGAACTAAGGGAGCTGGGTATGGTGGATGTTAGTTTGTTTATGTAATTTTGATTTGGTAGATAATAGTGTTTTTAGATGAGTTTTATTAGTTCCGTTTTGATTAAGAATACGCCTAAGGCCTTGAAGTTTTCTAGTTTATTTTGTGGGTTTAGTATTGCTTCTAGAGTGAGAGCCTTGTTTAGATTGAGGGTGGTTTGTAATGCGGTTCGATGTGTTAGGTAGTGTGTGCAGTGGATGAGTGCTAGTGCTGGACAACATAGGTATATATACTTATCAACATGAATGTTTATACTGTAAATTGATTGATGGACAGAGAGAGAGCTGATTAAGACGATTGGACGCCAGTGAATCACTAATGGGACAGGGTAAACAACCACGGAAGCTGATAGGGATGATTGGAAGCCAGTTAATTAGAAGCCAGTGAAATGTCTAATGGAGACAGAGTCAGTCAGCAGACTGATTGAGATGATTGGAAGCCATTAGATTAATTGGATGGACATTGGGATTTAGCAATTAGGTGATGGTAAGCAGGTGGGATGTAGTAGCCTTGATCTCTGTTCATTGCTGGCTGGATCCTTTTGATGTAGACGGCCTCTAGGAGTTTTCTGATTTTGTAGTCTGACATGTTTATTATTATTTCTGATGTTTATTATTATTGCTGATGTGTTAATAATGGTAGAAACGGTATATGATGATAAGTGTGTGACAGAACGTACACCGGGACCGAGTGGCCAATGTTCACGGTGCGGGGACCCTCTCTGTCACTTTCTCACATGCAGAATGTAGGACGGCGGTTCTTCATCGTCGACGAAGTTGTTGGTGATGTGGCGGCCGTACAATCCGTCTCCTCCTGTTGATAATCTATGCCGATCTCTCTGTCTGACTACCCTCGTTAAGCTTTGAATGAGAATCTTCTACATAGCGTGGTGTAAGGTCAGTCACCAACGTACATATACATACCTAAGATGCGGCGAGGTACTGGGACGGTAATCCCTGGATACCGTGTTATTTTTTTGACGCACATTTTTAAAATATCTGAAAAATGAACGTTGGAGAAAAATTGCGATAAATATCGATATTGAAACTTTACGCGTTTCGGTGTTATCACAAATCATGAGAAATAATTAAATTGTTCTCCATCAATAAAGGAAGTAACAAGGAAATGGATAATCTTATCTAATGCGTTTATTAGGCCTTAGCTTCCCACATTCACCTGATTGTGTAAATTTAATTTGATTAATGTAGAACCAATATACATTTTAGAGTAGCCATATCATAAAATGTAATGAATTATCGCAAAATTACACCTTTTTCTTTAACGGCATGGCTTGTTCTGTCCTTGGTGACCTTGGGCAAAGACGACAGTGGTATATATGTCTCACCTAAATTTCTTTCATAGTATGAAAAATCTCGATTTGTAAAAATAATGTGACGCGTTTTTTTACACAACATAAAATGTTTTTATCATGTAAATAATTAGATAGTTTGACAGTGTATCTAAATTGGATAAGACGCGAACCTGTCAGGCATCAAGTTAAAACAAAAACAAATACTCAGAAGACTATTCAATACGGGTAATATTGGAAACGTATACGAAACGAGAGGAACACTTAGTGAATGGTTCGTGACTTACGCACAACCGGTGAATCGTTAGACATCAATATTCTGTCAATCAAACGACCAAACACGATTCCATTTCATTTATATACACTGATTCTATGTTTGAGATCATCGTATTATGTACTATTCCGAACCCCCTTGAAGAACCGGGTTAGAAGGTCTTCAGCCACCCATGCTTTTCGTAAGAGACGACTAACGGGATCGGGTGGTAAGGCTCGGAGACTTGCTTGATACATGTCATCGTATTCCAGTGTCATGGATCCATGCTCATGATCTCGATCACTGATTTGTTTGGTCCAGACTCGAGTGTTTATATCTCGCCGTCATATAGTTGTAATGTTGCTGAGTGCGGCGTTAAACAACACACTAGACAAACACTACTGAGTGAGTGAGTGAGTTGGGTTTAACGCCGCTTTTAACAGTATTCCAGTTATATACCGGCGTGTCAGTTTAATGTGGGAGGAAAGCCCGAAGTGATGCAGGTGTCAGACGTTTACCACTTCGGTGAAACCCACGAGCACGGGTATGGTGCTGACAAACCTAGAATCATAATCGGGACGAAACGGGATTCGAACCCACAATCATAGGTTTCTGGCTTGCCCAAGGGACGCAACTCTGCACAGCGAATCGCGGCGCCTCAGACAACTGGGCTACCGTGCCCCCGACAAACACTACTGAGGACAGTGCATTTAAGAACTTTCACTCCGTGTAGTTCCTTGGCGTACGATCCTGAAGTTATGTGAACGGTTTAATATGAAACCCACATATTGTGTAAACTAATGTACTGTAAAAATATTTTGTCCAACATTTTCAAATCTTTAAAATCACAGCAGATCGTTTCAAAATTTTACCACATGAAAGTAATATTTGCCAAAATGAGGTGTTCACACTTTCCATTGTATTTACCTAATATAATATTTGATATTTGGTCATATATAATTTGGATATGTGGCCACATTAACACTGACTGGAAACTATCTCTGCTCGCAAACTCTATAGTTTTTGTCCAATATTGTAGATTTCAGTTACTACACCATTATTTGGTCTCAGATGAATTGCCGACATAATGGAATGTTTAATCGATTTATGAAAAAGAAATTACTCCTGTTCTATTGTATCATTTAATCATTCACCGTTGGAACTTACCGTATTCGACGAAATAAGCGCCCAGGGCGCTCTCAAAATTAGAAATAGGGGCTCCTTTAGAATATTATTTTGGTGAAGTAGAAAGATAAATTTCGTGGTTTATGCTGACAGCCTGAAATGTTTATGTACGACAATTTTTCCAGACTTTAATTGCCAATAATTTAGGGTGCATATATCACACGCGTACGTATTATACGCGAATAAAAAGTATTGTGTACATTGATCAAACGGAAGGGGTGCTAATTGGGATTGTTCACTAACCAATATATCAGCAAATATCGCCGTGGGCGCTTATTAAGTCGAATACGGCATTATGAACCTTAACGCCAGGGAATAACCAGTCTCGTGTATCCGTCGAAACAGTTTCCCTTGGGCGTAATAGCAGTGAAAATGAATATGAATGGATCACTGAAAATGGGTGATGACACAAGGTGAAAAGGGTAGGCATGTCCTGCTGTTCCGGTAGCACCCGCCAATCAGTTGACTGGACGATCCGACAATATCCTGAACATGTGTTTATGATTTGGTTGGTTTGTTGTTTTACGCCACACTCAGCAATGTTACAGCTATATGATTGTGGTCTGTAAATAATCGAGTCTGGACCAGACAATCCAGTCATTGATATCATGAGCATCGATCCACGCAACTGGGATCGATGTCATGCCTCAACCAAGTCAGCGAGCCTGACCACCCGATCCCGTTAGTCGCCTCTTACGACAAGCATAGTCACCTTTTACAGCAAGCATGGGTTGCTGAAGACCTATTCTACCCCGGATCTTCACGGGTCATGTGTTTATGAATCTCTAACCATTAGTGGTGATACCAAGTGTTCGCGAAAATGTAAGCGTACCCTGCCCATCTGTTGCATTCGTCACAAACACATGCAAATGCAAGTCAATTGTTCATCTGAAAAATATGGGGACATAGAGTTCAATTTAAAATATGGAATTGGATCGGACATATTTTTTGTCACTGATGCGTCACATTTGGAAATGTCATCCACCTGTCTACCATTAACCCTTATGAACATTTTACTGAGGCTTTGAATGGTATGAGAAAATTTTATTCATATTCATATACATGACTTTTGTACACTGAAATCACATAGAGGGCGACGGGATTTTGCTGTGGAAACATATATGGTGTTTAGGGTTAAACCATTACCAACTGACACTGTTCAAGGTGTGGTCATAGTTTTCACTATCTGTGATGCATTGGAATGAGCGAATAATCAGTGTCAGCAAGGTATGAACAATAACTACCATGTCAATAAAAGCAACACAACTATTTCCATAAGTCATGTCTAATGTCAAATTGACCTAGCTTAACATAAAAAGGCGCGGCCATCGCGAGAGCATGAGACAATTCGACGAAGGAAGTGGAATCTTTCAACTTAAATCTGATATTTTGGCTGATATACTAACCAAAGAAGTCAAAGAACACCCGATAGTTTTATATCACTATGGTTGACGGATTACCTGTAATAATATGAAAGAATCTGGAGTTCTTTATCCTTTTTAGTAGTATATTTACACTGTATTTACCGAACCAATGAAGGGGCCATCAATTATATATGTAAACTTACGGTAACTTACTTAGATGTGCCCAGTTTCATAGAATAGTCAATCAATCCTGGTTTATTCGGTAGTTTAGGAAACGTTCAATTCCTAAAATAGTGATGGCTACTGTAATTCCTGATACACACATTGTCCAGGCACTCCGCAAGTTACTCATGTCAACCTTCGTCATTGCAGGTACATATTCCTCCGTTGTTTTGCTGGACCATTTTCTTGCCCAGGCTTCCAGCATGCCGGTATCATACAGGCGAATGAGTCTGGAACAGTAAGGTGTAGATTTATAGTACTACTGCTAAAGGGGTATAAACCTAAATACTGGCGTGGGGAAGGGGGGTAGCCTAGTGGTTAAAGCGGTCGCTCGTCACGCCGAAGACCCGGGTTCGATTCCCGACATGGGTACAATGTGTGTGAAGCCCATTTCTGGTGTCCTCCGCCGTGATATTGCTGGCATATTGCTTATATTGTAAAACCATACTCACTCACTCACTCACTCACTCACACCTTGTAGCGGATTAACGCACATCAGTTTTTACGTTTATAGCTTCATGAACGTAATAAAATATGAAATAAATTCTTATAAATATATACGTCAGCAATAATAACTTCAAAGCCTTCTTATCTAATCATAAACTCACAAACAAATGTAGATAACAATTACGAAATCAGTGACATCGTTCAACGGAGTAGCACAACAAGCCCTGCTCATTTAGTTATCAGCCAAATTCAAGGAAACAGTAGTCGGTTGGTCAGCTTGGTCTAATTTCTTTTCCGTTGATGGAAACATAACGCATAAACTTTGCTTGGTTATCCGATCAAATGCAACGAAATCAATTGAAATGTATTTATTAATGAATAACAATAACCGTCTATTCACTATTATCTTAATAACATTATGTTCACATTATTGTGTTTCTGATTGTTGTTTAACGCCGCATCCAGCAATATTCCAGCTATATGACGGCGGTCTGTTAATATATCGAGTTTGGACCAGACAATCCAATGATTGACATCATGAGCATCAATCCACACAGTTGGGATACGATGGCATGTATCGACAAGCCTGACCACCCGATCCAGTTAGTCGCCTCTTTATGACAAGCCTAGTCGCCTCTTATGGCAGGCACATGTTCACATTAATACATATTGTACAAAGTGGACCAACGCATATATCACTGGAAAAGATAAATGTATTCTTTGAAGAGTGTCATTTAAATATGAAACATGTACGTGTTTAGTTCTTACGTGTCTGAAAATAACTCCACAAGAGGTGAATTGACGGGAAAGGGTAGGCTTAGATATATCGGACCAGTACCAGTACCACATCTCATCCTACGGAGGTTATTCTCTATGATATCAACCCTAAAGGAACCGGTTATGTGTGCGTAGTAGCCAGACTGTATGAGCATCTTAAAGTGAAGATCTTCGTCCAGAGAGTTTTGGATGTTTGTAGATCGGGAGTCCAACACTTTTGTCCAGATTTTCTTACTCAAAGTATCATTGGAATACTGAAAATCGTTCAGAAAACACAATTATTGGGAATTAGCTGACAGATGTATATTGGAGATATGAGGCATAAGTATGTTAGTATTTCATTCTTGACATCAAATTTAATTTAAAAAAATGATTTATATAAGAAGTAGCTATTTGAATGGTTAATCACCTTCAGCAGACAAAAGGTACCACCCATCACCTACTACGAGATGTGCTTTTGTCTACAATACGACAAGAGGGACTTAGAGGAAGCATAAAGACAATACAATTACACAGTTCACAAAGCAAGTATGCTTCTCACCTTGAAGGTGTCTTCAGCATATGACTCTCTAGTCACGATAATCTTGAAGTCATCATTTCCTGCAAGCTCTTCCATCGAATTGAAGGGTATTTTTTCTTTTACCACTGATATAATTGCAAGCAGATTTCCCGTGTAAACTGCGACAATGGTGATGCAAAACAACCACCAGCTTGCGTAAAATATGCAGCCAGGTATGGTCTGTGGGAGATGCAGCGAACCTGTGGATACAATGTTTTCAAATGTTAAATACACTGCTCAAAAGAAGTTAAAGAAGCCCTGATTTTTTCGTTTTACTGTAGATGAACTATAATCATGCGCAAGAATAGGGTGTTCTTTAAAATTGTTTTAGTACTATATTTTTTCCGTGTTTTGAGAACTTCAACCGATGTAGGCAAATTTTCTGTCACAAAGATTCACTGATGCAGTGGAGAAGTAAATATACTGCTTTAGAACATATACAGTTGATTTCCTTTGGCTGGATATTGCGAATGCTATCACAAATAGCATCATAGACATTGTACAAAATTGAGGCGAAAAAATACTTTCCATAATCATATATCTCCACCAAATAGTGATGATATATCCAGCCCCTCCTATAGCTTCCGTCAGAAACACATACAAAGGCAAGTCAATTGTTCATATTAAAAATACGGGAATATGGTCCAAGTTAAAATACGTATTTCCATCGCACATCATTTTTGTTATCCTCCACCTGTCTATCATTGACCTTCATTATCAAACATGTAAGTGTATTCTTCCCCATCGATGGCACCCATCATAAGTACGTATTACTGATTTGATTACCTTGTAGCTTGCTTATATGGAATTGGGTTACATGATTACACTGATGAGCTATCTTTTCCTACCTGTGGGATGACTAAAGGAGCATAAATCAGCAAATATTAGACAACCCGGTCTCGAACAGTGATAAGTAATATTAAGATTTGGTTCAAGATGCAGTGTTTACAGAAGTTTTGAGTGATACGATGGTGCAAGAGAACCAATATCCTTTTACGTGTTGGCTTAAACCAAGTTCTAAGTTAAAATGCTTATACATCATAAAATAAATAAAACTTAACCCTTTCAGAATAAAGATATTGAAAAGAATATAACAAACATTTTTTTCTTTTGTAAAAGACATTATGGACATTCATCAGTATGGTGTATTTATTTTTCATTTGAATGTTTAATTATCAAGATCGCATAATCATCAAAGGGTTCTGTTATTCATCCACATGCTCGTTGACAACCTATCCTCATATGTGTTAAAAAAATTTATACATGTCATCTTATTAAGTAAACAATATTCATGAAGATGATTGGGGCATATTTGGCATCAAAATGAGGTTGACAGTTTGGAAATCATCATTCCATTTGTGGCTTAACGTAATTACCATGAAATGGCCAATGGTGTCCTCTCATCATATCTACATTTGCAAGTTTTAGTCAGAGACGGATACAAATGAACATCATCCCATGATCAATCCTTATGAATCATGTTTGAAGAAGAATGTTCCCTTGGGGACTCACCTATCTGTATTTTGCTGTAATATTCAGTTTACAAATGGAGTTAATGAGACACGTTGCATCCGATGAAATCATAGGCTCCTTTGTGTTGCCAAATCTGGCCTCAATCCTGTATGTTTGGGGATAGATCATTGGAATTTAAATTATTTGGGGACTTGTTACAGGACCTGTTGTCTGTAGCTTTTTTCATTTTCAAATTGTGGTGATAATCAAATATATAGAATTTAGAATTTTAAAACAAAACTAATGTTTTAAAATAAAAGAACAAATTAACCTGCTTGAGGTTTAAACCTTATTCTCAATAGGGATATAATGATTTTACTTATTGACCCAACATCGTAATATGGTAAATAGAATTTTAACCTTCAGTCGTAGTAGACGTCCTTGGATAGCTTTGGGTTAATGAAATAAACAGATGCTTAATGTTTGACCAATATCTTCTTAATAGATAATTCACGACCACATTCCAAGCTCCTCTAAAAGTATTAACGAAATAATTATTTCCCAACGATAAACAAAACTCACTGGCTCAACGCTGACACAAAATGTTGTCCCAAACTTTAAATGATTGTGGGTACCTTGACGTAGCGGCACAAGAACGGCCGTCATGACACTGTCTGATGTTGATGGTGGACATGCAGGAATCTCCTCGGCCTTGATATGCTCTCCAACACTGTATCGTTCCAGCAATGTATAGAGTCCTATGCACCATGCCATCGTCAGCAGTCCGCATACATACACTTCCCATTTAAAAATAGACACCAACAACATCCAGTGGTTATCATTATTTGACAATTTCTTATGGACTACCTCACAATGGGATTGGTACATGATATAAGGAAATGCAACGGCCTTGGATCTTTTAAGGGTGATTCCATAAGGTATGCCCGAAAGATCGACATCCTGAAAAAACAAACAGAGAAGGTGGAAATGGCTTTATGTGCAATTTTCCAGTGGATCTACGTTTGCAAACAGTTCGACTCAATATATTCTCTCCTTACATTTCGTGCTACCATGCCAATAAGACCGTTCCATGTTTCGGACAATTCACCCCAAGACTTGTCCGGTGGTTCGATCAGTTCATATCTGAAGTGAAAGTGAAACATCATGGCCATGTAAAACATTAGATACATCATGTGATTACAACATACATCTTGAATCTGAGTGGACATGGCCGTTGAATGGGAGGGACCTATAGGTTAATATCATTACATGTAATACTACTTTCGTTTCGATCAGGGTAGATAAGCAATTGTTGTTCTATGGTAAAATGGGCACCAGCGGTAACAATATTAAGCACAATACTGATAATAATAGTGAGGATGGGTATATTGTAATATGTACGTAAAATTCATATCTGAAGTGAAAGTGAAACAATTTGGTCAAGGAAAACATTGGACGAACCTATATGGTCATATCATTACATGTAATGCCAGTTTTGATTTTCAATAACACATTTCATTAGCGTGTCATAGCGACTGATTTACGACTTCCATTGTCTGAAGTACATTTGACTCCAAAGGCAAATTACCCTGTTGCCATGTCTCCATAACTTAATTGTCATAAAGTTTTAGGCGCCAATCCCCGTTGTTAATCCTCATCAACATTTCATTGTATTTTTACTGTCAGTCAGCCTGCACTAGCCTATCACTACCAGCTACTGGTTTTTATAGTAAAGAAATTTATTGCCTTAATAGATCATCCCCTGGACTGTGTCGGTTAATCACGCCCATATGTCCAATGTCCAAAGCAACGTCATTGTCTCTTTGTCTGTCCATTGTTGTTCATTACTATATATGTGTTACCACAACAGAGTGTTAGTCAAGCTTGGTATTCCGAGTGCTGGCGTAGGGTCGACCTCGAGCAGGATGTGCCGCTCGTAGGAAACGCCCTGAAGTGAGCTGGAGCTCCGCTCACCTCTTGTATGCCTGAGCTGGAAGGTCCGCTCATCGCTATGTTCGTGTTGTCAGAGCAGGTATTCCGCTCATTGTGCAATTGTTGTTTATTGTTTACATGTTGTGCATAAAGCGTTCCGGGACCGTGATTTTCTCCTTTATTCCCACAAGAGCTAATTCCACGTCAACATGCGCGTTGACAAGCGTATTGAAGGAATTGCTGTTATGGTTGTATGGTAAAATGACGATGACAGTATAATACTGATAAAAAAAAGTGGAGATCGGTATATTATTATACGTACGTAAAATTGAGATATTCGGCAAGGCTGTCAAATAAATCCTTGCAGACATGAGTGTACACAATGGAGCCATTTGTTGAAGAAGCTGATTTCCTGCAAAATTGATTCCACTGGAAGAGAGAATAATTGTCATCTAATATCAATACGGTATATTAATGTTTAAGCCAAATGCATGAGGGATGTTATTAATGGCTACAATAAACGTTTCCATTTTTCCTGAGGAGTTGTTTTTCATGTGAATCAGTTTTACTGAAACCTAAGCCCTTAATTTGAAATGTAAAATATAAAAAATTAGTTTATCAGCTATTCGGACTGAATTGGTTGCCTTTGAGTGAGTGAGTGAGTGAGTATGGTTTTACGCCGCTTTTAGCAATATCCCAGCAATATCACGGCGGGGAACACCAGAAATGAGCTTCACACATTGTGCCCATGTCGGGAATCGAAGGTTGCCTTTGAAAGATTGCTTTAAGTCCTTATTGGAATGACACCCTATCTTGCTCATAAATATAGCTTTGTCATAACTCTGTTATGTGACATAAATTATATATCTGCGTGTGGTTGTAGGTATTTACCTCCAAGACGCCAATTTTTAGTTTTCTTCCATTCAACATGAATGCTGTATTCGGGAAGAGAGGAGCAATGAAGGCGGAGTAAATGTCCCCGTTATTTGCCAAGTCACCAATTTTCGACCATTTTCGGTTGTTGGACTTCCACAAGAGAGTGCTGATTTTCACATTTGAGCGACCAGATGTGTTCTTTTCCTAATAACGAAAGTAACACACCCCTTTAGGGAATAAGTTAATTTTTGATATCAATGAAATATAATACTCAGTCAATACTGACAATTGCTTCATGTCTTCAATTATTTTGTACACGTCTAGTGTCAGTCTATGTAAAAGTGTTAACGAATATGCTGTAGCTGATTACCTTGACTGCTACTGCTATGTTGTCCAGATCAGCATATACTTCTGTTAATAATGACGGGTCCACATTCAGGAATAACCATTTCGAGAAATGACGCAGCACTGTTCCTTGTCCGCTTTCCTTGTCTTTTTTGGAGGACTTTGGAAGATAGAACAAATCATTAATAAACAGTATGATTACGTTTGTACGTTGGAATGGAAAGACAAGCTTCACTTAGAAACGGTCAAACTTATATAAAATGAATATCTGAGATACGTGTATTTTATTTGGCAAACGTACGATATGTATGATGCGTGGCAAGCAGTTGTCGATACCGTCACAGAAGACGACAAAGTTGAACAATTTGCGATAAATGTGGAGTTGGTTCTTCTGGAGAGTATTTTCCACTAAGCTGATCAGACTCTGTTCAAAGGCATGCACTTGGAAGAACATTACAGTCACGCCATGCTGTGTAGTCCAGTTCTCAATAGCGTCATGTATGTCTCTTCCTGTTCAGAAATGGGAACTAATATCATTACAGGAATACTATTAACATGAACAATAGGTAAGTGTGCTAATGAACACTAAAAACATATATTCAAAGACCAAAGAATCAACGATTGTTTGTATGCCTTGGAAATATCGGCCTTGTATTTGAAGACGTAGAGGAAGATTCGCTTACCCATAGATGAATGACCAACAAAAATCAAAGATGAACCCGGATGAAGAGACATCTTGCTTAAAAGGTGATGTAGTTCATATTTTCCAAGGGTTAATCTGGAAGGAGCTGTCAATAAATATTAATATTAAAACCACTATGGACATTAGTACCTTGAAAAAAGGAAATAACTATTAATGTATTTAGTGTGAACGTCTTGAAGGTATTCACATTCGAATTAGCAAAACTGGAAGCACCAAGTTTACGAACCAATAAATATGGACTAACGAATCATATAAATGCAATATAGTTTTAATGATACACATCACATCCTTTCTCTGGCACACACCTGAAAGGAAAGCCGCGAGTAAAACATCTACAGATCAAGAACGAGTAAAGTGTTCACTACATTGTCATTTAAATCAAATAAATTAATCATGTTGTTGTTGTTGATTTGTTGTTTAGCGCCGCACTCAACAATATTCCAGCTATATGAAGGCGGTCTGTAAATAATCGAGTCTGCACCAGACAATCCAGTCATTAATATCATAAGCATCGATCCACACAATTGGGATCGATGACATGCATCAACCAAGTCAGCGAGCCTAACCACCCGATCCCGTTAGTCGCCTTTTACGACAAGCATAGTCGCCTTTGACGGCAAGCATGGGTTGCTGAAGACCTATTCTACGCCAAATTAATCATGAGTATCATTAAAGCAACTCATGAGGGACTATTTGATGAAACATGTAAAGGTACTGATTATAGAGGTACATTATGTATCTGTTCCAGGTAAGGTTCATTTTAGCAGGGGGCGGTCGGGTAGCCTAGTGGTTAAAGCGTTCGCTCGTCACGCCAAGACCCGGGTTCGAATCCCAACATGGGTACAATGTGTGAAGCCCATTTATGGTGGCCCTCGCCGTGATATTGCTGGAATATTGCTAAAAGCGGCGTAAAACAAAACTCACTCACTCATTTTAGCAGACACAGTGCACAAAACTAATACAGTGTAATTTGAGTAACAATATAAAAAAAATATTTTAAAATTAATTTTCTACATACCTGTCAAATTCACGAAACGACTACAGGACAGTCCGACGAAAAGAACCAACTGACCAATTAGATATATGTACATGCGTACAACGTCCATGGCTCTGGACGTTTGAATATCATTCAAGAGGAATCCTGATACTACCTTTTTGGGTTTCAATAGATGTATGGCAAGGACAATATGCACCCATAACCTACAACTCATCAAACTGAGACAGACGTCAGCGAACATTGTACATTCTTGGCGTTCTGGCGCGTGCGTTCAATACTTCATCGTTCTTCATCAGAATCGTTTACAAATATTGACACAGCCATGAAGGCCATAGTCAGAAGCATGTGTCCAATTAAACTGGTATCGAAATGACAATGACGGGGTATGTATACTGTGTAAACATATCTTGATAGATGTACTACAGGACTATTGGTTATATGCATAAAAGTAGTTGGAGTCTCGATATAGCGTTGCCCATGGGTGTTTCAGTTATCTTTCGGTAGATGTGAGTAGTGTTTGGAATCTCTTGGAAAGCATTCTTTGTTTCCTTGTAATTGGGTGAGTGAGGAATAAATCAGAAACATACGCCTTCTTTCGATTTGCAGTTTTAATCGCATGTGTACATATCGCCAAAATCCACACATAATGCAGACTAATCGATAAATAACAGATATTTTTATTTGCAGGTAATCTTTAAATATTTGAAATGTATTATATCGCATCGGACGACACCAGTAATGAGGTTTAAATATTTCATTATAAAAATTATGCTTGCCATAGGTGTATGTTTTATGGAGATCTAGTTTATCAACTCCCAAGGACTTTTATTTTATCTTTTAGGATCATCTAACGATCAAATAGATAATCCAGTTCATCTTCATATGCAGAACGGTTTTTTTTCATTTACATGTTCATTACAAATGCCACATACATTCCAATACCATATGGTTAGAATAGTAGCATACAGTATGAAACCTTTCAAAGGCATATCCTATGTTTTAGATTCAAAAGAACAACATACATATTCTAATATACCAGCGTTCGAAGCTTTAGCATCCTTTAAATTCGCAGGTTTAAATATTTCAAAAACGAAACAAAATGTGTTTTCGTACAACAGAAAGAAGCGTGGTAAATGCAGATAAATGCTCTTGTGTTTTCGTTTGTGAAGCTTATGTCATAAACATTAACCTTTCGAGAGGATTATTTCGTGAAATGGCTGGGAATGTAATCGTCGTGACCGGGCACTGATAAAAGATACATTGGCATGATATGTAATAAACGTTATATCACCCGTTAGTCGAAAATGTTAAAATTCACCTGGTTGTGGTTTGCCCTTGCATGTGGGCCACCTCGTATCATTACAATTTCATTGTGATTCAACAAAATAGACTCTTTTCGTACAAATTTTCTATGATTATGGAAATGGCTTGAGTTGCTATAATTTATAGCAATATCAAGAAACAAGAACAAACAAATGCCGCCGTAGACGTTAACATGCTATTTGATTCGTCAGGTGTGAACGTCGTGTCCCTTCCAGTTCTATCCAAGAACTCTTATCAAAAAGCATATATATGCTTGAAATATATTATCCTATTGCTACATATGCTGATGAAGAGTATTTCAAAGGTAAGGTAAATATTTTGTCCTGTTCAACTACCCACGACCCGTGAAGATCCGGGGTAGAATAGGTCTTCAGCAACCCATGCTTGCCGTAAAAGGCGACTATGCTTGTCGTAAAAGGCGACTAACCGGATCGGGTGGTCAGGCTCGCTGACTTGGTTGATGCATGTCATCGATTCCGATTGTGTGGATCGATGCTCATGATATTAATGACTGGATTGTCTGGTGCAGACACGATTATTTAAAGACCGCCGTCAGGAATATTGCTGAGTGTGGCGTTAAACAACAAGCAAACAAACCAACATGTGTACACTGGGACCTGTATGTGTTCAAGGAAATTGACGTCCCAGTCTTCTCAGTGTTATGTCGTCATGTCTTGCCAGTTGCATTCCACTTATAGCATTGCGTGGCCTCTGAATGTGGGAAGAAAGCTCAAAGTGAAGCTGATTTTGAACGCTTACCACTTTGGTGAAACCCACGAGTATTTGTGTGGTGATTACAAACCTAGAAACGTAATCGAGGCGAACTCGGATTCGAACCTACATGTACAATCATAGGTTTCCGGCGTATCCAAGGGACGCAACTCTACACAGCGAATTGCGACGCCTTAGTCGACTGTATATGTGAACATCTGCTGAAAGTACACGAACGTCTGTTGGTCAGGCCATTTTCTATAACTTAATACTCATTGGACAATATTTCCTAATAAAAGATTTACCGTGTTCGATTTAGAATGTTCACAAGTAAGGGCTTCTTTGTACTCACAAACGTTAATTTTTCTGTTTCATTGAAATTGGATTTGATATGTCTCAGCCCTTGTGGGGATTCCGTGGTTGACTCTTAACAAAAAGTGTGACCTGGCCGATTGTGTGTCCTTATAGAAGAACGTAGATCGTGTCTTATTCTATCAAACACTTGTCGATTGTATACTGGCAGTTGTGATAAGCTGGAATGTCACAAAATAGCAGGAATGTATCAATAGTGTTAGTTTATCGTGTAGAGGCTGTCATTGTTTAGATACAAAATTACTTTGCAATTTCTCTTTCCGTCAGCTTTTCGGTAAATAGTTCAGTTGCGTGTTTGTACGTTCCATCAATGATGCATCAATGGAATCAGAACTCTACTGACCAAAGAAAATGAAGTTCATAAAAATATATTAATGTTTCTCTAATTTCAACAAATCTTTTGGAAGGTTTTCTCCAATATCATGTTGACATTGATATACTCGAAACACTGTTATAATCGGAATTCTACACGTTCACAATAGTTCTATAAGGAATTTGTCCCCTTTATATACAATTCTGTGTTATGTAGAACCTAATATGCTACTTCCCGCAACAACCACTTTCAGAAAAATCTTTTCTTAAATGGATCTGTGGTCCGTTAATATTAAAAAGTGCATGCCGATAGTAACATATATCTAACTTCATATCGCGTTCATAGACTTCATATCTTTTACAATGTGAGAATATTGTAGCAATGTTGCGGATTTAATTTATTATTTGTGTCGTTGTCCATGCATCGATAATCATACCTTGTTCCAAGTTTAGTATTACAAGTATCTGTGTCGTGTCTTAAATAATGGTTTATCAAACCTCTATCCGCGCAAGTGAAACGCAAACAGGAGACAAAATATAAATATTATCCTAAAAACAAGAAACAAATTAAGATATAGTCATAAAGAGTGAGTGAGTGAGTGAGTATGGTTTTACGCCGCTTTTAGCAATATTCCAGCAATATCACGGCGGGGGACACCAGAAATGGGCTTCACACATTGTACCCATGTCGGGAATCGAACCCGGGTCTTCGGCGTGACGAGCGAACACTTTAACCACTAGGCTACCCGACCGCCCCTAGTCATAAAGAAGAAAACGCAAAAAGGATGTTGCGTTTAGTGCCGCTTGAACAGTATTCAGTTACCACACGGTGTTTTAGCTTCATGTGAGAGGAAAACCCAAAGTGATGCAAGACTCAGACGTTTAACCGCCTTGGTGAAACACACATTTGTATGGTGCTGACAAACGTGGAATATTCATCGAGGCGGATTCGGATTCGAACCCACATTGTTTTTCTTTTTCTGGCGTGCCCTAGGGACACAACTTAACACAACGAACTGCGGCGCCTTAGAGAACTGGGCCACCCGTGCCCCCTGTCACAACTGAACATTCGATGAATGATAACATATTACATACTTCCACTTCTCGCAATAATTTTCAAGTTCCTTAATTTGTTTCTGTAGTCCACCAATAGCACTTGAAATTAACACAATATCATCTGCAAATAACAGAAGAAAGAAATGAACTATATCCGGGTGTAATTGTACAACATGTGTGCAGTTATTTTCATTTTGTGTTTATTTACAAAGAAAGATAATAAAAAGGGACTCAGTATACAACCTTGTCTTACTCCGAGTTCGATGTCTGTATAAACTGGTTTCTGACAAATCATGCTCATTCCTTACACAGGCTTTAAGAATGTCATAGTTGTTACTTGATAGATTATTAATTTTTTATAGCTTTTTATAGTGTTTAAAAAAAGTCCGCTTGTACTGGTCCGGACTAATGCCGATTTATAGTGGTAGCCAACTGAGGTACCATGCAGCAAATTAAAATGAATACCTCACTCAGACACACTATACTGACTCCGAGCCGACTCTTAATGCCGAGCGCCATAGAGGGTAACAACAAGTACCATCTTTAAACGTCTTTTGGTATGACGCGGCCGGGTGTCGAACCCCGGACCTTCCACTCTACGGGCGGACGATCAACTCCTAGACCACGGAGTTGGTCGGTTCAATGTCAGATTGAATACTAATTCTAAATATGGCAAGAACAGATCAGCTAAATATTGAAAAAAATATTGTTTGGTATCATATATTCCAGGTATTATATATCATTTAAGGTTCTGAAGCTGTCTAGGATTCCTCCCTTGTAATTGGTGAATCCAGAATCTCGTCCGAGAGTTCCCAATTTAGGTGATATTGAAACTTAACATGTCTATTATTTGTAGAATTTTGATCACTAATAGCATCAACAAATGAGAATAAAATCTTAAAATGGTTGGACAATTCGTTAATTTGAATGTTATTTCGTGCCAATTGTTTTGTGTTTAAACTTTTAAGCTAATACCAGAACCGTTTGGAGTCATTAATGCTGTTGTTTATAGTGTTTGTTTTAATTAATAATAGTCAATGCGTTTTTGTTTACAAGCAGCATTATATTTATTTCTAATGATTTTGTATTGTTCCAATGAATCTTTATCTTTACATTTTCTAAATTTATTTAAAGATCTACATCGTTCTGATTTTAACCTTGTAAAACCTTTCACATCCATAGTTTATTAATTTCTAACATCCTTTCCAATTTTGCTATTTTTTTCTTTTCATATCGAATGCAGCCAGAAAAAGAGCATCTGCAATATATTCAATACCTGTGCCAATACATGTAAATGCACAAATGTCTACTGATTGATCAAGGAGTTCTTAAATACTGTCACATACAATATTTTGTCAAACTGTTGTAGCTTAACCTTATCCCAAATAAATTGAAAAAACATTTTTCACCAGCATACATAAGATATAAGCCACATAAGACACAAAATATATTAACATCTGTTAAATCTATGAGTATTTCAAAAAGACTTTCTTGAAATATATTAACCCCATTTTCACAGCATAAGTATGGTTTCTTTTACAAGGTAGATGTGTTTGGATGTATATAGGCACAGATATATAGTAGATTTTGGACCATTTGAAGTAATCAGTGAACTGTTTTTTTATTTATAGTTTTATCCCCCAAGACAGTCACCCGCAATAATATGTTTTTCTGCTTCTTTGGTAATAGATTTATAATCTGGGAACACATGAAGTAGATGTACACTCTTCAAAACAAGAAACGCACAGGTAGTATATAGTTCATAAAATTCACACTACACAAAAGAATCAGGTATATAAATTGGATATATGTTATTGGAAAATGTTGGTGGCCTGATATTCGACAAACGGTGCGTCAAAACGCAGCCATTGTCGATTTGCGATGTCTTAAACGGCATTGTTTTCACACTTGTTCAAAAATGGCATGGAGGAAAACAGTAAAGCAAAATGCACGTGCAAGTTATGGCATTCGTATCTTGTGGTAGTGGTTATAAAAAAGGCAAGCTTAAGCCAATAATTTGTCATTCAATTGTCAACATTTTTCAAGTTTGAAAACCCCGAGACTCAACGCTGCCGATCGAAACATCGCCATAGGACGTGTCTAAACGTCAACGTCCACCGCCTTTGGGACCGATACACACAGTTCAATTCCACTCCATATCCTACCCCACGAGATTTGACTTGGCTGTGGTTAAGGGAAATTTGACTGCAAATCGCTACATGAATCAAAGTCTTCAACCTCACCATCTTCCAATCATTGACCGCCAGAGGGAGCTGTTTCAACAGGACAACGCTCCACCGCACAGCTCGTGTAACGGTAGACTACCTTCATAATGTCAACATCAACGGCTTGCCCTGGCCGTCGAGATCTCCTGATCTCAACCCAATCGAATACCTCTGGGATGAACTCGATCGACGTGTACGTCAACGTCAGAACACGTCCCACAACTGACCAACGCGTCACAAGGAGAAAGGCGCAGAATTCCAGAGGACAGAATTCGTACACTTATCCAGTCAGTCCCGAGGAGATGCAGAGTCGTGATTGCTGTCCGGCGCGGTCACGGGAGATACTGAGTTCAGCGCAAGCTTCTGGCCTTATGTGACATGATAAAGAACAGTTTTCAATGCCTTTGTACAACGGTATCATGTGACTATCGAGCTCCAAAATTTCATGCTTTATCTATTATATTAAGTTATATACGTCGACTTTATAATAAATTTACTAAAACTCTACCTGTGCGTTTCTTTTTTTTTGAAGAGCGTATATCATCAACCCACGCTTCAGTTATCCCAACAATCTCCAAAGATTGCATGTAATTTTAAAAATCGTTATCTGTTATCTCATGTGCAATGCCAGATATATTCCAAAATATAAAATTCACAGTATTATCATGTATATCATGAGAAATTCATGTTTACATTCAGTTTATCAACGTTAGTGTCTCTTTGATGCGTCGTAAAATGATGATTGCTTGTGTCCTGCCCCTGCCCCAACCCTAACTGAAATGTCTGCCATAGCGATGTGACGCGGATCTAATATAAGTAATTTACTATCAGAAATCTAATGAAATCTGTAGCATTTTTGTGAAATAGTTTTTAATGAAAAATTCAACTTTGAAAGTAATTCTAAGAAATTGAAAACTTAATCTCAAAAAAACATTTTCTTACAACATTAAATCAGTTGTCACTACTGTTACAAAAAAACTAAGACAAATGAGACTGGAAAACTTATGCCAATCAGTCCAAACAAAACTGTCAAACAATGTCAAACTTGAATATACATGAATATGACAATTTTAAAACGCCATTATCAATACAATTTTGTCAAAATTTGTTATAATCTCTAAATCTCTTGTCACCATTGTTACCATTAAGTGTCCCTACTGTTACAAGAATTAAAAAAAACAATTACTGTTGGAATCATGATTATGATTTTGAAAATGAATTCTTGAAATTCAAATGAAATAAAATGGTCAACTGTCCAACTATCAACAGAAGGCAGGTCCCGATATCATGTAGGGTATTGAGACTTAATCGTCGTATTATTGGTCACACGTTAAAACAATGCCATGAACTAACATTATCGATATCCTTGCGATGTTGCTTATGCTTAAACGCTACTCGCAGCTGCCTGAACATAATCGACAAGTGTTTAATAGACACACAATCAGCCAGGTCACACGTTTTGGCCAAGATGTTCTAATTTCAGTCATCTGATGCGAGAACCATAAGGAGAGACGCCAGCCTCGGAATCACCACAGGGGCTTTCACATTTCAAATCCAATTTTAATGAAAGATATGAATTGACGTTTGTTGTACACACAAGCCATAGTGACGTGGATGCATAGAAAAAGAAGAAGAAAAAAATGAAGAAAAAAAGAAGAAAAAGAAATTAATTTATTATTATGTCAAATGTTGCATAACAATATACACACAGAGAACATTATACATCACCCGGCCTGGAGGCCAATGAGACACACGAATACAGTGAAACAGAAGAAATATAATACTTAATAAATGGTATACAAATATAAATATTGCAAAAAAAAAGCACCGACAAAGAGATGATATACGTCTATTATATATGCCAGACAGTAGTTCGGCAAACTTATTGTTCGTCATTAAATATACGACCTGTTCAACGGGTATCGACTGTAGGAATGATGGATTTACAAATGCTACATCATTCCACAAGTCATAACTTAGGTCTGAATAATAACAACAAAATTCAAGGAAATCAACTTCATCTTTCATGCCATTACGTGTACAGAATTTACAGGACTACAAGACGCAAACATCTTCCAAATTCTATTCCTAATTGCAAAGAACCGCCACGATATTTACTGTAAGTGATAAGCTGAAACCATTGAAGTCATTACAACTGACAAAACTGCGACTTCTGTGTCATTTTAACATACCGGTCCCAGTGTATACATGTAATTTACTCAGGAAGAACTATTTTCGAACTTTTTCAATAATCATGCGTCTTCTTCCGTATTTTTGCCACAAGATAAAAGCATAAATATGCTGCTTGACAAGAGTTCTTGGATAGAATTCAAGGGGACACGGCGGTCTTACGTCACGCACAGCGTGTGTTCTTCGGCTATGGCGACATTTGTGAGGTTTTAGTTGTACTTTGTTCTGGATATTGATGAAAATAAAAGCGACAAAAACATTTCCATAATCATAAAACCATTAAATTCATTGTATCATGAAAATGTGTTCAGGAATCATTATCAAAATCGCGGCGCCTTAAACAACTGGGCCGCCCGTGCCGCCCTATTTAATTTTAGAAAACATCTATGCTTATTGAACTTATATGAAGCACAGTTACGTTTCCCGTTGGTATCTTTTTCATTGACATTTTAAGAGAGAAAAATGAAGAAAAAAACAGTATGAAATGTCAACTCTTCAAAGGAATGAATGGAATGAATTTGTGACGTAATGAATTATGGATGTTATATCGTATTTTTCTCAACAATGAACTACTGTAACGTCATATGGCTTTAATTTACCAGTCAGCATTGAGAATCGATTAATGACACATGTAAAAAATAATTTCACCCGATCATACTACCCTTATGAGTAATATATGTAAAGTAATAAACAGGCCGAAAACAGTTCACGTTCGTATCAATACCAAGAAACAGTGCAGTTCAGATCTATAAAATTCATGTTGGTCATTATTGTTTCAGTTACGCAATTCGTCATGATTATGTGATCCTTCGATCTGTTTATAGCAACTTCTGTTATTTTTTGCTGCATATATGAGTCATGAATATTCATATTATTTGAATAATATTTTATGATGGATTTAGGATATGGTGGTTGATTTGGTTAATTTGTGAGATATGGATATCTTTACATAATTCTAAAAGTGATGTCCATAAATATGTCATTTTGTTTGTGTCCTCCGTATGGTATACACATGCAGGTCAGAGACAAAGGGTACTGAACCAAATTATGCTTATGTCATAGTGGAAACCAATTAAATAGTTTTCTTGAAAACTTCATTATCCAAAATAACTAATAGTTTCACTATGTTTCCAAATTGCACCGAAATTCTTGGTCCTCTCTCTGTTTAATATATTCAACAAACATTCGGCGTATCCCTTCTAATCACGATTCCCACTCCAGGCAGTACGTTCAGTGCCCAGTGCTATCTATAAATGTCAGTTATTACTCCCCACGTCGCCACATCTAATGCTACACATGTACGTGATCCACTACGTTATGTAAAAGATCCCCATTCAAAACTTGACCTGCAGTGTCACACGGCCCAGATTATCAACAGGAGCAGACAGCTAGTCGCCACATCACCAACAACTATGTTGACGATGAAACATCGCCGTCCGACTTTCTGCATCTCTGTAAGTGACAGATCTAGTCTGCGCACCATCACAATCTGTTTCGACCATTATTCACATACACTGTACCAACAAAACACTTCTACTGTCGTCTTAAACTTCACCCGTGAGTTTTGTCTTCTTTTGATGTCCGATACTATTCCCTATATGAGTTGTAACACGTTCTCGTGTTTTATCGGGGCGGTCGGGTAGCCTAGTGGTTAAAGCGTTCGCTCGTCACGCCAAAGACCCGGGTTCGATTCCCGACATGGGTACAATGTGTGAAGCCCATTTCTGGTGTCCCCCGCCGTGGTATTGCTGGAATATTGCTAAAAGCGGCGTAAAACCAAACTCACTCACTCGTGTTTTATCAGGTGAACAATTGACTTTCCTTTGCATGTGTTTGTGACAGATTCAACCGGTGGTGCAGGATACGCTCACCTTTTAGCAAACAGCTGGTATAATCCCTTTTGATTGTTCTTCATAAACACATGCTTATGATAAAGTCGGAATCCTGCAATCTACTCTGTTTTAGCAGATTTTCTTATGAGTGAGTGAGTGAGTGAGTGAGTGAGTTGGGTTTAACGCCGCTTTAACAGTATTCCAGTTATATCACCGCGTGTCAGCTTAATGTGGGAGGAATCATAGGTTTCTGGCGTGTCCAGGGGACGCAACTCTGCACAGCGAATCGTGTCGCCTTAGACGACTGGGCCACCCGTGCCCCCAGATTTCCTTATGACTAGGGAAAGGGTTCCAAATGGTGGCCAACCGATGCCTCGACAAACTTAGAGATTGTATATCTCTCGTGTCATTGATATGGCAATGGTCAGGAAAAGCCTTCATCGTTTGCCAAACCCTGTGTCGTCGTTTTTCCATTTACTTCATACTTCTTAGTTATATTAGTTAGTTAGTTTGGGTTGTGTGTATCACTCGCGCAGACCAAATTGAGAACCACGAGATTCCTATCACGTACGTCAAAACATCGATGATCCTTTCAATACCCCGTATGTTTATTCCCCCTGCTCTGATTGACCTAATGCTCACCGTGCATCTGTTGTTCATATTTCCTTGATGTAAAGAGATGTTTTTCAATGTAGCCATAGAAATGGGAGGTTTTGCAAACACACTGATATTGATTAATAGCTCGTGCCCTATAGTATAACGGCATTTGTTTCCGTGCTTTTTCAAAAAGCCAAGAGGGAAGTGAGTGAGTGAGTGAGTGAGTGAGTGAGTGAGTGAGTGAGTGAGTGAGTGAGTAGGTGAGGTGCAATGGAGAATAACAACAAGACCATTGCACTTATTTTAAGATGCACGCGCGCACGTGTGTGTGGCTGCTTGTGCCGGTGGAGACGGTTTTATAGTGCTAGCACACAATCACACACACACGCACGTACGTACGCACGCACACACACATAAAAGATTACAAGCTAAAGATGAGTACAATGGCCGCTACAAAATCTTTACCAGTTCGGTGTTTAACTCGAGCAAGTAAATACATTGTTGCATGATCTAAACTATATGTACTGCTATTTGGAGGCAAGTAAGTGTCTTTCGAAGTGATTCATGGTGGGTTTGTTGTCACGGTGCATGCTTTTTGTTAAAGCATTGTAAGTGCATTGTAGATTTAGATCAGAGTCCATTACGAAATCACTGTGGGACAAACTATCAAAATCGTTTATACAGACAGCACAGAGATACAGCAAGAAGCAGCAGCTTCTTTGGAGTGCACTTAACTGAACGCTAAAATGAAAAATATAGTGTCAGCTATGATTACAGTATCTAATGTCCATGTTTAGATTTCATTGTTGTTTGTTTGTTTGTTGTTTAACGCCGCACTCAGCACTCTTCCAGCAATATGACGGCGGTCTGTAAATAATCAAGTCTCGATCAGACAATCCAGTGATTAATATCATGAACATCGATCCACGCAACTGGGATCGATGACATGCATCAACCAAGTCAGCGGGCCTGACCACCCTATCCCGTTAGTCGCCTCTTACGACAAGCATAGTCGTCTTTTACGGCAAGCATGGGTTGCTGAAGACCTATTCTACCCCGGATCTTCACGGGTCTGGTTTCATTGTACTAGTTTGAATGAAGGACACACATCTGTATTTATTACTGGCTAAAAACTTCAGCCGAAAGAAAAAGCCTTTCAGAAATAGAACAATCATTTCGACCACTCAATAAATAAAGAAACATCAACCTTTTCATTATCAAAAGCAGATTCTGTTGTACAATTCAGACTATTAGATATGCGCGTGTTTATGAACCATCAAATATTGATGGTACCAGGTGTTCGCGAATAGGTGAGCGTATCCTGCACCACCGGTGGCACCTGTCACAAATACATGCATGGACTGTCAATTGTTCATTTGAGGAAAAAACGGGAGCATATATTACAGGTCAAAATAGGGATTTGCATCGAAAACTACATGACATCGGAAGACAAAACACCGAGGTGAAGTTCAAGACGATAGCAGACATGTTTATTGTTGGTGTGTGAATAATGCTCCAAACGGTATGATGGTAAGCGAGTGACAGTACGCACTCCAGGGTGAAGTGAGGTGAGGTGAAATGAGGTTGAACGTCGCGTCCGAGATTAATGCACTCATATAGCGACGTGCATGTACGCGTGTGTGTGTGTGTGTGTGTGTGTGTGGCTGCTTGTACTGGTCCGGACTGATGCCGATTTATAGTGCCAGCTTACTGAGATACCATGCCGCAGTTTAACATGAATACCCCACTCAGACACAGTATACTGACTCCGAGCCAACCAGTCCTTGTTTCCCCTTAATTCCGAGCGCCAGACAGGGTAACAACAAGTACCATCTTTTAACGTCTTTTGATATGACGCGGCCGGGGATCGAACCCCGGACCTTCCGCTCTCCGGGCAGACGCTCTACCACTAGACCACGTAGGCGGTCCCCTTCAGGACGATGGGCCAATGTCCATGGTGCGGAGACCCGCTCTGTCTTTCACACATGCAGAAAGTCGGTTGACAATTCTTCAACCGTCGATGTAGTTGTTGGTGATGTGGCGGCCGTAGCAGATGCCGCGACTAGCCGTGGAATCTGTCTGTTCCTGTTGAAAATCTGGACGGATCTCTGTCTGACAACGTGGGTCAAATTTTTAATGTAGCGTGTGTCATCGATCCCAATTGAGTGGATCGATGCTCATGATATCAATCACTGGATTGTCTGGTTCAGACTCGATTATTTACAGACCGCCATCATATAGCTGGAATACTGCTGACTGCGGCGTTAAACAACAAACCAACCAACCAACCAATCAACACAGCGTGGTGTGAGGTCGGTGTAAGGGTACTGTCCAGAGGGGGCTAAGGATTAGAAGGAAACGCCGATTGATTACTGGACATATTGAACAAAGGAGAAAGATTTTCGGTGCACTTTGGAAACAAAGTGAAACAATTAGATATTTTGGATAATGAACTTTTAAAGAAAACTATTAAGTGGTTTCCATTATATCATAAACATAAATCCCATGTGTATACCATACAGATGATAGTGAGTGAGTGGGTATGGTTTTACGCCGCTTTTAGTAATATTCCAGCAATATCATGGCGGGGGACACCAGAAATGGGCTTCACACATTGTACCCATGTCGGGAATCGAACCCGGGTCTTCGGCGTGACGAGCGAACGCTTTAACCACTAGGCTACCCGACCGCCCCCATAGAGATGATACACACAAAACAATATATAACTCTGTGCATAGATTATCGAATTGTGTGTACAGATCCTTAAATTTCAAATTAACCCCATCCAGAACTATATCATCATTCCATCACATAAGGTTAACCATTCAAATAAGGATAAATATTCATGACTGGGCAGCAAATAATAACAAAACTTAAAATTTAACGTCGAATCGGCATTATTTCAGCGAGTAAAGACAAATAAATACCATGACGCAATCAAAAAGTCAGTAATGAACAACATCAATATTATGTACCCGAACCACACTGGTTCATGGTCTTGCTGCAGCAGTGAACTGCCATGTTTTAGGCCCGTGTAAAAATACTTTACAGACATTATTACACCAAGCCCACACATTAACATCCGGTTTCAGCAGCCCCATGCTCGTCGTAATAGGCAATGAACCCCGTGATGATCAGGCCAGCTCGGCTGACACATGCCATCGTATCCCATGTTCGTAGATCGATGCGCATGATGTCAATCACTGGATCGCCTGGTTCAGACTTGATATAATATCCGTGTTTATTTATATAAAAACGAGGTGCATTCTTCATATATACAAATTCCATATTTCAGATATTATTATTATACACTATTCTGGAACCCCGTGAAGATCCAGGTTGGAAATGGTCTTAGCTACCCATGCTTGTCATAAGGGTCAACTCAACTAACGGGATCGGGCGACTTGGTTGATGCATGTCACCGAGTCCCAATTGCGTAGATCGATGTTCATGATGTCCATCTCCAGGTTGTCTGTACCAGACTCCTTTATCTACAGTCCGCCGTCCCATAGCTGGAATACTGCGATAAACCACAAAGAAAGACTATTCCTGATTGTGGCCCAGTCGTCTGAGGCGCCGCGATTCGCTGTGCAGAGTTGCGTCCCTTGGGCACGCCAGAAACCTATGATTGTGGGTTCGAATCCCGGTTCGCCCCGATTATGTTTCTAGGTTTGTCAGCACCATACCCGTGCTCGTGGGTTTCATCGAAGTGGTAAACGTCTGAGACCTGCATCACTTCGGGACTTCCTCCCACATGAAGCTGACACGCCGCGATATAACTGGAATACTGTTCAAACCGGCGTTAAACCCAACTCACTCACTCACTCATGAACTGGGGACCAAACTGTTGTTTGACGATTTTGGGACCGTATTTTGTCCAACGTGAAAGCCACATTTTATGTAAACTAACGTACTGTATAACACATTTGCTTGACCTTTTCCAATCTTTATTATCACAACAAATCAATTCCATTCACATTTCAGGATACGAATGATTATATTATATTTCCCGCATTAAATCCCGTTTTACAATAGTAGGTGAGGTGCGGTGAAATGGGGTTTAACGTCGCGTCCAAGATTATTGCACTTATATAGCGACGTGCATGTACGTGTGTGTGTTTGTGTGGCTGCTTGTACTAGTCCGGACTGATGCCGATTTATAGTGCTAGCACACTGAGATACCATGCCGCAGTTTAACATGAATACCCCACTCAGACACAGTATACTGACTCCGAGCCGACCAGTCCTTGTTTTAGCCCCTTCATGCCGAGCGCCAGACAGGGTAACAACAAGTACCATCTTTTAACGTCTTTTGGTATGACGCGGTCGGGGATCGAACCCCGGACCTTCCGCTCTCCGGGCGGACGCTCTACCACTAGACCACGGAGGCGGTTTTACAATAGTAAGGTGTTCGGAATTTGACCTGATAGAGTATGTAGTACCAGTGTAAATACATCTGCAATTATTACCCCCTTGACAAATATAGAACCAGGCGACTGAATTGCAAATAAAACAGGATGTCATACAAATGTCAACAACATTTCCAAATATCATGTCAAGTTTACTAACACATGCAAACTTTGCAAAGCATGTGTGTACATTACCGTTGACTTGAGGTCTATCAGCTCCTTAAATCGTTAACGAGTTTGTTCAATGTTTCAGATTTCAGTCCTGTGCCATTATTTCGACTCGCATGAATTTCCGACATACAGTAATGTTTTATCGATTTGTCCCTGAAGTCATGCATCATTTAATAATTTACGCGAGGAGCTTGAGAACATTCCTTGCAGTGAATAAAAGCAACAAATTTCTTTCCATATTCATAATAATTATGAAACACCCACGCCAAAGAATATCTCCATGATCCCCCGAAACAGATTTTATGGGAGTAAAAGGCAACGGAGCGGAAATATCAGTCATCGCGAAAAGGGAACATATGTCCTGTCCTAGCGGTAGCATCCGTCACTCACACGATCTTACAAACACATAAAAGGAAAGTCACGTCTACATCTGGAACAATAAGGGGACATATGACACAAGCCAAAATCGGGAATTGCACCGGACATCATTTTGGTCACTGATACCACATATTGAGAAATGTTCTCCACATGTCTACAATACGCCTTTATGAACACTTTACCGAGGCCTTAAACGTGTATTAGTGTGTAATTTATTCATGCTCAGATACATGATTTTTGTACACTGAAATCATACAGAAACTTTGCTGGGATTTTGCTGTTGAAAAATGTACGTTTTTTCGATGTTCGGTGTTGAACCATTAACTACTGACACTGTTTAAGGTATATTATACTTTTAACTGTCTGTGATGCAGTCGAATGAGCGAATAATCAAATGACAATACCTCCCATGTAAATAAAAGTAAACAATTATTCAAATATAACGTCACAGCTATCGCAGACACGGAGTGCCACATGTGAATCTTTCGATTAAAATGGAAAGAGTAATACGGTTCGAATCCTACATAAGTACTGCATGTGAAGCCCATTTTTTTATGTGGATATTGCTGGATTATTGCTATCAGCGGTGTAAAATCATACTCACACATTCCCTCCCTATATTTCAAAAGATATGATCAAGTATTTATTATGCTTTTTGGCATAGAATATGAAAAGTATTAAGAAGGATATGTCTTGAGAAGTAGAAGGTCTGGTATGGTGCAACACCAGTTACTGATACGTTTTAACTGAAGAAGCATAGCAAACTAGAGAAAACTGGGCGATAAGACCCTTTTTAAAAACAAGTTCAATCATTGTTTAATCGATATTTCAGGATACGCTCGGTTACTAGTATACTACTCAAAAGAACTTTAGGATCAGCAGATTCTTTCAAATTACTATTGTTAATCTGTAATGGCATGAAAGATAAACTATAGTAATAGAAAATAAGCGGGTGATCCTTAACTTCTTTTGAGTAGTATATTATGGCTTATGTACTACTCAAAAGAAGTTAAAGAACACCCGATACTTTCATATTACCTTTGTTAATCCGTCATGGGACTTTCCTATACCAGAGAAGAGTAATGTATGCTATGGCATGACATGACAGATTAACTATAGCGATATTAAAGAATCGGGTGTTCTTTTACTTCTTTTGAATGGTACAGTTTAACTGGATTTACCGAAGCCATGAAGATGTCATGAAATGTAACTGTAACTAACAGTAACATTCATGTTTTCATTTTCATAGAATAGTCAATCAATCCTGGTTTATTCGGTAGTTTAGGAAACGTTCAATTCCTAAAATAGTGATGGCTACTGTAATTCCTGATACACACATTGCCCAGGCACTCCGCAAGTTACTCATGTCAACCTTCGTCATTGCGGGTACATCTTCCTCCCGTTTTGTGCTGGACCATTTTCTTGCCCAGGCTTCCAGCATGCCGTTATCATATAGACGCATAAGTCTGGAACAGTAAGGTGTAGCATTTGTAGTACTACTGCTTAAGACTTCACTTTAAGACTGTTTGCGGTTATCGGGGTATAAACGTAAATAACGGTAACTTATTTGATCATAAACACAAACAAATGTCAACAACAATTACAATCAGTGACATCTTTCAGCGCAATCATTCAATCAATCAATCAATCAATCAATCAGGAAACACTTGTGCGTTAGTTGACGTGGTCTAATTTCTTTTCAGGTTGTAGAAACATAAACGTAAAACAATTGTAGGTTAGCCGATCAAATGCCGCAGAATCACCTGCAATTTATTTATGATTTAATACCAATAACCTCTTCAATAAAAAAAATCATTACATGTTAATCTCTTTCAGAAGGGATTGTATTCACTCGAGTACATTAACATATATTGTACAATTTGAAACAAATATTATATCAAAGCATATATTCCTTAATGGGATAAATTTCTTTCGCCTTAGACTGTCATTTAAACATGAAACATGCGTTTTTAGTACTTACTTGTCTGAAAATAACTCCGCAAGGGGTGAATTGGCAGGAAAGGGTAGGCTTAGAAAATATGGACCAATACTACATTTCATCCTTCTGAGGTTAAAAACCGTCTTTTCTATACCATTAGTCTCGGTTGAACCGGTAATGTATGCATAGTAGCCGGACTGTAGGAGCATCCTATGGTAAAGATCTTCGTCCAGAGAGTTTTGGATATTTGCAGATCGGGAATCCAAGGCTTTTGTCCAGATTTTCTTACTCACACTATCATTAGAATACTGAAAATGGTTCGGAAAATAGACTTATTGGAAGTCACCTGATAGACGTACGTTGCGGATATGTCTCTTTTTTACATCAAATCTTTTATACAAAAGTTTATATATTTGGATGGTTAATCACGTTCGGGACATAAAAGTTCTCATCTATGACTTCCTTCGATGTGTGTCTTTCATGTAATATGACAAAGGGGAACCGGAGTAAGGTCAAAGACAACACAATAACACAGTTTCCTAAGGAACTATGATTCTTACCTTGAAGATTTCTTCAGTAGCTGTCCCTTTTGTAATGATAATCTTGAAGTCATCATTTTCTGCAAGCTCTTCCATCGTATTGAAGGGTATTTTTTCTTTTACCACTGATACAATTGCAAAGAGATTGCCCGTGTAAACTGCGACAAAGGTGATGCAAAACAACCACCAGCTTGCGTAGAATATGCAGCCAGGTATGGTCTGTGGGAGATGCAGCGAACCTGTGGATATTAAGTCTACTACACAAAAGAAGTTACCGAAATCCCTATGCTTTCATTTTACAGTAATTTGCAAAAGCTAATCTTTCGAACAAGAGTTACCTCCCTTTGAACAAAATGCCCTGCAGCTTACGTTACAATGCCGTAAATACAATATGGTCAGTTGTTTGTACCCACATCGAAAGAACACTGCCTGTATCTAAAGCCCAAAACTACACACACACACACACACACACACACACACACACACACACACACACACACACACACACACACACACACACACACATATATATATATATATATAATATATATTTATCATATAATGGGTAGGTTTCTCGGCAGGATAAAGCCAACGGATAAAAACGATATCCGTTGGGGTAATATGCGGATAGAGATGCAAATATCAAAGGTCAAGTAGGAGTAGGACTACTTTCACTGTTTATAAACAAACATGTCGTCGCCTTCGTCATTCGACGATCGAGTCAGAATTAACCATCGGGAATCTGGATAAACTACAGGGATAAGTGCTATCATTATCAAAAGAACAGTCTAATATACTGAAAATCAGTGTCTAACTGTGACGTAGCTAAGGCATTTTATAAGTTTGGGCAACTTGGGAGATATAAATTTCGAAACAGTTTTGCGATGGCACGAAGCCTAGCCAAAGCGGGATCAGTAGCCATATCTGTGCTTGTAGACCTCTGCGGCTTGAAACCTTCTCCACAAATTAAAATAGTTGGATTTGGCCGAAAAATGTTGGAATTGTTACCTTGTTTCGTTTTGACGCTGTGTGTACATCTGGCTACACTTCTTAACGTTATGACAGGACAGACCGACTGTCAACAACGTCTGACCGTGGCGTCTCATAGACTAGGGTTAGAGAACCTCCCTTTGACAAAGGGCAGTTCCTCTAGTGGACAGACCGATGGATTGCCGCGAAAGGCAATTAAAAACAACTGTTGTTTTGCGTAGACCTTCTATATGTTGCTTCGCCACTGTATAAGATTTCGGTTGGAACTATATTGGCTACTGTCACTGTCCGACTGACACATCACTTACCCTGTGACGTTATAAATATTAATGCGCGCAGGAAAACTCGCAATGTTTCGGTCATGTTTGTGAGAGAGGGAAAGTGATTTTAAAGTACAGAATTAAAGAATGATATTATGTGATAAAGAGGTTATCACGCTTGTGTGTTTGGGGATGGGAAAAAACCTGTATTAGGAATAAACACTATGTGTTTAGCTCGCCAAGGCTCGATAAAGACAATGTTTATTCCTAATGCAGGATATTTACCATCCCCAAACACACTCGCGTGATAACCTCTATACACACACACACACACACACACACACACAGAGAGAGGCACACACGCACGCACACACACACACACACACACACACACACACACACACACACACATATTGCGTAATGAGAGAAGCTGCATATGGTGAATGCATAGGCTCTTTTGTGTCGTGTCTTGTATAGCTCTATTTGCAAATTCTGGAGATAATTAAATATATCCCAGCAGAAGTAGAAAGATTAAAACAAAATGTATTATTGGGTTTAGAAATAACAAACTAATAACATCCTTGAGGTCAAAACCTTATTATCATAAAGGATATTATGATTTGACTTATTGGCCAAACAACTAAATTTGGTGATAGCACTCAGTTGTAGTAGACGTCCTCTATTTCATGGATAGATGTGGTTTATTGAAATTCATACCAGTTATTTTTTCCCCCAAAAAACATCTTAATTGATTAATTGTGGACCACTACTGGAGAGGCATTAAGGAATGATAAATACTACAATGTTAGACCAACGATAATATAAACTCGTTGGACCAACTCTGACACAAAATTTTGTCCCAAACTTTAAATGATAGAGGGGTACCTTGACGTAGCGGCACAAGAACGGCCGTCATGACACTGTCTGATGTTGATGGTGATGGACATGCAGGAATCTCCCCGGCCTCGATATGCTCTCCAACACTGTATCGTTCCAACAATGTATAGAGTCCTATGCACCATGCCATCGTCAGCAGTCCGCATATATACACTTCCCATTTAAAGACAGACACCAACAACATCCAGTGGTTATCATTATTTGACAATTTCTTATGGACTACCTCACATTCGGATTGGTACATGAAATAAGAAAATGCATCGGCCTTGGATCTTTTAAGGGTGATTACATAAGGTATGCCCGAAAGGTCGACATCCTGAAAAAACAAACAGAGAAGGTGGAAATGGCTTTATGTGCAATTTTCCAATGGATCTACGTTTGCAAACAGTTCGACTCATTATATTCTCTCCTTACATTTCGTGCTACCATGCCAATAAGACCGCTCCATGTTTCGGACAATTCACCCCAGGACTTGTCAGGTGGTTCGATCAGTTCATATCTGAAGTGAAAGTGAAACATGTTGGTCATAGAACATATCAGGCTCTTCATTTCTTCACAACACGGACCATGAATGTGGGTTGTAGGGGACAGACATTACATATGATACTAGTATCTTTGAAATATGACACTAGATTGGCGTAGTTAACCAATTGTTCTTAAGAATGTATGGAAAAGTTATCAATACTAAACTTTATACTGATATAAACAAGGGTGAGTTTATTGTTATACTTACGTAAAATTGAGATATTCGCCAAGGCTGTCGAATAAATCCTTGCAAACATGACTGTACACAGTGGAGCCATTTGTTGAACAATCTGATTTCTTGCAAAAGCTTTGCCACTGCAGAAACAAGTTTTATCACGAGAATAATTATCTTTTAACATTCATTAGTTATGTTTATGTTTGAGGGAAATGCATAAGAGATGTGAGCGTTTCCCTGTCACTTGAAAATTTCCATGTGAATCAGTTTTACTTAAATTGAAACACGCACAATGTTACAGTATAGTAAATCGGGTTTTGGTGTTATTTAGATCGTGTTGGTTCCTTTGAAAGAGAGTGTTTTTTTAAATATCATCACGACTGTCAAATATAGGTTTGTCCTTACTCTATTATGTGATATAAATTATCAACAAGCGTTTCAAATAATTATCTGCATGTGGTTGTAGTTATTCACCTCCAAGATGCCAATTTTCAGTTTTCTTCCGTTCAACATGTATGCCGTATTGGGGAAGAGATGAGAAATGAAGGCGGGGTATATGTCCCCATTATGTCTTAAGTCACCGATTTGCGACCATTTCCGGCTGTTGGACTTCCACAAGAGAGTGCTGATTTTCACATCTGAGCTACCAGATATGTTCTTTTCCTAAAAACGATTGAAACAAACCACTTTAGGAGATCCACTTATATTCAGTGTAATAATCATATTCAGTCAATACTGACAATGGTTTCAAACATTTTGTACACGTTAGGTGTCAGTTGATTTTAACGTCTCAACGGATATGTGCTGTAGCTGATTACCTTGACTGCTACTGCTATGTTGTCCAGATCAGCATGTACTTCTGTTAACGGCGGGTCCACATTCAGGAAGAACCATTTCGAAAAATGACGTAGCAGTGTTCCTTGTCCGCATTCCTTGTCTTTTCTCGAAGACTTTAGCAGATACAACAAATCATTAATATACATCATGATAGCGTGTTGTATGTTGTGATCAAAAGACAAGCTTTCTTTAGAAATAGCCAATTGAACTAACAGGAGAAATCAGTATTTCTACCAAACGAATATCTGAAATAGGTATATATATTTGTGATGCGTGACAAGCAGTTGTTGATACCGTCACAAAAGACGACAAAGTTGAATAATTTGCGATAAATGTTGAGTTGGTTCTTCTGGAGAGATTTCTCAATCACGTCGGTCAGACTCTGTTCAAAGGCATGCACATGGAAGAACATTACAGTTACGCCATGCTGTGTAGTCCAGTCCTCAATAGTGTCATATATGTTTCTTCCTGTTCAGAAATGAAACCGTGAAATAATAACAGGAACACTATAAGATGTCGAGTAGGCAAATTTGTCTTGATTGTGGACACCAAAAAAACATAATCACAGACCACAGATTCAACGATGGTTAGAATGCCTGGCAAATACATTTCTTGAATTTGAAGAAGTAAAGGAAGATTCACTTACCTATTGATGAATGACTAACAAAAATTAAAGATGAACCCTCTTGCTTAAGAGGTGATGTAGTTCATTTTTTCCAAGTATTATTCTGGAAGGTGCTGTTTAATAAATTTTAAGATGAAAACCATTACGCACATTTGTACCTTGAAAAATGAAATCACAATGTATACATCTAGTGTAAATGAGTGAGTGAGTTGGATTTTACACCGCTTTTCTCAGCATTCTCCCAGCAAAAGCACAGTGGATATATTTAGCGTGAATATCATAAGGGTTGTCATATCCGTATTAACAAACTTGAAAGTACCAAATTTAGGAACCAACGAATGTACACTCAAGAATCGTACCATCTTCTCTATTATCTATGATACATATCACATAGCTTCTCTGTCTACTATGTTCCCAGGCACATCCCTCGCGGCATGTTGTACATTGCAGATAATGGTTTGATTTACACGATTATTCATATAGAAAACATGCACTTACTAAGATTATAACTACATGTATATTTCAAATGTGGGGGTAACGTCACGCCAAGGTCCGTTTTCCATTCCCCATGTTGGTACAATGTGTGGAGCCCATTTCGGGTGTCCCCGTCGTGATATTGCTGAAACATTGCTGAAAGCGGCTTAAAACCATTCCACTCACACAAATTTCAGATGGGAAAAACAACAGCTGGCATTAAGAGAGATAACGGGAGAAGGTTTATATTACAAGACTGCAGGGTAAAGAAAATCTTAATTAAAAGCTGCTACTGTAATCAAATTTCCATGTGAATCAGTTTTACTGAAACCTAAGTCTTAAATTGAAATACGCACAATGTTACAGTATAGTAAATCGGGTTTTGGTGTTATTTAGATCGTGTTGGTTCCTTTGAAAGAGAGTGTTTTTTTAAATATCATCACGACTGTCAAATATAGGTTTGTCCTTACTCTATTATGTGATATAAATTATCAACAAGCGTTTCAAATAATTATCTGCATGTGGTTGTAGTTATTCACCTCCAAGATGCCAATTTTCAGTTTTCTTCCGTTCAACATGTATGCCGTATTGGGGAAGAGATGAGAAATGAAGGCGGGGTATATGTCCCCATTATGTCTTAAGTCACCGATTTGCGACCATTTCCGGCTGTTGGACTTCCACAAGAGAGTGCTGATTTTCACATCTGAGCTACCAGATATGTTCTTTTCCTAAAAACGATTGAAACAAACCACTTTAGGAGATCCACTTATATTCAGTGTAATAATCATATTCAGTCAATACTGACAATGGTTTCAAACATTTTGTACACGTTAGGTGTCAGTTGATTTTAACGTCTCAACGGATATGTGCTGTAGCTGATTACCTTGACTGCTACTGCTATGTTGTCCAGATCAGCATGTACTTCTGTTAACGGCGGGTCCACATTCAGGAAGAACCATTTCGAAAAATGACGTAGCAGTGTTCCTTGTCCGCATTCCTTGTCTTTTCTCGAAGACTTTAGCAGATACAACAAATCATTAATATACATCATGATAGCGTGTTGTATGTTGTGATCAAAAGACAAGCTTTCTTTAGAAATAGCCAATTGAACTAACAGGAGAAATCAGTATTTCTACCAAACGAATATCTGAAATAGGTATATATATTTGTGATGCGTGACAAGCAGTTGTTGATACCGTCACAAAAGACGACAAAGTTGAATAATTTGCGATAAATGTTGAGTTGGTTCTTCTGGAGAGATTTCTCAATCACGTCGGTCAGACTCTGTTCAAAGGCATGCACATGGAAGAACATTACAGTTACGCCATGCTGTGTAGTCCAGTCCTCAATAGTGTCATATATGTTTCTTCCTGTTCAGAAATGAAACCGTGAAATAATAACAGGAACACTATAAGATGTCGAGTAGGCAAATTTGTCTTGATTGTGGACACCAAAAAAACATAATCACAGACCACAGATTCAACGATGGTTAGAATGCCTGGCAAATACATTTCTTGAATTTGAAGAAGTAAAGGAAGATTCACTTACCTATTGATGAATGACTAACAAAAATTAAAGATGAACCCTCTTGCTTAAGAGGTGATGTAGTTCATTTTTTCCAAGTATTATTCTGGAAGGTGCTGTTTAATAAATTTTAAGATGAAAACCATTACGCACATTTGTACCTTGAAAAATGAAATCACAATGTATACATCTAGTGTAAATGAGTGAGTGAGTTGGATTTTACACCGCTTTTCTCAGCATTCTCCCAGCAAAAGCACAGTGGATATATTTAGCGTGAATATCATAAGGGTTGTCATATCCGTATTAACAAACTTGAAAGTACCAAATTTAGGAACCAACGAATGTACACTCAAGAATCGTACCATCTTCTCTATTATCTATGATACATATCACATAGCTTCTCTGTCTACTATGTTCCCAGACACATCCCTCGCGGCATGTTGTACATTGCAGATAATGGTTTGATTTACACGATTATTCATATAGAAAACATGCACTTACTAAGATTATAACTACATGTATATTTCAAATGTGGGGGTAACGTCACGCCAAGGTCCGTTTTCCATTCCCCATGTTGGTACAATGTGTGGAGCCCATTTCGGGTGTCCCCGTCGTGATATTGCTGAAACATTGCTGAAAGCGGCTTAAAACCATTCCACTCACACAAATTTCAGATGGGAAAAACAACAGCTGGCATTAAGAGAGATAACGGGAGAAGGTTTATATTACAAGACTGCAGGGTAAAGAAAATCTTAATTAAAAGCTGCTACTGTAATCTACGTTACCAGTCTTTTATAACCATTTTAATGTATCTACAGATCAAGATGAGTAAACTATTGACTACATTGTCGCTTAAATAAACTTGGGTATCATAAACATTAACAGTAATCCCTATACCAACGTGGTGTGATTCATGTACAGACAATGCACCAAACTAATGCAGTGTAATATTAGTGAAAATATACAAAATATTATGAAACTGATTTCCCACAAACAACATATTAAAAAATTGATTTTCTACAAACCTGTCATGTTCCCGAAACGAGTACAGGACGAACCAACGAAAAGCACCAAATGACCAACTACATATATGTACATGCTTATAACGTCCATGACTCTAAAGGTGTATATGCCATTTAACTGTAATCTTTATACCATCGTCCCATTGTCTACTTACTGAAGGAGATGAAGGAAAGGTTGGGTTAATTAGATGCTATTATCATTTAAGTTGTTTGTTTTATGTACATGGATGGCTGGGTAAATATGCATCCCTGTAAGCTACATCTGATCGAACTGAGAGAGAAGTCAGCAAACTCTACATTCGTGGCGAGCTGGTTCAAGCGTTCAATACTGCATTTTCCTGTGTTTGGAATCTCTTGCATAAAATAGAAAGCAGTCCGTGTTCTATCGTTACTGAGTGTGTAATGCGTAGATCAGAAAACGACACATATTCTTAGTTTAAATTGTAGGTGTACACAGATTCATGTGACGCTAGAATCCACACAGATCAATCGATAAATAACAGGTGTTTTTAACTGCAGGCATATTTTAAATATTTGAAATGTATAAAATCAAACAATCAATATCATGGCATGCGTCAGCATAATGAGGTTAAAATATTTTATCATTTGATGGTCTTAGGTCTTTGTTTATCTAGCTCTGTGGATAGGTTATTGTAAAGATCAAATAGATAAATCAGCTTTTACAAAGACCAGATTCAAATAACACGTCGTTAGAATGGTATCATACAGTATAGAACCGTACAAAGGCAAATACTATGTTTTAGGATCAAAAGAACTGCATACATATTTTACTATCGAAGCTTTAGCATCCGTTATAATCGCAGGATGAAATATTTCAAAAACGAAACAAAATTTGCTTTCTTATAAAAAATCATACTGAATGCAGATAGATGCTCTTATGCTATAAACATTAATTTTAAGACGATTATTACAGGAAATGACTGGAACGTAATCGTCGTAGTCATTCACTGTTCAACGGACCTGCATTTATTCAAGGAAACTGGCAAACCAGTCTTGCCAGTGTTATGAGCCTCTGTATATCCACGAGAGAGAGAGAGAGAGAGAGAGAGAGAGAGAGAGAGAGAGAGAGTGTGTGTGTGTGTGTGTGTGTGTGTGTGTGTGTGTGTGTGTGTGTGTGTGTGTGCGTGTGTGTGTTGGAATTAACGGCCCTTGTACAGGATTCCACTTCAATCAAAGCCTGTCAGCCTAATGTTTGAGGAAAGCCCAAATTAATGCTGGTCTTAAACGATTACCAAATTTGGTGAAACCAAGGAGCAGGGATTAAAAACATGATCGGGACGAACCGGGATTCGAACCCATGATCATAGGTACATGTATGATGCATATGAAACCTAACCACAGTGTATGTAGGTAAGGCAGAAGCTTCATTGCAATTTGTTCACCGGACTACAGCTTTATGTAAATCATCCGTGGCACGAGTAATTATAGCAACGTGTTCGCATGGCGTTCTATTTAAACTATTTTATTTATTTGATTTGGATACACTTTTATTTAGCATTGTTAGATAGCAGTATCAATAGGTTCATTGTCTGTTGAACGCATGTGATTTGGAGATAACTTGAGCGCCACATTCCTTCTATTATTGTCGCCATGTGGTATCCAAAGTTGCCCGAATGTAGGGCAAATCAAACAGTTTGTCGACTGTAGGACAAGTGAGGTCATACGGGCGGAGTTGCAATTAGAAATGGGCGTGGCAAGCCTAAAATTACAACACCTAAACAAAATCGTCTCATTACCTTAATTTCACTTGGCTCTAGATTTATATCTGCTCCGGCGATCACTTGAGAATTCTGTACAATAACAGGTGGGCGAATTCAAACATCTACCACTAAAAGCCGGCTCTGTGCAGCCCGACCGAAAGCAATGCGCCCGGTGAAGGGGTAACCCTAACAGCTTACCAAAGACTGAGGTTGGCTTGTCAACACTAGGGACGGGCTGTGCGCAAATGGCGTTACACCATGTTTACAGACGAATGAAGGTTTATGCCTACGATTCGCAGATGGCAGAAACCGTTGCTGGCGACGTAGCTGCGAGCAGTTTGCTAGGGCAACACTTCGATACCATGTTTGGCATAGGGTCGGAAGTGTCATGGTGTGTGGCGGTATCACACATGATAGGCAAACTGATTTGGTTATTGTGAATGGACATTTGACTGGCCAGTGATATATTGAAGAAGTTTTGCGTCCTGTCGTTGTTCCATTGGCTAGAATTATCGGCAGAAATGTTGAACAGCAAGATGACAATGCCTGACCACAACGTGCACAGTTCGTCACCGATTATCTCCAACGAGAAGGCATACGGAGATTGGACTAGCCCTCTAAGTCCCCTGACATATCCCCAAATAGAGAATTAGTGGGATGTTCTCGGGCGGAGTGTGTCCGCCACAGCCCCAGCACCCGCCAACGGGGCCCAGCTTGGGGTATGGAGGAATGGCGGGCAATACCCAGGGCAACCATATGCAAGGTAATTAACAGTATACCATCAAGGTGATGTGCATGTATCGCCCGAAATTTTTTTTACAGATATTTACCTTCATTACACCTGTCGTTTCATAATTGGATTCCGTTGTTCCGTTATGTCGGTAGTATATATCTTGATTTGGCAATGAACTCCAACATGGTCCAGTCTCCTCAAAGGAGACTCAGAAACATCCTTTTCCAACGTCATTCCAACCAACAAACAGTGTCCTATGTAAACTGTGAATGTGAAATACTCCTCATCTGAAACAGCGACCTGGAATTAAAGAAGTTAACGCCAAATGAATCATGCACGGGTGAAACTCACGACTTACGAACTTTTGTATTTCATATTTCATAGAGTAAATAGCAAACATTATAAAGCATTAAGTATTTGTACATGGCCAGCAAATACACAATTCATATCACTTCCTACGTCCCTCATACATTGCATATATACATGCCAAAACGAGTCAAACACCCACATCCAACAAATCCTAAAACATATTAACATAAGTCTAGGAAAATCAAGCGCTCGCTCGCAAAAACCCACTGTTAACACCAATATCACAACGCATACTAGATTATATAAACTTACACAACCTAAACGGCTTAAAACCAAACCAAACAGCATCTTCACACCCCCACCACACGAGCATATATACATGAAAAATAGCCAATTTGGTGACCCATATACACAGGCGGGTCATCTGACCCAGGCCCAAAACACACAGGATTCGGCATCCACATTTCCCAACCCACAAAAAAACCTAAATCCTTTACGCTCCCAAACAACCACTCAATCTTCACGGCTGAACTAATGGTGATGGCTACATCCTAAAACAATCGCCCTAAACTAATATACGAAATACTTAAAAGCTCCAACCAACCCAGTAAACTTGACCAACAAATAGAATTGTTATGGATCCCTGCCCACGTTGGAGAGTTCGGAAACGAACACCCTGACAAAGAAGCCAAAAACAGCCCTAAAACTATCAGGAGTAAGCCTTAACCTACCAATATCCAAAAACTAAATTAAGAGCATCACTTAGAAAAAAGAAATCCAAAAGTGGCAAAACTCAAACTGCAAACTAAAACATATGCTCCCAAAGCCACTAAAAAAAGTAAAGATTCATCATAAATCCAAACACAATAATTACACTACAAACATGTCACACAAGACTATACGCATACATTGTATCTACATAAGATAAAGAAACACAAAACCGGTAATGCCCACAAGTCTGATCTTTTTGACAAAGAATGCATGAACTGGTTGAGTGACCTCCTCCCATCAGCGTGAAAGGATTACCCACAGAGGAGAAATAGATTTGAAATCTACATGCTGATAGGGATTCACTAACAACTTCCTCTAATTATACACTTATACCCTTGTTGTCCCGTACATGCATGGTCACACCCTGTAATTGTTAACATCACAAATCCTATCTATAGTCAGGCAGTCTATGTATGTTTCCAATTTTCTCTAATAGTTAGTGGTAAATGCACACATCCTGAGACGCCTCCAAACGTCCAATGTATAACTCAAAAAGTAATATTCCAAAGCAATTACATTTGATGTTGATGTATCCACTTATACCGGTAATAAGCTTACCACATACAGTGTTACGGAGAGGTTCCTTTATGTAAAGATCAAACTGCTGAGTTTAAAATGCACATGATAGGAAGCCGCAATCATTATTCGGATATTAGATATAGATATTCACATGGACGCCACGTCGTTTAGCATATTCAAATATGGCATCTTGCACTGTTTTTAGTGGTGTATCCGCCCTTACATACTAAAGCACAAACCGTTTTGTTTTATATTTTGGTGAAACACCTCTAAAAGCTCTTGACCATTCACTGTCGAATCTCACAGATCTCTGAGCATGGCCTTCGTGTTGTCTATGGCTGACGTCACCGTATCCAGTTTCCCTGGTATGGTCATCACTGGCGCTGTCATGTTGAGTAGGAATTGTACACATAGTGTCATTGTCTCCATCCTCCTCGTTCTCAGTGTTGTCCCCAATAGTATTCTCGTGGTTAACAGTAATGTCTACAACACTTGGAGTTTTAGTTTTGTTGGTTTCTGCTGTTCTGATCAGAACACTGTCAGCCTCATTGCCTGTTTGTGCACATGAATTCCCAGTTCTGAGCAGCGGGGGGCTTTTATTTGCTTCAATAAAGCTTATTGCGAGCTGTAAACTTTACTGTGTCTATTTTCCCGTCTATAGCGTTGGTTTTTCGTGTCAGCTAACTAATATTGTCTTTCAGATCATTTTCAAGGTGGTGTATCCGTGAATCTTTCTCACGTAGTTGAGAGACTAGTATCCGTACGTCTCCATGTAGCTTGAGCTCAACGTTTGTAGACCTTTCTATCTCTCTTGACGCTGTTATAAGGTCGCTGTTCTTCGCTTCGGTGGTACGCTTCATATTCCTGAGTTCAGTGTCTAATTGTTTATGTAATTCTTCAATTTTTCTATCCATGCTGTCGTGACGGTCGTTCGCAGAATCCCGCATTTCCATTATTTTGGTATAGATTAGGGTCAAAAGATTAGGGTCTTTGTGTATCCTGCGACCTGTCTCCGGGTACGCTGGTGGGACGTGCGTTTGGTTTGCCTTTGCTGAGTACTTGTTTTTCCAGTATATGAGAGGGGATTGTGTGTGTAATAAAACCATATAGGCAATATACATCAGACGCATATTTCTCAATCACAGACGTCCTGGAATGTTCTCTTTGTATCAGTTTATCCATTGGGCAAATGTAAAAATCACAAACCCTAACGAGATTCTGTCTACGTGGTCACACCCGGTGATTATGAAGATCTAAAATTCTATCAACAGTGAGACAACATGGCTGTTCATATTCATTTCCAATATCCTCATAGAATTAATGATAAATATTAGAGTCCCACACAAAACGTTCTCTTAATAATTCTTACAAAATACCAAACAGAAAGCGAGATGTGGGAAAATGGACATATTCCTTCTTGAAATAATAAGACATAAGTAGTGGTGACTGTTCTATCATAATTGTACTATCTAAAGCATACATTTGGCGAACGAAAAATGTTATATTTCACCTGGAACGACTCACGTGGGTAAAACTTAAATCGAATCTGTCCGCAATCCACAAACAATCACTTCATTAATGGCGAACATTTACCATGGAACCGTCATCCAGAATAACGTTGAACATACTGTCTGTTCCTTAAGATCGAACAACCGACAGCACCCGTCCCTTCAGCTGACCATCAATTTTGACTCAATCATTCACTTTTATAGCTTCGATTGCCATTGTGATACGATAGACGATAGATTCAGCGTCTGCTATATGTACTTCAAGTTTCATGTTTATTATTTCTAATTAATGAATATTTTCTTATCGGTACATTTTGGCTGTAGCCATTTGGTTAGGTCATGTGATGTATCATGTGGCCGACCAAAAACAGTTCCGTGTGTACATGATGATATTAAACAATGTGTAATATTTCCCGGATGAGTAATAAACATCTATAATCACTTGCGTTTCTTTCTTGTTTTTGCAAGTATATTCAGAAGACATATTCACGCTAAATCAGGCTCGCACGTCTGGGATATTTATGAGGAAGAGAAAATCACGCTAAATCTACCTATGTAGGACATTTATGAGACACGATCACGCTAAATCGGGCACAGATGTCAAGTATGAAGACACAATAATGCCAAATCAGTCACTTTAATCACGTTTGTGTTATTTATGGAACTCGAGCATTTGGCTGTGTTTTAAAACAGCAACGAGAACAATAGGTTCTCTATGTTCGTTATTTAGGATTGGAACATTATCCTAGTTAAAGATTGTAAGTAGGGTTTCGTAAAGCATCCGCATGTTCCGGAAACGAAACGTGACGGACGGACGGACAGCATCCATTTATTTAGTCCACTGCCATTTCGGGGCAGGGGATAATAATGCATATTTCAAAACACATTCATGAAGATATCTCTCCTCGACCTTAAGGTCGTGATTCACAGTTTGCACGTGCACGCCCAATTTTGTTTCTACGTTACCGTGAGCAGTAGACAGCGTCTGATTTTCCGAAGACAAGACTGGGATAGTATTCTGTTCTCAGATGAGTCCGGGTTTCCTCAGGACAGCTATGATGGTCGTGCAAGGGTCTCCAGGCGTCCAGGGAACGTTTAAGCTAGGCTTGTGTTATTCAACGTTGAGGGGGAAATGTTATGGTATGGGGTGGCATCTCAACTTATGGGACAACTCATTTTGAATGGCGTACGCTAACGGGACGACATCGTTCGAGATCATGTTCTACCCTTTGTGCAATGCATGGACGTAACGTCCCTTTGTAGAAGGGTAATGCCCTCCCACACGTTCCACGTGTTGTAACAGACCTTTTGAGGCAGCATAACATTGCTCTACTGCCATGGCCGGCTGTTTTCTCCAAATGGAACGAGGCCTACGACAGGACCAGAACCACCTGGTAACTCTTGCACGTTTAGGCCAGTGTTTGGTTGACATTTATTTTCAATACGCCGCCACTGCCTCGTCTGTATCAACGCAATTTGTGGTCAGACCCGATATGGATATTGTTAATTGAGTTGTTACACCATTTAGGGTGTGACGCTCTGCCTGATGTTAATAAATTTGCTATGACCAAATATTATATGTTCAATAGCATAACATTTACAACATTGATTTAATAAATTTATTTATGTCCGCCAGAAAAGATTACGATTTAGTAGGAAACGCAAATGGACGCAAATGAAGACATTTCTTTTGATTATGGAAATGGTTTCAGCTGTTAATGATACATATCTGGATATTAATACTTTTGGTACAAGTACAAAGTCTGTGACAAAGAGGGTCGGCGGGGTAGCCTAGTTGTTAAAGCATTCGCCCATAACTAATCCACTCACTCACTCAACTGTGATCAACATCTAGGCAAGGGACCTATTTATTGACCTACTTATTGACTGAAAATAGAATAATAACATCAAACCGTCTTCTCCAAAACGATTGCAAACCTATCAGGCTGGAGTGTAAGAAACTACATCGAAACGTCGCTCCTAATAGTAATAAAGAAGTTGTCAATCAATATATCGTATCCATGATTAGTATTCATCGAGCCTGACCTCCTGATCCAGTTAGTCGCCTCTTCCGACAAGCATGGGTAGCTGAAGATCCATTCTAACCTGGAATTTCACAGGCCCAATGTACAGTATGCAAGACTAGGCCGATGGAACTGCTGGATGATTTCGATAACTTTTTTTGTATTTTTCCCATGATGGAACTTTCCAAAGAATTTAAGAATAAACGGTTTATTCACAAACTATCAGGCTCAAATTTTCAGTTTCATTTCCGGAAATATAAAACGCCAAGGCCAGAGTATAATCGATTATCTACTTAAACCGATTCCATTGGGTGTAAAAGGCAAAATAAAAGGTTAAACTATATGAATGGATCACTGAAAATTTGGGATGACATGCATGTCCTACCCCACCGACAGCACCCGCCACTTGCACAACTTACATAAAATGTAAGTGTTTGTCAGTTGACTGACGCTGAACAGCAGTACTCCTGCCATGCGACGGCGGCATGTTAACATATAGCTTGTACATGCTTGTCAGTTTCTCAGATAATGGATGTGACATTAGGCATGTGGCTAGAGGTGACGGGTCTCAACATACGTTAGTATGTTTGTAACTACTTTTAATTTAACGCATTGCAGGAAATTGGGGAAAAGCTAATGGCTCTATTTGACTTGATTTCAAAATTAAATACTTTAAAACAGGATGAAGGCCCTACGTATATGCAATTACTTTATTTAAAGATAGAAAATAACTTGGTGTCATTCTCTTGTAACTGAAAACGTGTGTCGGGATGAAAAATCTTGTAAATAAGATAGAATGGGGACCTCTCATTGTTTATTCCCCCTGCAGTGTTTTATTGTACGATAAACAACTCGTCGTTTATTTCTTAAATTACTTTATTTAGTCACGATATGGCTGAAATATTGCAAATGTCACTATAAATCTTAACTCATTCGCTCATTACCATACAATTTCTAGAATGAAATGACCAAACCTTCTATGAATTGTGCCTCTTTGAAAAGGAATTTCAAAATGTCGGTTGCAGTTGATCGTGTTTTGTTTGAGAGAGCGTGACCTTTTGTTGACATAATACACCCATTAGCGTCACTTGCATGATAGTCATTAAATTAATTGGTAATTTTATATAATCTTATTTGGCAGATCATTGAGACTGTCCTCTGTGGTTGACGTTTTACATTATGATTAATAGGCACTTCATGTGAATAAGTAATAACTGTAATAACCTTTAAATACATTGGAAATAAAAAGCATTACATTCATGTGACATTTTGTTAGAGTTTACTCTGTTGTGTATTAATGTAAATTTTAACATTTAATGGTCAACAGCCAAATTTAAAGTTATGAGCAACCTTGTGGTGGTGCTAATACAATTAATCATTTTTCACTGCCCCAACATCTTCTGTTAAGGGTGTATACACTATGACTTTTCACTGCCCCAACATCTTCTGTTAAGGATCTATACACTGGGTCAATTCACTGCCCCCAAAATTTTCTGTTAAGGATGTATACACTGGGACTATTCACTGTCCCCAACCTCTTCTGTTAAGGATCTATACACTGGGACTATTCACTGTCCCAACATCTTCTGTTAAGGATCTATACACTGGGACTATTCACTGTCACCAACATATTCTGTTAAGGATCTATACACTGGGTCAATTCACTACCCCCAACCTCTTCTGTTAAGGATGTATACACTGGGTCATTTCACTGCCCCCAACATCTTCTGTTTAGGATGTATACACTGGGACTATTCACTGCCCCCAACATCTTCTGTTAAGGATCTATATACTGGGACTATTCACTGCCCCAACATCTTCTGTTAAGGATCTATACACTGGGTCAATTCACTGCCCCCAACATTTTCTGTTAAGGATGTATACACTGGGACTATTCACTGTCCCCAACCTCTTCTGTTAAGGATCTATACACTGGGACTATTCACTGTCCCAACATCTTCTGTTAAGGATCTATACACTGGGACTATTCACTGTCACCAACATATTCTGTTAAGGATCTATACACTGGGTCAATTCACTGTCCCCAACATCTTCTGTTAAGGATGTATACACTGGGTCATTTCACTGCCCCCAACATCTTCTGTTTAGGATGTATACACTGGGACTATTCACTGCCCCCAACATCTTCTGTTAAGGATCTATATACTGGGACTATTCACTGCCCCAACATCTTCTGTTAAGGATCTATACACTCGGACTTTTCACCAACATCTTCTGTTTAGGATCTATACACTTGGACTGTTCACTGCCCCCAACATCTTCTGTTAAGGATCTATACACTCAGACTGTTCACTGCCCCCAACATCTTCTGTTTAGGATGTATACACTGGGACTGTTCACTGCCCCAACATCTTTTGTTAAGGATCTATACACTCGGACTATTCACTGTCCCCAACATATTCTGTTAAGGATCTATACACTGGGTCAATTCACTGCCCCCAACATCTTCTGTTAAGGATCTATATACTGGGACTATTCACTGCCCCAACATCTTCTGTTAAGGATCTATACACTGGGACTATTCACTGCCCCCAACATCTTGTGTTAAGGATCTATACACTCAGACTGTTCACTGCCCCCAACATCTTCTGTTAAGGATGTATACACTTGGACTGTTCACTGCCCCCAACATCTTCTGTTAAGGATGTATACAATGGGTCAATTCACTGCCCCAACATCTTCTGTTAAGGATCTATATACTGGGACTATTCACTGCCCCCAACATCTTCTGTTAAAGATCTATACACTCGGACTTTTCACCAACATCTTCTGTTAAGGATCTATACACTGGGACTGTTCACTGCCCCCAACATCTTCTGTTAAGGATCTATACACTCAGACTGTTCACTGCCCCCAACATCTTCTGTTAAGGATGTATACACTCAGACTGTTCACTGCCCCCAACATCTTCTGTAAAGGATCTATACACTTGGACTGTTCGCTGCCCCCAACATCTTCTGTTAAGGATCTATACACTCAGACTGTTCACTGCCCCCAACATCTTCTGTTAAGGATCTATACACTGAGACTGTTCACTGCCCCCCAAAATCTTCTGTTAAGGATGTATACACTGGGACTGTTCACTGCCCCCAACATCTTCTGTTAAGGATCTATACACTCAGACTGTTCACTGCCCCCCAAAATCTTCTGTTAAGGATCTATACACTGGGACTGTTCACTGCCCCCAACATCTTCTGTTAAGGATGTATACACTCAGACTGTTCACTGCCCCCAACATCTTCTGTTAAGGATCTATACACTTGGACTGTTCACTGCCCCAACATCTTCTGTTAAGGATCTATACACTCAGACTGTTCACTGCCCCCAAAATCTTCTGTTAAGGATGTATACACTGGGACTGTTCACTGCCCCCAACATCTTCTGTTAAGGATCTATACACTCAGACTGTTCACTGCCCCCCCCCCCCCAAAAAAAATCTTCTGTTAAGGATCTATACACTGGGACTGTTCACTGCCCCCCCAAAATCTTCTGTTAAGGATCTATACACTGGGACTGTTCACTGCCCCCAACATCTTCTGTTAAGGATCTATACACTGGGACTGTTCACTGCCCCCAACATCTTCTGTCGCCACATAACAGATATTCTAATTGTCTTTGAAAATGTTGATTATACTGTGTGACCAAACTTTCTCCAGTACTACACAACCTGCTATAAAGTATTACAAGCTCAAAAGCTAAAATTTAAAGTGCCAAACATATTTCAACTTTTCCATAGGGATGCTGTTTGTTTGTAAGCTGCTTGTTACTAGTTTAACGCAGCAATATTCCAGCTATAAGAAGGCGGTCTGTAAGGAATCGAGTTTGGATCAGACAATCCAGTGATAGACATCATGAGCATCGATCCACGCAATTTGGATACGATGACATGTATCCACCAAGTCAGTGAGCCTGACCACCCGATCCCGTTAGCCACCTCTTACGACAAGCATAGTCTCCTCTTACGGCAAGCATGGGTTGTTGAAGACCTTTTCTACCCCGGATCTTCACGGGTCAATACGGGATGTAATGCATGTTGAACACACTAATGGGGGTTGGGGAAGGGGCAGTGACTTTCCAAGTCTTTATAAGTACTAGTTGAGAGTTTGAAATAAAATAATAGTCATTGTGATACTTTATAATCGAATGTTTATTAATGTTTGCCGACCAGCTCTGTCCAAAATTACTACTAATTACTGCGTCAAATATTTGTGAACTTACCAATACTTTGACATTAGATATTATGTGTTCATTTCGGGAAGATGCGTAGATCAGTCAAAGAACACTAACAACTACTACTACTACTACTACTACTACTACTACTACTACTTCTACTACTACTACATCATAACAATAAGTCCGACGATTACAAAACTAAACATTAACGCGTGGCACACTTTGGCACCAGATATGCATACTTGTTTACTACAAATGTATATTCCGCCTACAGGAATGTTTGGTTCGTTGGATCTGGTTGGTTAGATGTATATGCCAATAAACCATTTTAAAACAATTGGTCCAAAACAACATGGAACAGGAGGTTTTATTTTACATTAAATATGTCTGCAGCACTACCATCATTTCGTTTATTTATAAATGGTATTGACAGTTTTGTCGTTATTATCGTCACCTGATTAAATGGTAAAGTTGAAAAATATTCAAGACACACGTCCCAATCAAAGGTTTCAAAGGCAAGCTAGAACATATTCTGGAAAGTCTTTGTCAAACAGTCAAAGGCAATGTTGAAATATCGAAGCCACCCATTGTGTTCCATTCATGTTCAACAAATTACTGCTAAAATGCAATATATTGTGGTACATATCGCAATACATAAAAAATTATTGCAATAAATTACAATATGAAATTCTGGTCAAGGCACATCACTGTTGACAACCTATTATTCTTCGAAATTCCATGGGGATATTAGGTAGTAGTCAGTTGAGTGTTCACGCCCCTTTGAACTGTAAATGTCTCAGTTGAATGTCTCTCCCTATTGTTCCATCAAATTAAGTCGTTATACAGATTTATAGGAAAGTCGAATAATTGTGGGCGTATTATTACTCTTACTCTTAACCTTTTAAGTTGACACAGGACCTGGATGGATGATTACTCTTGCAATTGAAACAAATTGGAAAAAACATTATCTTTTCTGAATACTTCTTATATAAAAACCTGGGATGTTCTGTGACATCGAGCACATCGACTGCATGCTGCCAGGATGAAGTTTGTGATGTGTGTTGCGGCTGTTCTCCTCTCATCTGGTAGGTAACCATTATATTGTAGCATGTTTCAGTATGTATACATTGCAGACTAAAGGAACGAGTTGCATACCATAAGCATGCCAGCCAGCACATAATGATCGTTGATTTAAATCCCAGATACATCCTCACTATAATCCTTACCAAGCTACCTCATTACACTGGTATATAACAGAAAACTGTTAAAAGCGGCGTTTAACATCACATGCAATGATTCCGTCGATGTGGTCACTTTGTGTGGACGCTAGTAGACATATATGTGTCACAACTTACTGTGTTTCTCGAGAATGCATAATTGTCAACAACTTTTGGGGGGATCTAAAACAATTCTTAACGGATGTACAATACTGATCAATTTACGAAGAAAGAAATTCTTTTGGGATGCTTAATAATATCTTTCTTAATAATATTGTAATAGCAGCAAAACTACACATTGACATATGAGTATAAAATGGTTAAAGGCCTGCTTCTCCAAATTCATAAAAGTTGCTCATGCTCATGATATCGTCGGAATCGTACAATCGAGACTTTTGTTGAATACGGAAAGGTTTTTGTCGCTTTTATTCAAGTTTCCTATCATGTATTTTACCACCAGCAAAATTGTGCGATACATACTACATTATATTGAAGTCTTGTGTATTACGGCAATAGTACCTTCGCTGACAATTATATCCTTCTCTGTGTGACCTTCCAGTGTCCGGTCTAGAGTGGCCTACGAGGAGAGAGATTGTACCAGCTACATCTAGTGCATGTCAGAACGTTTATGCACAAATATTGGGGATCATGTTAAGACCAAGTTTTAGCAATCTTATCGAAGATGGCAGACTGAGCCTTGATTGCAGGTTAGTATCGTAATTCGTTAATAAAATCTTTTTAACAATAATTGTTAAGCTGTTTCCTTTCAGAGAAAGTAATCGTCAACCTCTGACGAGGGAGTAACTAAGTTAAAATTTAACGCCTCATCGGCATTTTTCCAGCCATATTGCGACGAGTCCAAGTTAATAAGTTTAAAATTGAGTCATTTATGCAAAGTTATATTTAAAAACAATTTATGAAACATATTTGAGCATGACAATATCATGTATACATTTCTAAAACACGGGCTGTAGGCCACCGGTAACCAAAGCTAGGCCACCTCGCTGGGGATCATGGGGACTTACAGTACCTCGGCTTCCTGCATGATACCCAAGCACCCATCACTTTAGCTACTGGTGGTTGTGCATAATACTAGCCAATATTAAAAAAATACTCAGCAATTGGTAGGCTTAAAAACACTGGTTGATGATATTTCCTATCATGAAAATCATTCCAAGGTCCAGTCGAATGCTGAAAAGTTGTTCTAACAAGGAAATCAGTCCACTTTCAGTATTATGTATATCGTAACTCTCCGATAGCCTAGAGTGTTATTGATGTCTGCTCTTGATATTTGAATTTGCCACCTCTGTACTGCCATGGAGACATGAACAGTTGCCATGCATCGGTAGTTCGAGCAACCATTACACTCGTTAATCCTAACCATACAATCCCATCCGTATGTAATTTGCTTACGTAGTAGAAGTCGGGTAAAGTAACCAGAGTCATTTTGTAAATATGACAACTTCTTACTAACTATTATTTAATGTGCCATATTGATAAAGCTGTTATTATTTTCACCACAGCATTGATAATGAAGAGGTTGGCACACATACAAATTAACTGAAATACCAACGACTTACATTCTACCTTCAGAATATAATTCGAATGTAAGACAGAAAGACTTGCAATAAATATTTTCTCTTTGCAGCCAAAGGACGCTGACAAGAGCAGATGAATGCCAACGATCAGGGTATTTGAGAAGATCACATTTCAGAGTTGAACATCTGAACATTGCCCTCAATACCTTCTGTAGCCACAAAACAGGTATACGCTGACCAGTTTCTGAAATGTTAGTCCGTGTACCACCTTGAGTGCCATGTTGATTCCTTAAATTAATTGACAATGCTATCCAAGATTACTACGATTTACTATGGCAGATGTGTTTAACTTTACAAGACCTTCATAAAAAACTATCAGATGTCATGTGTTGAATTCATCAAATCTTACAGATATCGAGGGAGAGGCGTCATGTTGGACCAGTGAAGAAATGCGGGATGCTGTTGTTTCATGTTCACAACAAGACAGGTAGGGTGACTGTACAAGTGTCCATTGACATCTACTGAATAATACCTTAAGACAACTTACACAGGCAGATTAACTATACCTTCTGTACATCTAGATGTCTAGATAAAACATATGGATTGATAGACTATACAATGCGTACATCTTGAAGCCGAATTATAACATACATGGATAGGTGAACTGTTTATTGTGTACATCTACAGGTGAAATGATAAGATGTAAAATTGGATTCCCTTTGACACAAAATGACGACCGTTCTACGTTATATTGTGAAAAACATGCGTTTTCGATCTGCGATCGGTTCCTTTATGAATGCCTGTCTGTGCACAGTATCGTCTGTAAGTTCTGGTGAAGAATAATCTTCGAGGAAGAATTCACCTTTCTAAGAATAAATGACGATGGAGACGCCGAAAGTGACATTTCAATGCAAGGAGTATTGATCGTAGGTACCGGAAGTTCAGACGATAGATACATTCGGAACGTTTCTGCGACTTCAATTACCTCGTATTTCATCACAAAGAACTGACATGTACACAGTGTCGCTCTGTGGATGTGTGACGATATGTGGTATCTGCACGGACATATGGCCCCTTGAAGTATCCAATACTTTCATGAAACGTAGACAAATTCCATGGATCATTTGGTAAATGCATTCGTGATGCACGTACACTTCCTGGATCTTTCCAAGACATGAGTCCGGTGTCAGTCACAAACGCCAGGCTGCGTACGGTAACGCACAATTACCCTATCAAAAGATATCTAAACTGATAATTAGGTCTTTGGAATTTTCAGTAGAATGACTATACGGACGGTGAGATTATCCTTCCGATTTGTGGTCCTTCACAGTATAAAAAACTCAATAACTGGGGTTTTGCTGAGTGTGGCGTTAAACAGAGAAATAAATATGTTTATGAGGAATCTCCAACTAGTGCATGAAGAGATACTAATTAAATTTGTAGTTACAAAGTGAAATTATGCACGGAGACTGTACAGGCTGCACCTGCATTACTGCTTCAATTGTGAATCAATAGAGCAACTGGCAAATACACACCACCAACTGATGGACTTTCGTTTGACTTTAAGACCAATATATCAGCTTCCAGCAAGGATCTCAACAGTGACTTACTCTAACTGTAGTTGGTTGGTTTGTTGTTGTACGCCGCACTCAGAACAATATTCCAGCTATATGATGGCAGTCTGTAAATAATTAAGTCTGGACCAGACAACCCAGTGATTGATATCATGAGCATCGACCCACGCAATTGGGATACGATGACATGCATCAACCAAGTCAGCGAGCCTGACCACCCGATCCCGTTAGTCGCCTCTTATGACAAGCATAGTCTCCTTTTACGGCAAGCATGGGTTTCTGAAGACCAATTCCACCCCAGATCTTCACGGTGCTGCTCTAACTGTAAGCAGGTACCCAGTGTGATGGTCCCAGTGTTCGTGTTACTAACAGCATTGACACAATGCCCCTATATATATGAGTTTGTGAGTGAGTATGGTTTACGCCGCTTTTAGCAATATTCCAGCAATATCACGGCGGAGTGGGCCTAAATATATAAAATTTGCACTTATATATATACGGCCAAATGTAAACACTCAATGATAGGCGGATAAAAGCAACAATAAGTCACTGATGCGTCAAATTTGGAAAAACAAAATATTCTTATAAAATATTATAAACCGTAAATTCGTTCCTGTAATCGAAAGAAAACAGCTGTTAAATCATGTTTTTATGAACCACTATCGGATTGTGGCTATTAGACCATTACTGATCGATCTGATAAATCTATATGCATGAAGCTTCAGAGAAACACTCTCAGCCAAATGTTTTCATTTTGCCAGTCCAAGCAGAAATTCCGATCCATTTCCACAAACATACATCTCATCAGGGAGGAAGCAAATTGGACCCCCATGAGGATGCCTTTTTCTTGCCTAAATGTCCTGTCCACAAATTTCCTATAGACGTTATGCACAAGGAAGTCGAATACCAGTATTTCACATATTGTTTTCTCAGCAAACCACAGATGACATTTGCTTTCAGTATTGACACATTATCCTGACCCTTTGGAAATAGTGATGAACCTATATAAATGGTCACCACGTTAGTGACAAATGGGGGACAGGGGTGGCCCAGTCGTCTAAGGCGCCGCGATTCGCTGTGCAGAGTTGCGTCCCTTGGGCACGCAAGAAACCTATTATTGTGAGTTCGAATCCAGGTTCGCCCCGATTATGTTTCTAGGTTGTCAGCACCATACCTGAATCACTTCGGGTTTTCCTCCCAAATTAAGCTGACACGCCGTGATATAACTGGAATACTGTTAAAAGCGACGTTAAACCCTACACGCTCACTCGTGACAAATGCCCTAATGATCAAGGTATTAAGTATGTCCTGAAGTTGGGATAGTGGTGTACTAAGTTAAACAATCAAATGTTCTGACATGATGTTGTTTTCTGAGAGTAAACAATTCAAGCCAATCCGCTGTGTTTTTAGATTTCACATGGTCTTAATGCCATTTGTCTGAGATACGTGTGAATGTAAAGAAAGACCTTCCTTCTTTGCATTAAGGGTAACGGTAAATCTTTTAAACAGGCATTCGGGGGTACATTTGTTGGACCAAGCAAAATATTTCTCTTTGTAGTGGAAACATCATCTACGACCTGCATCACTTCCTGTTTTCCTGCCTTAATGAGACCTAAAAAACAAATTTGCAGCTTTATTATTATAAAAAAGACACTTGTGACGAGATAATTGCAATATATGAATCAAATCTCTCCATTAACGCGAGTGTCATATTTGGCAACAAGATGTACAATATACATGTTATTATTTACTAAATATGTTTATTCTGTTACAGGCGTGCTTTTGCTGAGTGTGCTGACCAAAATGTGAGCGATCTCAGAAAGTGCACCAACACCACTGGCGCCATCTTCCGGCAGCTGATTTTGGGTGTTTTTCGTTAGACGTATCCATGCAAACACACCTTCCGATAAAAGTGGAGGAAAACATCATGTTATGTTTGAATCTTAATAAATTAGTCTGAATTTCCACCATCGTTTCTTTAGAATTCTCGTAGCATGTCTGTGTTTCTGGTACATAGCACTTTTTGTCAAATGTCGACAACGCGAGAGTGCGACATTTGGACATGATGCAAAATCTCGCAATTCCGCAATCTCGACTTGGGCCACAAAAACACGAAATCGCGAGAATGCAACAATTCATTTTCTCTCGTTTTAGACGCTGTCCGTGCGCATGCGTAATATCGTAATGGTCAAGGCGCATGCCCACATCAGAAGTCCTGTGGTCATACTTCTTTCATGCTCTTTATTGTCCAAGAAGCAACTTGAAAATTCTAAGTATTGTTCATACACAAAGTCTTATGTAGTGTATTCAAGTCCTCTCCCGTTTGTTACAGTCAAATTAAAACCATCAACATACAGAGTATAATTTAACAAAAGAGAGTGAAAACATTAAAGTGTCCGGAAGCTAGAAAAGCATATCACTGTCAGTGAGTGAGTAAATATTTCTTAAAGCCGCATCAGCAGTATTGCAGCTATTCGCGGCTAGACAGTCTGTTGAAGCAAAATTCTCAAAGACCAATTTGTAGCATTCGGCTAAAATGAGCTTGTCCTATGTTTTACACGACACTATATTCGCACTTCATCCGCTCCCGCCTGACTACAAAACACCCCGCCTTACATTATACTATTTCGAGAAATAGAAATATCGTTAATATTAGTAGTGTTCCTACTTTCTTTACTTGATGAAATACTCCACACACGTAGCCCTACTGAACACGCATGACGCATGTGAATCGCACCCTTCGACAGTAATTGTACACAGATGCCTTAAACAGTTCGATTTTAGAAAACAATAACATGTAAGAAATAAGATGCCTCTCGTCTTCTAATTTAAAAAAAATCAGTCAAACTAACTATTAATTTAAAGCGACCTTGACATCCACATGTTTGTACTGGAAATGTACCCTAATTCACAGCCTGAGGCACGTGCATGGCTCTGAATAAGTGAGTGAGTTTGGCTTCACACCGCTTTGAACAGTGGTTATATATGAGTTATATCACGGCTTGTCAGCTTGAAATAGGACGAAAGACACCATCATAGGTTTCTGGCACGCCAGAGGGACGGAACTCTACACAGCGAATTGCGATGCCTCAGAAGACTATGGCACTGGATGACTGTATAGGTCTTTGGCAGAAAAACGCGAGATCGCGACTTTAGTCAAGTGTGGCAATCTCGCGTTCTCGAGTTTTAAAACATATTTTCATATAACTGTATGGGCATTTGGCACAAAAGCACGAGAACGCGAGATCGCGACTTTAGTCAAGTGTGACAATCTCGCGTTCTCGAGTTTTAAAACATATTTTCATATAACTGCATGTATGGGCTTTTGGCACAAAAGCACGAGAACGCGAGATCGCGACTTTAGTCAAGTGTGGCAATCTCGCGTTCTCGAGTTTTTAAACATATTTTCATATAACTGTATGGGCATTTGGCACAATAGCACGAGAACTCGAGATCGCGACTTTAGTCAAGTGTGGCAATCTCGCATTCTCGAGTTTTAAAACATATTTGCATATAACTGCATGGGCATTTGGCACAAAAGCACGAGAACTCGAGATCGCGACAGCGCAATATAATTGACCTATTATTATAAATTCAACTGATTTGTGACCTTGCGTTGTACACGGGACCACGTGGACGGATAATTCATGATAACCAGTGCAAGAAGCGACAGCAGGATTACTCTTGTATGAACCATTGTATTTTGTTTTGTGTATATATACTACTCAAAAGAAGTTAAGGACCACTCGGTTCTTTCACATGACTATAGTTATTCTGTGATGCCATGACAGATTTACTACATTAATGTGAAGGAATCGGGTGATCCCTAACTTCTTTTGAGTAGTATATATATGAACATGGGATGTTCTGTGACATCGAGCACATCGACTGCATGCTGCCAGGATGAAGTTTGTGATATGAGTTGCTGCTGTTCTCCTCTAATCTCGTAGGTAACCATTATATTGTAGCATGTTTCAGTATGTGTACATTGCAGTGAGACTAAAGCTCTAAAGTTGCACAGAGTTGCTGACCCTAATCGTGCCAGCACACAATTAAGGATTGACTGTGTATTATTTTTCGGTTCATTGAGGTATGAATCGGAAAAACCGATGTGCAAACTGTATGAATCCGCGTATATCAAAGCAATAAAAAATGACGAGATTGATAAACATTCCAGGTGTAGGAATGCATACTGTGGCGTGACGCGAATCAGGTGATTGTTTAATTTATGCACATAACTCGACACGCCTACAAAGTCAGTAGCCAATCAACGGAGAGTAGAATCAAAACAAAGTCCATAGGACCTGTCCATCAAGGCAAGAGGCTGCAACAGGCAGACTTTAACGAACCGGAACAAATATGCCCGGTAGAAGGCGGCTGTTTCAAATGACATGGTCAGTTGCCGCCACATTCGAACATTAATTCCCTGAGACCGGGAAGACACAGTTGGAAAAATGCTAGTTAGAAATGAAACCCGAAGACATGAAAAATGTGGAACCGAGGCGAGCGAGCCTGCACGTTTGCTGTTTCATTCCTTCTCGGCCTTCGGTCCCAAAGGGTTGTTTGGACAATGAATATGCTAGATTTTCCCTAAATGTCCTGAGCATGACGATATATGTGAGCAGAGAGGGAATTCCCTCGACTGTAATATTGGATTCCCCGACATTCAGTAGCAATAAATTAGTCCACTTCGGTGGGCGTGGCTCATTTTTTTACTTTCATTGGGAAATGAATGCAATAACACGTGACCAATTCAGCTAATCAGAATGCAGGAATCTCAATGAACACAACGGAAATTTAATTATTAATTGTTGATTTTAATTCCCCGTTCCGTTTTATAAGCCTTACCACAAATTCATCTGGTATACAACCGAAAACTGTTCAAAGCGGCGTTTAATCTCACTCAATCACATGCAGTGATTGCGTCGCAACGTTCGCTTTGTGAAAACTGACACTACTGTTTGTTGACACGGAGGCGGTCATTGATGATTGGATACGGCCCTTCAGCATGACAAGCGCATTGTGTTTAAGTGTCCCGTTATGTTTATGTCCACGACCGACCGCCTCCGTGGTCTAGTGGTAGAGCGTCCGCCCGGAGAGCGGAAGGTCCGGGGTTCGATCCCCGCCCAAAAAGACGTTAAAAGATGGTACTTGTTGTTACCCTGTCTGGCGCTCGGCATTAAGGGGCTAAGACAAGGACTGGTCGGCTCGGAGTCAGTGTACTGTGTCTGAGTGGGGTATTCATGTTAAACTGCGGCATGGTATCTCAGTGTGCTAGCACTATAAATCGGCATCATTCCGGACTAGTACAAGCAGCCACACAAACACACACACGTGCATGCACGTCGCTATGTAAGTGCAATAATCTTGGACGCGACGTTAAACCCAATTTCACCTCACCTCACCTATTACCACGACCAAACATTTTACATACATACGATCACATTCATAAATGCATCGTCAAAGTTAAATGCTATAGTTGAAGTTGAAGAGTTTATCCTACTCTGTGTGTGTTTTCTAGTGAGTGGCATACAAGTAGAGACATCGACCTAAGATCAGAACTGGATTGCGCTGACATTACATGTGAGAACTTTTATGTTCCAATCAACACGATCGTGTATAAACCAGCGTTTAGGAATATTATCAAAGACGGCAAACTGAGCCTTTACTGCAGGTTAGTATCGTAAATAATATCTTATAACAAAAAATTGTTCGGATACACATTTCAGAGAAAGTAATATTCCACCTCTGACAAATATTCCATGCCCCACCCCCAATTATTGAAGGAGTGGACGTTAAACATTTTTTTACCTACAACGCCGAATAGTTCTACATGAGGACTTTTTCTATCAGTGAAATCATTCCCATGTCCAGAAGATTGCTTGAAAATGTTGAGTTACATCCCTTTCAGAAATTACGTATATCGTAACTATAGTCCAGAGTGTTGATATTTAGACTTGACGCCTTTGCATTGCCATTAGGACCTTCAACAATAGCAGGGGCGGTCGGGTAGCCTAGTGGTTAAAGCGTTAGCTCGTCACGCCGAAGACCCTGGTTCGATTCCCGACATGGTTACAATGTGGGTACCCATTACTAGTGTCCCCCGCCGTGATATTGCTGGAATATGGCTAAAAGCGGCGTAAAACCATACTCACTCACTCAATCAACAATAGCAGTGCACGGAAAGTTCGATCATTCGATACACTCATAATTATAACCATATTTATTATTTTTGTTTATGTTATGTATAATTTGAGTATTATAGATAAAAGAGTTAGTATCTGCATCGAACCATCGCAACATTGCAAATAAGGACGTTAGCACACGAACAAATTAAAATGCCAACGGCCTTTTTCAAGTCGGTTAAAATTACATTACGCTACCTTTAGAATAAAACACTACACTTGAATATTAGGCAGAAACTACTTGTTTTGTTTTTGATTTTTTGTTTGTTGTTGGTTTTTGTTTTTGTTTTTGATTTGTTTTGTTGTTGTTGTTTTGTTTTTTTGTTTTTTTGGGGGGGTCTTATTTTACGCCGCACTCAGCAAATTTCCAGGTTTAGGTATGAGTGAGTGAGTTGGGTTTAACGCCGCTTTTAACAGTATTCGAGTTATATCACGGCGTGTCAGCTTAATGTGGGAGGAAAGCCTGAAGAGATGCAGGTCTTAGACTCATCGCTTCGGTGAAACCCACGAGCACGGGTATGGTGCTGACAAACCTAGAAACATAATCGGGGCGAACCAGGATTCGAACCCACAATCATAGGTTTCTGGCGTGACCAAGGAACGCAACTCTGCACAGCGAATCACAGCGCCTTAGACGACTGGGCCCCCCGTGCCCCCTGTTTGAGGTAAGTACCACAGGTCATCCATTTGTCTGTATAAGCCGCCCTGGTCCACCTGCTTGTTTCAGAGGCCTGTGTTGGACCTGATGGTACTAAGTACAACGATGGTGACGTCTGGACCACCAGTGACCCTTGTGCAAGATATATGTGTCACGTTGACCTTCTTTCACACGAGTTCGTGGAGGTCACAAAGTAAGTGCTCCGTGGGCATTGCGGGTTAGAAAGGATCCCAAACAAGCCATGCGTGCCGTAAGAGGAAACCAAATGGACCGGGTGGTCAAGGCCCCGTTCCACAAAGCGATCTTAGCGCTAAGGTATGATTCGGCCGGGGATCGAACCCTGGACCTTCCGCTCTCCGGGCGGTCGTTAATTAAAGAAGGAAAAAACAAAAAGCAAGTTAGGACATCAGCTGCCCCAATTTTTATCACGACAAAAATAGACAGTTCTTTTATGTCAGACACTTCCGCATACTGATCTCGGAGCTTCTTTTGTCTTCATCCATTGCATGGTTTTAGGGCGTCGTGTAAAAAAATATATATAGACTTGGTGGTTGAAATACAAATTTGAATTCTCAACTTAAGCGGATATTGTGAGTGAGTGAGTGAGTGAGTGAGTGAGTGAGTATGGTTTTACGCCGCTTTTAGCAATATTCCAGCAATATCACGGCGGGGGACACCAGAAATGGGCTTCACACATTGTACCCATGTCGGGAATCGAACCCGGGTCTTCGGCGTGAAAGGCTAACGCTTTAACCACTGGGCTACCCGACTGCCCCCAGCGGATATTGTGTCCATTTTCAAGAGGTGGGTTTGATTCGCACCCAAAGAAACCCTCCCAAAATCCATCATTGGATGTTATCTGTGTTTGCAGGTGCCCGACGATTAACGTGACCGACCCCTGTGGTCTCATGTCCTACCCTTACAAACAGTACCCCGACTGTTGCCCCTTCAAGCAGTGCAACACCGACAATAGTGGAACGTATGTGTGGAACGCCCATGGCCACGGCAAGTAGAGGGCTTGCAATCTCTGTACTACAGCTGGTGGTTGCTCCAGTAATAAAATGAAGACCTCCTTGAAATACAAATTTCTCTTTGCTTCTTATTCCCATGTATGCAAATACTGCAACAAGATCTTGAGAGTGGTGAAGAGGGGGGGGAATTGGGTATAACGTCACGTTCAAGATTAGTATTATTATATAGCGATGTGTGTGCGCGCGCGTGGCCGAGCCGACCAGTCATTACTTTATCCCGTTAATGCCAGTAGCCGGTAGAGAAACCATCCATCAACGTCTTTTGGTATAAAGCGGGGAGACGGGATCGAACCACCGACCTTTCGCTCTCCCGTCAGACGCTCTGTCCCCTAGACCACGGAGGCGGTCCATTGCTCTCCCGTCAGACGCTCTATCTACTAGACCATAGAGGCGGTCAGCCGCATTCCTGTCAGACGCTCTATCTACTAGACAATGGAGGCGGTCCATTGCTCTCCCGTCAGACGCTCTATCTACTAGACCATGGAGGCGGTCCATTGCTCTCCCGTCAGACGCTCTATCTACTAGACCATGGAGGCGGTCAGCCGCTCTATCTGCTAGACCATGAAGGCGGTCAGCCGCATTCCTGTCAGACGCTCATCTACTAGACCACGGAGGCGGTCCATTGCTCTCCCGTCAGACGCTCTATCTACTAGACCATGGAGGCGGTCAGACGCTCTATCTGCTAGACCATGAAGCCGAATTCCTGTCAGACTCTCTGTCCACTAGACCATGAAGGCGGACCACCCTCTCCTGTCAGAGCTCTATCTACTTGACCATGGAGGCGGTCAGCTGCTTTCCCGTCAGACGCTCTGTACACTAGACCATGGAGGCGGCCCATTGCTCTCCCATCAGACGCTCTATCTGCTAGACCATGGAGGCGGTCAGCCGCTCTCCTGTCAGACGCTCTGTTCACTAAACTATGGAGGCAGACTGCCGCTTTCCCGTCAGACGCTCTGTCCACTAGACCATGGAGACGCCCCGCAGATCTCCTGTCAGAAGCTCTGTCCACTAGACCATGGAGGCTGTCATCGTTTCTTTTCAATGATGTCAATCATAGGATTGTCTGGTCCAGATTCGACTATTTACAAACCACTGTCATACAGCTGGAGTATTCCAGTGTGCGGTCTTAAACAATCAACCAAACAAAAAAACAACAACAAAAAACTAGTAAGGGTTCTATGTTGTCAATAAAATGATCATTTAGGAAAATATGAGATTCGAATTAACATCTCAAAACCTACGCAACACATGAAACTGCAGTGCCTAAAACCACTGATAAAATAATTTTGCAGTGCCTAAAGCTAACAAAAGGAGGATGGGATGTTTGCAATGTGATTGCTGTCAACAATAGTTTCCCTGGCAAAGACAGGATTATCTACTGGCCTTTAATATAGCTGGCCTATTGCTAACTGCTGAACAGCAATCACTCACTCATGGATGGATGGATGGATGGATGGGAGGGTGCTTTGGCAGGCTGGCGACACTGTTGGTTGAACGCTGCTTTGAATTCTGATATATCACGTCTTCGCTTATTTTATAGGAGGAAAACCTGAAGTGATGCAGGTCTCAGACGTCTTCCACTTTGGTAAAACCCAAGAGCATGGTTTGGTGCTGACAAACCAAGAAACATAATCAGGGCGAACCGGGATTCGAACCCACACTCACAAGTTTCTGGCATGCCCAAAGGACACAACTCTGCAGAGCTAATGGCAGTGCCTAAAGACAACTTGGCCGCCCGTGCCCTCTACATTGATAAAATAACAAGCATCCAATCATTGTCTCAGTATCACAATCAGTTATCAAATAGAAAAGAAGCAGCATAATATTATGGATATGTTTATTAGTTTGTAAAGTTTATATTTTTCATAGGATATGGGATAACAATCAATGGCACAGAGAGCATCCTGAATAAATTAACAGATATGGAACAGTACGATTTATCTACACGGACAATGGAATACATCTGATACCATAAGAACAACTTTACATATTGTAATACTGTTTCCGAGACAGGATACGTCATAATACATAAATAAGGCAAAGTGCACAAAAAGTCATCATTTGTTGGTTGGAATCAGCATTACCTTTCTTTCCAAACTGTAATTATTATTTCTTGGACCGACCATTTGATTTTCGGGGACAATAATCTGTGAGATGGAGGTAATTGAAGAGACTTACAACATGTAAGTTACAATTTGAACCAGATCTTTCAAGAAATGTGTTTGCTGCTTGTGATTTTATTTAGGACTTGCTACCTCAAGCAGAGGGTCGTGAAAAAGGACAAGCATTTTGGGAGGGGGTGCAAAACATGGATAAACTTGTGGGGGAGGGTCATAAATATTCATGCTTTAGTTTACAAAGATCTCTTGCCAACAACACCCCGTAAAATAGCTGGCCATCACAGCTAGAGACATCCAATGGTTCCTATAAAGGCGATGGAAAGCCATTATCATCACATATACTACTCAAAAGAAGTAAAGGAACAATTCTTTCCTTATGACTATAGCTAATCTGGCTGGTGGGTATTGCAACACACAGCCTTACAATTGTGGGTGTTCTTTAAATTATTTGAGTAGCATATAATGGAGTCTACCATCAATAGAAATTAATCATTTTCAAAACATTAATATTGCTGCCAGCACTTCACTCAGGACAAAATATTTCCAACAAAGAAACAAGCAACATGATGAGACCTCATTCTTAAGAAAGTTGCCGACATTTGATACAAATAAAACAAGGATCACAGATTTGTTAAAATTATCATTTCTCAGTAACCATGGTAACAGTATAGTACCTGTAAATGAGGTCTGTTTTTCACTGTTATAGTTAATATCTAACTGACATAGAACATTACCGAGGTGCATGCTATGGCCACACCCTAATATGGAGTGGGTTAAAGGCAGCAATAATAAATATTTACAATACATATTTTAACAAGGTTAACATCCAAAATAAGTGGCAATACAAATAGAGCCTAGCGAAACTAGGAGAGACATATGGCACTACTCAATTCGATAAACCATCATCTTACATCTTGGCCATTTCATCTTACTTCAGCTCAAAACTTTGAAGGGTCCTTCAAAAAAGTATCATGGCACAACAATGTATCTTTAAATCCGTCTCCCAAACTGTCATGTTCTAAACCTTGGTCTGTATATCGTCTAATACAGAGTCCCCCACTCTGACACAGCCTCAAATAAGGGGGACCACTCTGACACAACCTCACATAAGGGGGAACCACTCTGACACATCCTCACATAAGGGGGACAATTCTGACACAGCCTCGCATAAGGGGGGCCACTCTGACAGACTCACATAAGGGAGACAACTCTGACACATCCTCACATAAGGGGCACCACTCTTACAGCCTCACATAAGGGAGAAAACTCTGACAGGCTTCACATAAGGGGGAACCAGTCTGACACAGCTTCACAAAAGGGGGGCCACTCTTACAGCCTCACATAATGGGCACCACTCTTACAGCCTCATATAGAGGGGGGGGGGGGGGGGGGGCAGCTCTGACACAGCCTCGCATAGGGGGGGGGGACCACTCTTACAGACTCACATAAGGGAGACAACTCTGACAGCTTCACATAAGGGAAGGGGGGGGGGGGGGGACCACTCTGACACAGCCTCACATAAGGGGGGTCACTCTGACACAGCCTCACATAAGGGAGACAACTCTGACAGCTTCACATAAGGGAAGGGGGGGGGGGACCACTCTGACGCAGCCTCACATAAGGGGGGTCACTCTGACACAGCCTCACATAAGGGAGACAACTCTGACAGCCTCACATAAAGGGGACCATTACAGCAGTGAATGAGATGATTTCATGTAAGAGGAAAAGCTGAAATTACCAAGGCCATAGACTTTAACCACTTCGGAGAAACAAACAAGCAAGATTTATGACGCTGACCATCAATTACTAAGGGACACAACTTATCCCACTTTGACAAAATAGTGTCCCAAGCCCCTGACCACTAAAGCCAGCATATCAGTTCTGAAAGTGCAGCAGTTGGAAACACATGTTCACTAAGCGAAATATCATTTTACGCATCAGCAACATCTCGAACATCCACAGACAAAACAAACCTGAATTCAGTAATATTTGAGGATGTATCCGATTCAGCATAACATAACAGAAAACATTCACAACATCAGAACTATCTGGAAGAACTGTGAATCTAATGACTTGACCTGGCAATGAAAGTGTAGCCATAACAATTACTTCACATCCTGCTAATAACTAATTTTATTGTTTGGCTGAGGGGATTTTCATTTCACTGATAACCAATTTTACATTTTTTTCCTCAATTTGTCTGTCAAGAGGATTTAGGTTGGAATCCTAGATAATTCCCTGTGAACTATTTTCAGTCTGCCTCAGTGACACTATGGCTTTCGTACTAAGATGAGGAAAACATAAAATTAATGAGGTAAATCAGCTTGGGTTGTATACTCCCCAGGGAGGTGATTCACTGACCACTGAGCATGCTTTAGGGTGTGGATTTGGCTCTTTATAAAGATGCACATTATCAACATCATTATTATTATTATTATTATTATTAAAGACAAGATAACCCTCTATGTGTGACAAGGTAATAAAACCCAGATACCCCATTATGACCTAATTATTTAGTTAACACAACATTATACCATAGTAAAGACCTAGTTATCTGGTTGATATGATAGTTATACCATAAACACCTTATTATTTAGCTAATGTAATAGTTACACAATAATCAACAGATAATGGGTAGGGACTGTGATGTGAGTTTTGATGAAAAATGGGGATTATGTCAGAAATAAAATACCATGACTTGAATAATGTGAATAATATCATTTCCAATATTGCATATACCAGTATACCATGCATACCCAGGCTATATAATCATCAATGCCATCCAATTTATAACAGTTACATCTGGCACATAGTTTTCACAATGTTTGATAGAACAATCTACATGAGACAATGTAAAAGCATTTACGAAGACCTCATCCACATGGATCAAAATATAATCATTTCCACGACTACCATGGACTACAGGAATAAATGCCATAAAAATTCAGGTGACTATGGGCAATCAGTAACGAGAGTCACAAATAATTTACTCAGGGGTCCTATACGCATCATCTCAAAGAAAAGCCAACACAAAATAAATTATTGTAAACTTGAAGTAGAAAAACAGTGAGTGAGTATGGTTTTTACGCCGCTTTTAGCAATATTCCAGCAATATCACGGCGGGGAAACCAGAAATGGGCTTCACACACTGTACCCACATCGGGAATCAAACCCAGGTCTTCAGCGTGAGGAGCGAACGCTTTAACCACTAGGCTACCCGACTGTCCCCTGAAACAGGTGAAGTATAGTTTTGCATAGTCTTTGGAGTTTTCTGTTATCTTGCCATCAATTATTGCTTATAACTGGTTAGTTTGACCACAATCAGTCGTCCATTTTTGTCTATTTTCATTAAACTTATACATCCTTTTACAATTTTATGAATATTATCCATTCAACAAAATACTTGATTGGTAATTTGGTTGCATATGGACGAAAATGTGTCAATATGTAACTATCCACATCAACATTTTGAATGCAAATTCGATATCAAATAACATGTTTCTCACAAATCAACCATTATTATAGACTCTTACATTGATGCATCAGAAAACAACTGATCATCGGACATCACTATTTGTCCTCAATTAAACAGTATGTTAAACCTCCAGCTCTCTTCTTACTTCCATATCTCACGATTTCCTTTGCTTGACACTTTTAGTTGTGTCTTTCGATAGGATCTAAAATGAATCTATGGTACTAATGGGTCAAGGGTAGGAGATATAATACCCTGGGTTATCGAAGATGATCACTACTGCATACTATAACATACAAGCCAATGTCTAGTCTAGGTACATTGTGGAAGCAGATGAACACAGCAGAGATGCAGGTATCACTTTGTAGAAAGAATGGCAAGGCTTTGGGATAAGTGTAGACAACATGAAATCTCCAAATATGTTGAAGAGTTGTCTCCCATAACAGACCCAAACAGTTGAGTGATTTTGGTTTAACGCCGCTTACTGCAATATTCCAGCAATATCACGGCGGGGGACACCAGAAATGGCAGCATTAGAAATTGGCACTAGTCCTGTAGTCCTGACCAAACTGTCCAATAGTAAAGGTATCCTAAGGACTAGTAGAAATTGGCCCATTTTAAGGGTTTTGCTATATGTTATCATTATAAGGACTAGTGGACAAAAACTGTTAGTTTCTAACCCTGAATGGGCTTCACACGTTGTACCCATGCCAGGAAACAAACTCGGGTCTTCCGCGTGACGAATGAATGCTTTAACCACTAGGCTTCATGTGGCATCAGAGAGCATCATTTGCATCAATGGCTACAGAACTCCGCAAAAACATTTGAAGAACAGGAGTGTCACAATTGACCTTCATGTCTACCTTATACAATGCCTTCTATACATTCATTTTGTGTCATTACCCGGCCATGAATTGATACACACATCATGACCTGAAGTATTGTTGTGCACCATACTTCACAGGTCTTACTACAACATACGGGAGATGTAAAGTGAGGCAAGTATTGCCAGCATTTCAAATGAAGAAAGAATGTCTTGGGCTCCTTGACACAAACCTAAAGACTCAGATAATCCAGTGATTTCTTTAGCATAATCATGGTTAGAAACGAACAGTTTTTGGCTACTAGTCCTTATAATGATAACATATAGCAAAACCCTTAAAATGGGCCAATTTCTACTAGTCCTTACTATTTGGCAGTTTGGTAAGGACTACAGGCCTAGTGCCTATTTCTAACACTGAATTATTAGTGAGTGAGTGAGTTGTGCTGAACGCCTCCTTTAACGGTTTTCCAGTCATATCATGGCGTGTCAGCTTAATGTGGGAGGAAAGCCCCAAGTGATGCAGGTCTTGGACGTTTACCAGTTCGGTGAAACCCACGAGCACAGGTATGGTGCTGACTTTAGCATATTAAAAAAAGTCTTTCCAAAATTGATAATTTGTTAAGGTTCACAGCATTAAAAATTGGCACTTGTCCTGAAGTCCTTGCCAAATTGCCCAATAGTTAAGATAGCATAAGGACTAGTAGAAATTTTCTCTTTTTAAGGGATGTGCTATATGTTATCATAATAAGGACTAGCAGACTAAAAATGTTTGTTTCTACCCCTGGATCGGATCATATTGTCTTACTTTCAAAGGCATTCAAAACCAAGTCATATACGCAAAGGTATAAAATATAAAATTAAATAATTATAACTTGAACCGAGATATCTAATTGGGGTATTATTTCCAACATTGGCGTTGAGCATCAGCCTCTGAGAATGCCTGGATACATCCCTGAGATCTTCAGGTTCTGATACCACAGCAGATAACGGCAAGGATCTCAGAGCTCCAGATAAGCTGCGTATCTGCGTAAAATACGCATCAGAAATGCAGAAATATGCAGTAAAATAAAATCCAAGCGTATCAAATACGCAACGAACATTACAGATACGCTACAAAAATAAAACTTGTGTGTATCATCAAAATAAGTGAAGTAACCCTGCGTATTCAATAAGCAAATCAGCAACTTATTTTGAAATTATAAACGGGCATTCCGTCAACCTTGCCAAACTCCACGATGACAGTTACGTCACGATCATTGCCATCACACTTTCTTGTGGAAGTAACATGGTATTTTTGAGTCCTATAAAGCTCTTGAATCCACACGACACCAGTTTGCAGGGACTAGATGAATAATGTTTTTAAATATTTAACTTAAATACCCACATGTGCAAAAACTAGTGGGTAACAGAAATTTGAATACCCAGATAGAATTACTGATACCCAATGATTTTAAAATGCATGGGTGAAATACCCACAGCACCAAAAGCTTATCTGGAGCTCTGGATCTATTGTCCAACATACATAACCCTCCAACCATACTGACATCATCTACCCTACAACAACAGACTTCGGTCAAGTCCTCAGAACTCGGGGTCAGTGCCTTCGGAGTCCCACCCTGAGGTTTCCACGCCCCCGGTGTCAAAGTCAACCTCGACATCATACTGGAAATCAGGATCACCAGGCTTCTTGCGATTTTTCTCAAATTCATTGTCCATCTGCAGCTTTTTTCTCTTCAGGGTCTCCTCGTCAACTTTGTTCAGATCTTGTTCAGGATCAATATTGTCCATCTCAAGGTTACGGGCCAAACTGGCTTCAAGACTCATTCCTTTTAGCCTGTCTTTAATAATTGTCAACATTCGGAGGAGTTGGGCTTGCGGCAAGTTTTTCACATATTTTGAGTTTCTTGGACATGACCGTAAATCAGCAGCAAATCTGTCCACGTAAGACATTTTTGTAAAGTTTCTAAGTGGCATGGTTCTTCGTCGTTGTTTTTTCGTCTTCCTGTCATAATATATAAGCACCAAGGAAGGCGGATCAATCTTAAGGCCACACTTCTTTATGTCTATCCAGTCAGACATGTTTAGTTTTCTGAAATGTAAAAACAGATGAGTGAGTGAGTGAGTTTGATTTTATGCCGCTTTTAGCAATGATCCATCAATATCACGACAGGGGACACCAGAAATGGGCTTAACACATTGCTCCCAAGTGGGGAATACAGGGTTACCCAACTGCCCTGAGTAAGTGTGAGTGCGTTGGGTTTGAATAAATAATGGAATTATTCTTCTAGACAAACTACAGATACGAAATTCAGTTGTCATCTGTGATTCATTGCATGAGTACTTGTGACGAACAGAAAACTCACCACACTAACTTTCTCTAAAGTCTAAAAAAACATTATTGTTAGGTAAGACCACAATAAATATATTTTTAGATTTTCATCCAAACCTTTAAAACCTGAGGATACAGATGAAGAATATATGTTCGACCGAATTATTTAAATGGTATAGGTGTACTTGTCAAGGAAACAATGTTTGTTTGTTGACTAACACTGGACTCAGCAAAAATATTCCAGCTATATGATGGCAGTCTGTAAATAATTAAGTCTGGACCAGACAATCCAGTGATTGACATCATGAGCATCAGTCTACGCAATTGGGATACAATGACATGCATCAACCAAGTCAGAGCCACACTCAGCAATCATCCTATTGTATGACTGAGGCCTGTAAGTAAATGACTGTAGATTAGACAATCCAGTGATTGATATAATGAGCAACGATCCATTGGGTACACTGACACTCCATTAGCCAAGTCAGCAAGCATGACCACCAATCCAATTATTATTATTATTATTATTATTATTATTATACATTTATATACCACAGGTATCCAGGCACTACTATCTGCTCAAATGTGTCTTTTATTTTTCCCCCGACAACTGGATCTGTTTGCATTCCAGTTATAATTCTCATTCCCCTGGGGAGTATACAACACAAGCTGCCTACGGGGGCAAGATTGTTTTTTACATCCACCTCACATATTGGGTACCAATTCCCTGGTGGGTGAACTAAATCACTTGCCCAGGAGGATATCACATGTTTTGACACTTGTGTTTCTGGTGTCTGATTCGTGTTTCCAACATCTGGTCAACTACCATCGGACAAGTGGGTTCTTTTGAGTCACATGGTGAATGTTCTGTACACTAGGGGTAGTTACAACACTGTAAAGATCTGTAAACATAGTTGGTCCCAAGGCTGAATAACAACCCGGTCACTTGTGGGATACGATCTCAGCACCTGGCTCTTTTGACCGCTTGCCCACTATGCTCCCAGTTAGCCACCTCTAACAGCCAGCACAAGTTGCTAGGGACCAATGCTCACCTAGACTCCCCACAATTTAGTAACATATGACTAGCAATGGAGTAATGGGGACACATTCTATCCTGGGTTCTCAAAGGGTTTTTTTTGTCTGTAAGTGCATATACCGACAACAACATGGCTGTGAGACAGGGTGTTTATAGTGGGGTAAGCTGCGATGAGACTTTTATTATTATTTGTCAAGCAAGCAAACAGCTCACAAAATTACATGTATGTTATTTTGTTATCTAATCATGTTTATAAGCATTTGGCAGGTGGTGGGGTGGCCTAGTGGTTAAACCAATCGCTCTTCTTCAAGTTGAAGACCCAGGTTTGATTCCCCACATAGGTACAATGTGTAAAGCCCATTTCTGGTGTCTCCCGATGTGATATTGCTGGAATATTGCTAAAAGCAGCATAAAATCCGACTTACTCACCATAACCATTTTGCATCAGGAAATAAGTTTTAGAATGTCTTCGCTGGTCATAAACAGCTACATCATTTGTACATGAATAATAAGTATTCTAAATATTTCATCAACATGATCAAGAAATATTTAACATAACAGATCATTAATAATACTATATCATCACAACATTGTAATAACAGTTAACAAAATGTATCACTGCTTCCTAATATCCTAAAATATGTTTCTATCATTTTGGGTAAATAATTATCCTATATAATTAATAGTTATGTGGCGATAACTGGTCGCTAGCCAGGAAAATGTATGACATGTATCTGCTATACGCATTTTCAAACAGAAACGCATGGCTAGAATAGGTACTACGCGTTCTGTATATAAAGGTTAAAATTGAAACTAAACACTCAGCAAAAAGATCGCTATTATTAATGATGAAAAGGTACTGAACGAAAACACATACATTGATATATTGACGCTTGCATACGTTGAAAAACATTGCCGGTTAGATATTCGAAACAACAAATCTATCAATTTTTCAAAGTTTACGTAAACAACGCAAAGAAAATCACATCTTTGTACAAACTACGTGAACGCTTAACTGGGGTTAGTGTTCTGTATATTTACCGTAGCTATAAACAGCATAAGAGTAATATGTCACCAATATCCCGATGAAGAGAGTAAAATTTCACTTGTCAAATCTTGCATTCCGGAATTTCTGACCTGACCTTGACCTTTCATGATTGACCGAGAATGTCACAAAACATGGAGCGGAGTTAAAACGAACATGTAATTGCTGATGTAGAACTATATTTGACAATGTATTATTTCACTTAAAACATGTTTGTCATTACAAAAGAATGTAATATGATTATGAATATGCTAATTTGACAACTTATCCATTGCTCTAAAGTTGGAAAAACAAACATGTTTTTCATTATGAACACGCATGCGCACTGTATACCCGCCATTACAGTATGGCGGACAAAGAGCGGTGCTTGTCATCGTAACATTTTACTTTTAGGATTTCCATCTTTAGCAGGTGTGATATAGATGCGTTAGAACACTCAGCTATACAGTCGAGTAACATGTACACAATGTTACTTCTTTCAGTTATATCGGAGCTATGAATCTACATATTTTCTGCATTTTGATCAATTTATTTTGAGACCGGTGAGAAAAATGGCAAGAAACTGCAGGAAAGTTTCTTGTTGCCATACGTAAACGCAACATCCAATGCCATATTTGATGTATTTACACGACTGTGCGTGGATATTGTTTTCTGACCACCAATCTAACTTACTCGATGTTCAGAGTACCATATTTGCGACTGGTAACGTTGTCACAGGATGTACAACAAAATTTAGGTCAGGTCGATATTATTGTTGTGAGAAAATAGTCATTTTACCTTTTGAACAAACTTGTTTCACACATAAAAAAGCTGGGAAATAGTTGCCTTTAGTGTGTGGCATGAAACATTTGCCTGCGATTGTCATATTATTCATGAAAAATATAAAAATGAACAGTTATGTCAGCAACAACGAATCCATTATTTTAATACAAATTCCTGTCATGTCATAATTTGTTGTCTTGCTTTTTGCAATGTCAATAACATTAGTCACAAGTAACCATGTTCATGCACTATAAACTTTGGGCTAATCATCATATGCCCATGATTCATGATAGTTTGAAGTTTCATAGCTATGTTCACTGTTTCAGGTTGGAGTGAGTAGACCTAGGTACAATGTGGCCAATGTTGTTAGATCTGTCTAGGGATGAATCCAAGCGGATTCTTCGTAGACTGGAGTTGGAGGCGTATTCCTCCCTCATCTCGGCTTTCCGGGCACAGGGTGATCTCAATAAGGAAAAAAAATCGATGTTGCAAGAACTTCAGCATATACTGAGGTGAGTTGCTTATGTTTCAACAATATCAAAAAGACAATAAACTTCACCTTTTCAACATTAACCATGTTAAAATGAAAATAAGGTTATTTGTATTTGCATTAGACACATTTTATCACTTTTGTCAATTTCAGCATTTCGACTGAGAGACACAGAGCTGAAGTTCGGCGTGCGGTTAATGATGAGAAACTGGCAACTATTGCAGATAAGTAAGAGATTCATCATTACTTTTGCCACAGTCTTTGTACACATGGTACAACACTTTCATATATTTTAGAAATATGAGTCAAATAAACCAATGAGTTATTAGAGTTTTCATATTGTGTTGTTCAGAAAATGTATGGTGTTCTATCAATACATGGACTCTTCAATTCTTATGCTGTGTCATTAAGTATCAAAATTGACTGCTACTTCAGCTGCACAATACTTCATGGGCTTTGTATATACCATATTCGACGTAATAAGCACCCAGGGTGCTCTCAAAATTAGAAATGGGGGGCTCTTATTAGAATGTTATTTTGGTGGAAAAAAACAGAGTTGAAAGATAAATTTCGTGGTTTATGCTGACAGTCCGAAATGTTTATGTGCGACAGATATATTTTTCTAGAATTTAATTGCCCACAATTAAGAGTGCATATAACACACGAGTGCGCATTGTACGCGAATAAATGAGTCTTGTGAACATTGATCAATCGGAAGGGGTGGTAATCGGGATTGTTCACTAGCCAATATATTAGCAAATACCGCCGTGGGCGCTTATAAGAGCGGGGCGCTTATTACGTCGAATACGGTACTCAATTCCTCCATCACTCATGAATGCATTGTAGTTACTATTTCTAGCTAGAGAATCAAGCCTGGTTCCATTGAGAGCTCAGACCAATGTGTTCTCAGCTTATTATCACAAAATATTTTTGTGGTAGAACGTCTGCCCGGAGGTCAGGAGGTTTGATCCCCGGCCACATCATACTAAAAGATGTTGAAAGATGATACTTGTTCTTATCCTGCCTGGTGCTCAGCATTTTGGGGCTAAAACGAGGACTGGTCAGCTCGGAGTCGGTATACTGTGTCTGAGTGGGATATTTTTCATGTTAAACTGCGGCATGGTATCTCAGTGGGATAGCACCATGAAATTGGCATTAGTCAGGACCAGTACAAGCACACACACACTTGTGCATGTAAGTTGCTATACAGTTGCAATGTTTAAACTCCATTACACCTCACCTCACGCAATCAGCGATTTTTCTCACTTGAAGTGTACGACGTGGGCCATAGCCTTGTGTCCACCTTCTCTGCATTTTGGCAGATGTTAAGATATTGGTAGGATTTACACAATGTTCATGCACAGAGTAGTACTCATTTGACGTCCTTATGTTGGGAACAGCCCCATTTCATTATCTTTCTAAACATAGAGAAGCATAACGACTACACTGCCTGGCAGCTGTATGTATTCAGGTGATGGAGAAACATAGTGTGTACAAGACCCTGATGTTTTGATGAAGATACTTTGGTGATCCGTGACAGACGTATTTTGGTGTCAATGGAAAATGTTTCCATCCTTAGTACTCTGGTGTAACCTACAAGTAGTCATGGTAACCATCGGTATCTATTATTTAAGAACTGAGTGATGAGTGGGAGTTATTTATCGTTCAACAAAACATTTCAGGGACAATAAACCATGAGGGTGCAGCCCCCCCACCCGAGTGGTTTATTCTCCCAGCAGTGTTTTATTGTACAAGAAACAACGATCATGAGTCTTTTATGTCTTATATGAGATATCAACATTTATCTTTAAAGATGATGATGAAATGAACAAGCTTTAAAAGTATTCATCCATATTTTAAAAAATTAAAAATAATCACAGTCGATTACATGTACCTTTTCTCCCAATCCCATTTTCATATCTCCCCCGCTTTTTGGATGTGATCGTTCAACCATCATGTTTATCTGCGTTATCCAGCTACAGGTGTGGGGAACAACTCACTAGACCCTCCCCTCTCAAATATTTAATTGTCCAATATTCAACATCATCAAGCGTGTGTTTCAAATCTCAAGAAATGATGTCTGTCATAATAGAACAATGTTTTATCATGAAGTGAACTGCACTTCGTTCTTCATTGTTGTTTGTTATTTATCACATAGCTATCATTTATCGTCAGGGCTTGCTAAATACAATGTTGTTCCTAATACAGGATATTTACCATCCCCCCAAAATACTCGTGTGATAATCTCTATATATTATCAGTGTTCCAGCTGGCTTTTGAAACTGGCAGTCCATGTGGACTGGCAACTCTAAAAATTACCAGTCCCAAATTTTTGCCAGTCCCAACTTTCAACAAATAAAAAAAATATGAAAATTATTTGGTTTTAATTCTTTCAACATCATGTTCAATGCAAAGATGTCATCTCTGAAGTAACTTAGTTAGATATATATACGTCATTTACACAAACTTCAGTCACAATTTTCTCTTCTTTTTTGTTTTGTTTTAATATTTGGAGATGAAGTCGCAACAAATGGATATTTAACCTAGAAATAGACAAGGGGAAACCCTGATGGTAACAAACAAGGTGACTTTGTTCGAAAAATGTACTTATATGAATATCACCGATGTCTTGTTCAAAAACAAAGATTTATATGGTACTTTATTTGCCGGTCTACAGGAACTGGCAGTCACATGAACTAACGGTCCAAGCCTAATTTTTCCGGTTTAAAACTGGTAATTACCGGTAAACAGGAACACCATATTATGTCATGAATGAAAGTATTAATGAATGGACTGTAACCCTGTTATTGTTCTCGATCTACAGCATTGCTGGTTCCAACACCACCACTGAGTGGGTGATAGAAGGGCGTCGGCTTATCCCACTGATGCCCAGACTTGTGCCTCAAACAGCCTTCACCGTGACAGCCAATCAGGTTGCCAACGCCCAGTCAGAGAAGAATGCCTCTCTTCCATTCCCATCTCAAACTGGCAGTAAAGATTGTAAGTTATTGTCATAACATTGTGGTTTCAGCTGTCTGTCTGGTGAATAATTCACAGCCTGAAATGTGGTCAGTGTAACAGTAATGTGTAACAGATATAGAAACGGGCTCCATCCATCCGTCCGTCCGTCACATTTCGTTTCCGGATCATAACTCAGAAACCGTTCAATATTTTTTCATCAAACATTGCAGGTCTGTCAAGTACGTGCTGAACTGGTGCCTTTTGTTATTTAGAAGTTTTTAGAAATTTTTATTTTTTACGTTTCCATGGCAGCAAGATGGACTTAGGTTCCAAACTCTTTTTTTTTTTACAATTTCCATGCAAGTTCCACCTCGGTTAAAAAAGGTTAGGGTTTGTTTAGATTTAATTATGTCAGGGGCGGGGGATATAGCCACGTTAGTGGCAAACTCTTGTTTTATGTCTTTCATTGTGGTCACTATGTTGTATGACCTAGGATTAAACCCCAATCTACAGGGTTCTCACAGATTTGAAAAGTGCTTGAATCCTTTGAACTCTAGGGGGCATGGGTGGCCCAGTCGTCTAAGGCGCCATGATTCACTGTGCAGGGTTGCGACCCTTGGGCACGCCAGAAACCTATGATTGTGGTTCGAATCCCCGTTCGCCCTGATTATGTTTCTAGGTTTGTCAGCACCATACCCGTGCTCGTGGGTTTCACCGAAGTGGTAAACATCTGAGACCTGCATCACTTCAGGCTTTCCTCCCACATTAAGCTGACATGCTGTGATATAACTGGAATTCTGATAAAAGGGGCATTAAACACAGCTCACTCACTTTGAACTCTAATCCTCCTTTGTGTATTTATCATTGTGTTTATAGCATTTGCTGGTCAGGCCGAATTCTGTTTCATATAAAGGGGGTGTCGGTGGGGTAGCCTAGTGGTTAAAGCGTTCGCTTGTCACACTTAAAACCAAGGCTCTATTCCCTGCATGGGCACAAAGTGTGAAGCCAATTTCTAATGTCTCCAGCTGTGATATATAAATTGCTGAAATATTGCTGAAAGTGGCATAGAACCATACTCCCTTATACACTATTAATCAAATATCAATTCTATGTTCATATGCTTTTTGTTTCAGCTAATGGCAACTTGAACAACAGTGCAACTGCGTCGACAAATACGCCGATTTCTACCAAGCTGTCACGCCCGTCAAGTCCCACATCTAATGTAGTTGTCTTGCCGAGTGGAACGTCTATTCACATCAAAGGTTCGTACTCGTCATCAACTCAGTATTGAATGCAATGAGACGATAATCCTCATCATGGTCTTTTGTTAAACTACAATCATGTTATTTAGAAAAAGGTAAAGTTGTGTTTATTATTTATTTTGTCATTACTACTATACTTGAAAATCCAGGTTAGGATAGGTCTTAAGCAACCCATGCTTGCTGTAAGAGGCAACTAATGGGATCAGGTAGTCAGGCTCGCTGACTTGGTGGATGCATGTCATCATATCCATATCCAGAAACCTATTATATTGAGTTTGAAACCTGGTCAGCCCCATTATGTTTCTAGGTTGTCAGCACCATACCCATGCTTTTGGGTTTCACCAAAGTGGTAAACGTCTGAGACCTGCATCACTTCAGGGTTTTGTCCCACATCAAGCTGACATGTTTCGATATAACTGGAATGCAGCATAAAATTAAACGTTATCAGCTTGTGAAATTATTTCCCTGATGAAGGGAAAGTTACAACAATAAAGAAGCTGATCCCTATAAGTAGCCTTACATCTTCCTGAAATTAAGCCTTGCGATCCATGAAGATCTGGGGTAGAAGAGGTCTTCACCAACCCATGCTTGTCGTAAGAGGCAACTATGCTTGTCGTTGGAAGCGACTAAAGGGATCGTGTGGTCAGACTCTCTGACTTGGTTGATGCATGTCATCAATCCCAGTTGCATGGACCAATGCTCATGATGTCGATCACTGGATTGTCTGGCCCAGTGTCAATTATGTACAGACCACCGTCATATAGGTAGAATATTGCTGAGTGCGGCGTTAATCAACAAACAAATCTGTTCCCTTACTATTGGGTCAGTCTGGATGTTAGCTGAGCTATGTCTAAACAGAGGCTCTAGTTGCTGATGATGATGTTGTTGTCGCCGTAGGTGTTGTCAACTCAGAAGAAGAGGAGGAGCTACAGACCAGGAAGAGGCGGCGCAGTCAGTCGAGTGAAGGCATGAGTTCGTCTGTGGCTACACAGACCCCTCGACTCACATACACCACCACAGCGTCCAACTCTCTGCCGAGCATGTCTCCCGTCAAGATCACCATCAGTAAGAGCCCACAAGGAAGAACGATGGTGTCCACACCAGGCTCGCAGCCCCCCAAGGTTGGTGATTTGAACCTGTGTGCAAGCTCTTGTGACGCTGAATACTCTTATCCCTGCTAAATTATTTTCTTTGTTTGTCTATTTGAATTTCTGTTTCCATTACAACTATCATGTAAATAATATAGTAAGAATGTAAGCGGGAAGTTGGTTGATTTTCCTTCAGCAGCAATCTTGAACCAATCTGATCTAACAAAAAGTTACATTCGTCTGGGAAATAAGGTCTGTCGTAAATCTTTTCAAAATTCACTAAATTTGCATTCCCAAAGACATAAACATTACTACATTTGGGGTTAGAGGGCAAATTTCAAGATTCTTGTAATGGTGGCACCCACACTGGTGGCAGCGATGTTACTGAAAGTGTAACATGCTGGGAAGGAGTTTGGAAAATTCAACCTCAAGGGAAGTAACTCTAATCTGACGCAGTCACAATCCTTGCTAACCACAGGTAGGTTTGAAAATTGTCATCCAACATCATTCTTCAAGCTTTATCAGTTGTAAACAATAGTAAACAGTTTCTTGAGTGTAAATATACAGCTAACCAACTTCAGTTGCAGAGAGAATAGTGATGTCATTTGATTCTGGCATCATGGAAACCGATTATGTCACAATTGGTCTGCAAATCATTCTGATGCGATTTCATTGAAGTGATTGCTTGATATCTGCTTTTGAGGCCAGTTTATGGTTGATAAATACTTTTCAAAGCAGTGTTAAATTTAACTCATTCACAAGTGGCTGACATGTTTGTTTCAGGTGATCTTGGTGACCAGTTCTGGTCAGTCCGTGGCGTCCAGCGTCTTGCAGAAGTCAATGTCGGTCCCCATCATAAGAGCATCAACATCATCATCCACTGTCTCTGCATGTCGAGCCTCCATCATCGTCCCTGGTAGCCCTCCCATTACCATGAGCTCTGGCTACGGCAGCAACATCGTCACTGTGTCAACTACTTCCATCACAACAGCTACATCTCACACAGGTATGCAGGTGTTCTGGTAGCTACGTATAGAAACACTGATTGTTTTGCTCTGTAATCTGATCTATTTTCTTTCATCTTCTAGTCTGATCTATTTTTTCTTCTCGTTTTTACTGATTTTTCTGATAAAGATAAGTAAATAATTGTTGGGGTTGAACTAGTGAAATCTATTTTTCAGTAAAAGTACATGTAAAAGTATGTTTAAAAAAGCATGGTTTTAATCAAACATAGTTTCAGCAAAATTTTCTCAACCTTAAGAGAAAACATTGAATTGGGTGACTTTATACCATGGTAGAATTGTTCTGAATAATTAATGTTGGGAACAGCTTCCTTTATGCAAAGGGACACTACTCTACAATCCATAAATCCTGAAATTGGTTTATCTGACTTAATGATTTCAAAGGAAATGAATGAACAAGGTTTTGCTGATGTTTAAACTGTCCTTGGTGGGCCTTTGCTGTTTAGTTCATTGCTGGGTTATTTTTGGAGGAAATAAGGCTTAAGGAAATGAAAGAATTGGTTCTCAGGCAATCCCTTTTGAAAGTATAGTGCAGGCGGGTAGGCGGGCAGTGTTTGTTTTTTTGCTTGTTCAAAGTAGTATGTAACCAAATAAACATTTGTGTACCATCAACCTGGGAAAGAGCCTCCCTACATAAACAAGCATACAAACTCCTGTTGCTGCCATTACCGTAACACCAAACACGCATTTAAAGGGAAGTAACTGCGCTCTATAATTGGTTTTTAAGTACCAGGGTATTTGGATTTTTTATTATTTTATTTATAAACAAAACATGCGGCCAACTTTATGATGATACGGTCAGTGCCTGAGAACCAAGACTTTTATTTTTTTGGCCTAATATTACACCAAACCACTGTTTGTATTGCAGCTACAACGCCCACATCTGTGATGGGCAATCCCACTGTCACTGTCCCCAATCCAGCCCTAGCCAAGCCTCGACCCAAGATCATCCCACGACCAAGATTCCCCAACCCACAGCACAAGCCGGGCGTGGTTATTCCCATGGGCCCCCAACCGGTCCAACCCTCACCCCAGAACTACCAAGTGAAGACGGTCACAAAGCCTACCATCCAGATAAAGCAAGAAGGAGGTACGTTGAGTTTGAATTGAAATTACCATTGTCGTCGCCTTTTATGACAGGCATAGATTGCTGGGAAGTACACCTGCGAAAAACTGCTGTCTTAATGGTAAACATACGACACATACGTTTTCAGTTGACCCCTTGAGAATACCGGGTTAGAACTGGTCAACCTATGCTTGTTAGGCTTAAAAAAATAAGAGAATTGGTTCTCAGGCAATGGCTTTTGAAAATATTGTGCGGGTGGGCGGAGTCTTTCTTTAGGGTGGGTGGGTGGTTGTTCAAGCTAGTATGTCACCAAATTTTGTTTACAATAATTTCGGCGAAACCATGTTGTTCATAAGTATTGTAGCATTTCACTGCTGTGGCCGTGTCTTCAAGACGCGGAATATTTATTTTTACTTTTTTTAATATTCAGCAATTTCTCATGTTGTCCGCAGGAATGAAAATCATCACCCAGAGTCTCCCCCCTGGAACCAGTAAGATCCTGCCCAAGCCGGCACAGTTGTCAGGGAGTTCCGGTACACCTGTCGTGGTTGTCAATGCGGGGCCTTCGGGAACAGCAACAACTACTGTTACCATGGTAACAAAACCGGTGACAACTCTGTCAGGTAATTATCATAGGCTCTAAAAGAATTTCAGTAAACATGCAAGGTATTGAAATGAAGCTTAATGCTGTGTTGTCTTGTCTACAGCTAGTGACACAGGAGATGAAGCTTAATGCTGTGTTGTCTTGTCTACAGCTAGTTACACAGGAGATGAAGCTTAATGCTGTGTTGTCTTGTCTACAGCTAGTTACACAGGAGATGAAGCTTAATGCTGTGTTGTCTTGTCTACAGCTAGTTACACAGGAGATGAAACTTAATGCTGTGTTGTCTTGTCTACAGCTAGTCACAGGAGATGAAGCTTAATGCTGTGTTGTCTTGTCTACAGCTAGTCACAGGAGATGAAGCTTAATGCTGTGTTGTCTTGTCTACAGCTAGTCACAGGAGATGAAACTTAATGCTGTGTTGTCTACAGCTAGTCACAGGAGATGAAACTTAGTGCTGTGTTGTCTACAGCTAGTTACACAGGAGATGAAGCTTAGTGCTGTGTTGTCTTGTCTACAGCTAGTTACACAGGAGATGAAGCTTAATGCTGTGTTGTCTTGTCTACAGCTAGTCACAGGAGATGAGGCTTAATGCTGTGTTGTCTTGTCTACAGCTAGTCACAGGAGATGAAACTTAAATCTGTGTTGTCTTGTCTACAGCTAGTCACACAGGAGGCAAGGTGCTGAACATAACTACACCAGGGGGGCGTGTCATCGCTACCACAACAAAAGCATCGAATGTTGTCACTGTCAACCCTAAAACTCTACATCTCACAGCTGTCAAAACGGCCACAGGGACAACAGGTAATTATCCAGGAAGCAAGTAGCCTCAAAATGATTAAGAAACATATTAAGTGTGAAAATTCATGTGTTCACATCTAAGGCTAAAAAAATAAAAGAATTGGTTCTCAGGCAATGGTTTTGGAAAATTTAGTGCGGGCGGGCGGTGTCTTTTTTTTTTAGGGGGGGGGGTTGGGTCAAACTAGTATGTAACCAATAAACAGTTGTGTAATCAATAAACAATTGTGTACAATCAACCTGGGGAAGGGCCTCCCTACTTAAATGTATTCCTTGATGAGTAAAATACTGGAATACAGTATTTGACTACCGTTGGACTTGGATTTTGTTTGTTTTAAATTCAAATTCAAATGAACTTTACAGCACACATCTCATGCCTAGAAGGAACTGGCTTAACAGCATGTACTCTGTGCTACAGTGGGTCGTCTAATGTGTTTCAGTGTCCAAGCCTAATGTGATAGTTGTCCAGAAGACCCAGCCCCGGAGGTCCCAGACCCCCACCCTCCAGGGAGGAGCAGGGCGCCCCCAAGCAACAGTCATCTCTAGTCCAGCTATGTTTGAAAAGGTGAGTGAGTTGGGTTAACGTCGCTTTTAACAGTATTCCAGTTATATCACAGCGTGTCAGCTTAATGTGGGAGGAAAGCCTGAATTGATGCAGGTCTTAGATGTTAACCACTTTGGTGAAACCCGCGAGCACGGGTATGGTGCTGACAAACCTAGCAACATAATCGGGGCAAACCGGGATTTGAACCCACAATCATAGGTTTCTGGCATGTCCAAGTGACGCCACTCTGCACAGTGAATTGCGGTGCCTTTCATCCGTGTCCCCGGAAAAGGTGAGAATAATGACAGGCCAGTCATGTTAAACGCAATGTTAAATGATATTATAGACTGGCTTATTTTGGTAAAGTGAGGCCTCAATGGTGCCGACAGTTATACTTCCATATGCCGTGGAGCCTATTTGCTCCATTAACTTAATATACATGTGGTGGAAGCACAGGTCACAAGTCAAACGGAGTAAAGCGTAATTGGTCGTAGAGTGGTTGGATGGGTGTCTTTCGGCAGCTTGATTGCTGAGAATTTTTAGGGCTCATTCCCTCCCCACACTGAAGCACATGTAGTGTCTCCTTGGACAAGTGCCTTTATTCGAAATATGCCTCTGCTCAACCAGCAGTTAAATGGGTACCAGGGAGAAAAAAGAGGATAATGGGACTGTTAACCTTCTTTATATACCACATGTAAATATGTGCTTCAATGTCAGCACTGTACATGCTTTACTGTGATGTGCTGAAATATAACAGCAAACAAATAATATGTCACACCATTGTACCAGAAGTTATTTCTTACCTCCAGGAACTTGTGAACTTCATCCAGAAGCAGGAGCTGGGGAAGCAGGTGTCTGTGTCCGTGACGTCAGCGTCAGCGTTACACAGCATCGGCCCCGTCCTCGGTAGACTACCAGAGAGAAAAGTCATCATCACCACAGCAACCACAGGAGAGGGAGGCAGACAGGTGAGTGGTGGCAGATAAAAGTTTACCCCTTGAGAGCATGCTTAACACTGCAGTGATTATAGTTCATTTCATGCTTGGATGAATACGGTGCTATAATCCTAAAGATTTGTCATAGTGACTATTAATGATGACGGTTTCATCTCGCAGCCCGCTCCAATACTACACCGATCTAAGTCAGACCAGGAGGGAAGGACGTCGTCACTGTTGGCGGAGCTGATACAGGCTGCTGGGATTGTTCCTGATGGGGGAGCAGCAGAGGGGGGTACGTCTTTCTTTTTTTGATATCCTTGGAGGATCAACAAGTTTTGTCGGATTCCAAACTAAGTGATTTTGGCAGCCAAATTGGGAAAAAAATGTGTTCAAAATTGGGATATTTTTTTTTAGTTTTTATTTTCTTAAGGTTATAGGTCCATAAGTAATTTTACCATATTAACATTGTATACTACTTAAAATAATTTAAGGATCATCTGATTTTTAAACAAGAAGCAAGCAAACAAACAAACAAACTATGACAAGAGAGTTTACATGAGTTGACTTGTTGTTACCAGTGGCAACCCAGGCAGCTGTGGGTGGTAACGAGTGGTTCGAGTATGACATCACGGACGACCAGGTGCAGACTGAAACGACATCCGACTCCCAGGCCATCAGTGCCCTCATGCAGATGCAGGGAAACACAGATGGCAAACACAAGGACGAGGAGGAAAGGTACAGTACCAGGGATAGAAGTGTGTTGTTTATTTACCACTGGGTTGTGACCTTAGGATGGAATGATGTCACGCTAGAAACATCATAGCTGAAAATTGTTGACGTCTTTAGTCTTTTGTGGTTTTCTAGGACAGCGGTGGTCTTCAGTGCATTTTTGTAAAAGGATTAAGAAATAATGGGTAATAAAGAAATCTCACTCAGGAGATTCTGACATCCGTTTCGTAAAACCTGTATGACACATGCTTATATATAATAGTCTGTATGTCTGTATAGAAGTGGGGGGCACGGGTGGCCCAGGCGTCTAAGGCGTCTAAGACGCCGCGATTCGCTGTCCAGAGTTGCGTCCCTTGGGCATGCCAGAAACCCATGATTGTGGGTTCGAATCCCGGTTCGCCCCGATTATGTTTCTAGGTTTGTCAGCACCATACCTGTGCTCGTGGGTTTCACTGAAGTGGTAAACGTCTGAGACTTGCATCACTTCGGGCTTTCCTCCCACATTAAGCTGACACGCCGTGATATAACTGGAATACTGTTAAAAGCGGCGTTAAACCAAACTCCCTCACTCACTCACACTGTATAGAAGTGTGTTTTGTATGTGCCACAGGGCACTCATAGCCCAGTGGAATCAATGTGTGCCAACTTTCTTTTTGAAAGTTGTACTGCATTAGCCATGTGTTTTCCCAAGCTAGAAGTCATCTTAGTAATAATAATAATCATAATCATAAAAGTCCATTTATATGGCGCTGTACTCAGTGCATAAGCATGCTCTGAGCACTTAGACGTTATTACCCCGGTGAATGGATCAGTGAGCACCCAACAATCATTCTCAGCTCCCTGGGGAGTATACAACCCAAACTGCCTGTAAGGTGCTAAATGGTTAACAACCACAATGCCATCTCATACTTATAACTTATAACATGAATTGGGAATTGTTTGATTCCAATTTGGAAAAGTTTGCTGACATTTGCTGCAGACTAGGGGCTGAGTATTGGCATGTTGGTATTGCATCTCACACTGTGTTTCTCTCTCCAGAGCTGCAGCATCAAACTTAGAACAAATCACAGACCAGATGTCGGGGACGCAGTACTACACCATAGGTATGCTTGGACTCCATCAACGACGTCCCCATCTGTATGCTGGTGATATGATACATGATACAATTTGTATCAGTCAAATCTCACTAAAGTCTTCTCAGATGTTGTCTTGATAAACAAGTTTCGACATATCCGAATCTTTAACTGACCAGAGTTACCTCCCCTACCAAAATTCTGCTGATGCAGGGAAAACTGAAGGCTAGCTTTAGGATGAGTGTTCTTATGAGGAGAGATTTCCTTCTTTTCCAAGCTGTCACTGCATTTCCACTTAGCAGGTTGGCTCGCCATCTTGGCTGTGTTACGGTGTACTGTTAAGTGTGTTATGTGTTACGTAAGCATAATCTCAAACCTCACCTCACCTCAGTGTCAAATATCAATAGCTGCCTAACTAACGATCAAGAAATGTAAGTAATCAATACAGTGATCACGTGATACCTGCTCCTTGATACAGGGTCATGAAGTGCAAAACAAACCTCATCAAGCATGGTCGCTATCCCCAATGTGGGACACAATACTGTGTATTTTGCACTGTTGTAATTGAAATTCACTCTTCGGATCCAGAACCTGGAATTCTGGAAACAAGAAGCAGTTTTATAGTGTTTATTTAGTTTCATGTAAATATTGTCTGGAAGGCAAGGTTTTGGAATATCAGGGTCCGGATAAAGGGGGTTCCACTGTACATGATGATTTTGCAGTATCATATTCAAAGCCGTCCCTCTTGGTATTTAGGGGACCGCCTCCGTGGTCTAGTGGTAGAGCGTCCGCCTGGAGAGCGGAAGGTCCGGGGTTCGATCCCCGGCCGCATCATACCAAAAGACGTTAAAAGATGGTACTTGTTGTTACCCTGTCTGGCGCTCGGCATTAAGGGGCTAAAACAAGGATAGGTCAGCTCGGAGTCAGTATACTGTGTCTGAGTGGGGTATTCATGTTAAACTGCGGCATGGTATCTCAGTGAGCTAGCACTATAAATCGGCATCAGTCCGGACTAGTCCAAGCAGCCACACAAACACACACACGTACATGCATGTCGCTATATAAGCACAATAATCTTGGACGCGACGTTAAACCCCATTTCACCTCACCTTGGTATTTAAGGTATAGGGTAATCTAGGCTTGTCTTAAGAGTTACCATAAGTGGATCGGGTGGTCCGGTTTTGGTGACTTTGTTGATTGAGTGTCATTGTACCCTGACTGCATGGACGTTGCTCCTAATATCAATCACTTGGTTCATTGATTACTAACATGCTGCCTTCATACATTCTATGGCTTGTGGAGTGCAGCATTAAACAATAGACAAACAAAACTCATGATGAATAGTCAATATTTTTAAGAAACAATAAAAACAAAAATCACCATCCATTTATGGTCTCCTTTGCAGAGCAAGCAATGTCTTTACTAAACCAAGTGGACAAAGACGGTAATACAACAACTACAACGACATCAGAGGATGGCAACACAACGTACGTCTCCGTGCCCGTGTCGCTGCCGTCCGAGGTGTCTCGCCAGCCTTCAGGACAACCACAGGTAGTGGTACAATGGACAGATACAAACATCCCTTCACCCCAGAGTTGGGCAGTGGGGTAGCCTAGTGGCCAAGGGCTCAATTTCAGATTCTAACGCCGTTTTACCTACATAGGGGACATCCTTTGCTGAAAAAATCAGAAATTGTAAGGTTGTTATGACGGAGAAAATGTTAAACATGCATTTTAACTTTAAACTGGACTTGCTGTTGAATGCACATTATTCGAAGGGAGTTATAGTTATAGGTAATTTAAGGTACCTACAATATCTGAAAAACTATCGGACCTACTCCAGTCGAAGTTGGTATGAGATTATTAAACAGTCATACATAACTGGATATTACATTTAAAGACAATCGGTGCATGAATAAAAATCTGTCTATTTAGCTATCACTATATTTCATCAACAACCAGACTTGTTCGTCACGGGTGGAACGAGCATTCATTGAAACAGCCATCTGCATAATGCTACCCCTGCGTCACAGGGCCATATGACACAGTTGAACCAATCAACTCAACTGGAAAGGGTGCCTGGGAATCCCAACGTTGAGACGCCCAACGCTAACGCCGTATTCATGCATACAGAATTATTTCTGTTTTTAGGCCCATGAGCGTAATTACGAGTGGGCCTAAATACGAGAAGTCCTGTTACTCCGCTCTTTATGATGTCAATGACTGGATTGTCCAGTCCAGACTGGATTATTTACAGAATGCTGTAATATAGCTGGAATATTACTGGGTGCGGCATTAAACAACAAACAAACAAGTGACATACATTTCCGTCTGTTCCAGATTCACATAGTGAAGCCTTCTAGTGGGTCGTCCACCGCCAAAATAACCAAAATTACAAGTGATCAAATTCCGCCGACGATAGTACGGCATACTTTATCTTCCTCCTCCGGGGCGAGCGGCAATACTGAGGTGATCCAGGGAGAGCTGGACCCCGAGACGGGTCTGTTCTACAAGGACAAGAACAAAGTTGTGACTGTTGTGACTCAGCCCTCTAAAACTGTGACTGTCGAGAGTGGTGGGAGTGTTCCACAAGACACGGAAGTGACGCAAAACTATGACTTGCTGGGCAGTTCTCTAACTCATGCTCATATTGACTTAGGTGATATACATTTCATTGATGATGGTGCTGTCGCAGTGCAACAGGTTGGCAAGGTCATAGAGGCAGACAACTCTGAATTGACTGCTGGGGAGTCTGTGGTGCATATAGAAGGAGCAGGTGTGTAGTATTTTGAATATTTTCATTTATATTTCAAGGAGGATTCAAAGTGCTATTACATGCCGACGAAGGTATAATCTCTAAACATAAATATATTTCCATCCTTTGCACTGTTGGGTTGGTTGTTTCTTTGCTACCACGGTGAGGAGAGGGGAGGATTCTTGCATTTCTGTGTAAAAATGAACAGGAACATTGATGAGCTGATTGCTTTATCACTGCCAAAAGCAAATGTAGAGAGGATCCATTGGTCTTTTCAAATAAGTGTTGGAGAGGGCTGTCCCTTTACTTCATGGTCTCTGATGTCACAAGTTGGCAGCTGCTCCATGAAGATCCGGTGTCACACACACCTTCAGTGGCATGTCAGTGATGAGTGATAGGAATCTGTACATGTGTTGTTTAGTCTCTGAAAATGAAGAAAGTCTCTGGGATCCTTTGTATTATGTGTATGTGTGATGATTTCAATGAATGAAAGAGAGACAGACAGACAGAGACTGACTTATTCTGGTTTCTGTTGCTATTTTGAACCAATACTCAGCTTATCCGCATCTGGGGCGGTCGGGTAGCCTAGTGGTTAAATCGTTCGCTCGTCACGCCGAAGACCCGGGTTCGATTCCCGACATGGGTACAATGTGTGAAGCCCATTTCTGGTGTCCCCCGCCGTGATGTTGCTGGAATATTGCTAAAAGCGGCTAAAAACCGAACTCACTCACTCACTTATCCGGATCTCTAGTTAATGTCAACACCCAAGTTTCCCTAGCCATGAATTAGTTACAGGTGGTTGTAATAGATTTGTACTATCGGTACCGGTTGCATCAAACTATACTCAGGGCATGGGTGGCTCAGTTGTCTAAGGTGATGCAATTTGCTGTGCAGAGTCATGTCCCAGGGCACACCAGAAACCTATGATTTGGGGTTCGAATCTCAGTTCGCCCCAATTATAGTTCTAGGTTTGTCAGCACCATACTTGTGTTTGAGGGTTTCACTAAAGTGGTAAATGTCTGAGACCTGCATCACTTTGGGCTTTCCTCCCACATTAAGCTGACACGCCCTGATGTAAATGGAATACTGTCAAAAGTAGTGTTTAACCCAACTCAACCACTCACAATATTCATTCTGTCATTATGTGAAACAAGAATTAAGTTGACATCTCTGTGTTCAGGAGGAGAGGAAGGTACAACGATACTCACCATCCCTGCATCCACTGCCAGAGAGGACATCTCACAGGTGTCTGTCCCAATCACAATCTCATCAAGCTCAGCCAAGGTCAAGGTTGGCTCATCTCTACCTGTACAAGATGTCGGGAAGACCGCGTCCACCATCAACATTGTCTCACAGCATGCACAGGTATAGTGATGTATACTCCCCATAGTGTGGGAAGACCGCGTCCACTATCAACATTGTCTCACAGCATGCACAGGTATAGTGATGTATACTCCCCATAGTGTGGGAAGACCACGTCCACTATCAACATTGTGTCAAAGCATTCACAGGTCTAGTGATGTATACTCCCCATAGTGTTGGAAGACCGCGTCCACTATCAACATTGTCTGACAGCATGCACAGGTATAGTGATGTATACTCCCCATAGTGTGGGAAGACCGCGTCCACTATCAACATTGTCTCACAGCATGCACAGGTATAGTGATGTATACTCCCCATAGTGTGGGAAGATCACGTCCACTATCAACATTGTGTCACAGCATGCACAGGTATAGTGATGTATACTCCCCATAGTGTGGGAAGACCGCGTCCACTATCAACATTGTCTCACAGCATGCACAGGTATAGTGATGTATACTCCCCATAGTGTGGGAAGACCACGTCCACTATCAACATTGTCTCACAGCATGCACAGGTATAGTGATGTATACTCCCCATAGTGTGGGAAGATCACGTCCACTATCAACATTGTGTCACAGCATGCACAGGTATAGTGATGTATACTCCCCATAGTGTGGGAAGACCGCGTCCACTATCAACATTGTCTCACAGCATGCACAGGTATAGTGATGTATACTCCCCATAGTGTGGGAAGACCACGTCCACTATCAACATTGTCTCACAGCATGCACAGGTATAGTGATGTATACTCCCCATAGTGTGGGAAGACCGCGTCCACTATCAACATTGTCTCACAGCATGCACAGGTATAGTGATGTATACTCCCCATAGTGTGGGAAGACCACGTCCACTATCAACATTGTCTCACAGCATGCACAGGTATAGTGATGTATACTCCCCATAGTGTGGGAAGACCACGTCCACTATCAACATTGTCTCACAGCATGCACAGGTATAGTGATGTATACTCCCCATAGTGTGGGAAGACCACGTCCACTATCAACATTGTCTCACAGCATGCACAGGTATAGTGATGTATACTCCCCATAGTGTGGGAAGACCATGTCCACTATCAACATTGTCTCACAGCATGCACAGGTATAGTGATGTATACTCCCCATAGTGTGGGAAGACTGCGTCCACTATCAACATTGTCTGACAGCATGCACAGGTATAGTGATGTATACTCCCCATAGTGTGGGAAGACCACGTCCACTATCAACATTGTCTCACAGCATGCACAGGTATAGTAATGTATACTCCCCATAGTGTGGGAAACCGCTTCCACTATCAACATTTCTGGTGTCTCCCGCCGTGATAGTGCTTGAATATTGTAAAAGCGGCATAAAACCATACTTATTCACTCACTTACAACAGGCGACTATGCTTGTCATAAGAGGCGACTTATGGGATCGGGTGGTCAGGCTCGCTGACTTGGTTGATGCATGTCATCGTGTCCCAATTGCATAGATCGATGCTCATAATGTCAATCACTGGATTGTCTGGTCCAGACTCAATTATTTACAGACCTCTATCATATAGCTGGAACATGGTGTTAAACAACAAACAAACAAACATAGTGAAATAGGGTTTAATGTTGTGTTCTAGACTGTTGCTCTTCTATAGTGATGTGCATGCACATGTGTGTGGCTGCTTGTACAAGTCTGGATTGATGTTGGTTATGTTCAGCCTTAGACTTCCGAAAACCTTATTGAACTAGTCCCTAGTTTGCTGGATCGAAACATTTTAGATTTCCTGTCAGTTTTATGAAGTTCAAATTTGTAGCAGAACTTAAGCATTGAAAATTTGTTCATTATTACAGCCCTCAAATACTACTAGTCAATGAGGACTACCGTCATTGGATTTTGACTTGCCCTTAGCACAATTTAGGAGTTTCTGGCTTGCGGACTAGCATGAATTTTGAAGGCTGATGATTCACCGGATGTTTGAACTATATCCACTGTTCCAGTCATCAGTTGGGTTGAGTCTCCTGGACAAGGTTGGCGTCGAGGAGGTCATTTCCAGCAGCTCAAACGTCAGCGTTGCAGTGGAGCCGTCGCCGAGCACGCTGGATGAGCTGACATCGCAACGCCTCGAGGAGAAGGAGCTTGCTTCATCGTCCCAGGGGTCGGAGGAGCGGGTGGAGCTTCTGTTTGACAGCGTGGGAGTCATCGAGGAGGAGATACCCACATTAGCCAGCCCCCCAACAGGTAGGACAGTCATCAGTATCACTTCTGGGGTGGCCTGGGTTCAAAGTGTCACAATATAGCTGCATCCTTCAGCCATCAGCGTCACTTCTGGGGTTGCCTGGGTTCCAAGTGTCACAATATAGCTGCATCCTTCAGCCATCAGCGTCACTTCTGGGGTGGCCTGGGTTCCAAGTGTCACAATATAGCTGCATCCTTCAGCCATCAGCATCACTTCTGGGTGCCCCAGGGTCCAAGAGTCCAGACTCGATTACTTACAGACTGCCATCATATAGCTGGAATTGTTTAGTGTGGCATTAAACAACGAACATGATTGAATTCATGATTCCTCCTCATTGTGCTACTAGGTCTCTCAGTCATTTCAGTGGTAAACAGATATTGCCTGGGCTCCCGATTGCAAGATTAATGCTAATTTTAATTATTGTTATTCGTTGTAAAATGACTTGTGCTTGAAAGTTCTTGCAGGAAATGCCTACATTATTACAAATTGACATTACTCAATAACCATCAGTCGATGATACAGAGGCTTGTCAATCCAGACGGTTTCAGTGGAAACATTGTACTTTGGATTAACTTTTTGTCATGGAGATTTGATATACAGGATTGCAGCATTAAACAATTAACAAACTGTTAACGTGACATTGGGAACCAGATGGTTTTCTTGGAAAAAATCTCTGCATTCCTTGCTACAGTTGATGTGGTAAAAGATGTTTTGTCAGGTCTAACTACTGTCTGTGACAAAAACTTTCGAGACTAGCCCGAACTTGGTTCATTGCATCATTTTCAGTAGATTTTCGTGTTATTATGTGGACTATTATTGGCTGAGCTTACTAGATTGAATAGAAATTACTAGACTCAGGCTTTGGACTAGTGGCTAAGTTCACAGACTGCTGCTACAACTTTTCTTCCTGTTTGCGGTGAGGTCGGGTAGCCTAGTGGTTAAAGTGTTCGAACATCACACTGATGACCCGGGTACGATTCCCGACATGGGTACAATGTGTGAAGCCTATTTCTGGTGTCCCCCACCGTGATATTGTTGGAATATTGCTAAAAGCGTCGTAAAACAATACTCACTCTCTCACTCTTCCTGTTTCCAGGGAGTGGGTCTGACAGCCAGGGAGAGTTCGCTGTGTACACAGACGGGGTGGCCAGCTCCGACCCAAACAGTCTCTTCCGAAGCAAGAGGAAGCGGAAACCCCCCACAGCAGCTGATGAGAGCACCCCTCCGTCTCCCAGTGGCAGCTGGATCAGGATGGCCCTCGGGTAGGTGTACTGTATAGTCAGGATGGTCCTTTGGAAGGTGTACTGTATAGCCAGGGTGGCCCTTTGGTAGGTGTACTGTATAGCCAGGGTAGGTCCTCAGGTAGGTGTACTGTAAAGCCAGGGTGACCCTTTGGGAGGTGTACTGTATAGCCAGGGTGGCCCTTTGGTAGGTGTACTGTATAGCCAGGGTAGGTCCTCAGGTAGGTGTACTGTATAGCCCGGGTGGCCCTTTGGTAGGTATACTGTATAGCCAGGGTGGCCCTTTGGTAGGTGTACTGTATAGCCAGGGTGACCCTTTGGGAGGTGTTCTGTATAGTCAGGATGGTCCTTTGGAAGGTGTACTGTATAGCCCGGGTGGCCCTTTGGTAGGTGTACTGTATAGCCAGGGCAGGTCCTTTGGAAGGTGTACTGTATAGCCCGGGTGGCCCTTTGGTAGGTGTACTGTATAGCCAGGGCAGGTCCTCAGGTAGGTGTCATGTATAGCCAGGGTAGGTCCTCAGGTAGGTGTCATGTATAGCCAGGATGGCCCTTTGGGAGGTATACTGTATAGCCAGGGTGGCCCTTTGGTAGGTGTCATGTATAGCCAGGGTGGCACTTCGGTAGGTGTTCTGTATAGCCAGGTTACGCACTCGGGTAAGTGTACTGTATAGCCAGGTTACGCACTCGGGTAGGTGTACTGTATAGCCAGGTTACGCACTCGGGTAGGTGTACTGTATAGCCAGGTTACGCACTCGGGTAGGTGTTCTGTATAGCCAGGTTACGCACTCGGGTAGGTGTACTGTATAGCCAGGGTGGCCCTCGAGTAGGTGTTCTGTATAGCCAGGGTGGCACTTTGGTAGGTGTACTGTATAGCCAGGGTGGCACTATGGTAGGTGTACTGTATAGCCAGGGTGGCACTTTGGTAGGTGTACTGTATAGCCAGGTTGGTCCTTTGGTAGGTGTACTGTATAGCCAGGGTGGCACTTGGGTAGGTGTACTGTATAGCCAGGGTGGCCCTCGGGTAGGTGTACTGTATAGCCAGGGTGGCACTATGGTAGGTGTACTGTATAGCCAGGGTGGCACTTTGGTAGGTGTACTGTATAGCCAGGTTGGCACTTGGGTAGGTATACTGTATAGCCAGGGTGGCACTATGGTAGGTGTACTGTATAGCCAGGGTGGCCCTCGGGTAGGTGTACTGTATAGCCAGGGTGGCACTATGGTAGGTGTACTGTATAGCCAGGGTGGCACTTTGGTAGGTGTACTGTATAGCCGGGGTGGCCCTCGGGTAGGTGTTCTGTATAGCCAGGGTGGCCCTCGAGTAGGTGTTCTGTATAGCCAGGGTGGCCCTTGGGTAGGTGTTCTGTATAGCCAGGGTGGCACTATGGTAGGTGTACTGTATAGTCAGGGTGGCCCTCGGGTAGGTGTTCTGTATAGCCAGGGTGGCCCTCGGGTAGGTGTACTGTATAACCAGGGTAGCCCTCGGGTAGGTGTTCTGTATAGCCAGGGTGGCCCTCGGGTAGGTGTACTGTATGTCCCATCTTATCAGTCACTTTGCCGTCTTGCAAAGACTTGATGATTTACAGGCCGTTGTGATATAGCTGGAGTGTTTTCTTCTATTGACACGGTAAAACAACAAACAACTCTTGTTACAACACCAGCATGCCATGTTACACACTTTTGTTTTTTGCAGACTGCTGCAGAGAGTGTCTCGCTATCGCGGCGTTAACAGAGAGAAAGGGGAGTTGAATGCGTCCGCATGGTTTACACAGCCAGGTAGGTGGCGATGTGTGTCACTTGATTGATTCCATCATTCCCACAGCCAGTAGCATGGATTGTTGCTCATGCTTTCAGAGTGAGTGAGTATGGTTTTACGCCGCTTTTAGCAAAGCGACTTTGTGCATTTTGCTTGCATTACACTGATAACAGGGGCGGTCGGGTAGCCTAGTGGTTTAAGCGTTAGTTCGTCATGCCGAAGACCCGGGTTCGATTCCCGCGACATGGGCACAATGTGTGAAGCCCATTTCTGGTGTCCCCCGCCGTGATAATGCTGGAATATTGCTAAAAGGGGCGTAAAACCATACTCACTCATTACACTGATAACAGGTCCAATACAGAGTATCAAAAAGGCTTCAGTGCTCAGTTTTAAACTTTTGCATCGAAGGTAATGTTCAAATATCTCCTAATTTGTGAGAAGAAAAAATCAATTTCCCCATCCCCATTTTTGAAAAAGAATGATACGAGTTTTTCCCAGTTTGCCTTTGTTTGAAGTCCTAGAAAAAATCCCTGTAATGTCTGTCCTTCTTTTCAGTGGACCCTGCTGATGCTCCTGATTATTACTCTATTGTGAAGAAACCAATGGATTTTGGAACAATACGAAAGAAGCTGGAGGTAGGTAGTCATTGTGTGGTAAGGGTCTTGGGCAGTTGACCCGGGAAGGTTGAGAGGGGGAGGTCCAGGGCAGAATAGGCCCCCAGTTTTCCATGCTTGTATTCCACCTTGAAGTACAGGGAAGAAAAGGTCCCCAGTTTTCCATGCTTGTATTCCCCTGTGAAGTACAGGGCAGAACAGGCCCCCAGTTTTCCATGCTTGTATTCCCCTGTGAAGTACAGGGCAGAACAGGTCCCCAGTTTTCCATGCTTGTATTCCCCTGTGATGTACAGGGCAGAACAGGTCCCCAGTTTTCCATGCTTGTATTCCCCTGTGAAGTACAGGGCAGAACAGGTCCCCAGTTTTCCATGCTTGTATTCCCCTGTGAAGTACAGGGCAGAACAGGCCCCCAGTTTTCCATGCTTGTATTCCCCTGAGAAGTACAGGGCAGAACAGGTCCCCAGTTTTCCATGCTTGTATTCCCCTGTGAAGTACAGGGCAGAACAGGTCCCCAGTTTTCCATGCTTGTATTCCCCTGTGAAGTACAGGGCAGAATAGGTCCCCAGTTTTCCATGCTTGTATTCCCCTGTGAAGTACAGGGAGGAACAGGTCCCCAGTTTTCCATGCTTGTATTCCCCTGTGAAGTACAGGGAGGAACAGGTCCTCAGTTTTCCATGCTTGTATTCCCCTGTGAAGTACAGGGCAGAACAGGTCCTCAGTTTTCCATGCTTGTATTCCCCTGTGAAGTACAGGGAGGAACAGGTCCTCAGTTTTCCATGCTTGTATTCCCCTGTGAACATGGTGAAGTACCGGGCAGAACAGGTTCCCAGTTTTCCATGCTTGTATTCCCCTGTGAAGTACAGGGAAGAACAGGTCCTCAGTTTTCCATGCTTGTATTCCCCTGTGAAGTACAGGGCAGAACAGGTCCCCAGTTTTCCATGCTTGTATTCCACCGTGAAGTAAAGGGAAGAAAAGGTCCCCAGTTCTCCATGCTTGTATGCCACTGTGACGTACCAGAAAGAATAGTTCCCCAGTTTTTCATGCGTTTCTTCTTAATTGATCCTCACTCATGCACTCACACACTCCATCACTCACTCACCGATTCATTAATTCATTCCCTCGCTGCATCACTCCATCACTCACTCACCGATTCAATAATTCATTCTCTCGCTCCATCACTCTATCACTCACACACTCCATCACTCACTCACCGATTCAATAATTCATTCTCTCACTCCATCACTCCATCACTCACACACTCCATCACTCACTCACCGATTCAATAATTCATTCTCTCGCTCCATCACTCCATCACTCACCGATTCAATAATTCATTCTCTCGCTCCATCACTCCATCACTCACACACTCCACTCACTCACCAATTCATTAATCCATTCCCTCGCTCCATCACTCCATCACTCACACACCGAATCATTAATCCATTCCCTCGCTCCATCACTCCATCACTCACTCACCAATTCATTAATCCATTCCATCACTCCATCACTCACCGATTCATTAATCCATTCCCTCGCTCCATCACTCCATCACTCACACACCGAATCATTAATCCATTCTCTCGCTCCATCACTCCATCACTCACTCACCGATTCATTCATCCATTCCCTAGCTCCATCACTCACTCACCGAATCATTAATCCATTCCCTCGCTCCATCACTCCATCACTCACCGATTCATTAATCCATTCCCTCGCTCCATCACTCCATCACTCACTCACCGATTCATTAATCCATTCCCTCGCTCCATCACTCCATCACTCACTCACCGAATCATTAATCCATTCCCTCGCTCCATCACTCCATCACTCACCGATTCATTAATCCATTCCCTCGCTCCATGACTCCATCACTCACTCACCGATTCATTAATCCATTCCCTCGCTCCATCACTCCATCACTCACCGATTCATTAATCCATTCCCTCGCTCCATGACTCCACCACTCACTCACCGATTCATTCATCCATTCCCTCGCTCCATCACTCCATCACTCACCGATTCATTAATCCATTCCCTCGCTCCATCACTCCATCACTCACTCACCGATTCATTCATCCATTCCCTCACTCCATCACTCACTCACTGATTCATTCATCCATTCCCTAGCTCCATCACTCCATCACTCACTCACCGATTCATTAATCCATTCCCTCGCTCCATCCCTCCATCACTCACTCACCGATTCATTAATCCATTCCCTTGCTCCATCACTCCATCACTCACCGATTCATTAATCCATTCCCTCACTCCATCCCTCCATCACTAACTCACCGATTCATTAATCCATTCCCTCGCTCCATCACTCACTCACTCACTCACCGATTCATTCATCCATTCCCTCACTCCATCACTCACTCACTGATTCATTAATCCATTCCCTAGCTCCATCACTCCATCACTCACTCACCGATTCATTAATCCATTCCCTTGCTCCATCACTCCATCACTCACCGATTCATTCATCCATTCCCTCACTCCATCACTCACTCACCGATTCATTAATCCATTCCCTCACTCCATCCCTCCATCACTCACTCACCGAATCATTAATCCATTCCCTTGCTCCATCACTCCATCACTCACCGATTCATTAATCCATTCCCTCACTCCATCACTCCATCACTCACTCACCGATTCATTAATCCATTCCCTCGCTCCATCACTCCATCCCTGACTCCCCCGTGTGTTGCTGCTGCAGGGTGGAGGGTACAAGGACCATGAGGAGTTCCACCAGGACATGACCCTGGTGAAGGAGAACTGCGCTGTGTACAACCCCCCCACCAGTCGGGTGTTCCGCGACTGTACCGAGGTCTTCACCTTCTACACCCAGGAGAGTGAAAAACTGGCCGACAAATGGCATAAAGTAAGTAACTTCATCATGATGATGAGAGAATTTATTGTTTGATACCAGATTTTATTGTTAGATTACACAATTAAGTTGTTTGATAACACAATATTTTGTTTTAGAAAAAGAATTTATTGCTTGAAAACAGATTTTATTGTTAGATTACAGAATTAAGTTGTTTGATAACACAATATATTGTTTGAAAACAGATTTTATTGTTGGATTACAGAATTAGGTTGTTTGATAACACAATATTTTGTTAAGTAAAAGAATCTATTGTTTGATAACAGAATTTCTTGTTTCAGGGGCAGCTCAGCTCTCCACCGATGAAGAAAATTAGAATAGACAAGAGTCCGGGGAAGTCTTAGCAGAAACTGCATATTAATTGTTAAGTTTGGTTGTTATCTATTTACTCTGTTACCATGGTTACTTTTTATTTAGATTGTTGAACTGGGAGCCCTTGAGGCTCTGGAACACTGGAAGGAAGATTGTGTTAAGCATATTTTATAGAGTTCAGGGCTCACAATAATATGTGTAAGAGTGCCAATGGCACTGTTAGGATCATAATGCCATGGCTAAAATAGGTTTGCGGTGTCTGGATGACACACCTGGAGATGATAGTGTTTTACCCAAAATACCATGTGGTAATGTTTGTTAGATGAAGCCGTGTATAAGAATTCCCCAAAATTTGAGTCAGACAATTGGACTGGCAACTTTGCAAAGTAACCTGACCAGATAAAATCTTGCCAGTGGAGAATTTTCTTGACATAAGAATAGTACCGTTTAATCTTAATATTCTCAGAAAATAACAATAAACTGGCAACTCAAGTAACTGTAACTCATTGAAATTTTACTCATCAATAATTTGTTTCACAGTAACAGCTAATTACCTCTAACATTGAATTAAAACAAGGATGCTGAGGTAATTTTGGGAATACAATAATTCCCCGACCATTGGGCGTGCAACTTTTTAAAACTGACCGTCCGTCAGCAAAAACGACTGCCCCAGACTGTCGGGCAGGTGGGTATTGTCCACAGTGTGTGAAGCAAGTTGACTGGACACACAACCAGGAAATAAACTTGTAATTCACATGGGATCCAGAAATTGAAAAGGATATTATCAGTCTCAGTGAAATGGTAGGGGGGCAATAATTTCTAAATTTCAACTATGTCTAGCTCATGTTAAAAAGACGTTCGAGTTTCAAAATGGATAAAACATATTCCAAAAGACACACCTTGTTATCTCCATTTCTCTCCCCTGATTCTGATACATGGTATTGATACACTTGGACATCATAGAATTTACCGTAATCGACGTAATAAGCGCCTAGGGCACTCTCAAAATTAGAAATAGGGTAAAAAAAACCAGAGTTTAAAGATTGTAAATTTCTACGTTTATGTACCTGAAATGATACAAAAGAAAAGTCTCTGCGTATTATACACAACAGATATATTTTTCCAGAATTTAATTGCCCATTATTAAGGGTACATGTAACACATGAGTGCGTATAATACACGAATAAATAAGTCTTGTGTATGTAGCAGGGCGTGGAGTCATCCCACAGATGACATCCTTACCTTGTCGGCCTGCTGACGGGGTTAACCTCTTTGGTCATGTGGACAAGGCGTCTGACCTCTGATCAAAAGGTCCGTGGTTCGAATCCCATCACGGGACTTAAACATTTTATGGTCGCTACATGTACATTGATCAATCGGAAGAGGTGCTGATTGGGATTGTTCACTAGCCAATATATTAGCAAATATCACTGTAGGCGCTTATTAGAATGGGGCGCTTATTACGTCAAATACGGTAAATCACGTTACAAAACCTCATGCTTGGGACAAAATAGAAAACAACTCTCGTCCTGTACTCAGTGATAAACCAACATCACCAAATAGATTGGTGGCACTTTGTTGAATTTGCAGGTTTCATGCGTTAAGTTAAGTGCCATCATATCTCCAGTTTACATAGTTCTACATTCTACCATGACAAACTTAAAAGTTCAATTCTTGGCATTGGCACAAATAATGAGTGAAGCGACTTGAGTTGAGTCCAATTTTGTCAGTGGGTTGCCGATTTGAATTATGGAATCACTGATATCAACCTTAATTTATTTTGCTGCATCGTTTCATGATGAAAAGGAAGAGTAATATAGCGTGAACACTGTAATTTGACACACATTCATATTTGGTGAAAAGCTTCCGAACTTTCAATTACTTTTAAGTTTTACTGCCAACCTGCAAGAAGTATGTTGAGAGCTGTGTGCCAGAAAACGGCTGTTCCTTCATGGAAAGGGGCACGGGTGGCCCAATGGTCTAAGGCGCCGTGATTCGCTGTTCTGAGTCGCATCCCTTGGGCGCGACAGAAACCTATGATTGTTGGTTCGAATCCCGGTTTGCCGCGATTATGTTTCTAGGTTTGTCAGCACCATACCCGTGCTCGTGGGTTTCACCGAAGTGGTAAACGTCTGTGACCTGCATCCCTTTGGGCTTTCCTCCAACATTAAGCTGACATGCCGCGATATAACTGAAATACTGTTAAAAGCGGTGTCAAACCAAACTCATTCATGGAAACCCTGCTGATGTATCAAACCAATCAGGTGTTCAAAAACATTGGCATCACATGACATTGACACAAATCAAGGAAGACAAAGCGAATCAGGTAGATCTGGTTAAATCTAAGCCATTCGTCACTATTATGACGTCACAATTCAATGTTCTGCGGACCTCAACTCTCGTCAGAAAATTGTGGAATTAAAGGAAATTTAGTAATTCTTATTCATTTACATACCATGTATATCCAAGTTTCTTTACGGCCTTGTGATAGGATCCAATACCAGTGTCTAGCCCAAAGTCATTTATCTGAATGTGTTGTTCAGAAGTGTTTAATGAAAAAAAGGGTAACATTTTATTATTTGATTATTTTATGTGTACAAAGTTCTGTCCATGGACAATGGTGTGTTGATGTAAAGGGGGACTTCAATGTTATTGTTCTGGATTTAAATTGTTGGTACTGTTTATATCCTTCCTTAGTTGTAGCTGCCTTTAAACAGTGATTGTGCTGTTCATGATTATATTAGTAAGTATTAAAGGCATTTTACATAGCGCTAAAATCCTGAGAATGGATGAGGCTCTTTTGAAGAGGAATGTTTTCAGTTTCAGTTTGGAAACTTGTGATGTGGTTGAGTGTTAAGGCATTAATTTGATTCAGTTGTCAATGGCAACTCAGTCAGAGGGAGTAACTCGGTATTTGGCAGGATCAGGAGTATGTTTTATACAAGCAGTCTGCGATGTTGCTACTAGTCCAAGCCCAGAGTCAAGCCTAATGCCTTGCACTCTGGTCAGGTAGGCTGATAGTTGTAAGTGAAGACTAAATTCTGCTGAAAGTGATGCTGAAAGATTCAACAATTATGGCCCCAGAGTAGACAGGAGAAAGAGCAATGAATCCCCTGCCACAATATTGCTAAAATCGGCGTAAAACCATACTCAATTACTGAACATTCAGCGGATTGATTTTTTCATGATGATACGTTCCAATCTGTTGCAGTTCTTTGGATGTTTAAAAATAAATGTATGTTATAATATCAGATTTGACTCAAACATATATGGCGAATATTAGATGGAAACTTCATCATATCTTGGATCACTTCGTAATTGAGATAGCGACAGATCTGTTTACAGTCTTCCATATTGTCTTCATGACACTCCTCCCTGATGCCTGGCTCTACAAACTGCCAGGCAAAAGAAAGTACACCCATGTGTGATGGTGGCTAAAAATGTAACAATCATGAAATGGTTATTCGATGGTGATGTGTTTGATACGGGTATCATAGTTGTGTTTTGGACCTGTTTTGACGACTGTTTTCATTCTAGTAACGTTTTCATAATGTTTTTAAGTTTGGTCAAATCCAGTTTTAAAGTGTACATCTTCTTTTGCCCGGCAGTTTAATTGACTATGGTTAACTTAACATAAATTTTGATAGACCATTACGTCATTATACATTTCCACATTACTGAATCTCTACCAAGAGACTGATTGTAATATCAAAGGAGGGAATGTACTGCTCCATCTCTAGTAACATATTGTTATGGTTAAGACTAGTGGTTTACCAGATTAATGGTATTATGTGTCAGGGCCCCTTCAACAAGGCAATCGTAGTGCTACGTTAAGGTATACGTTAAAGATGGCTTTAGCGCTACGATCACTTTGTGGAACGGGCTGTAGTGATCAACTGATCACAATGTGTAGCTCCATAATGAGACCTGGTTCATGCAGTGTAAGAAATGAGGGGTCATGAGCTTCTTGACATTTGTTCCTATAGTATTTCTATCAGAACCCCTACATCTTTAACTTTAACATAGGGATATTACAAGAACTCCCTGACTTTCATGCTTAGTTTCGAACACTACCTGCTAAGTTATGCCTTGGTGTTTCATTACCAAGAGAATTAAATCACAGTAATTAATTACCAGATTTTCATCATTTTAATTGCAATATGGCTGAAATACTGCTGAAGTGTTTTAACTCATTCACTCATCTAAATTTAAAAATATGTGAGGTGGGAGGCTTTTTATTTCAATTATTTTATTGAATTGTTCAGGGCCTCTGTGTCAATGGGTAGGAATCATGGCTGTGTAGTAGGACGATGTGTAGGGTGTTTTTAACAAGTGAAGTCGTAAGGGAACACAGTGATTTTTCTCCTCTGTTGGAATGTGGAGAAGAAATTGTGATTTGGGCAGTGATGAAAATATCATGATTTGTTATGGTCTAACATAACATCTTTAGTAAACAGAAGTGACTGTATTTTCAATGTCATTAAAATCAGACCTTAAGATCTTAAGATCTTGCTACAGCTAAACAAAGATCTGAGGAATCCCATTACAGGCTACGTCCAAAAGACCTTTCGGAAACTTTGATCAACCAATGAAACAACTAACATTAGCCAATCAGAAAGCAGCTTTCACAGGCTGTACAGCACTAGTTTCAAACTGACATTTTTCTTTCCGGACTATACTTCGAAAAATCTTTTGTTAAAATTTGAAAACGGAACTAATGAACATTCTTGAAAATCTGATAGAAAGTACTTCCCACGGGCTATGCAAAATCTCTTCTGTCCTAATGTTTGTCCTATTGAAGCCAGAGAGATGATGATTTTGACGGATTCAGCCCGTTATTGTCGTTCTGAATACCCCGTGTTAACCTTTTCCTTCCAACTGTCACTTTCGTGATCTGGTAAGCCACGCTCTGATTGGTCGGATGAAAGGTTATGAGATATCCTCAGCAGAAGTGAGAACTAAGATCTGATTTTAAAGATTGGAGTATTTTATTTTTAGTGTTCATACCAGTGATCTTTTTATGTTCATGTACCGCCTTACAGCGACATACATTCATTCTCACAATGCTTGTATTGGGGGTCAGCATATGGCACCAAATCTTTGGGAGTCGTTACCATGGTTACAGGCTTAGCAACCATTGACACGTAGATCAAGAGTCATTGAAAAGAACTTCATCTGTATATAGCTGTCATCGTATCACGTTTCAGACTATACCATTGACAAGAATTCACTTGTCACGCCAAAGACCCTGGTTTGATTCCAAACATGGGTACAATGTGTGAAGCCCATTTCTGGTGTCCCATGTCAGTTGTTGGAATATTGTTAAAAGGGGCGTAAAGTCATACTCACTCACTCACTCCTTGGGTAAATGCACATCACTTCCCACGACAATCGATTGTCAGTACATGGTTAGTGTGTTCAATTTACAACTAACAAAAGTGACACAGTTTTGTGGAGAGTATTCTTGTGTCTCACCACGATGCACGTTAAGGGGACTTTCACTTTTTAAACCACACCTTCTGTCTAAAGGATTTTTAATAGGTTAAGTTTAAAGGGGCTCATGGAGAACTTAAAAAACTTCCAGTGTTTAGATATCACTTCACGTTCAACAGCATCCATTGTTCAAAATCATGTGTCTCAAACAATATCAGCATCATTGATGAACACTTAGTATATTTCAAAATGTGTTTAGAAGAGATCATGTTGATAATGCACTGTATACTTAATGTAGTTTCAAAAAATATGACAATTATATCTATGATATGCAAATATTAAGATAATAGAATATTTTTGTAATGTTTGTGATATGCCACCCAACAGGTAGAGAGACTTGGTCACACGGTGTTCAGTATTTAATGGAGACTTGAAAGATACCATTTTCTACATGACTAATATTATTTCATTGTTAATATGTACATATTTCATTGTGGTATTGTACATAACTGTTTATAATTTTATGTAATAAAATACAAACAATTGGCCAGTGTTTCTTCCCTTTTTATTTGACAATTAACCTCACATGAATGCAATGTCAGAAAGTGCAGTAAAACAACAAACTGCACACTTAGTATATAACAATAATATACTGAACAAAAAAGTTAGGGATCATGATTTGGTTGGTTGGTTTGTCGTTTAATGCCGCACTCAGCAATATTCCAGCTATATGACGGCGGTCTGTAAATAATCGAGTCTGGACCAGATAATCCAGTGATTAATATCATGAGCATCGATCCACGCAATTGGGATCGATGACATGCATCAACCAAGTCAGCGAGCCTGACCACCCGATCCCGTTAGTCGCCTCTTACGACAAGCATAGTCACCTTTTACGACAAGCATGGGTTGCTGAATACCTATTCTACCCCGGCGTCTTCACGGGCCTAGGGATCATGAATATTTTTTGGGATATTAAATAAGGTTCTCAGTCTTCACTGCCAAAAATAGTCCTGATTCCTAACTTGTTTAATTCAGTGTAGAATATAATGGCTATGTGACTGCAGAATGCAGTTGGTTATATTGTCCAGCCTGTACAGATGTCCAACACTGACTCCATCAGCTGCCCCCTTATCCATCAACGATTCCCATGGGACCGCCTCCGTGGGCTCATGGTAGACCATCTGCCTGGAAGGTCTGGGGTTCAATCACCGGCCGCGTCATACCGAAAGACATTAAAAGATGGTACTTCTTGTTGCCCAGTCTGGCGCTCAGCATTATGGGCCTCAAACAAGGAGGGGCAGTCGGGTAGCCTAGTGGTTAAAGCATTTGCTCGTCACGCCGAAGACCCGGGTTCGATTGCCGACATGGGTACAATGTGTGAAGCCCATTTCTGGTGTCCCCCGCCGTGATATTGCAAACAAGCATATAACCAAATAAACAGTTGTGTACCATCGGCCTAGGAAAGAGCCTCCCTACATAAACAAGCATACAAACTCCTATTGCTGCCATGACCATAACATGAGATGTGCCTTAAAGCAGTGCACATGTTAAGAGAAGTAACTGTGTGCTTTATCACATTGTTTTTAAGTATTAGGATTTTTTTTTTTTCTAAATGGAAATAAAAACGAAACGTGCGACAGACTTTATGACAATGCGGGCAGTGCCTGAGAACCAAAACTGTTATTTTTTTTAGCTTTATAGGTCATTATGCAAAATTAGAGAAAGTATTCATCAACCACAACATGCTTCAAGTCGGAGAGATCACTTGTCATGATTTCTCCATCACAACACACCAACTGAGAAATCCATATTGAGTGAGGACGTCCTGGGGTCCATGTGATTTTCTCCTGTAGCACCAGAAAATAGGGACTACCAAACCTCGGACATTCAACACGTCCGTCGGACATTCAACATGTCGGTCGGACATTCAACACGTCCGTCGACACGTCCGTCGGACTTTCAACATGTCGGTCGGACATTCAACATGTCGGCCGGACATTCAACATGCGTGTAATGACAAGTACCCTTCGGCTTTCATGTCTATGTTTGATACAGTGCAGCGTGTAACATGGGGTCTATCTACTTCCAGATTCCACAATGTCCCTCAACACAGTGTACAGTTTCTCTGCGGTTGCTCGGCCTTTCAGTGTCAATAAAATGGCCACCTTGTCCTGTCCACACTTGGCCTTACTTTGCGTCACGGTAGAGGCACCTAACTCATCTTGACAGGACGTGAATAGCGATTTACAGATTCCCGCCTGAAAATAAACCAGACAAGATCACAAAACATTCCTGTCATCAGTTGATATTGTATCTAGTTACAGGTTGAGATACACTATAACACAAGTCTTTGAAAGGCATTTAAAAGTGATACACATAAGGAAGAGAGTGAGTTGGGTTTAACGCTGCTTCTAACAGTATTCCAGTTATATCATGGCGTGTCAGTTTAATGTGGGAGGAAAGCCCGAAGTGATGCAGGTCTCAGACGTTTACCACTTCGATGAAACCCACAAGCACGGGTATGGTGCTGATGACAAAAATGATCTAGAACTATATAGTTACACTACAAGTCACAAATGTTCGCATTTCTTTCTAACTATGCATGCATTCCTTCTGACTTTGTGTTTGAATGAAGATAGGGCTTCAGTCAACTTCAGTGTATGCATGACCTGATCATTCTATATGTGTATCTAAATACATTCTATCCAGGGCTACGGTCAATCTATTCCCAATTGGACATTTTGTACCTATTTCTTGAGAGACCCGTGAAGATCTGGGGTAGAATAGGTCTTCAGCAACCCATGCTTGCCATAAAAGGCGACTATGCTTGTCGTAAAAGGCGACTAATGGGATCGGGTGGTCAGGCTCGCTGACTTGGTTGATGCATGTTATCAATCTCAATTGCGTGGATCGGTGCTCATGATGTCAATCACTGGATTGTCTGGTCCAGACTCGATTATTTACAGATCGCCGTCATATAGCTGGAATATTGCTGAGTGCGGTGTTAAACAACAAAGAAAGAAACTATCTCTTGAGACCTAAAGCAGGTACCCGGGTAGGGTAGGGTAATAGGGTGGTGGGTACCTGGTTAGTAAATTAGGTACTAAAGTCTATCCTATGTTTAATCACCGCGTTCTACCCATAAGGACAAACTGTCTGCAGTACAAGGAACCTGTCTGTCTGCCTCGCCGACTGTCTGCAACTGTTCTCACCATTGACTGTGGGGCTGCTATCAATGCATAGGACGTTCGTTCACCATCAGAAACAAGAACTACCGGCTTAGAGATCTCAATAGCAGAGAGTGCTTTCATCATCTGAAACAGACAACACGAATCTGATGCTGAGTGACTGATGTAAGGGAGGTAACTGGATTGTCTGATTTGTCTTGTCAGTTATCTGTTTCAGTTTAACAGATAAACAAATGTTTAACAACGACAGACAAGCCTTCTCGTCTGGTGCTACTCCAATGGCGGCCAGGATGATTCAGTCATTTTAAGGCAGTGCAAATAGATGTGCAGAGTTGCCTCCCTTAGGCATGCCAGAATCTAATGACTGTAGGCATAAATCAAATAATTGCTGTAAAACAATCCTTGGCTTGAAAGCTTCAACTGTGCAGATTTGCTTGTGGGTTTCATCAACTGTACAGATTTGCTTGTGGGTTTCATCAGCTGTACAGATTTGCTTGGGGGTTTCATCAGCTGTGCAGGTTTGCTTGTGGGTTTCATCAAAGGTTTGCTTGTTGGCATATCTAAGACATGCTTTGGGATTTTTTTTCTCAAATATAAACAGATGCACTCAGAAATAAGAAAGTATTTAAAGTATAACATAGACGATTTCTTTATACTTCTTGTCAGGAGTTATGTTTTTAAAAGAAATCGAGGTGAGAGTTAAGGGCTGAAGTTTTACCCAGAGTGAGTGAGTGAGTGAGTATGGTTTTATGCCGCTTTTAGCAATATTCCAGCAATATCACGGCGGGGGACACCAGAAATGGGCTTCACACATTGTACCCATGTCGGGAATTGAACCCGGGTCTTCGGCGTGACGAGCGAACGCTTTAACCACTAGGCTACCCGACCACCCCTTTACCCAGAAATATTCAGTTAAGTTAAGTATACAGAGTATATGACAAACACATCTGTGTCATCTCTGTCTGTATCGCCGTCATCCTGCCCTTGTGTTGTTGCTTAGATATTTCTATTAATCTCTTATATCCAGGAGGTCCTTAACTTCTTTTGAGCAGTATGTTAATATCATGAGTATCAGAAATGCACTAATCTGTATAGCTTTCTGATACTTGTGATATTAATAGAAGTAGAAATACTGAAGCAATGACACTAGGACCTGTGGTACACATTCCTTACCAGTTTTCCATCAAATGTGAAATGCTGTATCATGATGTCCTCGGAGCTGTTTGAGGCGAGTCCTAGGACCATCTGTAACCCAGGACATGCAGCAAACTGTTACAAGAACATCAACTATAATGATAATAATAAAAGGCAATTTGTGAACCACACTACCTGTACTCCACTCCACATGTTCAAACCACATCACCTGATTATTAATAGGCCGTTGACAGATGGAATATTGCTGACCGTAGCATTGAACACTCACTCATGCACTCACTCACACACTCACTCACTCACTCACACACTCACTCACATTCCAGTTGCATTAGGCTTAAAAAAATTGGTTCACAGACAATGACTTTTGAGTGAGTGAGTGAGGTTTTACACCGCTTTTAGCAATATTCCAGCAATATCACGGCGGGGCACACCAGAAATGGGCTTCACACATTGTACCCCATCTACCCGAGGCAAGAGAGTTAACTGATTTTAAAAGTCCAGTTTCCACCCTTGCCGAACTAGGCTGGAATTCCTGGGCTCTATCGTTGCGCCACCAGTGGCTATTACGAGTTATGTCCCTTCAAGGCCTCTCCTATCGACCAATCAGATTCCACCTCTCATATCACTTGCATTTGCTTCAAACAAAACAGTGGCTCCCAGTCAAGACAATCTGATCGACAATCAAGGTCTATATTGTGATAAAACGGGTCTTACATCGCGAACTGCATCAAATCACGTGAGCACCTTGGTTAAAAACATGAAAAGATTTGGAAAATATCTGTTGACAACGAGTTGGCGGTTCACATGCTTTGCAAATCCTGCAATCAACAGAAATCAGCAAGGCAATTTACGAACCGGATTTCGATTTCGTTGCGCAATTTTGTTTTGACTATGCATAGACTCGTTAGTCCAGCCAAAATGTAACTCCATAATACCATCCTAGTTCGGCAAGGGTGGAAACTGGACTTTTACAGTCAGTTAACTCACTTGCCTCGGGCAGATAATTGTACCCATGTCGGGAATCAAACTCTGGTCTTCGGTGTGACGAGCGAACGCTTTAACCACTAGGCTACCTGACCGCCCCAAATGACTTTTGAAAATATAGCGCGTAACCAGCTAGTATGTAACCAAATAAACAATTATGTACCATCAACCTCGGAAAGGGCCTCCCTACATAAACAAGCATACAAACTCCTATGACCATAACACTTGATGCGCAGTAAAGCAGTAAAGGGAAGTAACTATGTGCTATATCGGAACGCATTATTTTTAGGGACATTAGGATGCTTTCATTTTATTAAAAATGGAAACGTGTAGACTTTATGATGATGAGGGCAGAGCCTGAGAACCAAAACTATTATTTTGTTCACCCTTATCAGTGCCATCTCACTTGCCTAAGGGGCTACTACATGCTTCTGTGTTGGGCATGACGTCTAAAAGCCCACAGGACGCTAATCCCCTTCTGAGTTGAAAACGTTGCTTGACTTCACCTGCCATGATACCTGTGAGGTGAGTGAATGAGTATGGTTTTACGCCGCTTTTAGCAATATTCCAGCGATATCACAGCGGGGGACACCACTCACTCACCCCTCCCTCCCTGGCTCACTCACCCCTCCCCTCCCTGACTCACTCACCCCTCACTCCCCACTCACTCACTTGTTGTAAGGAGGCCTGCTGGAGTTTGTTTTGCTCCGTCCTGATCCTGGAGACTGTCACGTCCAGCTGCTCTCGGACCCGGTCCCTCACCAACTTGGGCAACAAGTCTTGAGACAAACTCTGGAAACATGAATCAATATGACCTGAAGAAACGTAATGATGCAGATCAACATTGTAAGGATGCAAGTCACAGTCAGACCACACCATCCATTCAGTCGCCTCTTGTGACAAGCATCGGATACTGCGGACATTCTACACTGGCCTCCTCTCAGGGAGCCACATGTACAAGGAGCAGGCTGCACTTACTGTATTAATGTCCTTGACCTTCTCCGTCCATGCATCCATGTTCTCGCCAGACTTGACCTCTGAAACCAGCTGTGACAACCCTGACTCCAACTCCTGACCTTTCTCGATGGCCTGGAAGTGGATAGTTGATATATTTAATGATGTTTGATTCTAACTGTTCCATGCCCAGACACTGCTCATTCAGGTAACTGTATTTGAACTTGTCTAAAATGACAGATCTACGAGAGTGTAATGACGACACACCTGCCTGGCTATGAGAGAGTAATGACGACACACCTGCCTGGCTATGACAGTGTAATGACGACACACCTGCCTGGCTATATGAGAGTAATGACGACACATCTGCCTGGCTATGAGAGCGTAGTGACGACACACCTGCCTGGTTATGAGAGAGTAATGACGACACACCTGCCTGGCTATCAGAGAGTAATGACGACACACCTGCCTGGCTATCAGAGAGTAATGACGACACACCTGCCTGGCTATCAGAGTGTAATGACGACACATCTGCCTGGCTATGAGAGCGTAGTGACGACACACCTGTCTGGCTATGAGAGCATAGTGACGACACACCTGTCTGGCTATGAGAGCATAGTGACGACACACCTGCCTGGCTATGAGAGAGTAATGACGACACACCTGCCTGGCTATGACAGTGTAATGACGACACACCTGCCTGGCTATATGAGAGTAATGACGACACATCTGCCTGGCTATGAGAGCGTAGTGACGACACACCTGCCTGGTTATGAGAGAGTAATGACGACACACCTGCCTGGCTATCAGAGAGTAATGACGACACACCTGCCTAGCTATCAGAGAGTAATGACGACACACCTGCCTGGCTATCAGAGTGTAATGACGACACATCTGCCTGGCTATGAGAGCGTAGTGACGACACACCTGCCTGGTTATGAGAGAGTAATGACGACACACCTGCCTGGCTATCAGAGTGTAATGACGACACATCTGCCTGGCTATGAGAGCGTAGTGACGACACACCTGCCTGGCTATCAGAGAGTAATGACGACACACCTGCCTGGCTATGAGAGCGTAATGATGACACACCTGCCTGGTTATGAGAGAGTAATGAAGACACACCTGCCTGGCTACCTGCCCTGTTACACATGTGGCTCTCTTGGTCCCCTGAGCCACGCCCTTCAGGTTCACCACACAGAAGCCGTCCAGGTCGCTGGTGTTGCTCACATGACTGCAAACACAGGACAAACAACTACTTACAGGCAGAAACTGCTATATTACTCACTCAATGTCATTTTACAGTAGATAAAAACTTCACCAAAGTCAGACCATTGTTCATATGACATTTTGTGGACGTTATGAATAATGGAAGATGTCATACTTTATTGCTCTAAACAATGACCCACTGTGACATCATGTTACTTAACCCCTTCACAACTGACCAATCAGCATTGGGAATTGTTTAAATGCAAATATCAGAAAATTATTTTCTCAAATACATGTAACATTTTTTCCTTTTCCCCCTCTCCTTACAATAAATGATGTGTCCCTAAATAACATTGAAATACCCTCACCCCTTATAGTTGTGATAAAATATGGTCCCCCCTACTGCCCCTACCCCCTTTGCTGTGCAATGTTTTCATGACCCCGCCTGAATCCCACCAGCCCCATTTCCCTATAAGAAATGACCAGTCCCTTACAAGAATTAACTACAATATTTTGTTATCGTTTATGGAGAAAATAAAGTCAATTCATAGTAATACTCCTGGAATATTTCTAGACAGTCCTTACAATAATTGTCCAGACAGACAGATTTCTGGTGTTCCTGATCGTAAGGGGTTTCACTATATATGAACACCTACGTTCCACCACACAGTTCTAGAGATGTCAAGGGCGAGGATTCTCCACCAATCCGAATCACTTGAACAGGGGAAGGATAGTCCTAAAACAAACAACATGAAATACGTTAACAAAAACAACACTGGCAAGCATATCTCTACTGAGGTACTGAGGCAAGACTTTCCTTTCTTCGTTCACAGATTATTTTCTTACAATTCTTGACAGTTAGAAAAAATAAACAATCAGACATTTTCAACAAATGTTATATTTGGGATAACACTTTCTTAGTAAAATACAAATTCTAGTACATTTTTGGGGTTGAATGGGACTCTACCCCAAAAGTACTAGAATTTGTGATTCTTTACTGAGAGTGAGTGAGTGAGTATGGTTTTACGCTGCTTTTAGCAATATTCCAGCAATATAACGGCGGGGGACACCAGAAATGGGCTTCACACATTGTACCCTCATCGGGAATCAAACCCAGGTCTTTGGCGCGACGAGCGATTGCTCTAACCACTGGGCGACACCATCGCCCCTGTACTTACTAAGAACGTGTTATCCCACATAAAACACTTGCTATATCTGACAACTTTCTTAAAGGCATTGTTTTTTCTAGCAGTTTAACCTATTATGTGCACATGCTATATGTGGTGAACACATAAGTTTAATCATGGTGGAAAAAAAGCCTTGGGCTTTTCAGATTGAATTTTGTTCTCCATTTTTCATTATTTAAATAGCAACTACAGATTCAAGTACTGGGAATGTTTTCAGGAAGAAAGAATCCATAGTGATTACAGTTTTACATATCTTAAGCTTGTTTGTTTGTGGTTTAATGCCGCACTCAGCAATATTCCAGCTATATGATTGCGGTCCATAAATAACTGAGGCTGGGCCAGACAATCCAGTGATTTATATCTTGATACGATGACATGCAGCAACCAAACCTGACCAGCCGATCCTGTTAGACAAACTCTTACGACAAGCGAAGCCTCTCATGGCAAGCATGGGCTGTTGAAGACCTACCGTATTCGACGTAATAAGCGCCCCGCTCTAATAAGAGCCCACGGCGATATTTGCTAATATAATGGCTAGTGAAAAATCCCAATTAGCACCCCTTCCAATTGATCAATGTTCACAAGACTTATTTATCCGCGTACAATACGCACTCGTGTGTTATATGCACCCTTAATTATGGGCAATTAAATTCTGGAAAAATATATCTGTCCTACATAAACATTTCAGGCTGTCAGCATAAACCACAAAATTTATCTTTCAACTCTGTTTTTTTCCACCAAATTAACATTCTAATGTCGGGAACACCAGAAATTGGAATTAAACAAAAGTCTTCAGCAGGACAAACTGACACCTTAACCACTAGGCCTCTCCACAATTAATATGAAAAAAAGACATACCTCATCTTCCATCATTGTGAGGTCCTCCATCGCCATGGCAACGTTGAGCTCCATCTGTAGGCGTGACACACTGTGACCTTCAACTATGTGTTGCTGCACCAGATTCTCGATGGCAGCTGTTTGTTCCGGACTCACAGTGCCCTGGTATCATGATTATTAGATTAGATAAACAAAGTCTGAGTACTGGGTGACTTTAAGTAATTCAAGTGAAATCCAAGACCGATTATTGTTAGATAGACAATTCGTTAACAAAATCTGGGTACTGAATGACTTTTAGAAATTCCAGTGAAACCCATCAGAAATCCTCCTGATACACATTGTGGATTGACGATTGCTGAATCACATTTACATACCACGGAAGCAAAATCGAAGGAGAACTTGTTGTCCTGGACGTCAGAGCCGAGCTGCTTTGTCTCCTGCAACACTGCCCGTAACACCGCATTCAGGAGGTGTGTGCCGGTGTGGCTGCACATGTGCCCCACCCGTCTAACCTGGGGGGATAGACATAACGAGGTGATTACCTGCAGGTGACAGGATTACAAACACAGGCACAAGATTTACCTGTATGTAGAGATCATGACAACAGGCACAAGATTTACCTGTATGTAGGAATTATGAAAACATGCACTAACTTTACCTGTATGTAGGAATTATGAAAACAGACACAAGATTTACCTGTATGGAGGGATTATGAAAACAGGCACAAGATTTACCTGTATGTAGAGATCATGACAACAGGCACAAGATTTACCTGTATGTAGGAATTATGAAAACATGCACTAACTTTACCTGTATGTAGGAATTATGAAAACAGACACAAGATTTACCTGTATGGAGGGATCATGAAAACAGGCACAAGATTTACCTGTATGTAGAGATTATGACAACAGACACAAGATTTACCTGTATGTAGGAATTATGAAAACATGCACTAACTTTACCTGTATGTAGGAATTATGAAAACAGACACAAGATTTACCTGTATGGAGGGATTATGAAAACAGGCATTAACTTTACCTGTATGTAGGGATTATGAAAACAGACACAATATTTACCTGTATGTAGGGATTATGAAAACAGACACAAGATTTACCTGTATGTAGGGATCATGAAAACAGGCACTAACTTTACCTGTATGTAGAGATTATGACAACAGACACAAGATTTACCTGTATGTAGAGATTTAAAAAAGAAACATACACTAGCTTTGCCTGCAGGATCATGAAAACAGTCTCTGGTTTTCTTTCTTTCTCAAAATAGCCATGATTTACATGTCGTCCAGGCTCTAGCTCTGCTTGTACATAGGTATTATGAAACCAGGCCCCACTGATGGGGATTATAGTACACACAGTGCTGTTCTACTTTTTAGTATATATTTAGTTGTTGGGTTACGGTGATTTATCTGGAGCTATCTGGCAAGACATAACAAGACGGTTCATAATGTAACACATGGTGTATATAACAGCCTCACCTGGCTATCTGCCAAGACATACAATGTGTGATACGAGGTATATCTACCTGGTCTAGCTCCATCTGCACAGACTGTCCCAGAACAACCTCCCCTTCCACCACCACGCAGACGTGGACGACGTACCCAGCATGCACCTGTACATCCAGCACCTCCAACAAACCATCCTGCAACAAAAGCCTCCGTGCAGCCAGCAGCAGTACCCTTCACTTCCTGATGCATCCGCGAGACTAACAGATCCAATAGTTATGTCCGTACCAATGGTCTTGACATTAAAACTCTCTTAGACGTTATATTCTGACCTATAAGCTGAAAACGTTAACGGGAAAATAGTAGAATCGGTAGATGAATTTCTTACTTTTATAAACCGATTTATTTAGTGATATAAATATTACTGTTTGTACTGTTTATGCCATTTGTTTCGAAACCTATTTTAACCCCGTTCCTCATGGAGAGAGACAAGCATTGGTACAGGGGACCTCTTCAAACCCAATTCCCCGTGGGTAGACAATCAGGTGCTGGGGACCTCTTCTAACCCAGTGCCCCATGGGTAGACAATCGGGTGCTGGGGACCTCTTCTAACCCAGTGCCCCAAGGGGAGACAAGCAGGTACTGGGGACCTCTTTTAACCCAGTTCCCCATGGGGAGACAAGCAAGTACTGGGGACCTCTTCTAACCCAGTTCCCCATGGGGAGACAAGCAGGTACTTGGGGCCTTTTCCCAGCTCTGCATGCATTAGTAACTAATAGTATCAGGTCAATCTACATCAGAAGGTGTCAGAGTTACCTGTGTCCGGAGATGGCCAGTGTCCGCCGCCTGACCCCCTGACTCGGAGTAGAAGCAGGTTCTGTCCAGCACCACCCCACAAACATGGCCCGCGGGGACACACCCACACAGCTCCGCCCCTGTCACGATGCCGACCACCCTCCCCTCAACTTCCTGGCAAGAGAAATCTGAAAAGGGAGTCAGTGAATTTAACATTATTTGAGTTATATCACGGCGTGTCAGCTTAAAGTGGGAGCCCGAAGTGATGCAGGTCTCAGATGTTAACCACTTCGGTGAAACCCACAAGCACAGGAATGGTGCTGACAAACCTAGAAACATAATCGGGGCGAACAGGGATTCAAACCCACAATCATAGGTTTCTGACGCAACTCTGCACAGTGAATCATGGCGCCTCAGACGACTGGGCCACCAGAACCCCCTTCTGCTCTCAGAATTCTTTATGCACAAAGGATGGCTCATATAGTTGATTCATGACAGTAATCGGAAATTCTATTGCCGCTGCACTTGCGCCAAATGTGAGGCTGAGCATGTTCATATGAAATTTTAGCAAAATAAGTCTCAGTACCCTACTATGTGACCCGGGGCGTGCCTTCTGTTGACGGGGGAGTATGTAGCAGGGCTTGGGGTTATCCCACGGATGACATCCTTATCTTGTCAGCTTGCAGAAAGGGTTAACCTATTTGGTCATGTGGACAAGGTATCCAACCTCAGATCAGAAGGTCCATGGTTCAAATCCCATCAATCGACTCAGAATTTTTATGGCCACTACATTAGCATATAGACGGTTTATAATTTATTTTCTGATGTTTGTCTCCAATCTGTGGAATTCACAACTGAAAACTTCCCACAACCAACATACCATGGCCCTCACTTGTCCTGGCGTACACCGTGTACTTGTATGTGTCATCGGTTCTGGCCACGCCCTTCTCCTGGAGATCGGCTAACTTCGGCAGGAACAGTTCCGCTTGCACCATACCTGCCTGATATAGGTTATAGTGAATCAGAGCTGGGAACATGTTGAAATACATACATGGATTATCTGAAATTTTTCAGTTAAACATTTTAATCATGCTCATGAAAGATGAGATGTGGATTAAATTCTTTTAATATCTTTCCTATCAAAGGGGGGCGGTCGGGTAGCCTGGTGATTGAAGCGTTCGCTCGTCACGCCGAAGACCCGTGTTCGATTCCCGACATGGGTACAATGTGTGAAGCCCATTTCTGGTGACCCCCGCTGTGATATTGCTGGAATATTGCTACAAGCGGCGTAAAACCATACTCACTCACTCACTCCTATCAAAGGATTCAATCGATAATATAAAAAGTACAATTTATGAAACAAATGCTGAAATAATATTTATACATTTCAATCAAATGAATTAATCCATGAAGAACCGGGTTAGAATTGATCCAGAGCAATCTATGCTTGTCGTCAGAAGCGACAAATATGATAGGGTAGTCAGATATGTCAGTTGCATAGATTGATGCTCATGATGTCAATCACTGGACTGTCTGGTCCAGACTCGATTATTTACATGCATGTAGCTGGAATATTGCTGAGCATGGCGTTAAACAACAAACAAACTAACAACACTTGACATTTATTTCAATCCGGATTCTGATCCAGCCTGACAACCCAGATCCTGTTAGTTGCCTCCTACGACAAGCATAGTCGCCTTTCATGGCAAGCATGGGTTGCTAAAGACCTACTCTATCCCGGATCTTCACGGGTCTAAAGGTCAAGTGAGTAGGGTTTACACATGTTGCATGTCTGTTGAATGATGTCAGTTCAATGTTCGGGGAAAGCCCAGTGATGCCGACAAGACTTACCTCACATTTGAACCCTCTGCGGTAAAATCCATCAGATTTTTCTAGTTGTGTTTGATTTGAACTGGAAGATTGATGGATTTTCTTGGCTTTGATCTTCTTCTGGAGTTGATGATACTGATCTGCAGCCAGCTGAAGGACTTCCCTGATCTGCAACACAAGTTACCTGATGCTCTACTGATGTGGAGGATGACACACCACCACTGTCATTGGCTGACAGGGAACTGTTGTACAAACCGATCTTAGCGCTAAGGTGATCATAACTCCGATACTTTAACAGTGAGTTACAACAGTCGTAGCGCTAAGGTGATCGCAACTCCAATACTTTAACAATGAGTTACAACAGTCGTAGCGCTAAGGTGATCATAACTCCAATACCTTAACAATGAGTTTCAACAGTCGTAGCGATAAGGTGATCGCAACTCCAATACCTTAACATTGACTTATGACAGTCGTAGCGCTAAGGTGATCGCAACTCCAATATAAATGTAGTGCTTTGAGAATGCCTTAGGGTGTGAATTTGGTGCATATTATTATTTTTATTTAAATAAATCTAGCCTATATAAGCCCATGAAGTAATGTAGTGTAGCCCTTTTAAAGGGTAAGTAAAGTCAACATAGCCACTTTGCAGATTTTAATACTTTAGGGCAAATCTAATCACAAATGATGGACCAAAATTGAATTTGAAAAAGGCAAACCGTGTGAAATAGACAAGTGGTAGGTGACAGGCGATTCGTAAGACAATAGTGGATTAAGGGGGGCACCTCACATATGACACAAAAAATTGGTAAATATCTCACAAAATATAACAACTAATTGCTTCATTCACATCCTCTGTACAGAGTGAAAACTCTTAAAAAATACATCAGCACTATTCCAGCTATATGACGGCGGTCTGTAAATAATCAAGTCTGGACCAGACAATCCAGTGATTGACATCATGAGCATCGATCCACACAATTGGGATACGATGACATGCATCAACCAAGTCAGTGAGCCTGACCACCTGATCCCGTTAGTCGCCTCTTACGACAAGCATAGTTGCTAGTTATGGCAAGCATGGGTTGCTGAAGACCTATTCATAGGTCACTTACTTTGGTGGACTTCCTGGCCAACTCAGGGTATGTCTCTCCCTAAAACAGCACATAAAGAATAAAAATAAGTGAACAATATTTTCACCATAAAAGCAGGTGTTACATATTAAAGTACAGTGATAGTTTTTACATAGTGAGTGAGTGAGTTTGGTTTTACGCCGCTTTTAGCAATATTCCAGCAATATCTCAGCGGGGGACACCAGAAATGGGCTTCACACATTGTACCCATGTCGGGAATCGAACCCAGGTTTTCAGAGTGACGGATGAACGCTTTAACCAGAAGGCAAGGGTAGGGAGTGTGAAAACAATTCAGCAGGTTAGAGGTTAAGTTTCCAACTCTCAAAAGTATGAATGCGACATGTCTGCTGGCAGTAATATTATAAAATTGACTTATCAACTTCATCAAGTTATTCCAAATATCATGATATATAGAGAGGATCTCACCAGTGATTCCACGACGTCCTGAGACAAATCTCCCAGCATGTTGCCACTTTCTGTCTCTGCGGTCCCAAATGTCACTTCCAACTCACTGATAGCTCGGTGAATTATCAAGCGAAGTTTATGCCTGAAATGCACATTATGCTCTGTCAGCATTGAAATTGGCACTACTCCTATAGTCTTGCCAAACTGCCCAATAGCTAATGTATCATAGTGAGTGAGTAAGTTTGGTTTTACGCCGCTTTTAGCAATATTCCAGCAATATCACAGCGGGGGACACCAGAAATGAGCTTCACACATTGTACCCATGTCGGGAATCGAACCCGGGTCTTCTGCGTGATGAGCGAACGCTTTAACCACTGGGCTACCTGACCGCCCCCTAATGTAGCATAAGGACAAGTAGAAATTTGCCCCTTTTAAGGGTTTTACTATATGCTCATTAGTGAACTAACCTGATGGTTTCGATCTCTGTCTGTTAAAGCAAACTTACAAACAGGATTTTATGTTTATTTTCAGTGATCCCAAAGGGAAGTAACTGCATGCTATATGGATTGCATTGTATTAAGTATTTATAATAGGATTTTTATTTTCGTTTTTTAAATGGAAATAAAAGCGAAACGTGCAGCAGACTTTATGATGATGCGGGCCATGCCTAAGCACCAAGACTACCGTATTCAACATAATAAGCGCCCAGGGCGCTCTCAAAATTAGAAATAGGGGGCTCTTACTAGAATATTATTTTGGTGAAAAAAACTGAGATGAAAGATAAATATCGTTATTTATGCTGAAATATTTATGTACGACAGATATATTTTTCCATAATTCAATTACCCATAATTAAGGGTGCATATAACACATGAGTGATTATTATACGCGAATAAATAAGACTTGTGTACATTGATCAATCGGAAGGGGTGCTAATTAGGATTGTTCACTAGCCAATAGCTTAGCAAATGTCACCGTGGGCACTTATTAGAGCGGGGCGCTTATTACGTCGAATACGGTATTATTTTTTTAGCCTTATGGTCAGCATAGGCTGTTGGGGATAAATTGTAGGCATTGTGATATGTATTGTATCGTCAATCAAGTATTATGATGTGCACAGATAAGTGAGGAAGGCATATCGTGACATTGTTTGCCGTTTAACAAACCAGTCAACAATATTCCAGCTGTTTCACAATGTCCTTTAAATAATGAAATCCTGGCCTGACAGACCTGAGATAGATTGATACTACAAGCAGTGTCCCATCTCATTACAACCAGGGCCCACTTGCACAAAGAGATCTTAGTGCTAAGATGATCGTAACTCCCATACTTTAACATAGGCTTACAATAGTTGTAGTGCTAAGATCGCTTTGTGCAAGTGGGCCCAGGTCACCTGACCAACCAATCCCTTTAATCCTACAGCAAGCATCAGTTACTAGGAACCTATTCTAACCCATTTTTCTAAGACAAGGGAGTAAACTGACTGTGAACTAGGCTGGAACTAGGGTGGACTTTCTGGGCTCGATCATAGCGCCACCAGTGGCTATTATGAGTTATATCCCTTCTACGTCCTCCTATTGACCTATCAGATTCCACCTCTCTTATCACTTGCATTTGCTTCAAATATTATGGTGCATCCCAGAGAAGACGATCTGATCGATAATCAAGATCTATATTGTAAGTTGGTGTTATTTCAACTGACCAACCCATTCCTTTAATCCTACAGCAAGCATCAGTGAGTGAGTGAGTTTGGTTTAATGCCGCTTTTAACAGTATTCCAGTCATATCACGGCGTGTCAGCTTATGTGGGAGGAAAGCCCGAAGTGATGCAGGTCTCAAAGGTTTACCACTTCGGTGAAACCCACGAGCACGGGTATGGTGCTGACAAACCTAGAAACATAATCGCGGCAAACCGGGATTCGAACCCACAATCATAGGTTTCTGGCATGCCAAAGGGACGCAACTCTGCACAGCGAATCGTGGCGCCTTAGACGACTGGGCCACCGGTGCCCCCCACAAGCATCTGTGACTGGGGACCTATTCTAACCAGGAATCTCCCCGTGTTAACTTACTGCAGTCCATCTCGGCCTGGCAGCAGACCGTCCGCTATTGCTACAGACATCATCCTGGCATGGTCAGCCAAGATCCGATACGCCTGGTCAATCCGATGGTGGTCAGACGCGCCGGTCAATCCTTGATAGGCTGGAGCACCTGTCACCTGAACCGCAGATTCAAATTGCAATTTCACTAAAAGATCAAAGGCGCTGACTGTACTTAGCCTGCGATAAAGTACACTTTTTGTGTACGGCCTGACGTCATGGCGCTGTTCAAATTGCCTCCCTAGTGATCTAATGTATCCTAGGTAACATCGTTCTTTCATTACATCAAGCAAGATGGCAGATCCACATCAATTTTCGGTGAAATTTGGTGAAACTTGCAGAAATTTTTCATACTTTTACCGGGAAAGAAATATGGCAAGATGATGTCAACCATGCCACCGGTGATAAACCCAAACATATTCAAACTAATGTGTCCAGTGACAAAATTGTCCGAGGCAGGTGTTGGTGCCCTATGGCTGTCTTTGGACACAGGCGTGAGCAAGCCTTGAACAGTTTCATAACAACATGTGCACCTGTTCTTCAGCGTACAGCATTTAGCAATACACACCTGGTTTGAAGACATGTTAAGCTGTTAACAGATAGCTGGAACGCATCTTGCTTCGCGGAAGAAAATGGAAAAGTATGACATGGCACGTGCTGTCTGAGCACGTGCAAACCGAGGAAAATCAGACTTACTTGAGAAAAGTTCACTTGGTTTTGAGATGTCGTCGCGATAGGACACATATTCATCAGTTTGGTTTGAGATGTCGTCGCGATAGGACGTACATTGAACAGTTTCGTTCTATAGCTCATCAAGGTAGGAAGTAGTAGAACGTGTCAGTTACGATAGGATGCAACAATGCTAGCCAAAATAGGGCTGGACTGATAGGTTGATAGCAATAGATCTGAGAATCAAATTTAGTTAATTTTGACACATTTACATTTCTTCATCTATTTATAAGAAGAGATTCACGTTTAGTTCCCCGAATTTATTATCTGAATTATTTCATCATATCAAGATAGTCACGTTTAGTTCCCCGCATAAAACAGTGAGGGAATTCACATTTTTGTTAATAGTTAATATTCCACTGTGCAACAACACCAGTCAAACAAAACAGCCACTGTTCCTCTTCCTCCACCATGTTCGTCCCACGGCGACGCAATATCACACCCCAGGCCTTCAATTCACGTCGGTTTATTCAATTCAATTCAATTCACAACGCACTTGAGGAATGTTTCGAATCACGTGGCAAAATTGAAGCAAATATACAAAAAACTTAAATTTAAATCCTACCTATTGCCACATACAGATAACAACACACTGAACGGATTATGAAAGTGACCTATTTAAACAATGAAGTTCCCATTTTGTTAGTATTGTATTATGTTCAAAACATAAATGTGTCCCTTGACGTAAGGGTGCAGGCAATAGGTGGAAGAGCCCATCAGTTAGACCTGTTCTAGGATATTCAACTTACTGCCCAGGTCATTACAGATTGTATTTAAAGCCAGGTCTAATAAAACACAAGGTTAATCTTAAATTCAGCATCTTAGAAAAAATGAATCAAGTCTGCTGTAAAACCCTTTGAATCTTGTCAAATCCATCTGAGTCTTTGTTTAACTGACAGCAATATTCAAGTTGACAGCATCTTGTAAATATTAGACCTTGACCTACCTTGTGTATTCTCCTGAATAGAGGCTGGAAAAGGTCAGTGTCATAGTTTGACCTTGACCCCTGTAACACAGCCGTCATCCTCTCAAGGCCCATCCCAGTGTCAACATGCTGTCTCGGAAGCAGCTCCAGACTTCTGTCATGTTTTCTGTGGAATTGATATTAAATCATTCTCAGACCTTAGTATCTTAGTGTTGTATTATTATATCAGCCTGTTACAGGTTTCTAATACATTTTAATGGCATGAGCGACCACTTCCGCTGTCTAGTGGTAGAGCGTCCGGCCGCAGATCGGAAAGTTTGAAACCAAAAGATGATAAAAGATGGTACTTGTTGTTACCCTGCCTAGCACCCTGCATTAAAGGGGAAGTGTACACGCAAAAATCACTTTCTTTCTTTTTCTAAACAAAACGCAATTTTAGAATTAGTTAGTATCTGTGTTTGAAAATATACACTCATTTTTTTCACAGTGAAAGTAGGAAGCACACAATAGTGTGAAAATGTCATGCCGTTATGAGGCCTTCGGTTTCCGAGCTGAACAGGCCTGAGTTATCCCCCTTAGATTATGACGTAATTGGTGCCAATTCAACTGGGTCCCTGTCTATTCTCAACGCAAAAGATATCAAGTACCAGTTTGCGGTAAAACAACATGGCCTACGACACACTCCGGCGCAGTGGTGACTCAGCATAACACTATGCTGGCTGGCATCTGAGATGCTAGAATCACAAAACTGTACCTACACCACGTGAAGCGGCTCTAACAAAGCATGATGACGACATAATGTTTATCAATTGGCACCAATGACGTCATATTGCAAGGGGCATAAGCCATGGTGTTTTTGTTGTGGAAATAGAACACTTGGTAAATGTGAAAAATATAAATCGTTTTAATGCAAAAATAAGTTAATTCATTGTGATATTTATATATTTTTGTCTATGACACTTCTAGGTTAACACTTTCAATGTGGAAAAAGTACAAGAAAAATAGGTTCATTTCCGTGTGAACTTGCCCTTTAAGGAGTTAAAACAAGGACTGGTCGGCTCGGAGTCAGTATACTGTGTCTTAGTGGGGTATTCATGTTAAGCTGCAGCATAGTATCTCAGTGGGCTAGCACTATAAAATTGACATTGTGACATGATTAAGGCATTGAAACCTTGTACCCCACCACCCCCACTGCAGGTCTCACATGATTGAGGCAGGTTGACCTTGTACCCCACAGCCCCCACTGCAGGTCTGACATGATTAAGGCAAGTCGACCTTGTACCCCACCGCCCCCACTGCAGGTCTCACATGATTAAGGCAAGTCGACCTTGTACTCCTCCGCCCCACCTGCAGGTCTGACATGATTAAGGCAGGTCGACCCTGTACCCCTCCGCCCCCACTGCAGGTCTGACATGATTAAGGCAGGTCGACCCTGTACCCCTCCGCCCCACCTGCAGGTCTGACATGATTAAGGCAAGTCGACCTAGTACCCCACCGCCCCCACTGCAGGTCTGACATGATTAAGGCAAGTCGACCTTGTACTCCTCCGCCCCACCTGCAGGTCTGACATGATTGAGGCAGGTCGACCCTGTACCCCTCCGCCCCCACTGCAGGTCTGACATGATTAAGGCAGGTCGACCCTGTACCCCTCCGCCCCACCTGCAGGTCTGACATGATTAAGGCAAGTCGACCTTGTACTCCACCGCCCCACCTGCAGGTCTGACATGATTGAGGCAGGTCGACCCTGTACCCCTCCGCCCCCACTGCAGGTCTGACATGATTAAGGCAAGTCGACCTTGTACCCCACCGCCCCACCTGCAGGTCTGACATGATTAAGGCAGGTCGACCCTGTACCCCTCCGCCCCACCTGCAGGTCTGACATGATTAAGGCAAGTCGACCTTGTACTCCTCCGCCCCATCTGCAGGTCTGACATGATTGAGGCAGGTCGACCTTGTACCCCACCGCCCCATCTGCAGGTCTGACATGATTAAGGCAAGTCGACCTTGTACTCCTCCGCCCCATCTGCAGGTCTGACATGATTGAGGCAGGTCGACCTTGTACCCCACTGCCCCCACTGCAGGTCTGACATGATTAAGGCAAGTCGACCTTGTACTCCTCCGCCCCACCTGCAGGTCTGACATGATTAAGGCAGGTCGACCCTGAATCCCCTCCGCCACCACTGCAGGTCTGACATGATTAAGGCAGGTCGACCCTGTACCCCACTGCCCCCACTGCAGGTCTGACATGATTAAGGCAGGTCGACCCTGTACCCCTCTGCCCCCACTGCAGGTGTCACATGATTAAGGCAGGTCCACCCTGTACCCCACTGCCCCCACTGCAGGTGTCACATGATTAAGGAAGGACGACCTTGTACTCCTCCGCCCCCACTGCAGGTCTCACATGATTAAGGAAGGACGACCTTGTTACCCAACCGCCCCAACTGCAGGTCTGACATGATTGAGGCAGGTCGACCTTGTTACCCAACCGCCCCCACTGCAGGTCTGACATGACTGAGGCAGGTCGACCTTGTTACCCAACCGCCCCCACTGCAGGTCTGACATGATTGAGGCAGGTCGACCTTGTTACCCAACCGCCCCCACTGCAGGTCTGACATGATTGAGGCAGGTCGACCCTGTACCCCTCCGCCCCCAGTGCAGGTCTCACATGATTAAGGAAGGACGACCTTGTACCCCTCCGCCCCCACTGCAGGTCTGACATGATTAAGGCAGGTCGACCTTGTACCCCACCGCCCCACCTGCAGGTCTGACATGATTAAGGCAGGTCGACCCTGTACCCCTCCGCCCCACCTGCAGGTCTGACATGATTAAGGCAAGTCGACCTTGTACTCCTCCGCCCCATCTGCAGGTCTGACATGATTGAGGCAGGTCGACCTTGTACCCCACCGCCCCATCTGCAGGTCTGACATGATTAAGGCAAGTCGACCTTGTACCCCACCGCCCCCACTGCAGGTCTGACATGATTAAGGCAAGTCGACCTTGTACTCCTCCGCCCCACCTGCAGGTCTGACATGATTAAGGCAGGTCGACCCTGAATCCCCTCCGCCACCACTGCAGGTCTCACATGATTAAGGCAGGTCGACCCTGTACCCCACCGCCTCAACTGCAGGTCTGACATGATTAAGGCAGGTCGACCCTGTACCCCACTGCCCCCACTGCAGGTCTGACATGATTAAGGCAGGTCGACCCTGTACCCCTCTGCCCCCACTGCAGGTGTCACATGATTAAGGCAGGTCCACCCTGTACCCCACTGCCCCCACTGCAGGTCTCACATGATTAAGGCAAGTCGACCTTGTACCCCACTGCCCCCACTGCAGGTCTGACATGATTGAGGCAGGTCGACCTTGTTACCCAACCGCCCCCACTGCAGGTCTGACATGACTGAGGCAGGTCGACCTTGTTACCCAACCGCTCCCACTGCAGGTCTGACATGATTGAGGCAGGTCGACCTTGTTACCCAACTGCCCCCACTGCAGGTCTGACATGATTGAGGCAGGTCGACCCTGTACCCCACCGCCCCCAGTGCAGGTCTCACATGATTAAGGAAGGACGACCTTGTACTCCTCCGCCCCCACTGCAGGTCTCACATGATTAAGGAAGGACGACCTTGTTACCCAACCGCCCCAACTGCAGGTCTGACATGATTGAGGCAGGTCGACCTTGTTACCCAACCGCCCCCACTGCAGGTCTGACATGACTGAGGCAGGTCGACCTTGTTACCCAACCGCCCCCACTGCAGGTCTGACATGATTGAGGCAGGTCGACCTTGTTACCCAACCGCCCCCACTGCAGGTCTGACATGATTAAGGAAGGACGACCTTGTACCCCTCCGCCCCCACTGCAGGTCTGACATGATTAAGGCAGGTCGACCTTGTACCCCACCGCCCCCACTGCAGGTCTCACATGGTTAAGGAAGGAAGACCTTGTACCCCACCGCCCCCACTGCAGGTCTGATGACATGATTAAGGCAGGTCCACCCTGTACCTGTTATACTGCATGAAGACCAGGTTCCAGATCTCCACCACTTCTGGGGAGTCGGCGTTGACGAGGTGAGACGAGGTGCGACTTCCAACGTGGTCGAAGTGTATCTCAGTGCACGGCCCGCACGGCCCCGTCTCGCCCATGTCCCAGAAGTTGTCCTTCATCCCAAAAGGAAGCACACGATTGGCTGGAACACTGGAAGACAAAAGTTGATACAGCCTTATCATTCAGTCATATCAGTGCATGGAAACACACTGTAATACCAGTGTACCGTATTTCCTCTATTAGTCACCCTGGTGTTAAGTACTTTTATGCAACATGTTGGTTCGACATCTGTTAAAGGTTGTTGTTGGTTTGTTGTTTAACGCCGCACTCAGCAATATTCCAGCTATATGACGGCGGTCTGTAAATAATCAAGTCTGGAACAGACAATCCAGTGATTAATATCATGAGCATCGATCCACGCAATTGGGATCGATGACATGTGTCAACCAAGTCAGCGAGCCTGACCACGCGATCCTGTTAGTCGCCTCTTACTACAAGCATAGTCGCCTTTTACGACAAGCATAGTCACCTTTTACGGCCAGCATATATTCTGGTAATGTTGGCAGTGTGACAACTCACTACCTTAGGCTTAAAAAATAATAGTCCTGGTTCTCAGGCACTGCCCACATCATCATAAAGTTCATTGCATGTTTCGTTTTTGTTTCTATTTTCAATTTTTTTTGTCCATAGTGTTTTTAGGATTTTTATGGTTTTTTTAAATGGATTTTAAAAACAAAGCATGTGGCAGACTTTATGATGATGCGGATGGTGCCTGAGAACCAAAACTATTATCTTTTTTAGCCTTTCTCAATCCAGAATTCCAGTCACACAAAGGTTACATTTACAGGATTTATCATTAAAAGGGAATAACTTACCGTAAGTTAATGTGACAGGGATCAATAAGTTCATCAAATGATGGACCCGGGATCTAAGAGAGACCCAGCTTCTATATTTTGGACAGAGCATATGACCAAGTGCCAATTAGAGGCCCATGTGGAACGGAGGCCGGGCGTCTAATACAGTAAATACGGTACTTGCAAGATATTGGGATCTCAGGACGATGTCTTGGAAGAAATAGAAATTAGTAAAACATCAACCTCTATATGTTTCCTCTTAATAATGCTAAGATCTTCAGAAAGAATACCATGAAGATGAAGACAATCACTATCATTATCACGTTTATTAATAGCATTTTCCTCTTCATTTAGGATCGCTACAGTAAATCATCTTATCAAACGAGGGGAGCTATGAGATAGGTTTGTGAAAAAGAATTAATGAAACAAGAGTTAGTTGGCATACACAAGGACAAATATAACATGGCACTAATTCAACCTCCTTCAAATCAGATCTTAGTTCTTGCTACTGCTAAGGCCATGTCTGAGGACATTCCATTGTGGGTCACGTCAGAATGACCCCTTGCACACCTTGACCTCCCAATGAAATGACAATGATCTTTGTGTGTAGCGGCAGCGAGCACAATGATCTTATTATAATGAGATGGAGCACTAATTTTACAAGGAATGCGACAGTCATTAGACCAAGAAGCTTCATATTTTAGTGGCTGAATAGAATGTTACCATTAGGGTGTTGTGTACATATCTGACTCTCTTTAAACAATGTACAAACAAAACTGAGGGAACTTGGAATACACATGAGTGAGTGAGTTTGGTTTTCAACGGCTTTTAGCAATATTCCAGCAATATCATGGCAGGGGACACCAGATATGGGCTTCACACATTGTACCCATGTCGGGAATCAAACCAGGGTCTTCGGCATGACGGGCTTTTTTTTTTTATTTTGGGAAACGTATCTCAGGAATTTTCAAATCTACAGTTACAAGTATTACAGTCTCCTAGTAGTATCTGTGTGGGTTCAAACATATTTTTATTTTCGTAAATTAAACAGAGACTGGATTAGTAATATGATATATTGATTATTATGGCCCCAGTAACACATACAATCAAAAGTGTTTCTGCATTGATCATTCCAATAGATGTTTGTTTGTTTGTTATTTATTACCACACTAGGAACTTTTTCAGGCATATTATGACCCTCTGTAAAAAGAAAATGGAGTCTCGATCAGACAAACCAGTGATTAATATAATGAGCAATGTCAGACGCTGTTGGGGAATGATGAAACATGATCTACCAAATCACTGAACCTGACCACCCAATCCACTAAAGCTGCAGGCGAACCCATTCAAGGCTAAAGGTTAAGTCGCCTCTTACAACAAGCATAGGTTGCTGGAGGCCTATTCTAAACAGGAATCTGAAGGGCGTTCCACAATGTGTAAATAAAGAACCCTGACCCAAGTGCCAGCCAAATGTCCCTGCACTCCACATCTGGCGCTAGTCCCAAGAGCTCGTCTCCTCCGAAGTAGGTGAAGTACAGTCTGTCTAACGGAAGGTTGTACACCTGCGTCAACAGCTCCAGCGCCATCTGGCAGGATTCTTGCTGCAACCATGCAAACATGCAATCAAATCAATGTTTCAATAAAGATATCCAAGACCTCACCCACCACACCACCTGATGAGGGAGTAAGTATATACTCCGAAACGTTGGGTTCCTCATAATAAAGAAGTTGACATCCATAAATTCTCTTCCTAACAACTTTTAGGACTGTGTGCAAGAGAGCAGGGCTTGATGATGCTTTAAACAATATTCCAACTCACGGAGGGGAGACACCAAGAATGGGCTTCACACAGTGGACCCAGTGTGTCAATCCATCCACTTACCCACTGCCCCAATGCCCTGAATGAGTGAAGATGTTCTGCTAACTAATAAGCGATGAAGCTGGCTAATTGTTTGTTTGTATGTTTGTTGCTTAACGCCGCACTCAGCAATATTCCAGCTATGTGACGGTGGTCTGTAAATAATTGAGTCTGGACCAGACAATCCAGTGATTGACATCCTGTGCATTGATCTACGCAATTGGGATACAATGACATGATTCAACCAAGTCAGCAAGTCTGACCACCCAATCCCGTTAGATGCCTCTTACGACAAGCATAGTCGCTTTTTACGGCAGGCATGGGTTGCTGAAGACCTACCCTAACCCGAATTTTCACGGGTCTACTGATTGTAAAGTTTGAATATGTGGAACCAGACAATCCTGTTATAGAAATTGTGATCAATGGTCCACGCCATGGGGTATGATGACATGCAATCTCAGCTGCCTAAAAAAGATAGATTAGTATACACAACAGTTTTAATCAAGAAAATAATACATGAATATATTTAAATAGTTTCCCTGAGATAAATCCTTGCATTTTGCTATGAAATAACTACAAGTTGAATTCACGGTAAATCAATGATGTAAACGGTAGCGTCTTGATGCACTGGCGCCATGGGTGTATCACATCAGCACAAACTCCTTGCACTGACCAAGAAAGGGTTGCTTTACTGTGCCGTACCTTGAAGTAATCTCCAAATGACCAGCTTCCCAGCATCTCAAAGAACGTGTGGTGGGTGAGGTCATGACCCACATCCTCAAGGTCGTTGTGCTTGCCCCCAACGCGGATACATTTCTGTGAGTTGACCGCACGGTGAAGGCCCTCGAGTCGACTCCCTGGCTGCACGGCGCCGAGGAACAGCGGCTTGAACTGAAACAACACCTTGTCTTCCTCATCTCGGAAACACATGGCCGTTACTTCGTCACTTCCAGAACCTTTTTCTCAAAGATTAGGGGCCACTATAATGCTGACAAATAATTTTGAGGCTCTCACACAATGTTTGGATTGTACTTTGCTTAGGAAATACAAGTCATGGAGGTGTTTATCGTGCAAAGAAACACTGCAGGGAGAATAAACCACTTGGGGTGTTTGTTTATTCTCCCTGCAGTGTCTTATTGTATGATAAACAACAGCCATGAGTTGTTTATTTATTACATTAGATATCAACATTATATACAGCCTCTTTAAGGATGTTAATAAAGTTTACAAGCTTTTAAATATATTTACCTGTATTTAAACAAAGGGACAAAGTCATCTAAATCCCCCACAATGGGGAATACTTGTCATGAACATGTCAACTAATCATATTTATATATATTTTGTTGCCATGGAAACTAGATTATTTTTTTTAGAAAATCGCAATATATCAACAGGCACCAGTTCCTAACTAGATCTGTCTATGTGCCAAGTTTTGAGCAGACATATATGGTTTTGACTGCTTCAGAAATGAGCACTACCACCACTTCCAGCATCAGTCAAAGTTGTTGCCATGGAAATACAAAAACTATTTTTGTCGAAAATCCCAAAATATCAAAGGGCACCAGTTCACCAGTAGACCTATCTATGCGCCAAGTTTGGTGACGAAATATCGTATGTTTTTCAAAATCTTCTACAGAAACAAGCACTACTACCATTTCCAGTCTAATTCAAAGTTGTTGCCATGGAAATTCTAAAAATATTTTTGTCGAAAATCCCAAAATATTAAAAGGCACCAGTAGCACCCATGAACCCTTAATGTCTGTTCTCTGGTCCCTGGTGTGGTGTAATAACCCGTAAACCCTTTGGTCATGTCATGAATATGTCAGCTAGTCATAAATAGTAGATGTCAGTAATAAATCCCAAATTGAAATGAAATAGTTCCCAATTCATATTATTTCCAAATGATTGCAAACAAAAACTAATGTTAGTGCTTTGCAGAGCGGACTCATATTACTCTGATAACAGAGTGTGTGAGCGTGGTTTTTACGCCGCTTTTCATGTTTTTTACGCCGATTCCAGCAATATCTCGACAGGGGACACATTGTACCCATGTCGGGAATAGAACCTGGGTCTTCGGCTTGACGAGCGAACACTTTAACCACGAGGCTACCCGACCGCCCTTCTGATAACAGAACTTAGAATGACAGCGTGTTACATTATTACATTTGATGCCATGTTGAAATACCTCTAGATTTATGGGGGGAAACTACATTTATAATGAACATGCTCATAACGAACTGATGGATGTAACGAAACTATTTTTAGTCCCAAACATTTGATGTATATATACTGTATATATGCTTGTAACGAACTACAGTTATAACAAAAAAAAATTAGCGGTCCCTTTGAGTTCATTTTAACCATAGTTTACTGTATTTATGTAAATATTAATTTTGAACAAAATGACAGTTCCTGCCTGTGTGTACCTGCATCATGCCAGCGTTCGTGAAGTAGGTCCCTTGTTTCTTGTTGGGGACGACGGAGGAGGAGGGGACATGGATGTGGTCATGGTTATCCTTGAAGTAGGAGATGAAGGCGCTGCGGACGTTGCTGCTGCTCCAGGAACTGCTGTATCGCCACGACGGGTGAAGTCGGGGACTGCTGATGTGGAGTCTGAAGAGAATCCTCAGGTACATCTTGTACAGTGGAGTAGAGATTCTGAAAACATTGCACACTAGGAGTGAGTGAGTGAGTGAGTGAGTGAGTGAGTGAGTGAGTGAGTGAGTGAGTGAGTATAGGTGGGTGGGTGAGTGAGTGAGTGAGCGAGCGAGCGAGAAAGCATTTGGGGTTTTACCCTACACAAAATATTTAAAGGGGCACTAATCTCTCGCTTCTACCCGGCTGTCTAACACTGCCCGCTAGGGTTCACTAACTGCCGTGAGTGAATTTGCTCCTAATGCAAAAATAATTGGATAAATATCATTACATAACTGCTTGAGACGACCAAAGCTAACACCGTATTCGTGCGTGCGTGATTCCCATGCACCCTTTCGAGTTGAGTTGAAAGGTTCAACTGTGTCATATGGCCCTGTGACACAGGGGTAGCATTATGTAGATGGCTGTTACAATGAATGCTCGTTCCACCCGTGACGACCAGGTCTGGTCGTTGATGAAATATAGTGATAGCTAAATAGACAGATTTTTTATTCATGCACGGATTGTCTTTAAATGTAATATCCAGTTATGTATGACTGTTTAATAATCTCATACCAACTTTGACTGGAGTAGGTCCAATTTTTTTTCAGATATTGTAATAAACGTCAGTACCATAAATTAACTTCCAGACTATAGAGTTGTTAAGGGAATTCAGTTGAAATAGATACTATATATTCATATTCACAGACCTTCTGACTGAGGTCGGACGCCTTGTCCACATGACCAAAGAGGTTAACCCCGTCAGCAAGCTGACAATATAAATACATCATCTGTGGGATGACTCCATGCTACATACAGGCAAAGACAGCACCACATTCAAATGACACCAAATTGGCTAAAAGGGGCATAAGATTCTAACTGGAATTCTTCTTGGGTGGAAGGATTGCCTCCGTGGTATAGAGGTAGAGTGTCTTGGACGTGACGTTAAACCCAATTTCACCTCACCTCTTTGATAGAAGAATGAATAAAAAACGTATTGTTGGAAATATGATTCCCTTCCTGATACAGTAATAATTCTTTGAGAGAAGTTCGATGACACACAGAAATCTGCTAAAGTCAGGTACCATTGCATATTTGTCTTTTCCTGCATCTATATATAACCTGATAACATGTTTATCTCATTGAGTGACCTGCAAAGATGATATGAAGATACGGTGTCTTTTTCCGGAGGTCGAGGTGCTGTTTCCCTTGCAATTTGTGTCGTTCTCAAGCGCTGTCGTTTTAGTTATAACCTCCAGTACATATTCATAGCGAGAATTAGCCTAATAAGCCTACTCGGCATCACAACCGGTCGTGTCTATTTCCACTGTTGTACTTCCTGTGAGGAAGAAATATTTAAGGGCCAAGATCACAGAGACAAGGGAGAATAACATTAGTGTGACTGTCATGTACATGTCTATACTGTATCACCAAATTCCTCGAGCCAATACCTTTCTAGACAAGCGGGTTTGACATTTACATGTCTCTCATGGGCGCAGCCATGTTGGAAATATTAACATACGGACAAAAATATTTTTAACATGTATATATTCGAAATATTGCAATTCAGAGTTCGTACGTTTTAATATCAATCACTATCACACTAATTTATTATCCTAAGAACATAAGCAATGGTGCATATTTGTTCGATACGCTTGTAAAATGTACTTAATAAGTAATTGTGATCCGGTTAAAGTGCAATCCGAAAATATCCGGTGGTCAAAGGGAGATAAGCGCCCTTGTCATCACTCGCATCTTTCCGTAATCTACAGTCTCGATCTTACGGCTTGTCCCAGAACTGCATGAGTCGGTCACGAATAAACTCGTTTATTAAAATAGATTCCAGAATGTCGATCACTCCCTAATTTTCATATGTGAAAGTTAATCAATATATCTAATTTTAACCTGCTGTTTGAAATCTCACACTAGTTTCTATTTGAACAAAAAAGAAAATATAACATTGAAACAAGAAAAAGCCACGTTTTATATATTGTTTAAATTAAAATACAACAATGTTATACCAGAAAAGAACTAAATAGGGCTTTCGTTTCTTTGATATTTTTTCTTCGTAACAAAAGTCGATGTATGTTTTTAACATGCATTATTCTAAATACACAGATTGTGTAGGCCGTTTGTTATGGAACATAATATTTGATTATACAAAGTGAATGAGTGAGTGAGTTTGATTCAGCGCCGCTTTGATCAGTATTCCTGTTATATTACGGCGTGTCAGCTTGATATTTGAGGAAAGCCCGCAGTGATGCAAGTCTTAGACTTTAAAGGTGAAAGACACGAGCACGGGTATGGTGCTGACAGACCAAAAAGGTGGATCGAGGTGAACCGGGATTCGAACCCAGGATCATATATTTCTAGCTTGCCCATGGGACGCAACTCTGCACAGCGACTTGAGGCGCCTACGACGACTGCGCTACCAGTGCCCCCATATTATACTGAGACCCTGTAGGCATTAAGTACAATTTGGTCTTAACGACCACATTCGATCTCTGTTGAAAATGCATCCGTTCACTCAAGAATTCATTCCCATGAAGCCCAGGATTAAACTTGGTCTTCAGCAACCCATGACTGTCTTAACACGATCGGGAAGCCAGGCTCGCAGTATACTGGTTGAAGCATGTCTGACCGCCTCCGTGGTCTAGTGGTAGAGCGTCTGCCTGGACAGCGGAAGGTCCGGGGTTCGACCCCGGCCGCGTCATACCAAAAGACGTTAAAAGATAGAACTTGTGGTTACCCTGTCTAACGCTTGGGATTAAGGGGCTGAAACAAGGACTGGTCGGCTCAGAGTCAGTATACTGTGTCTGAGTGGGATGTCCATGTTAAACTGCGGCATAGTATCTCAATGTGCTAGCACTATAAATCGGCATCAGTCAGGACTAGTACAAGCAGCCACACACACACATACGTGCATGCACGTCGCTATATAAGTCCAATAATCTTGGACGCGACGTTAAACCCCATTTCACTTCACCTCATCGTATCTTAATTTTGTAGATCGACGCTCATGATGTCAATGACTAGATTGTGTTGTTCAGACTCGAATATTTACAGACCGCCGTCACATGGTTGGAATATGTTGCGGAGTGTGACGTTACACAACAAACAAACAAATCACGAACTCATTAAGGTCTGGTTCAAGAGGCTATATTATTTTATCATAATACTGATGGTATATCGATGTTGCATGTGAGATTCACAGACGCAGGACTCGTGAAGATTCCGGGGTAGAATAGGTCTTCAGCAACCCATGCTTGTCGTTAAAGGCAATTACGGAATCGGGTGGTCAGGCTCGCTGACTTGGTTGATGCATGTCATCGATCCCAACTGCGTGGATCGATGCTCATGATATCAATCACTGGATTGTCTGGTCCAGACTCGATTATTTACAGACCGCCGTCATATAGCTGGAATATTGCTGAGTGCGGCGTTAAACAACAAACCAACCAACCAACCAACCAACCACAGACGCAGAGGCAGCCTTCATTGTCTAACATGAACTATTTGTTGTGCACAGTTCGTTCAGTCCCCACACATAAAAATAAATATCAACACATTCAGACAAACAATACAGGTGGCACAGTCTGCACGAGGCGCCTACCGGACAAACTTGTCTTTATCTTGTCATGTTTACAAACTTTCTCCCTAGGCGCACAGAGAGACCCGCAATACACATTCAGCAGAAGAAGGGACGGTCGTCAAGCTGACGTGTTGTAGCTGCTGTGGAATTATTTCGTGCTGGTACTGTATCTATTTTCACATTTTGTTCTCTTTGGGATGACCGTGGGTTCGAATCCAAGATTATAAAAATGTATTTTGGCCCGTCAGCACCGTATCCGTTTTCACCACAGAAGGATGTCCCCCCGCGCCGTGATATTGTTGGAATATTGCTAAAAGCGGCGTAAAATCAAACTCACTCACTCACACCACAGAGGTAAAAGTGTCCGACTTTCGTCTCAGTGGAGTTTGCTCACACTATAAAACGTCGATACGCTGTGACAAAGTGGAATACTATAAAAGGTGGTATTAAACCCTGTTCACCCACGCAACCACTTACTCGCTTAATGTGGTCTGAAGATGTGGGGTAGCCCAGTGGTTAAAGCGTTTGCTCGTCACGCTGAAGACCCGGGTTCGATTCCCGACATGGGTATAAAGTGTAAAGCCCATTTTTTGGTGTCCCACGCCGTGATATTGGTGGAATATTGCTAAAAGCGGCGTAAAACCATACTCACTCACTCACTCAACACGTATGGTGATATATTGTCTCAGATATAAATGCCTTTTAACGAGGCCTTATATTAACTCCTAGGTTATTGTCAATTTCGGGAGTCACACCTAGGGAGTTTGACATCATTGTATGGCAATCCATATCTTAAATTCAAATCAAAATACCATCAATCCTTGATAAGAAAAACCTCGACTAATGTATATGCATTTCGGAAAGTCGTAGATAGGTTTTTATTTATTTCAGGGAGGAGATTGCATAAATTATTATTTTATAACCTTATTGCAAATGTCTCAACTCGATGTTTCGATCTAACGGCAAATTAAAGCAGGCCTTTATTTCGTTAGATACATCGATATATATCCGTTGTTTTTTCAAGGATTTGAAAGACATGTTTATAAATACTGTAAATCCTTGAATAAACGACGAGTCAACGGATTCATCGAGAGAATTAAGCGTCTACCTTGAATAATGAGAAGGGAAATTTGAAACAACTTGATGCAATTAAACGCATCTCAGCAAACATAAATAACGTGTCTTGGAGTTTCCGTAATATACATCGGGCACCGATCAGCATTAAGGTTAACGTTAACGTTAACGTTAATACATTTGCTCCATTGTTATCAGTGTGTATGCACATGAAACACATGAAGAATAACGATGACTTAAAAGAATTCCCAATTTTTACAATGAGATCAGCTGTTAACACTGGACAGAATCAATGCCACGTGAGTCATTACGTTTCTCATCGTCAGAGACCATGGTCTCTAACATATAGTCAACATCACGTTACAATTATTATTATTTTTAGACGCACCCCTAACCTGTTCTACTATTGGTGCGATGCAAATATATCAGTAGACAGGAGACTACAAGCTCCTGCCCAGCGCGTGACACCTTCGTTACACTCTCAGTATAGAGAGCACCGCGAACGGGCTATCGCTGTGAGGAGCTTGACTAGCCTACCAATGGACCCGGAAGTCGTATTTTACCTTGACCTTGTTTATTTCAGAATGGCGGACAGGTGGGCTTGAAATTTCCTTCTCTTCATTATTATCGCCTCGTATTCTGTGAAAGCGATTCCAGGGGCAAACTTCTAATTATCTTTCAATTTATCTTCGAGGTAACGGTATCACTTGTTGTTGTGACACTGTGTTTTGCCTGCACCCAACAAGCATGGAAAAAATCAGACTAGTAGTAGAGTTACTGACTAGAAAAATGTGTGTAGTTCCCTTACAGATACACTCACCACGTATGGGATAACAGGACAATGTATACTACGACAATAGTATAACAACGTTTTTCGTTATTTCAGTTGAAAAGCACAATACACTTTTTGTACAGCTTTTATTTTTACCTTTTCATTCAATGGTGAGAAAATTGTGTCTTCCTGATTTGGTTATAGTGTCCATTCAAACGCGAATATTTCTATGTATAATTTTTGGGGTGAAAGTTTTGTTGGCGCAAAGCAAAGATAATCTTCCCTTTTTAATATTATAATTTGCATAAAAGTATGTATGTATGTATGTATGTATGTATGTATGTATGTATGTATGTATGTATGTATGTATGTATGTATGTATGTATGTATGTATGTATGTATGTATGTATGTATGTGCTTCGTATGTGGTTTCTGCTTATGAAAATTGGGGTGTGACACCTTAATCAGAGCATATCAAATAGCCAAGTCAAAGTCAAAGTAAAATAATAAATCAACTTCAAATGCATCTCGAAGGTTTAGTGACCAGTGCCGTTGTTTGGGGGTCCATCCACTGTCCATCATGATGATCCTGACTTAGAAGTTGGAGCCAATATTTTAGAATATTATAGAAAATATTCATGTTTGTTGTAACAAGCACTGGATGCTAAATTGACAAAGGAGGGTGCTTATTAAAACATGCACAAAGCATTACATTTGTTGTCAGTGATCTTGTGGTAAAGAAATGATGTAGTTTGAACATCTTTGAGACTAAGACATTTTTTATGATAATTACCAGAACAAAATATACCTGTTCTACACTGCTGCATTTTCTGGAAGAAGATTTATTATATATATACCTCAAAATATGGATTGTCATGTAAACTTTCTATCTTGGTAGGGTTGCTTTAGAAGATTACTCAAGATTAGTCTAGAAGTTGGTCATGGGGCACGAATAAAACAATACAGTCTTCATTCTAGGGAATGTGATGAAGCTTGAATGCACAACATAAATACTACAGGGTTTAATTCTATTCTGAAACAATTCACTTATCATGATAAACCAGTGCAACGCAAAATGGTCATTCAACCCAGAGTCCTGTTCCACAATCTGATCTTTGCGTAACTCCCATACGTATGACAGTCGTAGCACTAAAGTACTGTTGTAGAGGGGGACCCAGTACCTGTGGTTATCCTTGATGTGATGAATGAATCCTCGATCTGATGAACGCATGTAGCGCCTCCTGTCTGCAGTGCCCCATGTCGGTCTGCAGTGCACCATGTCATGCCTCCTGCATGCAGTGCACCATGTAATGCCTCCTGCATGCAGTGCACCATGTATTACCTCCTGCATCTGCCTAGTGTTGTTCTATGTTGTTGCATGACGCATGGGTGTTTTACTATTGTGTCGTTCTTATGTCTAAATTAATGACCACAGCTACTGACTCTGTGTTTCGGTTTGGTTCACATTTCTAAAAACCTTCTAACAAGAAAAAATTGGTTAAGAAATAGATAACTGAGAAGGTCCTAGGGCCACAAAAACATTTTCAAAGGAACTAAGGAAGGGTCATGTGATCATTCCCAGGAATTGCAGATATTTTAATTGTTCAGACATCAATATTATTGCTTTTACACTTAGAACGATCTTGAATGTTTTAACTCTGGCACAGTTTTGCATGTTTAAACACTGGTACAGGATGGTTATCAACAAAATGGACAAAACACTAAAAAGTAACTCTTGAAAGAGTCTCAATGAGGTCTTGTGAAAAAATCGGAATGTTCCAATTTCTTTGGAGTAGTACATGTTTAAGTTAAAAACATTCATATGACCTCCATCACACGCAAATGTCAGCCATCACCCAAGTGGAGGAGATTCATGTCTAGTTTATGTTTAATTCTTTCTTTCATTTCACAGCAAACGTATATAAATTAACATCACAACACAATTTCGTTAAGCCTTCCATCCCGATTAAAACATGACTGATTTATCAATTCAATTAAATGAGTCAAAAATACATGTATGACGGTTTATATGACATTTTATTCATTCAGAAACTCATTATACTCATAGTACGATTACTGGTAAGGCTGAAAATAGTTTGTCTGCCGAGAAATATCCTCTGGCTCTTTGGTTATTGTAGATTTTTCAGCTATATATCATCGGTTGATTTTAATTTTCAATAGGTTGGAGGGTCATTCAGGGATCAGTGATGATTTATTCCAGTACACCTGGAGCGGTCGGGTAGCCTAGTGGTTGAAGCGTTTGCTTGTCACCCTGAAGACCCGGGTTCAATTCCTGACATGTGTACAATGTGTGAAGCCCATTTCTGGTGTCCCCTGCATGATATTGCTGGAATATTGCTAAAAGTGGCATAAAACCCCACTCGCTCTCTCACTCTAGTACACCTATGTTGACTTTCATGTGTCCACGCCATAATTCAAACGATAATACTCAAAGTTGTTCAATGTGTGACATTAAAAGTCCTCTACAGCTACTCTGTAAAAATGAGTCAAACAATCCTCCCTTGAGCAACTGTTGTGAGCCATGTGGAGTCCTAAAGTGTGCAGACCTGTGTAGATTCCGGGCTAGAATAGGTCTTCAGCAACCCATGCTTGCCGTTAAAGGTGACTGCTTGTCGTAAAAGGCGACTAACGGGATTGGGTGGTCAGGCTCGCTGACTTGGTTGATGCATGTCATCGATCCCAATTGCTTGGATCGATGCTCATGATATCAATCACTGGGTTGTCTGGTCAAGACTCTATTATTTACAGACCGCCGTCATGTAGCTGGAATATTGTTGAGTGCGACGTTAAACAACGAACAACCAACCAACCTAAAGTGTGCATCACTATTACTTAAGAAAAAAATCATGATTGGGAGTTGTTTATCGTACAATAAAACACTGCAGGGAGAATAAACCATGAGAGGCGCCCAATCGTTTATTTCTTATATGAGATATCAACATTTTGTACAGCCTCTTTAAGGATGTTGATAAAATGTACAAGCTTTAAACATATTTTACTAAATTCTAATAATGATGACAGCTTGCAAGTTGCATGGCCTTATATTATTCCAGTTTAAGGAAACATGAAGGCAAAACAAATTGCTTGCTCAGCCAATCACATTTCACAGAATCGCTTGCAATTTATTTATTACATCTTAGGGACCAATCACAATTCAGCATTTCAAAATGTTATGGTAAAATAAATGTGCTTTGCTGTATGAAAGCATGAACAACAATAACGCTATTCAAATAGTGGATTATATAACATTTCAGATATTATAAAGACGGACTGTTGTCCAAGGACGCGGGGACGCGTGAGAGGATGAAGGCGTACATGGAGAAACAGCTGACCGACCTCCATTACCAGCAGTCGGGGTTTAACTTCAAGGACAAATTTTATGCAGTTTTCTTCGGGGCATTGATCATCGTTATGTTGCCCTTCCTACACATAGGTATGTCTCCCTCCTACACATAGGTATGTCTCCCTCCCACACATAGGTATGTCTCCCTCCTACACATAGGTATGTCTCCCTCCTACACATAGGTATGTCTCCCTCCTACACACAGGTATGTCTCCCTCCTACACACAGGTATGTCTCCGTCCCACACATGTCTCCCTCCTACACATGTCTCCCTCCTACACATAGGTATGTCTCCCTCCTACACATAGGTATGTCTCCCTCCCACACATAGGTATGTCTCCCTCCTACACATAGGTATGTCTCCCTCCTACACATAGGTATGTCTCCCTCCTACACATAGGTATGTCTCCCTCATACACATAGGTATGTCTCCCTCATACACATAGGTATGTCTCCCTCCCACACATAGGTATGTCTCCTTCCTACACATAAGTATGTCTCCCTCCTACACATAGGTATGTCTCCCTCCCACACATAGGTATGTCTCCCTCCTACACATATGTATGTCTCCCTCCTACACATAGGTATGTCTCCCTCCTACACATAGGTATGTCTCCCTCCCACACATAGGTATGTCTCCCTCCTACACATAGGTATGTCTCCCTCCTACACATAGGTATGTCTCCCTCCTACACATAGGTATGTCTCCCTCCCACACATGTCTCCCTCCTACACATAGGTATGTCTCCCTCCTACACATAGGTATGTCTCCCTCCTACACATAGGTATGTCTCCCTCCTACACATAGGTATGTCTCCCTCCCACACATAGGTATGTCTCCCTCCTACACATGTCTCCCTCCTACACATAGGTATGTCTCCCTCCTACACATAGGTATGTCTCCCTCCTACACATAGGTATGTCTCCCTCCTACACACAGGTATGTCTCCCTCCTACACATAGGTATGTCTCCCTCCTACACACAGGTATGTCTCCCTCCTACACATAGGTATGTCTCCCTCCTACACATAGGTATGTGTCCCTCCTACACATAGGTATGTCTCCCTCCTACACATAGGTATATCTCCCTCCTACACATAGGTATGTCTCCCTCCTACACATAGGTATGTCTCCTTCCTACACATAGGTATGTCTCCCTCCTACACATAGGTATGTCTTCCTCCTATACATAGGTATGTCTCCCTCCTACACATAGGTATGTCTCCCTCCCACACATAGGTATGTCTCCTTCCTACACATAGGTATGTCTCCCTCCTACACATAGGTATGTCTTCCTCCTACACATAGGTATGTCTCCCTCCCACACATAGGTATGTCTCCCTCCTACACATAGGTATGTCTCCCTCCTACACATAGGTATGTCTCCCTCCTACACACAGGTATGTCTCCCTCCTACACACCGGTATGTCTCCCTCCTACACATAGGTATGTCTCCCTCCTACACACAGGTATGTCTCCCTCCTACACATAGGTATGTGTCTCTACACATGGGGGTTCCAGGGCAGAATAGGTCAGCAGTACCCCATGGTTGTCTTCAAGTGGGGATTCCAGGGCAGAATAGGTCCCCAGTATCCCATGCTTGTCTTTAAGTGGGCATTCCAGGGCAGAATAGGTCCCCAGTACCCCATGCTTGTCTTTAAGTGGGGATTTCAGGGCAGAATAGGTCCCCAGTATCCCATGCTTGTCTTTAAGTGGGGATTCCAGGGCAGAATAGGTCCCCAGTATCCCATGCTTGTCTTTAAGTGGGGATTCCAGGGCAGAATAGGTCCCCAGTATCCCATGCTTGTCTTTAAGTGGGGATTCCAGGGCAGAATAGGTCCCCAGTATCCCATGCTTGTCTTTAAGTGGGGATTCCAGGGCAGAATAGGTCCCCAGTATCCCATGCTTGTCTTTAAGTGGGGATTCCAGGGCAGAATAGGTCCCCAGTATCCCATGCTTGTCTTTAAGTGGGGATTCCAGGGCAGAATAGGTCCCCAGTATCCCATGCTTGTCTTTAAGTGGGGATTCCAGGGCAGAATAGGTCCCCAGTATCCCATGCTTGTCTTGAAGTGGGGATTCCAGGGCAGAATAGGTCCCCACCACCCAATGCTTGTCTTCAGCAACCCATGCTTGCCGTAAAAGGCAACTGTGCTTGTCAAGAGAGGCGTCTAACAGAATTGGGTGGTCATGCTCCCTGACTTGGTTGATTCATGTCATTGTATCCCAATTGCTTAGATCAATGCACAGGATGTCAATCACTGGATTGTCTGGTCCAGACTCGATTATTTACAGACCACCGTCATATAGCTGGAATATTGCTGAGTGTGACCTTAAGCAACAAACAAACAAACAATTAGCCAGCTTCATCGGTTATTAGTTAGCAGAACATCTTCACTCACTTCGGGCATTAGGGCAGTGGGTAAGTGGATGGATCGACACATTGGGTACCAGGGTCCAGTGTGTGAAGCCCTTTCTTGGTGTCTCCCCTCAGTGAGACCATGTCATGGAAGATTGCTTAGTGTGGCATTAACAAACAAACAAACATACCAAAACATATACATGACCCTGTAATACATTTGTGAGTAGTTTTTCAACTTCATCTCGTTGATTCTCCCTGTACAACATATATGATAACCAAGAACTACCTATATGATAACCCTTCAGTGAAGATCCAGGTTAGAATAGGACTTCAGCAACCCATGCTTGCCCTAAAAAGTGCCTATGCTTGTCTTAAGAGGTGACTAAGGGGGACTGGATGGCCAGGCTCTGCTGACTTGGTTGATGCATGTCATCTTATCCCAATTGCGTGGTTCGATGCTCATGATATCAATCACTGGATTGTCGGGTCTAGACTTGATTATTTACAGACTGCTGTTATATAGCTGGAATATTGCTGAGTGCAGCGTTAAACAACAAAAAACAAACATATGTGATAACCCTGTACTACACATATTGTGAATGATCCATGGGAACAACCCATGCGTGTCATAAATAGGTGACTAAATGGATGAGGTGGTCAGACTTGGTGACTTGTTTGATGTATGTCATCGTGTCCGAGTTATTAATGGATTAATGCTCATGATGTCAATCACTAGATTGTCTGGTCCAGACTTGATTATTCATAGACTGACGTCATCAAACTTGAATATTGCTGAGTGCAACATTAAGCAACATTGAGACATTGTTTGTTCCAGGGGTGTTTTACCGGCTGATCTGGGTGCCAGACAAACCTCCCATTGACAAGTATGGCTGCGGATGTACCTGCTTCGACACAGTGTTCAGAGGTGAGAAGCTGCAGTAGGAGAATGTACACTAGGGATGGGCTGGGTAACTTGCTTGCTTGAACAAAGTTTCCAGCTCCTGAAAACAATTCACCCGAACACATCCCAGCATCACCATGGTCACCACCCTACAAATGGGTCATGAGCGTAATCCTGTGCATAGTGACCTTACACGACCTGATCATGTGTCTGTCTCTGACACATGGTTCTCTGTCTTCAGAGCTGACAGGCTAGAGGAGCTAAGATGCAGGGATTGTCGGGTGGGCATATAATGATAATGATGATAGTAATAATAATAATAATAATAATAATAATAATAATAATAATAATAATAATAATAAAACAACAATAATAATGTAAATAATAATATAAATAATAATAATGTAAATAACAACAACAACAACAACAAAGCTCTGACACATCATTCTCTTTCATCAGAGCTGACAGGCTAGAGGACCTAAGATGCAGGGATTGTCGGGTGGGCATATAATAATAATAATAATAATAATAATAATAATAATAATAATAATAATAATAAAAAAATAAAATAATAATAATGTAAATAATAATATAAATAATAATAATGTAAATAACAACAACAACAACAACAAAGCTCTGACACATCATTCTCTTTCATCAGAGCTGACAGGCTAGAGGACCTAAGATGCAAGGATTGTCGGGTGGGCATATAATAATAATAATAATAATAATAATAATAATAATGATAATGTTAATGTAAGTAATAATAAAAATAACAATGTAAATAATAATATAAATAATAATAATGTAAATAACAACAACAACAACAACAACAAATCTGGGTATGCACAGTAAAATGTTGATCACCTGAACGCAGATTGCGTCTAGGTTCATACTCACAAATCATGTGCTTGATATATGCTGGTGCAAGACCTTGTCTTGAGATAAGTATGAATATACAATTTATTGGAAAATTTCCTAATGTTTACTCTTATCCTGTCTCACACTGCATTTATCCCACGGTTGGAAGGTGGGTGCAGATACCCTAGCCTGTAAAGACTACTACAGTGAGACGTACACGAGGAAGCTGGTTCTAAACAACGAAATAAATAAAACATTTGAAACACTGCCCAGTGTTGTAAACATCAAGAAATCATGCATGGGAAAAACAAACCAACAAGTGGTTCAAAGATATAATGTGAGATAGCATAAGTATGTAAATATACAATTCATTGAAAAATGTCCAATTTCTTGCTTTTTTTCCTTGGTGGACTAAGATATAATTCTTGTGTTCCTAACATCATATTGCTTAAATATTCACAATGCCATGGATAACTGGAATACTTTTCAAAATGCACTAAATCCAACTCAATCAATCGATCAATCAATCGATCAATCAATCAATCAATCAATCAATCAATCAATCAATCAATCAATCAATCAATCAATCAATCAGTCAGTCAGTCAGTCAGTCAGTCAGTCAGTCAGTCAGTCAGTCAGTCAGTCAGTCAGTCAGTCAGTCAGTCAGTCAGTCAATCAATCAATCAATGATGGATCAATCAATCAATCAATCAATCAATTAATCAATCAATCAATCAATCAAATATTTGCAGGTCGTTACGAGATGCCGGGCCCGGGTGTTGCCTACAAGCACATCTACTTCAACGCTACGAAGGAAACCTTCAAGATCTGGATCGCTACAGTCATCTTCGTTCTGCTGTTCTACGAGAGCGTCAAGTACCTGGTGGCGTTGTTCCGCCGCGGGTCAGTGCGATGGAGCATGATTCTGCTGTACGTCGCCAACCTGTACCCCCACTACTACTCCTGGTGGTCCTTCTTCAGCTACTACAACGAGGAGTTCTACACCTACTTCAAACACCACATGTTCTTCGCCATCACCGAGATCATCGCCACTGTCATCGTCCTCAGCCTGTGCAACGCGCAGAACGATGTAGCATCGTGGAAGATCTCTGCCATCGTTACCATCAACACTATTCATATTCTTGTCAGCGGACTGGATCAGTTTATTTCTCACGTTCTGGAGGGACACGGAACGGCGTTCCAGAATGTTCGGAATATCGGCTTGATGATTCCGGACTTCTTACACGTTATTATTCCTGTTGTTGTGTTTCTCAGATGGGCGAGGAAAAATGAAATTCCTTTCTTTCAGCTGTGTTATAAGGAGGAGTTGATTATGTGTGTTGTCTTGACAACGCTCGGTACCGTGCTGGGACGTGTGATGTAGTAGAATTAGGAATTCGCTTAGTTTGTTTATTGTTTGCTTGTCGTGAGAGGTGACTTATGGGATCGGTCAGGCTCGCTGACTTGGTTGATACATGTGGTATTCCAATTGCATAGATTGATGCTCATGTTGTCAATCACTGGGTTGTCTGGTCCTGATTTGATTATTTACAGACTGCCATCTTACAGATGGAATATTGCTATGTGGCAACAAACGTGGATTTTTACACTTTAAAGATGCTCATCCTCCCAACATATCAACTAACAGCAGTTATTTCATTTCAATGTATTAATGATATATCTTTCCTATAAGACTGGCCAGATGTATCATCTGTATATGATTATTGCATCATTTTTGTACCATCATAGAAATGTGATTCTTTGTATGATTATGTTTTTTTTGAGATTGTGAAATGAAGCGTTGTGATTGGTCAGTTATGTCAAAAGTACGTCTGACTTATGCAATTGAATGTTTTTCTACAGCAATTAAATTCCAGTGCATTATAGTACAGAATGGACACAATGATGTCGCATTAAAGTTTATATCAATATAAACTACCATAGTAGACGTATTAAGTGCCCTACTCAATAAGCATGCCCTAAGCAGGCTAAAATGCCATAATGCAGTGTTATCATAACTTAATCTATGTTGTGGCGTTACTCTATTGACTTGTCGCAAAAATGGGAATTCATTCCGTTTTTCTTTGATATATGACGCTGTATCTTTGACAATTTGACCAATCGTCTAGGATTCTGGGTTGTACCGCTTCATTTTAGTGAGAGATAAACTCAAGATAGATATAATGAACTCCTGATTCATCTTGACTATGCAGTGAATTCAAGACCACATGAGCAGACATCCTTATTGTGTTTAGAGTGATATCTATATCATGGTCTATAACAAGTGCAGTTCTGGGCTAGAATTGGTCTTCAACAACCCAGTTGTTGAAAGGGATCAGTTGGTCAGGGTCCCTGACTTGGTTGTAGCGTGTCATTATATCCCAATTGCATAGATCGATGCTCATGATGTCAATCACTGGATTGGCTGGCCAGACTCGATTATTTAAAGATGGCCGTCATATAGCTGGAATATTAATAAGCATAGTGTTAAACAACAAACAAACAAATACTATTGTGCATACTTGACCATTATTGCCTGTGGGAAACCTCCAGGTGCTGACAATAGGATGCAAGTTCATTGAACATGGACAATATGATTGGACATATGTAAACATGTCAGCTAGAATGATTAGCCTCATCATATTGTTTCATTTTGCAGATAATTATTGCATTAAATGTTTAAAGGGTTTAATAAGAGTGCATTAAGTGCTAGATCCAATCATCTAAGGTGCAGCAATTCGCTGTGCAGAGTTGCGTCCCTTGGGCACGCCAGAAACCTATGATTGTGGGTTTAAATCCCCGTTCGCCCCAATTGTTTCTAGGTTTGTCAGCACCATATCCGTCCTTGTGGGTTTCACGGAAGTGGTAAACGTCTGAGACGTGCATCACCTCGGGCTGTCCTCCTACATTAAGCTGACACCCCGTGATATGACTGGAATACTGTTAAAAGCAGCGTTAAACCCAACTCACTCCCTCACTAAAATATGAAAAGTCAAAATTTGATTTTTTACCCATAGGGTCCCTGATCTCAAAGTTGGTCACATGTGTTGACAGTTCATTTGGTTAAGAATTATATGGAATTGTTTTCAATGATTCAAAATGAAAATGTTATTAAGTGAGCAATATATGTGTTGTGTGGGATGTACCTCAGTTTAGATGATAACTGTAAGGTGTGAAGAGTTAGGTTTATGTATGCAATAATAAATAATTGTATGTAGATGTATTTTTATCAGCATTACCTGAATATTTTTAGAAAGACTTTGTTATTGTATTTAGTCAAACTTCTACTTACATTCCACCCATTTTAGAGAACTATTAATCCCGTACACCTCTTGTGTGAGTTTTGAACCCATTCCGACCGATTCTGTTGTGAATAAACCATATATTGAAAACATTTGGGATTTGGTTTTGTGTGTTGTTGTAATTTACTGATTGTAAAGTTTACATATGTGGAACGATGCTGAGTTGGATGACTTCTTTCAGCAGAGACCCGTGAAAATCCAGGGTAGGATAGGTCTCCAGCAACCCATGCTTGCCGTAAAAGGCGACTATGCTTGTCGTAAAAGGCGACTATCGGGATCGGGTGGTCAGGCTCGCTGACTTGGTTGATGCATGTCATCGATCCCAATTGCGTGGATCGATGCTCATGATATCATTCACTGGATTGTCTGGTGCAGACTCGATTATTTACCGACTGCTGACATATAGCTGGAATATAACTGAGTGCGGCATTAAACACAAACCAACCAACCAATCTTTCAGAAGAGAATGGTACCAGGGCTGGTCAAAAAGCCTGACTAACTTTCAACTAACATCAAAAACCTTGGTGCTTATACTGGTGATAACACATTGGCAGGAACGCCTCTGGAACACTCAACTTGTCATCGCCACCAAGACGGTGGTTTTGGTGCCTGAGTGACGACAAACTCTCTCATTCAAGAGACATTTCGGTTCTTTCCTGGATCGCCTGGGCCTACGATTTCTAGCCAAGAATATCCTCCAGACGTTGGAATATTCTGGCAGACAAGGTGGTCCCCACGGAATGGACACTCCAATTTTTGAGAAACGGGAAAACATATTTTAAAAATGCAATGGAAGTATTTACCCAATTTAGAAAAAAAACCATTCACTCAAAATTTATTTAACAAAAAATGGAATTATTTGGTAAACATACTCTCTCTTTGATAAATAAAATCACTTCACATATGATTTTAAAGATTTATATCCTACTTTGTGGGAATCTGTTACATTTAACGTCACCTCAGCCGAAGATTTGCCATACATCACTTATTTCTACAACTGTAAACTGGTTACCTACAAGTAAATTTACAGACTGATCAGTTTTCTATTGGTGTGAACTACAACGGTCAAACCTTGGCTCACTTTTAGGGGCGACTTTTGAAGACCGTTAGTGGTGCCATTGACAGCAAAGCCACGCCCAAATCTATCAGACAATACACAGATCTAACTAACCCTGGCTGTGATGTGCCAATCTAAGGGAAGTGTGAGTGAGTTTGGTTTTACGCCGCTTTTACCAATATTCCAGCAATATCACGGCGGGGGACACCAGAAATGGCATTCACACATTGTACCCATGTCGGGAATCGAACCCGGTTCTTCAGCGTGACGAGCAAACGCTTTAACCACTGGGCTACCCGACCGCCCCCTAAGGGAAGTATTCATCACTCGTCAAACTTGGACGGTTCTACAAAAGACCAATGGCAAATTAGGGAGAAACTATCTGTTTAACTATCGTCACAGCCGGTTGGTGTCAACAAACTTTCTGATTATATTCCTGACATGTTTAAGTCTGGATTTATTGACTTCAAGGCCCAACAGAGGAATATCACGAACCACAGTACCCGTAATAAGGAAAATGGTTCGACGAGTGTACAATCACATCCCGAAGCCGTCACAGATCCAACGGACCCATAAAGATCAGGGGTAGAATAGAACTTCAACAGCCCATTCCTGCCGTAAAAGTGGACAATGCTTGTCGTAAGAGGCGACTAACGGGGATTGGGTGGTGAGGCTCGCTGACTTGGTTGATGCATGTCATCGTATCCTGATTGTGTAGATCGATGCTCATGATGTTAATCACTGGATTGTCTGGTCCAGACTCGACTATTTACAGACCGCCGTCGTATAGCTGGAATATGTGTTGAACAACTTCTTGGGAACCTTGGATCATGCTTTCTATGGAGACAAGAGCGTGAACCGACTCTTGCCCAAAAGTTGTTTGATCAAGGTTACAACATTCAGAGCCTCAGAAAAGATATAAAACTTAATATGGTAGACATGTGGAGGACATTTCCAAATTGACGCATAAGTGACAAAATTTCCATATGTTCCCGTGTTACCTCTGGTGAACAATTGACTTGCTTTTGCATGTGTTTGTGACGGGTGCCAGTGATAGGGCAGAATGCGCTCACCTTTTTGCGAACACCTGGTACCATCAATATTTGATGGTGATTCATGATCACATATTCATGACATAATCAACTACACGGATTCACACGGTTTGCACATGGATTTTTCGATTCATAACTCACTGGAGCGCGAACCAAATACACAGGCAATTCTTTATTCATCAGTTCTGTGCCCTTTGCATCATAAATCAGTGAAAGTCAGACAACCATTTCAATATTTACACGTCTCTCTTTTTCAACCCAGTCATGATGAGAGAACGAGAACCCAACACATATTTTACTCTCCCACTGAACCCCGTGGTGGCGTGATAACTACCAAATATTTCCACTGTGTCTTTGAACCCCTTGACAAGGGGTGGATTGTTGATACCGCGACTAGACCGCCTCCGTAGTCTAGTGGTAGAGCGTCCGCCCGGAGAGCGGAAGGTCCGGGGTTCGATCCCCGGCCGCGTCATACCAAAAGACGTTAAAAGTTGGTACTTGTTGTTACCCTGTCTGGCGCTCGGCATTAAGGGGCTAAAACAAGGACTGGTCGGCTCGGAGTCAGTATACTGTGTCTGAGTGGGGTATTCATGTTAAACTGCGGCATGGTATCTCAGTGTGCTAGCACTATAAATCGGCGTCAGCCCGGACTAGTACAAGCAGCCACACACACACGGGCATGCACGTCGCTATATAAGTGCAATAATCTTGGACGCGACGTTAAACCCAATTTCACCTCACCTCACCTGATACCGCGACTTCCATACAACAAGAGCATCCGAGTGTCCAGTGTATATATAATAGGATGGATCACACGCTGTTCTTATTATCAATATCTTTTCTCATCGATTAAACAACACACAGAAAAAGTCAATAACATTCTTTCAAAATATAAGAAACGATGGTCGAAATTTAGACTAATTTATTAAGATTCAAACATAACATGATGTTTTGCTCCACTTTTATCGGAAGGTGTGTTTTCATAGATACGTCTAACGAAAAACACCCAAAATCAGCTGCCGGAAGATGGCGCCCATTGGTGTTGGTACACTCTCTGAGATCGCTCACATTTTGGTCAGCACACTCAGCAAAAGCAAATCTGAAACAGAATAAATATGGCACTCGCGTTAATGGAGAGATTTGATTCGTATATTACAATCGTCACAAGTGTATTTTTTATAATAATAACAATAAAGGTGCAAATTTGTTATTAAGTCAACTTAAGGGAGGAAAACCGGAAGTGATGCAGGTCTTGAATGATGTTTCCACTACGAAGAGAAATATACTGCTTGCTCCAACAAATGTACCCCCGAATGCCCGTCTCAAAGATTTACCATTACCCTTAATGCTAAGAAGGAAGGTCTTTCATTACATTCACAAATATCTCAGACAAATAGCATCAAGACCATGTGAAATCTAAAAACTCAGCGGATTGGCTTGAATTATTTACTCCCAGAAAACAACAAAGTTCAATCATGTCAGAACAGTTGATTGTTTAACTTAGTACACCACTATCCCAACTTCAGTACATACTCAATACCTTGATCAATAGGGCATTTGTCACTAGTGAGTGAGTGAGTGAGTTGGGTGTAACGCTGCTTTTAACAGTATTCCAGTTATATCACGGCGTGTCAACTTAATGTGGGAGGAAAGCCCGAAGTGATGCAGGTTTCAGACGTTTACCATTCCAGTGAAATCCACGAGCACGGGTATGGTGCTGACAATCCCAGAAACACAATCGGAGCGAACCGGGATTCGAACCCACAATCATAGGTTTCTGGCGTACCCAAGGGACGCAACTCTGCACAGCGAATGGCGGCGCCTAAGAGGACTGGGCCACCCCTGTCCCCAATTTGTCACTAACGTGGTGACCATTTATATAGATTCATCACTATTTCCAAAGGGTCAGGATAATTTGTCAATACTGAAAGCAAATGTCATCTGTGGTTTGCTGAGAAAACAATATGTGAAATACTGGTATTCGACTTCCTTGTGCATAACGTCTATAGGAAATTTGGGGACAGGACATTTAGGCAGGAAAAAGGCATCCTCATGGGGGTCCAATTTGCTTCCACCTTGATGAGATGTATATTTGTGCATATAAATCGGAATTTCTGCTTGGACTGGCAAAATAAAACAAAAAACATTTGGCTGAGAGTGTTTCTCTGAAGCTTCAGAATATAGATTTATCAGATCGATCAGTAATGGCCTAATAGCCACAATCCGATAGTGGTTCATAAACACATGATTTAACAGCCGTTTTCTTTTGATTACAGGAACGAATTTACGGTTTATAGTATTTTATAAGAATAATATTTTTTCAAATTGGACGCATCAATGACTTATTGTTGCTTTTATTTTCCTATCCTTGATTTTAACATTTGGCCGTATATATACAAGTGCAATTTTTATCTATTTAGACCCACCCCTCCGTGATACTGCTGGAATATTGCTAAAAGTGGCGTAAAACCATACTCACTCAGATACTCATATATATATATAGGGGCATTGTATCGCTGCTGTTAGTAGCGTGAACACTGGGACCATCACACTTGGGGTACCTGCTTACAGTTAGAGCAGCACCGTGAAGATCCGGAGTAGAATTGGTCTTCAGCAACCCATGCTTGCCGTAAAAGGAGACTATGTTTGTCGTAATAAGGATTATGATGAGGATGTATCTGGGATTTAAATCAACGATCATTATGTGCTGGCTGGCATGCTTATGGTATGCAACTCGTTCCGTTAGTCTGCAATGTATACATACTGAAACATGATGCTACAATATAATGGTTACCTGCCAGATGAGAGGAGAGCAGCAGCAACACACATCACAAACTTCATCCTGGCAGCATGCAGTCGATGTGCACGATGTCACAGAACATTCCAGGTTTTATATAGGAAGTATTCAGAAAAGATAATGATTTTTCCAAATTTGTTCAATTGCAAGTGTAATCATCCTTCCATGTCATGTGTCAACTTTCCTATAAATCTGTATAACGACTTAATTTTATGGAACAATAGGGAGAGACATTCAACTGAGACATTTACAGTTCAAAGCGGCGTGAACACCCTACTGACTACTGCTAAACATCCCCATGGAATTTCGAAGAGTGAGTGAGTGAGTGAGTATGGTTTTACGTCGCTTTTAGCAATATTCCAGCAATAACACGGCGGGGGACACCAGAAATGGGCTGCACGCGGAATTTCGAAGAAGTAATAGGTTGTCAGCAGTTATGGGCATTGGCATGAATTTCATATTGCAATTTATTGCAATTCTGATTCATGTATTGCTATTTGTACCACAATATATTGCATTTCATATTTTATTTGCCGAACATGTATAAGAAATCTCGCCTGACAGCTTTGTATTCTGTGGGATGTTGCTATGTGGGACGATCGTTCCTAATATTACCGTAGTTGTAGAGGTGGCCAGGGTGGGTCTTTCACGTAAGCCGTATGAATCTGTCCTGTGCTCTTGTAGTGATACGTGTTCGACCGGATATGGGAAGGTCACTTGTTTTCCCGTGTGTCTGATAACACAGTCTTGTAATGGTGCTTGGTGCTACATGGAATACCCTGGCTACAGCTGAAGACGATTCTCTTGTTTTCAGTCGACCGATGGTGTTGTTGCGTTGTTGCGTTGGGCCGTCAGTCGTGACATGTTTTCACTGTGCACTTGCTTAAAATAATGATGGTATGAAAATGAAAATTCAACGTTTTATAGCCCAACAAGTGATGTTGCACGTGCATGTCATGTTGGTGTGTTTCGGCGCCAGGCTCTCACGTGGTTGTGCTTTTGCGATTTTCCCGATTTTTCCGATCTTTTACACCGAAGTTCTGCTCTACATAATTATTCTCTCCACATAAATCAACCCCAATCCATGCAGAAATGACCATTTCAATTTTGATAATTATTTGTATGGATGTCAGCAACACTCAGATGTATACGATTTTACAACTTTTGCGTTTCTCTTTTTGCAGATTTTATTTGTAGATTTGTGTACCTGATTTAGGGTGACTGTGTCTTGTTAACTGTTCTTGAGATTTGTACCTGATTTAGCGTGATTGTGTCTTCTAATTAGACATATGTACCTGATTTAGCGAGATAGTGTCTTCTTACTAGACGTCTGTGCCTGATTTAACGTGATAATGTTTTCAAAAAATTACTTGACGCTATTTAATCGTAATTGTGTCTTAACCGTTCATGAGATTTGTAGATGTGTACCTGATTTAGCGTGATTGTGTCTTCTAATTAGACATATGTACCTGATTTAGCGAGATAGTGTCTTCTTACTACACGTCTGTGTCTCATTTAGGGAAACAATGTTTTCAAAAAAAATCTTCACGTATGTGGCTGCTTTATCGTATTTGTGTCTTGTTAACTGTTCTTGAGATTTGTACCTGTCATATTGTGAATGTGTCTTCTCACTGGATGTCTATGCCGGACATATTGTGAATGTGCCTTCTCACTAGACGTCTATGCCGGACATATTGTGAATGTGTCTTCTCACTGGATGTCTATGCCGGACATATTGTGAATGTGCCTACTCACTAGACGTCTATGGCGGACATATTGTGAATGTGCCTTCTCACTAGACGTCTATGTCGGACATATTGTGAATGTGTCTTCTCACTGCATATCTATGCCGGACATATTGTGATTGTGTCTTCTCATTAGATGTCTGTGCCGGAGAGTTTGTGAATGTGTCTTCTCATTAGACGTCTGTGCCGGACAGTTTGTGAATATGTCTTCTCACTAAACGTCTATGACGGACATATTGTGAATGTGCCTTCTCACTAGATGTCTATGACGGACATATTGTGAATGTGCCTTCTCACTAGACGTCTATGTCGGACATATTGTGAATGTGCCTTCTCACTAGACGTCTATGGCGGACATATTGTGAATGTGCCTTCTCACTTGACGTCTATGACGGATATATTGTTAATGTGCATTCTCACTAGACGTATTTGCCGGACATATTGTGAATGTGCCTTCATATTTGACGTCTATGCCGGACATATTGTGAATGTGTGTTCTCACTAAACCTCTATGGCAGATATATTGTGAATGTGCCTTCTCACTAGACGTATTTGCCGGACATGTTGTGAATGTGCCTTCTTGCTAGACCTGTATGCCGGACATATTGTGAATGTGCCTTCTCACTAGACGTCTATGGCTGACATATTGTGAATGTGACTTCTCACTAGACGTCTATGGTGGACATATTGTGAATGTGGTCTATGCCGGACATATTGTGAATGTGCCTTCTTACTAGACGTATTTACAGGACATGTTGTGAATGTGCCTTCTCACTAGACGTCTATGGCGGACATATTGTGAATGTGTCTTCTCACTAGACGTATTTGCCGGACATGTTGTGAATGTGACTTCTCACTAGACGTCTATGGCGGACATATTGTGAATGTGCCTTCTCACTAGAAGTTTATGCCAGAAATATTGTGAATGTGCCTTCTCACTAGACGTATATGGTGGACATATTGTGAATGTGGTCTATGCCGGACATATTGTGAATGTGCCTTCTTACTAGACGTATTTACAGGACATGTTGTGAATGTGCCTTCTCACTAGACGTCTATGGCGGACATATTGTGAATGTGTCTTCTCACTAGACGTATTTGCCGGACATGTTGTGAATGTGACTTCTCACTAGACGTCTATGGCGGACATATTGTGAATGTGACTTCTCACTAGACGTCTATGGTGGACATATTGTGAATGTGGTCTATGCCGGACATATTGTGAATGTGCCTTCTTACTAGACGTATTTACAGGACATGTTGTGAATGTGCCTTCTCACTAGACGTCTATGGCGGACATATTGTGAATGTGTCTTCTCACTAGACGTATTTGCCGGACATGTTGTGAATGTGACTTCTCACTAGACGTCTATGGCGGACATATTGTGAATGTGCCTTCTCACTAGAAGTTTATGCCAGAAATATTGTGAATGTGCCTTCTCACTAGACGTATATGGCGGACATATCGTGAATGTGGTCTATGCTGGACATATTGTAAATGTGCCTTCTCACTTGATGTCTATGACGGACATATTGTGAATGTGCCTTCTCACTAGACGTCTATGTCGGACATATTGTGAATGTGCCTTCTTACTAGATGTCTATGGCGGACATATTGTGAATGTGCCTTCTCACTAGATGCTATGACGGACATATTGTGAATGTGCCTTCTCACTAGACGTCTATGGCGGACATATCGTGAATGTGACTTCTCACTAGACGTCTATGGTGGACATATTGTGAATGTGGTCTATGCCGGACATATTGTGAATGTGCCTTCTTACTAGACGTATTCACAGGACATGTTGTGAATGTGCCTTCTCACTAGACGTCTATGGCGGACATATTGTGAATGTGTCTTCTCACTAGACGTATTTGCCGGACAGGTTGTGAATGTGACTTCTCACTAGACGTCTATGGCGGACATATTGTGAATGTGCCTTCTCACTAGAAGTTTATGCCAGAAATATTGTGAATGTGCCTTCTCACTACACGTATATGGCGGACATATCGTGAATGTGGTCTATGCTGGACATATTGTGAATGTGCCTTCTCACTTGATGTCTATGACGGACAGTTTGTGAATGTGCCTTCTCACTAGACGTCTATGTCGGACATATTGTGAATGTGCCTTCTTACTAGACGTCTATGTCGGACATATTGTGAATGTGCCTTCTCACTAGATGTCTATGCCGGACATATTGTGAATGTGCCTTCTCACTAGACGTCTATGTCGGACATATTGTGAATGTGCCTTCTTACTAGACGTCTATGTCGGACATATTGTGAATGTGCCTTCTCACTTGACGTCTATGACGGATATATTGTTAATGTGCATTCTCACTAGACGTATTTGCCGGACATATTGTGAATGTGCCTTCATATTTGACGTCTATGCCGGACATATTGTGAATGTGTGTTCTCACTAGACCTCTATGGCAGATATATTGTGAATGTGCCTTCTCACTAGACGTATTTGCCGGACATGTTGTGAATGTGCCTTCTTGCTAGACCTGTATGCCGGACATATTGTGAATGTGCCTTCTCACTAGACGTCTATGTCGGACATATTGTGAATGTGACTTCTCACTAGACGTCTATGGTGGACATATTGTGAATGTGGTCTATGCCGGACATATTGTGAATGTGCCTTTTTACTAGACGTATTTACAGGACATGTTGTGAATGTGCCTTCTCACTAGACGTCTATGGCGGACATGTTGTGAATGTGACTTCTTGCTAGACGTCTATGGCGGACATATTGTGAATGTGCCTTCTCACTAGAAGTTTATGCTAGAAATATTGTGAATGTGCCTTCTCACTAGACGTATATGGCGGACATATCGTGAATGTGGTCTATGCTGGACATATTGTGAATGTGCCTTCTCACTAGACGTCTATGCCGGACATATTGTGAATGTGTCTTCTCACTGGATGTCTATGCCGGACATATTGTGAATGTGCCTTCTCACTAGACGTCTATGCCGGACATATTGTGAATGTGCCTTCTCACTAGACGTCTATGTCGGACATATTGTGAATGTGTCTTCTCACTGCATATCTATGCCGGACATATTGTGATTGTGTCTTCTCATTAGATGTCTGTGCCGGACAGTTTGTGAATGTGTCTTCTCATTAGACGTCTGTGCCGGACAGTTTGTGAATATGTCTTCTCACTAAACGTCTATGACGGACATATTGTGAATGTGCCTTCTCACTATACGTCTATGGCGGACATATTGTGAATGTGCCTTCTCACTAGATGTCTATAACGGACATATTGTGAATGTGCCTTCTCACTAGACGTCTATGTCGGACATATTGTGAATGTGCCTTCTTACTAGACGTCTATGTCGGACATATTGTGAATGTGCCTTCTCACTAGATGTCTATGACGGATATATTGTTAATGTGCATTCTCACTAGACGTATTTGCCGGACATATTGTGAATGTGCCTTCATATTTGACGTCTATGCCGGACATATTGTGAATGTGTGTTCTCACTAGACGTCTATGGCAGATATATTGTGAATGTGCCTTCTCACTAGACGTATTTGCCGGACATGTTGTGAATGTGCCTTCTTGCTAGACCTGTATGCCGGACATATTGTGAATGTGCCTTCTCACTAGACGTCTATGGCTGACATATTGTGAATGTGACTTCTCACTAGACGTCTATGGTGGACATATTGTGAATGTGGTCTATGCCGGACATATTGTGAATGTGCCTTTTTACTAGACGTATTTACAGGACATGTTGTGAATGTGCCTTCTCACTAGACGTCTATGGCGGACATATTGTGAATGTGTCTTCTCACTAGACGTATTTGCCGGACATGTTGTGAATGTGCCTTTTCACTAGACGTCTATGTCGGACATATTGTGAATGTGCCTTCTTACTAGACGTCTATGACGGACATATTGTGAATGTGCCTTCTCACTAGATGTCTACGCCGGACATATTGTGAATGTGCCTTCTCACTAGACGTCTATGTCGGACATATTGTGAATGTGCCTTCTTACTAGACGTCTATGTCGGACATATTGTGAATGTGCCTTCTCACTTGACGTCTATGACGGATATATTGTTAATGTGCATTCTCACTAGACGTATTTGCCGGACATATTGTGAATGTGCCTTCATATTTGACGTCTATGCCGGACATATTGTGAATGTGTGTTCTCACTAGACCTCTATGGCAGATATATTGTGAATGTGCCTTCTCACTAGACGTATTTGCCGGACATGTTGTGAATGTGCCTTCTTGCTAGACCTGTATGCCGGACATATTGTGAATGTGCCTTCTCACTAGACGTCTATGTCGGACATATTGTGAATGTGACTTCTCACTAGACGTCTATGGTGGACATATTGTGAATGTGGTCTATGCCGGACATATTGTGAATGTGCCTTCTTACTAGACGTATTTACAGGACATGTTGTGAATGTGCCTTCTCTCTAGACGTCTATGGCGGACATGTTGTGAATGTGACTTCTTGCTAGACGTCTATGGCGGACATATTGTGAATGTGCCTTCTCACTAGAAGTTTATGCCAGAAATATTGTGAATGTGCCTTCTCACTAGACGTATATGGCGGACATATCGTGAATGTGGTCTATGCAGGACATATTGTGAATGTGCCTTCTCACTAGACGTCTATGCCGGACATATTGTGAATGTGTCTTCTCACTGGATGTCTATGTCGGACATATTGTGAATATGCCTTCTCACTAGATGTCTATGACGGACATATTGTGAATGTGCCTTCTCGCTAGACGTCTATGCCGGATATATTGTTAATGTGCATTCTCACTAGACGTATTTGCCGGACATATTGTGAATGTGCCTTCATATTTGACGTCTATGTCGGACATATTGTGAATGTGTGTTCTCACTAGACCTCTATGGCAGATATATTGTGAATGTGCCTTCTCACTAGACGTATTTGCCGGACATGTTGTGAATGTGCCTTCTTGCTAGACCTGTATGCCGGACATATTGTGAATGTGCCTTCTCACTAGACGTCTATGGCGGACATATTGTGAATGTGACTTCTCACTAGACGTCTATGGTGGGCATATTGTGAATGTGGTCTATGCCGGACATATTGTGAATGTGCCTTCTTACTAGACGTATTTACAGGACATGTTGTGAATGTGCCTTCTCACTAGACGTCTATGGCGGACATATTGTGAATGTGTCTTCTCACTAGACGTATTTGCCGGACAGGTTGTGAATGTGACTTCTCACTAGACGTCTATGGCGGACATATTGTGAATGTGTCTTCTCACTAGAAGTTTATGCCAGAAATATTGTGAATGTGCCTTCTCACTACACGTATATGGCGGACATATCGTGAATGTGGTCTATGCAGGACATATTGTGAATGTGCCTTCTTACTAGACGTATTTACAGGACATGTTGTGAATGTGACTTCTCACTAGACGTCTATGGCGGACATATTGTGAATGTGCCTTCTCACTAGAAGTTTATGCCAGACAAATTGTGAATGTGCCTTCTCACTAGACCTATATGCCTTCATATTTGACGTCTATGCCGGACATATTGTGAATGTGTCTTCTCACTAGACCTCTATGGTGGACATATTGTGAATGTGCCTTCTTACTAGACGTATTTGCCGGACATATTGTGAATGTGCCTTCTTGCTAGACGTCTATGGCGGACATATTGTGAATGTGCCTTCTCACTAGAAGTTTATGCCAGACAAATTGTGAATGTGCCTTCTCACTAGACGTATATGCCTTCATATTTGACGTCTATGCCGGACATATTGTGAATGTGTCTACTCACTAGACCTCTATGGTGGACATATTGTGAATGTGCCTTCTTGCTAGACCTGTATGCCGGACACAATGTGAATGTGCCTTCTTATATGACATCTATGCCGGACATATTGTGAATGTGCCTTCTTATTAGACGTCTATGCCGGACATATTGTGAATGTGGTCTTTGCCAGACATATTGTGAATGTGCCTTCTTACTAGACGTATTTGCCGGACATGTTGTGAATGTGCCGTCTTGCTAGACCTGTATGCCGGACACAATGCGAATGTGCCTTCTTATTAGACGTCTATGCCGGACATATTGTGAATGTGACTTCTCACTAGACGTCTATGGCGGACATATTGTGAATGTGGTCTATGCCAGACATATTGTGAAAGTGCCTTCTTACTAGACGTATTTACAGGACATGTTGTGAATGTGACTTCTTACTTGACCTTTCTGCCGGACATATTGTTAATGTGACTTCTCACTAGACGTCTATGGCGGAGATATTGTGAATGTGCCCTTTCATTAGACGTCTATGGCGGAAATATTGTACATCGTAGCATTCTTCTGCCTCCGGGGTGTCTTCGTGACAGTGAATTGCCACTGAATGTCTTCTTAGCATTGAAAGGAACTAGATGTCTTCTTGGCATTGGAAGCCACAAGTGGTTTTGTTGACACTCTTGAGAATCGTCACTGAATATCTTCTTGGCATTGAAAGCCACCAGAGGTCTGTCTTCTTAGCATTCTTCTGCCTCCGGCGTGTGTTTGTGACAGTGAATAGCCACTGAATATATTCTAAGCATTGAAAGGAACCAGACGTCTTCTTGGCACTGGAAGCCATAAGCAGTCTTCTTGACACTCTTCTGAATCCTCTCTGAATATCTTCTTGGCAGTGAAAGCCAACAGAGGTCGATCTACATAGCACTCTTCTACCTCCGGTGTGTTTTCACGACAGGAGAGTGCAACTGAATATCTTCCTGACAAAAAAGCGACCAGATGTCTTCTTGGCATTGATAGCCTCTGGCATGTCTTTGTGACAGACAAGGGCCACTGAATATCTTCCTAGGATTGAAAGGAAATATGTGGTTTTGGCATTGGAAGCCAACAGTGGTCTTCTTGGCATTTCCCGGAATCAAGGACGTCTTCTTGAGAGTCACTTACAACTGAATATCTTCTTGGCATTGCAAATCCCCAGAGGTCTGTCATCTTAGCACTCTTCTGCCTCCAGGGTATCTTGGTGACAGTAATGTGCCACTGAATATCTTCGTGGCATTAGAAGCCACAGATGATCTTCCTGGCTCTCCTCTGTCTCCCGGATGTTTTCATGACGGAGAAAAGACACCAGAGCCAATTTGTATTCGTGCTGCTGTCTTGGTGACAGTCATTTGCCATTGAAAGTATATGAAAGAAGTTATTCGCAGCAACGTGAATGACAAGAAGATCACCCAGGTTCATTCGTGATCGCCAGGAGACTTCCAAGAACTAGGAATTCCCCATGAAGAACTCCGGAGTCTTCGACCAAGTGTGGTTTTGTATGATTCAGGCAGATAGAAAGGGGCTGACACTTGCCCAGACAACCTAAATTCCCAGTTTTGGACCTAGCTCTACAGATTTGAAAGTGTCATGTTTAAAAGGAACGTGCCTACGTGCAGGTTGTTATTGCGGGTTAATGCAGGTTAGTGCAGGGTTAAGTCACTAAGCCTAACATGCCTTTCAAAACATACACAACCACACTTGATTGAGGACTCCGGAGGTCATCCTGGGGAATTAGTCGTCCTAAGGAGTCTCCTCGTGATCCCTTCTGCACTCGGGGAGCGGTAGTCATCTGACATTGAATATTTTCTTGGCATTGAAAGCCTCCACAACAAGATGTCGTCTTGGCGTCTTCGTGACAGTGAATTGCCACCGAATATCTTGAAAGGAACCTGATGTCTTCTTGGCATTGGAAGCCACAAGTGATCTTGTTGTTACTCTTCTGAATCGCCACTGAATATCTTCTTAGCATTAAAAGCCATCAGAGGTCTGTCTTCTTAGCACTCTTTTCCCTCCTGTGTGTCTTCCTGACAGGCAAGTGCCACTGAATGTCTTCTTAACATTGAAAGGAACCAGATGTCTTCTTGGCATTCAAAGCCATCAAAGGTCCGTCTTCTTAGCACTCTTCTGCCTCCGGGGTATCTTCGTGACAGTGAATTGCCACTGAATAACTCCTTGGTATTGAAAGAAACTGGAGCGTTTGTTGGTACTCCTGTGTCTCTGGGGTGTCTTCGTGACAGTCAAGTGTCACTGAATATCTTCTTGGCACTTGATTCTTCTATAGGTCTTCTTGGCACTCTTCTGCCTTCGGCGTGTCTTTGTGACAGTGAATTGCCACCAAATATCTTCTTAGCATTGAAAGGAACCTGAAGTCTTCTTGGCATTGGAAGCCACAAGTGGTCTTGTTGACACTCTTCTGAATCGCCACTGAATATCTTCTTGGCATTGAAAGCCATCAGAGGTCTGTCTTCTTAGTAGTCGGTTCCCTCCTGTGTGTCTTCCTGACATGCACGTGCCACTGAATGTCTTCTTAGCATTGAAAGGAACCTGATGTCTTCTTGGCATTGAAAGCCATCAAAGGTCCGTCTTCTTAGCACTCTTCTGCCTCCGGGGTGTCTTCGTGACAGTGAATTGCCACTGAATATCTTCTTAGTATTGAAAGAAACTGGAACGCTTGTTGGTACTCCTCTGCCTCCGGGGTGTCTTCGTGACAGTCAAGTGTCACTGAATATCTTCCTGGCACTTGATTCTTCCATAGGTCTTCTTGGCACTCTTCTGCCTTCGGCGTGTCTTTCTGACAGGGAATTGCCACTGAATATCTTCTTAGCATTGCAAGGAACCTGATGTCTTCTTGGCATTGGAAGCCACAAGTGGTCTTGTTGACACTCTTCTGAATCGCCACTAAATATCTTCTTAGCATTGAAAGCCATCAGAGGTCTGTCTTCTTAGTAGTCTGTTCCCTCCTGTGTGTCTTCCTGACATTCACGTGCCACTGAATGTCTTCTTAGCATTGAAAGGAACCTGAAGTCTTCTTGGCATTGGAAGCCACAAGTGGTCTTGTTGACACTCTTCTGAATCGCCACTGAATATCTTCTTAGCATTGAAAGCCATCAGAGGTCTGTCTTCTTAGTAGTCTGTTCCCTCCTGTGTGTCTTCCTGACATGCACGTGCCACTGAATGTCTTCTTAGCATTGAAAGGAACCTGATGTCTTCTTGGCATTGAAAGCCATCAAAGGTCCGTCTTCTTAGCACTCTTCTGCCTCCGGGGTGTCTTCGTGACAGTCAAGTGCCACTGAATATCTTCTTGGCACTTGATTCTTCTATAGGTCTTCTTGGCACTCTTCTGCCTTCAGCGTGTCTTTGTGACAGTGAATTGCCACAGAATATCTTCTTAGCATTGAAAGGAACCTGATGTCTTCTTGGCATTGGAAGCCACAAGTGGTCTTGTTGACACTCTTCTGAATCGCCACTGAATATCTTCTTGGCATTGAAAGCCATCAGAGGTCTGTCTTCTTAGCACTCTTTTCCCTGCTGTGGGTCTTCCTGACAGGCAAGTGCCACTGAATGTCTTCTTAGCATTGAAAGGAACCAGATGTCTTCTTGGCATTGAAAGCCATCAAAGGTCCGTCTTCTTAGTAGTCTGTTCCCTCATGTGTGTCTTCCTGACATGCACGTGCCACTGAATGTCTTCTTAGCATTGAAAGGAACCTGAAGTCTTCTTGGCATTGGAAGCCACAAGTGGTCTTGTTGACACTCTTCTGAATCGCCACTGAATATCTTCTTAGCATTGAAAGTCATCAGAGGTCTGTCTTCTTAGTAGTCTGTTCCCTCCTGTGTGTCTTCCTGACATGCACGTGCCACTGAATGTCTTCTTAGCATTGAAAGGAACCTGATGTCTTCTTGGCATTGAAAGCCATAAAAGGTCCGTTTTCTTAGCACTCTTCTGCCTCTGAGGTGTCTTCTTGACTGTGAATTGCCACTGAATATCTTCTTAGTATTGAAAGAAACTGGAACGCTTGTTGGTACTCCTCTGACTCCGGGGTGTCTTCGTGACAGTCAAGTGTCACTGAATATCTTCTTGGCACTTGATTCTTCCATAGGTCTTCTTGGCACTCTTCTGCCTTCAGCGTGTCTTTCTGGCAGGGAATTGCCACAGAATATCTTCTTAGCATTGCAAGGAACCCGATATCTTCTTGGCATTGGAAGCCACAAGTGGTCTTGTTGACACTCTTCTGAATCGCCACTGAATATCTTCTTAGCATTGAAAGCCATCAGAGGTCTGTCTTCTTAGCACTCTTTTCCCTCCTGTGGGTCTTCCTGACAGGCAAGTGCCACTGAATGTCTTCTTAGCATTGAAAGGAACCATATGTCTTCTTGGCATTGAAAGCCATCAAAGGTCCGTCCTCTTAGCACTCTTCTGCCTCCGGGGTGTCTTTTTGACAGTGAATTGCCACTGAATATCTTCTTAGTATTGAAAGAAACTGGAGCGCTTGTTGGTACTCCTCTGCCTCCGGGGTGTCTTCGTGACAGTCAAGTGTCACTTAATATCTTCTTGCCCCTTGATTCTCCTATAGGTCTCCTTGGCACTCTTCTGCCTACGGCCTGTCTTTGTGACAGTGATTTGCCACCGAATATCTTCTTAGCATTGAAAGAACCCGGATGTCTTCTTGGCATTGGAAGCCACAAGTGGTCTTGTTGACACTCTTCTGAATCGCCACTGAATATCTTCTTAGCATTGAAAGCCATCAGAGGTCTGTCTTCTTAGCACTCTTTTCCCTCCTGTGTGTCTTCCTGACAGGCAAGTGCCACTGAATGTCTTCTTAGGATAGAAAGGAACCAGATGTCTTCTTGGCATTGAAAGCCATCAAATGTCTGTCTTCTTAGCATTCTTCTGCCTCCGGCGTGTGTTTGTGACAGTGAATAGCCACTGAATATATTCTAAGCATTGAAAGGAACCAGACGTCTTCTTGGCATTGGAAGCCATAAGCAGTCTTCTTGACACTCTTCTGAATCCTCTCTGAATATCTTCTTGGCAGTGAAAGCCAACAGAGGTCGATCTACATAGCACTCTTCTACCTCCGGTGTGTTTTCACGACAGGAGAGTGCAACTGAATATCTTCCTGACAAAAAAGCGACCAGATGTCTTCTTGGCATTGATAGCCTCTGGCATGTCTTTGTGACAGACAAGGGCCACTGAATATCTTCCTAGGATTGAAAGGAAATATGTGGTTTTGGCATTGGAAGCCAACAGTGGTCTTCTTGGCATTTCCCGGAATCAAGGACGTCTTCTTGAGAGTCACTTACAACTGAATATCTTCTTGGCATTGCAAATCCCCAGAGGTCTGTCATCTTAGCACTCTTCTGCCTCCAGGGTATCTTGGTGACAGTAATGTGCCACTGAATATCTTCGTGGCATTAGAAGCCACAGATGATCTTCCTGGCTCTCCTCTGTCTCCCGGATGTTTTCATGACGGAGAAAAGACACCAGAGCCAATTTGTATTCGTGCTGCTGTCTTGGTGACAGTCATTTGCCATTGAAAGTATATGAAAGAAGTTATTCGCAGCAACGTGAATGACAAGAAGATCACCCAGGTTCATTCGTGATCGCCAGGAGACTTCCAAGAACTAGGAATTCCCCATGAAGAACTCCGGAGTCTTCGACCAAGTGTGGTTGTGTATGATTCAGGCAGATAGAAAGGGGCTGACACTTGCCCAGACAACCTAAATTCCCAGTTTTGGACCTAGCTCTACAGATTTGAAAGTGTCATGTTTAAAAGGAACGTGCCTACGTGCAGGTTGTTATTGCGGGTTAATGCAGGTTAGTGCAGGGTTAAGTCACTAAGCCTAACATTCCTTTCAAAACATACACAACCACACTTGATTGAGGACTCCGGAGGTCATCCTGGGGAATTAGTCGTCCTAAGGAGTCTCCTCGTGATCCCTTCTGCACTCGGGGAGCGGTAGTCATCTGACATTGAATATTTTCTTGGCATTGAAAGCCTCCACAACAAGATGTCGTCTTGGCGTCTTCGTGACAGTGAATTGTCACCGAATATCTTGAAAGGAACCTGATGTCTTCTTGGCATTGGAAGCCACAAGTGATCTTGTTGTTACTCTTCTGAATCGCCACTGAATATCTTCTTAGCATTAAAAGCCATCAGAGGTCTGTCTTCTTAGCACTCTTTTCCCTCCTGTGTGTCTTCCTGACAGGCAAGTGCCACTGAATGTCTTCTTAACATTGAAAGGAACCAGATGTCTTCTTGGCATTCAAAGCCATCAAAGGTCCGTCTTCTTAGCACTCTTCTGCCTCCGGGGTATCTTCGTGACAGAGAATTGCCACTGAATAACTCCTTGGTATTGAAAGAAACTGGAGCGCTTGTTGGTACTCCTGTGTCTCTGGGGTGTCTTCGTGACAGTCAAGTGTCACTGAATATCTTCTTGGCACTTAATTCTTCTATAGGTCTTCTTGGCACTCTTCTGCCTTCGGCGTGTCTTTGTGACAGTGAATTGCCACCAAATATCTTCTTAGCATTGAAAGGAACCTGAAGTCTTCTTGGCATTGGAAGCCACAAGTGGTCTTGTTGACACTCTTCTGAATCGCCACTGAATATCTTCTTGGCATTGAAAGCCATCAGAGGTCTGTCTTCTTAGTAGTCTGTTCCCTCCTGTGTGTCTTCCTGACATGCACGTGCCACTGAATGTCTTCTTAGCATTGAAAGGAACCTGATGTTTTCTTGGCATTGAAAGCCATCAAAGGTCCGTCTTCTTAGCACTCTTCTGCCTCCGGGGTGTCTTCGTGACAGTGAATTGCCACTGAATATCTTCTTAGTATTGAAAGAAACTGGAACGCTTGTTGGTACTCCTCTGCCTCCGGGGTGTCTTCGTGACAGTCAAGTGTCACTGAATATCTTCTTGGCACTTGATTCTTCCATAGGTCTTCTTGGCACTCTTCTGCCTTCGGCGTGTCTTTCTGACAGGGAATTGCCACTGAATATCTTCTTAGCATTGCAAGGAACCTGATGTCTTCTTGGCATTGGAAGCCACAAGTGGTCTTGTTGACACTCTTCTGAATCGCCACTGAATATCTTCTTAGCATTGAAAGCCATCAGAGGTCTGTCTTCTTAGTAGTCTGTTCCCTCCTGTGTGTCTTCCTGACATTCACGTGCCACTGAATGTCTTCTTAACATTGAAAGGAACCTGAAGTCTTCTTGGCATTGGAAGCCACAAGTGGTCTTGTTGACACTCTTCTGAATCGCCACTGAATATCTTCTTAGCATTGAAAGCCATCAGAGGTCTGTCTTCTTAGCACTCTTTTCCCTCCTGTGGGTCTTCCTGACAGGCAAGTGCCACTGAATGTCTTCTTAGCATTGAAAGGAACCTGATGTCTTCTTGGCATTGAAAGCCATCAAAGGTCCGTCTTCTTAGCACTCTTCTGCCTCCGGGGTGTCTTCGTGACAGTCAAGTGCCACTGAATATCTTCTTGGCACTTGATTCTTCTATAGGTCTTCTTGGCACTCTTCTGCCTTCAGCGTGTCTTTGTGACAGTGAATTGCCACAGAATATCTTCTTAGCATCGAAAGGAACCTGATGTCTTCTTGGCATTGGAAGCCACAAGTGGTCTTGTTGACACTCTTCTGAATCGCCACTGAATATCTTCTTGGCATTGAAAGCCATCAGAGGTCTGTCTTCTTAGCACTCTTTTCCCTGCTGTGGGTCTTCCTGACAGGCAAGTGCCACTGAATGTCTTCTTAGCATTGAAAGGAACCAGATGTCTTCTTGGCATTCAAAGCCATCAAAGGTCCGTCTTCTTAGTAGTCTGTTCCCTCATGTGTGTCTTCCTGACATGCACGTGCCACTGAATGTCTTCTTAGCATTGAAAGGAACCTGAAGTCTTCTTGGCATTGGAAGCCACAAGTGGTCTTGTTGACACTCTTCTGAATCGCCACTGAATATCTTCTTAGCATTGAAAGTCATCAGAGGTCTGTCTTCTTAGTAGTCTGTTCCCTCCTGTGTGTCTTCCTGACATGCACGTGCCACTGAATGTCTTCTTAGCATTGAAAGGAACCTGATGTCTTCTTGGCATTGAAAGCCATAAAAGGTCCGTTTTCTTAGCACTCTTCTGCCTCTGAGGTGTCTTCTTGACTGTGAATTGCCACTGAATATCTTCTTAGTATTGAAAGAAACTGGAACGCTTGTTGGTACTCCTCTGACTCCGGGGTGTCTTCGTGACAGTCAAGTGTCACTGAATATCTTCTTGGCACTTGATTCTTCCATAGGTCTTCTTGGCACTCTTCTGCCTTCAGCGTGTCTTTCTGGCAGGGAATTGCCACCGAATATCTTCTTAGCATTGCAAGGAACCCGATATCTTCTTGGCATTGGAAGCCACAAGTGGTCTTGTTGACACTCTTCTGAATCGCCACTGAATATCTTCTTAGCATTGAAAGCCATCAGAGGTCTGTCTTCTTAGCACTCTTTTCCCTCCTGTGGGTCTTCCTGACAGGCAAGTGCCACTGAATGTCTTCTTAGCATTGAAAGGAACCATATGTCTTCTTGGCATTGAAAGCCATCAAAGGTCCGTCTTCTTAGCACTCTTCTGCCTCCGGGGTGTCTTTTTGACAGTGAATTGCCACTGAATATCTTCTTAGTATTGAAAGAAACTGGAGCGCTTGTTGGTACTCCTCTGCCTCCGGGGTGTCTTCGTGACAGTCAAGTGTCACTGAATATCTTCTTGCCCCTTGATTCTCCTATAGGTCTCCTTGGCACTCTTCTGCCTACGGCCTGTCTTTGTGACAGTGATTTGCCACCGAATATCTTCTTAGCATTGAAAGGAACCTGATGTCTTCTTGGCATTGGAAGCCACAAGTGGTCTTGTTGACACTCTTCTGAATCGCCACTGAATATCTTCTTAGCATTGAAAGCCATCAGAGGTCTGTCTTCTTAGCACTCTTTTCCCTCCTGTGTGTCTTCCTGACAGGCAAGTGCCACTGAATGTCTTCTTAGGATAGAAAGGAACCAGATGTCTTCTTGGCATTGAAAGCCATCAAATGTCTGTCTTCTTAGCATTCTTCTGCCTCCGGCGTGTGTTTGTGACAGTGAATAGCCACTGAATATATTCTAAGCATTGAAAGGAACCAGACGTCTTCTTGGCATTGGAAGCCATAAGCAGTCTTCTTGACACTCTTCTGAATCCTCTCTGAATATCTTCTTGGCAGTGAAAGCCAACAGAGGTCGATCTACATAGCACTCTTCTACCTCCGGTGTGTTTTCACGACAGGAGAGTGCAACTGAATATCTTCCTGACAAAAAAGCGACCAGATGTCTTCTTGGCATTGATAGCCTCTGGCATGTCTTTGTGACAGACAAGGGCCACTGAATATCTTCCTAGGATTGAAAGGAAATATGTGGTTTTGGCATTGGAAGCCAACAGTGGTCTTCTTGGCATTTCCCGGAATCAAGGACGTCTTCTTGAGAGTCACTTACAACTGAATATCTTCTTGGCATTGCAAATCCCCAGAGGTCTGTCATCTTAGCACTCTTCTGCCTCCAGGGTATCTTGGTGACAGTAATGTGCCACTGAATATCTTCGTGGCATTAGAAGCCACAGATGATCTTCCTGGCTCTCCTCTGTCTCCCGGATGTTTTCATGACGGAGAAAAGACACCAGAGCCAATTTGTATTCGTGCTGCTGTCTTGGTGACAGTCATTTGCCATTGAAAGTATATGAAAGAAGTTATTCGCAGCAACGTGAATGACAAGAAGATCACCCAGGTTCATTCGTGATCGCCAGGAGACTTCCAAGAACTAGGAATTCCCCATGAAGAACTCCGGAGTCTTCGACCAAGTGTGGTTGTGTATGATTCAGGCAGATAGAAAGGGGCTGACACTTGCCCAGACAACCTAAATTCCCAGTTTTGGACCTAGCTCTACAGATTTGAAAGTGTCATGTTTAAAAGGAACGTGCCTACGTGCAGGTTGTTATTGCGGGTTAATGCAGGTTAGTGCAGGGTTAAGTCACTAAGCCTAACATGCCTTTCAAAACATACACAACCACACTTGATTGAGGACTCCGGAGGTCATCCTGGGGAATTAGTCGTCCTAAGGAATCTCCTCGTGATCCCTTCTGCACTCGGGGAGCGGTAGTCATCTGACATTGAATATTTTCTTGGCATTGAAAGCCTCCACAACAAGATGTCGTCTTGGCGTCTTCGTGACAGTGAATTGTCACTGAATATCTTGAAAGGAACCTGATGTCTTCTTGGCATTGGAAGCCACAAGTGATCTTGTTGTTACTCTTCTGAATCGCTACTGAATATCTTCTTAGCATTAAAAGCCATCAGAGGTCTGTCTTCTTAGCACTCTTTTCCCTCCTGTGTGTCTTCCTGACAGGCAAGTGCCACTGAATGTCTTCTTAACATTGAAAGGAACCAGATGTCTTCTTGGCATTCAAAGCCATCAAAGGTCCGTCTTCTTAGCACTCTTCTGCCTCCGGGGTATCTTCGTGACAGAGAATTGCCACTGAATAACTCCTTGGTATTGAAAGAAACTGGAGCGCTTGTTGGTACTCCTGTGTCTCTGGGGTGTCTTCGTGACAGTCAAGTGTCACTGAATATCTTCTTGGCACTTGATTCTTCTATAGGTCTTCTTAGCACTCTTCTGCCTCCGGGGTGTCTTTGTGACAGTCAAGTGCCACTGAATATCTTCTTGGCACTTGATTCTTCTATAGGTCTTCTTGGCACTCTTCTGCTTTCAGCGTGTCTTTGTGACAGTGAATTGCCACAGAATATCTTCTTAGCATCGAAAGGAACCTGATGTCTTCTTGGCATTGGAAGCCACAAGTGGTCTTGTTGACACTCTTCTGAATCGCCACTGAATATCTTCTTGGCATTGAAAGCCATCAGAGGTCTGTCTTCTTAGCACTCTTTTCCCTGCTGTGGGTCTTCCTGACAGGCAAGTGCCACTGAATGTCTTCTTAGCATTGAAAGGAACCAGATGTCTTCTTGGCATTGAAAGCCATCAAAGGTCCGTCTTCTTAGTAGTCTGTTCCCTCATGTGTGTCTTCCTGACATGCACGTGCCACTGAAAGTCTTCTTAGCATTGAAAGGAACCTGAAGTCTTCTTGGCATTGGAAGCCACAAGTGGTCTTGTTGACACTCTTCTGAATCGCCACTTAATATCTTCTTAGCATTGAAAGTCATCAGAGGTCTGTCTTCTTAGTAGTCTGTTCCCTCCTGTGTGTCTTCCTGACATGCACGTGCCACTGAATGTCTTCTTAGCATTGAAAGGAACCTGATGTCTTCTTGGCATTGAAAGCCATAAAAGGTCCGTTTTCTTAGCACTCTTCTGCCTCTGAGGTGTCTTCTTGACTGTGAATTGCCACTGAATATCTTCTTAGTATTGAAAGAAACTGGAACGCTTGTTGGTACTCCTCTGCCTCCGCGGTGTCTTCGTGACAGTCAAGTGTCACTGAATATCTTCTTGCCCCTTGATTCTCCTATAGGTCTCCTTGGCACTCTTCTGCCTACGGCCTGTCTTTGTGACAGTGATTTGCCACCGAATATCTTCTTAGCATTGAAAGGAACCTGATGTCTTCTTGGCATTGGAAGCCACAAGTGGTCTTGTTGACACTCTTCTGAATCGCCACTGAATATCTTCTTAGCATTGAAAGCCATCAGAGGTCTGTCTTCTTAGCACTCTTTTCCCTCCTGTGTGTCTTCCTGACAGGCAAGTGCCACTGAATGTCTTCTTAGGATAGAAAGGAACCAGATGTCTTCTTGGCATTGAAAGCCATCAAATGTCTGTCTTCTTAGCATTCTTCTGCCTCCGGCGTGTGTTTGTGACAGTGAATAGCCACTGAATATATTCTAAGCATTGAAAGGAACCAGACGTCTTCTTGGCATTGGAAGCCATAAGCAGTCTTCTTGACACTCTTCTGAATCCTCTCTGAATATCTTCTTGGCAGTGAAAGCCAACAGAGGTCGATCTACATAGCACTCTTCTACCTCCGGTGTGTTTTCACGACAGGAGAGTGCAACTGCATATCTTCTTGACAAAAAAGCGACCAGATGTCTTCTTGGCATTGATAGCCTCTGGCATGTCTTTGTGACAGACAAGGGCCACTGAATATCTTCCTAGGATTGAAAGGAAATATGTGGTTTTGGTATTGGAAGCCAACAGTGGTCTTCTTGGCATTTCCCGGAATCAAGGACGTCTTCTTGAGAGTCACTTACAACTGAATATCTTCTTGGCATTGCAAATCCCCAGAGGTCTGTCATCTTAGCACTCTTCTGCCTCCAGGGTATCTTGGTGACAGTAATGTGCCACTGAATATCTTCGTGGCATTAGAAGCCACAGATGATCTTCCTGGCTCTCCTCTGTCTCCCGGATGTTTTCATGACGGAGAAAAGACACCAGAGCCAATTTGTATTCGTGCTGCTGTCTTGGTGACAGTCATTTGCCATTGAAAGTATATGAAAGAAGTTATTCGCAGCAACGTGAATGACAAGAAGATCACCCAGGTTCATTCGTGATCGCCAGGAGACTTCCAAGAACTAGGAATTCCCCGTGAAGAACTCCGGAGTCTTCGACCAAGTGTGGTTGTGTATGATTCAGGCAGATAGAAAGGGGCTGACACTTGCCCAGACAACCTAAATTCCCAGTTTTGGACCTAGCTCTACAGATTTGAAAGTGTCATGTTTAAAAGGAACGTGCCTACGTGCAGGTTGTTATTGCGGGTTAATGCAGGTTAGTGCAGGGTTAAGTCACTAAGCCTAACATGCCTTTCAAAACATACACAACCACACTTGATTGAGGACTCCGGAGGTCATCCTGGGGAATTAGTCGTCCTAAGGAGTCTCCTCGTGATCCCTTCTGCACTCGGGGAGCGGTAGTCATCTGACATTGAATATTTTCTTGGCATTGAAAGCCTCCACAACAAGATGTCGTCTTGGCGTCTTCGTGACAGTGAATTGCCACCGAATATCTTGAAAGGAACCTGATGTCTTCTTGGCATTGGAAGCCACAAGTGATCTTGTTGTTACTCTTCTGAATCGCCACTGAATATCTTCTTAGCATTAAAAGCCATCAGAGGTCTGTCTTCTTAGCACTCTTTTCCCTCCTGTGTGTCTTCCTGACAGGCAAGTGCCACTGAATGTCTTCTTAACATTGAAAGGAACCAGATGTCTTCTTGGCATTCAAAGCCATCAAAGGTCCGTCTCCTTAGCACTCTTCTGCCTCCGGGGTATCTTCGTGACAGAGAATTGCCACTGAATAACTCCTTGGTATTGAAAGAAACTGGAGCGCTTGTTGGTACTCCTGTGTCTCTGGGGTGTCTTCGTGACAGTCAAGTGTCACTGAATATCTTCTTGGCACTTAATTCTTCTATAGGTCTTCTTGGCACTCTTCTGCCTTCGGCGTGTCTTTGTGACAGTGAATTGCCACCAAATATCTTCTTAGCATTGAAAGGAACCTGAAGTCTTCTTGGCATTGGAAGCCACAAGTGGTCTTGTTGACACTCTTCTGAATCGCCACTGAATATCTTCTTGGCATTGAAAGCCATCAGAGGTCTGTCTTCTTAGTAGTCTGTTCCCTCCTGTGTGTCTTCCTGACATGCACGTGCCACTGAATGTCTTCTTAGCATTGAAAGGAACCTGATGTCTTCTTGGCATTGAAAGCCATCAAAGGTCCGTCTTCTTAGCACTCTTCTGCCTCCGGGGTGTCTTCGTGACAGTCAAGTGCCACTGAATATCTTCTTAGTATTGAAAGAAACTGGAACGCTTGTTGGTACTCCTCTGCCTCCGGGGTGTCTTCGTGACAGTCAAGTGTCACTGAATATCTTCTTGGCACTTGATTCTTCCATAGGTCTTCTTGGCACTCTTCTGCCTTCGGCGTGTCTTTCTGACAGGGAATTGCCACTGAATATCTTCTTAGCATTGCAAGGAACCTGATGTCTTCTTGGCATTGGAAGCCACAAGTGGTCTTGTTGACACTCTTCTGAATCGCCACTGAATATCTTCTTAGCATTGAAAGCCATCAGAGGTCTGTCTTCTTAGTAGTTTGTTCCCTCCTGTGTGTCTTCCTGACATGCACGTGCCACTGAATGTCTTCTTAGCATTGAAAGGAACCTGATGTCTTCTTGGCATTGAAAGCCATCAGAGGTCCGTTTTCTTAGCACTCTTCTGCCTCTGAGGTGTCTTCTTGACTGTGAATTGCCACTGAATATCTTCTTAGTATTGAAAGAAACTGGAACGCTTGTTGGTACTCCTCTGCCTCCGGGGTGTCTTCGTGACAGTCAAGTGTCACTGAATATCTTCTTGGCACTTGATTCTTCTATAGGTCTTCTTGGCACTCTTCTGCCTTCAGCGTGTCTTTGTGACAGTGAATTGCCACAGAATATCTTCTTAGCATCGAAAGGAACCTGATGTCTTCTTGGCATTGGAAGCCACAAGTGGTCTTGTTGACACTCTTCTGAATCGCCACTGAATATCTTCTTGGCATTGAAAGCCATCAGAGGTCTGTCTTCTTAGCACTCTTTTCCCTGCTGTGGGTCTTCCTGACAGGCAAGTGCCACTGAATGTCTTCTTAGCATTGAAAGGAACCAGATGTCTTCTTGGCATTCAAAGCCATCAAAGGTCCGTCTTCTTAGTAGTCTGTTCCCTCATGTGTGTCTTCCTGACATGCACGTGCCACTGAATGTCTTCTTAGCATTGAAAGGAACCTGAAGTCTTCTTGGCATTGGAAGCCACAAGTGGTCTTGTTGACACTCTTCTGAATCGCCACTGAATATCTTCTTAGCATTGAAAGTCATCAGAGGTCTGTCTTCTTAGTAGTCTGTTCCCTCCTGTGTGTCTTCCTGACATGCACGTGCCACTGAATGTCTTCTTAGCATTGAAAGGAACCATATGTCTTCTTGGCATTGAAAGCCATAAAAGGTCCGTTTTCTTAGCACTCTTCTGCCTCTGAGGTGTCTTCTTGACTGTGAATTGCCACTGAATATCTTCTTAGTATTGAAAGAAACTGGAACGCTTGTTGGTACTCCTCTGACTCCGGGGTGTCTTCGTGACAGTCAAGTGTCACTGAATATCTTCTTGGCACTTGATTCTTCCATAGGTCTTCTTGGCACTCTTCTGCCTTCAGCGTGTCTTTCTGGCAGGGAATTGCCACCGAATATCTTCTTAGCATTGCAAGGAACCCGATGTCTTCTTGGCATTGGAAGCCACAAGTGGTCTTGTTGACACTCTTCTGAATCGCCACTGAATATCTTCTTAGCATTGAAAGCCATCAGAGGTCTGTCTTCTTAGCACTCTTTTCCCTCCTGTGGGTCTTCCTGACAGGCAAGTGCCACTGAATGTCTTCTTAGCATTGAAAGGAACCATATGTCTTCTTGGCATTGAAAGCCATCAAAGGTCCGTCTTCTTAGCACTCTTCTGCCTCCGGGGTGTCTTTTTGACAGTGAATTGCCACTGAATATCTTCTTAGTATTGAAAGAAACTGGAGCGCTTGTTGGTACTCCTCTGCCTCCGCGGTGTCTTCGTGACAGTCAAGTGTCACTGAATATCTTCTTGCCCCTTGATTCTCCTATAGGTCTCCTTGGCACTCTTCTGCCTACGGCCTGTCTTTGTGACAGTGATTTGCCACCGAATATCTTCTTAGCATTGAAAGGAACCTGATGTCTTCTTGGCATTGGAAGCCACAAGTGGTCTTGTTGACACTCTTCTGAATCGCCACTGAATATCTTCTTAGCATTGAAAGCCATCAGAGGTCTGTCTTCTTAGCACTCTTTTCCCTCCTGTGTGTCTTCCTGACAGGCAAGTGCCACTGAATGTCTTCTTAGGATAGAAAGGAACCAGATGTCTTCTTGGCATTGAAAGCCATCAAATGTCTGTCTTCTTAGCATTCTTCTGCCTCCGGCGTGTGTTTGTGACAGTGAATAGCCACTGAATATATTCTAAGCATTGAAAGGAACCAGACGTCTTCTTGGCATTGGAAGCCATAAGCAGTCTTCTTGACACTCTTCTGAATCCTCTCTGAATATCTTCTTGGCAGTGAAAGCCAACAGAGGTCGATCTACATAGCACTCTTCTACCTCCGGTGTGTTTTCACGACAGGAGAGTGCAACTGCATATCTTCTTGACAAAAAAGCGACCAGATGTCTTCTTGGCATTGATAGCCTCTGGCATGTCTTTGTGACAGACAAGGGCCACTGAATATCTTCCTAGGATTGAAAGGAAATATGTGGTTTTGGCATTGGAAGCCAACAGTGGTCTTCTTGGCATTTCCCGGAATCAAGGACGTCTTCTTGAGAGTCACTTACAACTGAATATCTTCTTGGCATTGCAAATCCCCAGAGGTCTGTCATCTTAGCACTCTTCTGCCTCCAGGGTATCTTGTTGACAGTAATGTGCCACTGAATATCTTCGTGGCATTAGAAGCCACAGATGATCTTCCTGGCTCTCCTCTGTCTCCCGGATGTTTTCATGACGGAGAAAAGACACCAGAGCCAATTTGTATTCGTGCTGCTGTCTTGGTGACAGTCATTTGCCATTGAAAGTATATGAAAGAAGTTATTCGCAGCAACGTGAATGACAAGAAGATCACCCAGGTTCATTCGTGATCGCCAGGAGACTTCCAAGAACTAGGAATTCCCCGTGAAGAACTCCGGAGTCTTCGACCAAGTGTGGTTGTGTATGATTCAGGCAGATAGAAAGGGGCTGACACTTGCCCAGACAACCTAAATTCCCAGTTTTGGACCTAGCTCTACAGATTTGAAAGTGTCATGTTTAAAAGGAACGTGCCTACGTGCAGGTTGTTATTGCGGGTTAATGCAGGTTAGTGCAGGGTTAAGTCACTAAGCCTAACATGCCTTTCAAAACATACACAACCACACTTGATTGAGGACTCCGGAGGTCATCCTGGGGAATTAGTCGTCCTAAGGAGTCTCCTCGTGATCCCTTCTGCACTCGGGGAGCGGTAGTCATCTGACATTGAATATTTTCTTGGCATTGAAAGCCTCCACAACAAGATGTCGTCTTGGCGTCTTCGTGACAGTGAATTGCCACCGAATATCTTGAAAGGAACCTGATGTCTTCTTGGCATTGGAAGCCACAAGTGATCTTGTTGTTACTCTTCTGAATCGCCACTGAATATCTTCTTAGCATTAAAAGCCATCAGAGGTCTGTCTTCTTAGCACTCTTTTCCCTCCTGTGTGTCTTCCTGACAGGCAAGTGCCACTGAATGTCTTCTTAACATTGAAAGGAACCAGATGTCTTCTTGGCATTCAAAGCCATCAAAGGTCCGTCTTCTTAGCACTCTTCTGCCTCCGGGGTATCTTCGTGACAGAGAATTGCCACTGAATAACTCCTTGGTATTGAAAGAAACTGGAGCGCTTGTTGGTACTCCTGTGTCTCTGGGGTGTCTTCGTGACAGTCAAGTGTCACTGAATATCTTCTTGGCACTTGATTCTTCTATAGGTCTTCTTGGCACTCTTCTGCCTTCGGCGTGTCTTTGTGACAGTGAATTGCCACCAAATATCTTCTTAGCATTGAAAGGAACCTGAAGTCTTCTTGGCATTGGAAGCCACAAGTGGTCTTGTTGACACTCTTCTGAATCGCCACTGAATATCTTCTTGGCATTGAAAGCCATCAGAGGTCTGTCTTCTTAGTAGTCTGTTCCCTCCTGTGTGTCTTCCTGACATGCACGTGCCACTGAATGTCTTCTTAGCATTGAAAGGAACCTGATGTCTTCTTGGCATTGAAAGCCATCAAAGGTCCGTCTTCTTAGCACTCTTCTGCCTCCGGGGTGTCTTCGTGACAGTGAATTGCCACTGAATATCTTCTTAGTATTGAAAGAAACTGGAACGCTTGTTGGTACTCCTCTGCCTCCAGGGTGTCTTCGTGACAGTCAAGTGTCACTGAATATCTTCTTGGCACTTGATTCTTCCATAGGTCTTCTTGGCACTCTTCTGCCTTCGGCGTGTCTTTGTGACAGGGAATTGCCACTGAATATCTTCTTAGCATTGCAAGGAACCTGATGTCTTCTTGGCATTGGAAGCCACAAGTGGTCTTGTTGACACTCTTCTGAATCGCCACTGAATATCTTCTTAGCATTGAAAGCCATCAGAGGTCTGTCTTCTTAGTAGTTTGTTCCCTCCTGTGTGTCTTCCTGACATGCACGTGCCACTGAATGTCTTCTTAGCATTGAAAGGAACCTGATGTCTTCTTGGCATTGAAAGCCATCAGAGGTCCGTTTTCTTAGCACTCTTCTGCCTCTGAGGTGTCTTCTTGACAGTGAATTGCCACTGAATATCTTCTTAGTATTGAAAGAAACTGGAACGCTTGTTGGTACTCCTCTGCCTCCGGAGTGTCTTCGTGACAGTCAAGTGCCACTGAATATCTTCTTGGCACTTGATTCTTCTATAGGTCTTCTTGGCACTCTTCTGCCTTCAGCGTGTCTTTGTGACAGTGAATTGCCACAGAATATCTTCTTAGCATTGAAAGGAACCTGATGTCTTCTTGGCATTGGAAGCCACAAGTGGTCTTGTTGACACTCTTCTGAATCGCCACTGAATATCTTCTTGGCATTGAAAGCCATCAGAGGTCTGTCTTCTTAGCACTCTTTTCCCTGCTGTGGGTCTTCCTGACAGGCAAGTGCCACTGAATGTCTTCTTAGCATTGAAAGGAACCAGATGTCTTCTTGGCATTCAAAGCCATCAAAGGTCCGTCTTCTTAGTAGTCTGTTCCCTCATGTGTGTCTTCCTGACATGCACGTGCCACTGAATGTCTTCTTAGCATTGAAAGGAACCTGAAGTCTTCTTGGCATTGGAAGCCACAAGTGGTCTTGTTGACACTCTTCTGAATCGCCACTGAATATCTTCTTAGCATTGAAAGTCATCAGAGGTCTGTCTTCTTAGTAGTCTGTTCCCTCCTGTGTGTCTTCCTGACATGCACGTGCCACTGAATGTCTTCTTAGCATTGAAAGGAACCTGATGTCTTCTTGGCATTGAAAGCCATAAAAGGTCCGTTTTCTTAGCACTCTTCTGCCTCTGAGGTGTCTTCTTGACTGTGAATTGCCACTGAATATCTTCTTAGTATTGAAAGAAACTGGAACGCTTGTTGGTACTCCTCTGCCTCCGGGGTGTCTTCGTGACAGTCAAGTGTCACTGAATATCTTCTTGGCACTTGATTCTTCCATAGGTCTTCTTGGCACTCTTCTGCCTTCAGCGTGTCTTTCTGGCAGGGAATTGCCACCAAATATCTTCTTAGCATTGCAAGGAACCCGATGTCTTCTTGGCATTGGAAGCCACAAGTGGTCTTGTTGACACTCTTCTGAATCGCCACTGAATATCTTCTTAGCATTGAAAGCCATCAGAGGTCTGTCTTCTTAGCACTCTTTTCCCTCCTGTGGGTCTTCCTGACAGGCAAGTGCCACTGAATGTCTTCTTAGCATTGAAAGGAACCTGATGTCTTCTTGGCATTGAAAGCCATCAAAGGTCCGTCTTCTTAGCACTCTTCTGCCTCCGGGGTGTCTTTTTGACAGTGAATTGCCACTGAATATCTTCTTAGTATTGAAAGAAACTGGAGCGCTTGTTGGTACTCCTCTGCCTCCGCGGTGTCTTCGTTACAGTCAAGTGTCACTGAATATCTTCTTGCCCCTTGATTCTCCTATAGGTCTCCTTGGCACTCTTCTGCCTACGGCCTGTCTTTGTGACAGTGATTTGCCACCGAATATCTTCTTAGCATTGAAAGGAACCTGATGTCTTCTTGGCATTGGAAGCCACAAGTGGTCTTGTTGACACTCTTCTGAATCGCCACTGAATATCTTCTTAGCATTGAAAGCCATCAGAGGTCTGTCTTCTTAGCACTCTTTTCCCTCCTGTGTGTCTTCCTGACAGGCAAGTGCCACTGAATGTCTTCTTAGGATAGAAAGGAACCAGATGTCTTCTTGGCATTGAAAGCCATCAAATGTCTGTCTTCTTAGCATTCTTCTGCCTCCGGCGTGTGTTTGTGACAGTGAATAGCCACTGAATATATTCTAAGCATTGAAAGGAACCAGACGTCTTCTTGGCATTGGAAGCCATAAGCAGTCTTCTTGACACTCTTCTGAATCCTCTCTGAATATCTTCTTGGCAGTGAAAGCCAACAGAGGTCGATCTACATAGCACTCTTCTACCTCCGGTGTGTTTTCACGACAGGAGAGTGCAACTGAATATCTTCTTGACAAAAAAGCGACCAGATGTCTTCTTGGCATTGATAGCCTCTGGCATGTCTTTGTGACAGACAAGGGCCACTGAATATCTTCCTAGGATTGAAAGGAAATATGTGGTTTTGGCATTGGAAGCCAACAGTGGTCTTCTTGGCATTTCCCGGAATCAAGGACGTCTTCTTGAGAGTCACTTACAACTGAATATCTTCTTGGCATTGCAAATCCCCAGAGGTCTGTCATCTTAGCACTCTTCTGCCTCCAGGGTATCTTGGTGACAGTAATGTGCCACTGAATATCTTCGTGGCATTAGAAGCCACAGATGATCTTCCTGGCTCTCCTCTGTCTCCCGGATGTTTTCATGACGGAGAAAAGACACCAGAGCCAATTTGTATTCGTGCTGCTGTCTTGGTGACAGTCATTTGCCATTGAAAGTATATGAAAGAAGTTATTCGCAGCAACGTGAATGACAAGAAGATCACCCAGGTTCATTCGTGATCGCCAGGAGACTTCCAAGAACTAGGAATTCCCCGTGAAGAACTCCGGAGTCTTCGACCAAGTGTGGTTGTGTATGATTCAGGCAGATAGAAAGGGGCTGACACTTGCCCAGACAACCTAAATTCCCAGTTTTGGACTTAGCTCTACAGATTTGAAAGTGTCATGTTTAAAAGGAACGTGCCTACGTGCAGGTTGTTATTGCGGGTTAATGCAGGTTAGTGCAGGGTTAAGTCACTAAGCCTAACATGCCTTTCAAAACATACACAACCACACTTGATTGAGGACTCCGGAGGTCATCCTGGGGAATTAGTCGTCCTAAGGAGTCTCCTCGTGATCCCTTCTGCACTCGGGGAGCGGTAGTCATCTGACATTGAATATTTTCTTGGCATTGAAAGCCTCCACAACAAGATGTCTTGGCGTCTTCGTGACAGTGAATTGCCACCGAATATCTTGAAAGGAACCTGATGTCTTCTTGGCATTGGAAGCCACAAGTGATCTTGTTGTTACTCTTCTGAATCGCCACTGAATATCTTCTTAGCATTAAAAGCCATCAGAGGTCTGTCTTCTTAGCACTCTTTTCCCTCCTGTGTGTCTTCCTGACAGGCAAGTGCCACTGAATGTCTTCTTAACATTGAAAGGAACCAGATGTCTTCTTGGCATTCAAAGCCATCAAAGGTCCGTCTTCTTAGCACTCTTCTGCCTCCGGGGTATCTTCGTGACAGAGAATTGCCACTGAATAACTCCTTGGTATTGAAAGAAACTGGAGCGCTTGTTGGTACTCCTGTGTCTCTGGGGTGTCTTCGTGACAGTCAAGTGTCACTGAATATCTTCTTGGCACTTGATTCTTCTATAGGTCTTCTTGGCACTCTTCTGCCTTCGGCGTGTCTTTGTGACAGTGAATTGCCACCAAATATCTTCTTAGCATTGAAAGGAACCTGAAGTCTTCTTGGCATTGGAAGCCACAAGTGGTCTTGTTGACACTCTTCTGAATCGCCACTGAATATCTTCTTGGCATTGAAAGCCATCAGAGGTCTGTCTTCTTAGTAGTCTGTTCCCTCCTGTGTGTCTTCCTGACATGCACGTGCCACTGAATGTCTTCTTAGCATTGAAAGGAACCTGATGTCTTCTTGGCATTGAAAGCCATCAAAGGTCCGTCTTCTTAGCACTCTTCTGCCTCCGGGGTGTCTTCGTGACAGTCAAGTGCCACTGAATATCTTCTTAGTATTGAAAGAAACTGGAACGCTTGTTGGTACTCCTCTGCCTCCGGGGTGTCTTCGTGACAGTCAAGTGTCACTGAATATCTTCTTGGCACTTGATTCTTCTATAGGTCTTCTTGGCACTCTTCTGCCTTCGGCGTGTCTTTGTGACAGGGAATTGCCACTGAATATCTTCTTAGCATTGCAAGGAACCTGATGTCTTCTTGGCATTGGAAGCCACAAGTGGTCTTGTTGACACTCTTCTGAATCGCCACTGAATATCTTCTTAGCATTGAAAGTCATCAGAGGTCTGTCTTCTTAGTAGTTTGTTCCCTCCTGTGTGTCTTCCTGACATGCACGTGCCACTGAATGTCTTCTTAGCATTGAAAGGAACCTGATGTCTTCTTGGCATTGAAAGCCATCAGAGGTCCGTTTTCTTAGCACTCTTCTGCCTCTGAGGTGTCTTCTTGACAGTGAATTGCCACTGAATATCTTCTTAGTATTGAAAGAAACTGGAACGCTTGTTGGTACTCCTCTGCCTCCGGAGTGTCTTCGTGACAGTCAAGTGCCACTGAATATCTTCTTGGCACTTGATTCTTCTAAAGGTCTTCTTGGCACTCTTCTGCCTTCAGCGTGTCTTTGTGACAGTGAATTGCCACAGAATATCTTCTTAGCATCGAAAGGAACCTGATGTCTTCTTGGCATTGGAAGCCACAAGTGGTCTTGTTGACACTCTTCTGAATCGCCACTGAATATCTTCTTGGCATTGAAAGCCATCAGAGGTCTGTCTTCTTAGCACTCTTTTCCCTGCTGTGGGTCTTCCTGACAGGCAAGTGCCACTGAATGTCTTCTTAGCATTGAAAGGAACCAGATGTCTTCTTGGCATTCAAAGCCATCAAAGGTCCGTCTTCTTAGTAGTCTGTTCCCTCATGTGTGTCTTCCTGACATGCACGTGCCACTGAATGTCTTCTTAGCATTGAAAGGAACCTGAAGTCTTCTTGGCATTGGAAGCCACAAGTGGTCTTGTTGACACTCTTCTGAATCGCCACTGAATATCTTCTTAGCATTGAAAGTCATCAGAGGTCTGTCTTCTTAGTAGTCTGTTCCCTCCTGTGTGTCTTCCTGACATGCACGTGCCACTGAATGTCTTCTTAGCATTGAAAGGAACCTGATGTCTTCTTGGCATTGAAAGCCATAAAAGGTCCGTTTTCTTAGCACTCTTCTGCCTCTGAGGTGTCTTCTTGACTGTGAATTGCCACTGAATATCTTCTTAGTATTGAAAGAAACTGGAACGCTTGTTGGTACTCCTCTGCCTCCGGAGTGTCTTCGTGACAGTCAAGTGTCACTGAATATCTTCTTGGCACTTGATTCTTCCATAGGTCTTCTTGGCACTCTTCTGCCTTCAGCGTGTCTTTCTGGCAGGGAATTGCCACCGAATATCTTCTTAGCATTGCAAGGAACCCGATGTCTTCTTGGCATTGGAAGCCACAAGTGGTCTTGTTGACACTCTTCTGAATCGCCACTGAATATCTTCTTAGCATTGAAAGCCATCAGAGGTCTGTCTTCTTAGCACTCTTTTCCCTCCTGTGTGTCTTCCTGACAGGCAAGTGCCACTGAATGTCTTCTTAGGATAGAAAGGAACCAGATGTCTTCTTGGCATTGAAAGCCATCAAATGTCTGTCTTCTTAGCATTCTTCTGCCTCCGGCGTGTGTTTGTGACAGTGAATAGCCACTGAATATATTCTAAGCATTGAAAGGAACCAGACGTCTTCTTGGCATTGGAAGCCATAAGCAGTCTTCTTGACACTCTTCTGAATCCTCTCTGAATATCTTCTTGGCAGTGAAAGCCAACAGAGGTCGATCTACATAGCACTCTTCTACCTCCGGTGTGTTTTCACGACAGGAGAGTGCAACTGAATATCTTCTTGACAAAAAAGCGACCAGATGTCTTCTTGGCATTGATAGCCTCTGGCATGTCTTTGTGACAGACAAGGGCCACTGAATATCTTCCTAGGATTGAAAGGAAATATGTGGTTTTGGCATTGGAAGCCAACAGTGGTCTTCTTGGCATTTCCCGGAATCAAGGACGTCTTCTTGAGAGTCACTTACAACTGAATATCTTCTTGGCATTGCAAATCCCCAGAGGTCTGTCATCTTAGCACTCTTCTGCCTCCAGGGTATCTTGGTGACAGTAATGTGCCACTGAATATCTTCGTGGCATTAGAAGCCACAGATGATCTTCCTGGCTCTCCTCTGTCTCCCGGATGTTTTCATGACGGAGAAAAGACACCAGAGCCAATTTGTATTCGTGCTGCTGTCTTGGTGACAGTCATTTGCCATTGAAAGTATATGAAAGAAGTTATTCGCAGCAACGTGAATGACAAGAAGATCACCCAGGTTCATTCGTGATCGCCAGGAGACTTCCAAGAACTAGGAATTCCCCGTGAAGAACTCCGGAGTCTTCGACCAAGTGTGGTTGTGTATGATTCAGGCAGATAGAAAGGGGCTGACACTTGCCCAGACAACCTAAATTCCCAGTTTTGGACCTAGCTCTACAGATTTGAAAGTGTCATGTTTAAAAGGAACGTGCCTACGTGCAGGTTGTTATTGCGGGTTAATGCAGGTTAGTGCAGGGTTAAGTCACTAAGCCTAACATGCCTTTCAAAACATACACAACCACACTTGATTGAGGACTCCGGAGGTCATCCTGGGGAATTAGTCGTCCTAAGGAGTCTCCTCGTGATCCCTTCTGCACTCGGGGAGCGGTAGTCATCTGACATTGAATATTTTCTTGGCATTGAAAGCCTCCACAACAAGATGTCGTCTTGGCGTCTTCGTGACAGTGAATTGCCACCGAATATCTTGAAAGGAACCTGATGTCTTCTTGGCATTGGAAGCCACAAGTGATCTTGTTGTTACTCTTCTGAATCGCCACTGAATATCTTCTTAGCATTAAAAGCCATCAGAGGTCTGTCTTCTTAGCACTCTTTTCCCTCCTGTGGGTCTTCCTGACAGGCAAGTGCCACTGAATGTCTTCTTAACATTGAAAGGAACCAGATGTCTTCTTGGCATTCAAAGCCATCAAAGGTCCGTCTTCTTAGCACTCTTCTGCCTCCGGGGTATCTTCGTGACAGAGAATTGCCACTGAATAACTCCTTGGTATTGAAAGAAACTGGAACGCTTGTTGGTACTCCTGTGTCTCTGGGGTGTCTTCGTGACAGTCAAGTGTCACTGAATATCTTCTTGGCACTTGATTCTTCTATAGGTCTTCTTGGCACTCTTCTGCCTTCGGCGTGTCTTTGTGACAGTGAATTGCCACCAAATATCTTCTTAGCATTGAAAGGAACCTGAAGTCTTCTTGGCATTGGAAGCCACAAGTGGTCTTGTTGACACTCTTCTGAATCGCCACTGAATATCTTCTTGGCATTGAAAGTCATCAGAGGTCTGTCTTCTTAGTAGTCTGTTCCCTCCTGTGTGTCTTCCTGACATGCACGTGCCACTGAATGTCTTCTTAGCATTGAAAGGAACCTGATGTCTTCTTGGCATTGAAAGCCATAAAAGGTCCGTTTTCTTAGCACTCTTCTGCCTCTGAGGTGTCTTCTTGACAGTGAATTGCCACTGAATATCTTCTTAGTATTGAAAGAAACTGGAACGCTTGTTGGTACTCCTCTGCCTCCGGAGTGTCTTCGTGACAGTCAAGTGTCACTGAATATCTTCTTGGCACTTGATTCTTCCATAGGTCTTCTTGGCACTCTTCTGCCTTCAGCGTGTCTTTCTGGCAGGGAATGGCCACCGAATATCTTCTTAGCATTGCAAGGAACCCGATGTCTTCTTGGCATTGGAAGCCACAAGTGGTCTTGTTGACACTCTTCTGAATCGCCACTGAATATCTTCTTAGCATTGAAAGCCATCAGAGGTCTGTCTTCTTAGCACTCTTTTCCCTCCTGTGGGTCTTCCTGACAGGCAAGTGCCACTGAATGTCTTCTTAGCATTGAAAGGAACCATATGTCTTCTTGGCATTGAAAGCCATCAAAGGTCCGTCTTCTTAGCACTCTTCTGCCTCCGGGGTGTTTTTTTGACAGGGAATTGCCACTGAATATCTTCTTAGTATTGAAAGAAACTGGAGCGCTTGTTGGTACTCCTCTGCCTCCGCGGTGTCTTCGTGACAGTCAAGTGTCACTGAATATCTTCTTGCCCCTTGATTCTCCTATAGGTCTCCTTGGCACTCTTCTGCCTACGGCCTGTCTTTGTGACAGTGATTTGCCACCGAATATCTTCTTAGCATTGAAAGGAACCTGATGTCTTCTTGGCATTGGAAGCCACAAGTGGTCTTGTTGACACTCTTCTGAATCGCCACTGAATATCTTCTTAGCATTGAAAGCCATCAGAGGTCTGTCTTCTTAGCACTCTTTTCCCTCCTGTGTGTCTTCCTGACAGGCAGGTGCCACTGAATGTCTTCTTAGGATAGAAAGGAACCAGATGTCTTCTTGGCATTGAAAGCCATCAAATGTCTGTCTTCTTAGCATTCTTCTGCCTCCGGCGTGTGTTTGTGACAGTGAATAGCCACTGAATATATTCTAAGCATTGAAAGGAACCAGACGTCTTCTTGGCATTGGAAGCCATAAGCAGTCTTCTTGACACTCTTCTGAATCCTCTCTGAATATCTTCTTGGCAGTGAAAGCCAACAGAGGTCGATCTACATAGCACTCTTCTACCTCCGGTGTGTTTTCACGACAGGAGAGTGCAACTGAATATCTTCTTGACAAAAAAGCGACCAGATGTCTTCTTGGCATTGATAGCCTCTGGCATGTCTTTGTGACAGACAAGGGCCACTGAATATCTTCCTAGGATTGAAAGGAAATATGTGGTTTTGGCATTGGAAGCCAACAGTGGTCTTCTTGGCATTTCCCGGAATCAAGGACGTCTTCTTGAGAGTCACTTACAACTGAATATCTTCTTGGCATTGCAAATCCCCAGAGGTCTGTCATCTTAGCACTCTTCTGCCTCCAGGGTATCTTGGTGACAGTAATGTGCCACTGAATATCTTCGTGGCATTAGAAGCCACAGATGATCTTCCTGGCTCTCCTCTGTCTCCCGGATGTTTTCATGACGGAGAAAAGACACCAGAGCCAATTTGTATTCGTGCTGCTGTCTTGGTGACAGTCATTTGCCATTGAAAGTATATGAAAGAAGTTATTCGCAGCAACGTGAATGACAAGAAGATCACCCAGGTTCATTCGTGATCGCCAGGAGACTTCCAAGAACTAGGAATTCCCCGTGAAGAACTCCGGAGTCTTCGACCAAGTGTGGTTGTGTATGATTCAGGCAGATAGAAAGGGGCTGACACTTGCCCAGACAACCTAAATTCCCAGTTTTGGACTTAGCTCTACAGATTTGAAAGTGTCATGTTTAAAAGGAACGTGCCTACGTGCAGGTTGTTATTGCGGGTTAATGCAGGTTAGTGCAGGGTTAAGTCACTAAGCCTAACATGCCTTTCAAAACATACACAACCACACTTGATTGAGGACTCCGGAGGTCATCCTGGGGAATTAGTCGTCCTAAGGAGTCTCCTCGTGATCCCTTCTGCACTCGGGGAGCGGTAGTCATCTGACATTGAATATTTTCTTGGCATTGAAAGCCTCCACAACAAGATGTCGTCTTGGCGTCTTCGTGACAGTGAATTGCCACCGAATATCTTGAAAGGAACCTGATGTCTTCTTGGCATTGGAAGCCACAAGTGATCTTGTTGTTACTCTTCTGAATCGCCACTGAATATCTTCTTAGCATTAAAAGCCATCAGAGGTCTGTCTTCTTAGCACTCTTTTCCCTCCTGTGTGTCTTCCTGACAGGCAAGTGCCACTGAATGTCTTCTTAACATTGAAAGGAACCAGATGTCTTCTTGGCATTCAAAGCCATCAAAGGTCCGTCTTCTTAGCACTCTTCTGCCTCCGGGGTATCTTCGTGACAGAGAATTGCCACTGAATAACTCCTTGGTATTGAAAGAGACTGGAGCGCTTGTTGGTACTCCTGTGTCTCTGGGGTGTCTTCGTGACAGTCAAGTGTCACTGAATATCTTCTTGGCATTTGATTCTTCTATAGGTATTCTTGGCACTCTTCTGCCTTCGGCGTGTCTTTGTGACAGTGAATTGCCACCAAATATCTTCTTAGCATTGAAAGGAACCTGAAGTCTTCTTGGCATTGGAAGCCACAAGTGGTCTTGTTGACACTCTTCTGAATCGCCACTGAATATCTTCTTAGTATTGAAAGTCATCAGAGGTCTGTCTTCTTAGTAGTCTGTTCCCTCCTGTGTGTCTTCCTGACATGCACGTGCCACTGAATGTCTTCTTAGCATTGAAAGGAACCTGATGTCTTCTTGGCATTGAAAGCCATAAAAGGTCCGTTTTCTTAGCACTCTTCTGCCTCTGAGGTGTCTTCTTGACAGTGAATTGCCACTGAATATCTTCTTAGTATTGAAAGAAACTGGAACGCTTGTTGGTACTCCTCTGCCTCCGGAGTGTCTTCGTGACAGTCAAGTGTCACTGAATATCTTCTTGGCACTTGATTCTTCCATAGGTCTTCTTGGCACTCTTCTGCCTTCAGCGTGTCTTTCTGGCAGGGAATGGCCACCGAATATCTTCTTAGCATTGCAAGGAACCCGATGTCTTCTTGGCATTGGAAGCCACAAGTGGTCTTGTTGACACTCTTCTGAATCGCCACTGAATATCTTCTTAGCATTGAAAGCCATCAGAGGTCTGTCTTCTTAGCACTCTTTTCCCTCCTGTGGGTCTTCCTGACAGGCAAGTGCTACTGAATGTCTTCTTAGCATTGAAAGGAACCATATGTCTTCTTGGCATTGAAAGCCATCAAAGGTCCGTCTTCTTAGCACTCTTCTGCCTCCGGGGTGTCTTTTTGACAGGGAATTGCCACTGAATATCTTCTTAGTATTGAAAGAAACTGGAGCGCTTGTTGGTACTCCTCTGCCTCCGCGGTGTCTTCGTGACAGTCAAGTGTCACTGAATATCTTCTTGCCCCTTGATTCTCCTATAGGTCTCCTTGGCACTCTTCTGCCTACGGCCTGTCTTTGTGACAGTGATTTGCCACCGAATATCTTCTTAGCATTGAAAGGAACCTGATGTCTTCTTGGCATTGGAAGCCACAAGTGGTCTTGTTGACACTCTTCTGAATCGCCACTGAATATCTTCTTAGCATTGAAAGCCATCAGAGGTCTGTCTTCTTAGCACTCTTTTCCCTCCTGTGTGTCTTCCTGACAGGCAAGTGCCACTGAATGTCTTCTTAGGATAGAAAGGAACCAGATGTCTTCTTGGCATTGAAAGCCATCAAATGTCTGTCTTCTTAGCATTCTTCTGCCTCCGGCGTGTGTTTGTGACAGTGAATAGCCACTGAATATATTCTAAGCATTGAAAGGAACCAGACGTCTTCTTGGCATTGGAAGCCATAAGCAGTCTTCTTGACACTCTTCTGAATCCTCTCTGAATATCTTCTTGGCAGTGAAAGCCAACAGAGGTCGATCTACATAGCACTCTTCTACCTCCGGTGTGTTTTCACGACAGGAGAGTGCAACTGAATATCTTCTTGACAAAAAAGCGACCAGATGTCTTCTTGGCATTGATAGCCTCTGGCATGTCTTTGTGACAGACAAGGGCCACTGAATATCTTCCTAGGATTGAAAGGAAATATGTGGTTTTGGCATTGGAAGCCAACAGTGGTCTTCTTGGCATTTCCCGGAATCAAGGACGTCTTCTTGAGAGTCACTTACAACTGAATATCTTCTTGGCATTGCAAATCCCCAGAGGTCTGTCATCTTAGCACTCTTCTGCCTCCAGGGTATCTTGGTGACAGTAATGTGCCACTGAATATCTTCGTGGCATTAGAAGCCACAGATGATCTTCCTGGCTCTCCTCTGTCTCCCGGATGTTTTCATGACGGAGAAAAGACACCAGAGCCAATTTGTATTCGTGCTGCTGTCTTGGTGACAGTCATTTGCCATTGAAAGTATATGAAAGAAGTTATTCGCAGCAACGTGAATGACAAGAAGATCACCCAGGTTCATTCGTGATCGCCAGGAGACTTCCAAGAACTAGGAATTCCCCATGAAGAACTCCGGAGTCTTCGACCAAGTGTGGTTGTGTATGATTCAGGCAGATAGAAAGGGGCTGACACTTGCCCAGACAACCTAAATTCCCAGTTTTGGACCTAGCTCTACAGATTTGAAAGTGTCATGTTTAAAAGGAACGTGCCTACGTGCAGGTTGTTATTGCGGGTTAATGCAGGTTAGTGCAGGGTTAAGTCACTAAGCCTAACATGCCTTTCAAAACATACACAACCACACTTGATTGAGGACTCCGGAGGTCATCCTGGGGAATTAGTCGTCCTAAGGAGTCTCCTCGTGATCCCTTCTGCACTCGGGGAGCGGTAGTCATCTGACATTGAATATTTTCTTGGCATTGAAAGCCTCCACAACAAGATGTCGTCTTGGCGTCTTCGTGACAGTGAATTGCCACCGAATATCTTGAAAGGAACCTGATGTCTTCTTGGCATTGGAAGCCACAAGTGATCTTGTTGTTACTCTTCTGAATCGCCACTGAATATCTTCTTAGCATTAAAAGCCATCAGAGGTCTGTCTTCTTAGCACTCTTTTCCCTCCTGTGTGTCTTCCTGACAGGCAAGTGCCACTGAATGTCTTCTTAACATTGAAAGGAACCAGATGTCTTCTTGGCATTCAAAGCCATCAAAGGTCCGTCTTCTTAGCATTCTTCTGCCTCCGGGGTATCTTCGTGACAGAGAATTGCCACTGAATAACTCCTTGGTATTGAAAGAAACTGGAACGCTTGTTGGTACTCCTGTGTCTCTGGGGTGTCTTCGTGACAGTCAAGTGTCACTGAATATCTTCTTGCCCCTTGATTCTCCTATAGGTCTCCTTGGCACTCTTCTGCCTACGGCCTGTCTTTGTGACAGTGATTTGCCACCGAATATCTTCTTAGCATTGAAAGGAACCTGATGTCTTCTTGGCATTGGAAGCCACAAGTGGTCTTGTTGACACTCTTCTGAATCGCCACTGAATATCTTCTTAGCATTGAAAGCCATCAGAGGTCTGTCTTCTTAGCACTCTTTTCCCTCCTGTGTGTCTTCCTGACAGGCAAGTGCCACTGAATGTCTTCTTAGGATAGAAAGGAACCAGATGTCTTCTTGGCATTGAAAGCCATCAAATGTCTGTCTTCTTAGCATTCTTCTGCCTCCGGCGTGTGTTTGTGACAGTGAATAGCCACTGAATATATTCTAAGCATTGAAAGGAACCAGACGTCTTCTTGGCATTGGAAGCCATAAGCAGTCTTCTTGACACTCTTCTGAATCCTCTCTGAATATCTTCTTGGCAGTGAAAGCCAACAGAGGTCGATCTACATAGCACTCTTCTACCTCCGGTGTGTTTTCACGACAGGAGAGTGCAACTGAATATCTTCTTGACAAAAAAGCGACCAGATGTCTTCTTGGCATTGATAGCCTCTGGCATGTCTTTGTGACAGACAAGGGCCACTGAATATCTTCCTAGGATTGAAAGGAAATATGTGGTTTTGGCATTGGAAGCCAACAGTGGTCTTCTTGGCATTTCCCGGAATCAAGGACGTCTTCTTGAGAGTCACTTACAACTGAATATCTTCTTGGCATTGCAAATCCCCAGAGGTCTGTCATCTTAGCACTCTTCTGCCTCCAGGGTATCTTGGTGACAGTAATGTGCCACTGAATATCTTCGTGGCATTAGAAGCCACAGATGATCTTCCTGGCTCTCCTCTGTCTCCCGGATGTTTTCATGACGGAGAAAAGACACCAGAGCCAATTTGTATTCGTGCTGCTGTCTTGGTGACAGTCATTTGCCATTGAAAGTATATGAAAGAAGTTTTTCGCAGCAACGTGAATGACAAGAAGATCACCCAGGTTCATTCGTGATCGCCAGGAGACTTCCAAGAACTAGGAATTCCCCATGAAGAACTCCGGAGTCTTCGACCAAGTGTGGTTGTGTATGATTCAGGCAGATAGAAAGGGGCTGACACTTGCCCAGACAACCTAAATTCCCAGTTTTGGACCTAGCTCTACAGATTTGAAAGTGTCATGTTTAAAAGGAACGTGCCTACGTGCAGGTTGTTATTGCGGGTTAATGCAGGTTAGTGCAGGGTTAAGTCACTAAGCCTAACATGCCTTTCAAAACATACACAACCACACTTGATTGAGGACTCCGGAGGTCATCCTGGGGAATTAGTCGTCCTAAGGAGTCTCCTCGTGATCCCTTCTGCACTCGGGGAGCGGTAGTCATCTGACATTGAATATTTTCTTGGCATTGAAAGCCTCCACAACAAGATGTCGTCTTGGCGTCTTCGTGACAGTGAATTGCCACCGAATATCTTGAAAGGAACCTGATGTCTTCTTGGCATTGGAAGCCACAAGTGATCTTGTTGTTACTCTTCTGAATCGCCACTGAATATCTTCTTAGCATTAAAAGCCATCAGAGGTCTGTCTTCTTAGCACTCTTTTCCCTCCTGTGTGTCTTCCTGACAGGCAAGTGCCACTGAATGTCTTCTTAACATTGAAAGGAACCAGATGTCTTCTTGGCATTCAAAGCCATCAAAGGTCCGTCTTCTTAGCACTCTTCTGCCTCCGGGGTATCTTCGTGACAGAGAATTGCCACTGAATAACTCCTTGGTATTGAAAGAAACTGGAACGCTTGTTGGTACTCCTGTGTCTCTGGGGTGTCTTCGTGACAGTCAAGTGTCACTGAATATCTTCTTGGCACTTGATTCTTCTATAGGTCTTCTTGGCACTCTTCTGCCTTCGGCGTGTCTTTGTGACAGTGAATTGCCACCAAATATCTTCTTAGCATTGAAAGGAACCTGAAGTCTTCTTGGCATTGGAAGCCACAAGTGGTCTTGTTGACACTCTTCTGAATCGCCACTGAATATCTTCTTGGCATTGAAAGCCATCAGAGGTCTGTCTTCTTAGTAGTCTGTTCCCTCCTGTGTGTCTTCCTGACATGCACGTGCCACTGAATGTCTTCTTAGCATTGAAAGGAACCTGATGTCTTCTTGGCATTGAAAGCCATAAAAGGTCCGTTTTCTTAGCACTCTTCTGCCTCCGGGGTGTCTTCGTGACAGTGAATTGCCACTGAATATCTTCTTAGTATTGAAAGAAACTGGAACGCTTGTTGGTACTCCTCTGCCTCCAGGGTGTCTTCGTGACAGTCAAGTGTCACTGAATATCTTCTTGGCACTTGATTCTTCCATAGGTCTTCTTGGCACTCTTCTGCCTTCGGCGTGTCTTTCTGACAGGGAATTGCCACTGAATATCTTCTTAGCATTGCAAGGAACCTGATGTCTTCTTGGCATTGGAAGCCACAAGTGGTCTTGTTGACACTCTTCTGAATCGCCACTGAATATCTTCTTAGCATTGAAAGCCATCAGAGGTCTGTCTTCTTAGCACTCTTTTCCCTCCTGTGTGTCTTCCTGACAGGCAAGTGCCACTGAATGTCTTCTTAGGATAGAAAGGAACCAGATGTCTTCTTGGCATTGAAAGCCATCAAATGTCTGTCTTCTTAGCATTCTTCTGCCTCCGGCGTGTGTTTGTGACAGTGAATAGCCACTGAATATATTCTAAGCATTGAAAGGAACCAGACGTCTTCTTGGCATTGGAAGCCATAAGCAGTCTTCTTGACACTCTTCTGAATCCTCTCTGAATATCTTCTTGGCAGTGAAAGCCAACAGAGGTCGATCTACATAGCACTCTTCTACCTCCGGTGTGTTTTCACGACAGGAGAGTGCAACTGAATATCTTCTTGACAAAAAAGCGACCAGATGTCTTCTTGGCATTGATAGCCTCTGGCATGTCTTTGTGACAGACAAGGGCCACTGAATATCTTCCTAGGATTGAAAGGAAATATGTGGTTTTGGCATTGGAAGCCAACAGTGGTCTTCTTGGCATTTCCCGGAATCAAGGACGTCTTCTTGAGAGTCACTTACAACTGAATATCTTCTTGGCATTGCAAATCCCCAGAGGTCTGTCATCTTAGCACTCTTCTGCCTCCAGGGTATCTTGGTGACAGTAATGTGCCACTGAATATCTTCGTGGCATTAGAAGCCACAGATGATCTTCCTGGCTCTCCTCTGTCTCCCGGATGTTTTCATGACGGAGAAAAGACACCAGAGCCAATTTGTATTCGTGCTGCTGTCTTGGTGACAGTCATTTGCCATTGAAAGTATATGAAAGAAGTTATTCGCAGCAACGTGAATGACAAGAAGATCACCCAGGTTCATTCGTGATCGCCAGGAGACTTCCAAGAACTAGGAATTCCCCATGAAGAACTCCGGAGTCTTCGACCAAGTGTGGTTGTGTATGATTCAGGCAGATAGAAAGGGGCTGACACTTGCCCAGACAACCTAAATTCCCAGTTTTGGACCTAGCTCTACAGATTTGAAAGTGTCATGTTTAAAAGGAACGTGCCTACGTGCAGGTTGTTATTGCGGGTTAATGCAGGTTAGTGCAGGGTTAAGTCACTAAGCCTAACATGCCTTTCAAAACATACACAACCACACTTGATTGAGGACTCCGGAGGTCATCCTGGGGAATTAGTCGTCCTAAGGAGTCTCCTCGTGATCCCTTCTGCACTCGGGGAGCGGTAGTCATCTGACATTGAATATTTTCTTGGCATTGAAAGCCTCCACAACAAGATGTCGTCTTGGCGTCTTCGTGACAGTGAATTGCCACCGAATATCTTGAAAGGAACCTGATGTCTTCTTGGCATTGGAAGCCACAAGTGATCTTGTTGTTACTCTTCTGAATCGCCACTGAATATCTTCTTAGCATTAAAAGCCATCAGAGGTCTGTCTTCTTAGCACTCTTTTCCCTCCTGTGTGTCTTCCTGACAGGCAAGTGCCACTGAATGTCTTCTTAACATTGAAAGGAACCAGATGTCTTCTTGGCATTCAAAGCCATCAAAGGTCCGTCTTCTTAGCACTCTTCTGCCTCCGGGGTATCTTCGTGACAGAGAATTGCCACTGAATAACTCCTTGGTATTGAAAGAAACTGGAACGCTTGTTGGTACTCCTGTGTCTCTGGGGTGTCTTCGTGACAGTCAAGTGTCACTGAATATCTTCTTGGCACTTGATTCTTCTATAGGTCTTCTTGGCACTCTTCTGCCTTCGGCGTGTCTTTGTGACAGTGAATTGCCACCAAATATCTTCTTAGCATTGAAAGGAACCTGAAGTCTTCTTGGCATTGGAAGCCACAAGTGGTCTTGTTGACACTCTTCTGAATCGCCACTGAATATCTTCTTAGCATTGAAAGCCATCAGAGGTCTGTCTTCTTAGTAGTCTGTTCCCTCCTGTGTGTCTTCCTGACATGCACGTGCCACTGAATGTCTTCTTAGCATTGAAAGGAAACTGATGTCTTCTTGGCATTGAAAGCCATAAAAGGTCCGTTTTCTTAGCACTCTTCTGCCTCCGGGGTGTCTTCGTGACAGTGAATTGCCACTGAATATCTTCTTAGTATTGAAAGAAACTGGAACGCTTGTTGGTACTCCTCTGCCTCCAGGGTGTCTTCGTGACAGTCAAGTGTCACTGAATATCTTCTTGGCACTTGATTCTTCCATAGGTCTTCTTGGCACTCTTCTGCCTTCGGCGTGTCTTTCTGACAGGGAATTGCCACTGAATATCTTCTTAGCATTGCAAGGAACCTGATGTCTTCTTGGCATTGGAAGCCACAAGTGGTCTTGTTGACACTCTTCTGAATCGCCACTGAATATCTTCTTAGCATTGAAAGCCATCAGAGGTCTGTCTTCTTAGTAGTTTGTTCCCTCCTGTGTGTCTTCCTGACATTCACGTGCCACTGAACGTCTTCTTAGCATTGAAAGGAACCTGAAGTCTTCTTGGCATTGGAAGCCACAAGTGGTCTTGTTGACACTCTTCTGAATCGCCACTGAATATCTTCTTAGCATTGAAAGCCATCAGAGGTCTGTCTTCTTAGCACTCTTTTCCCTCCTGTGGGTCTTCCTGACAGGCAAGTGCCACTGAATGTCTTCTTAGCATTGAAAGGAACCAGATGTCTTCTTGGCATTGAAAGCCATCAAAGGTCCGTCTTCTTAGCACTCTTCTGCCTCCGGGGTGTCTTCGTGACAGTCAAGTGCCACTGAATATCTTCTTCGCACTTGATTCTTCTATAGGTCTTCTTGGCACTCTTCTGCCTTCAGCGTGTCTTTGTGACAGTGAATTGCCACAGAATATCTTCTTAGCATTGAAAGGAACCTGATGTCTTCTTGGCATTGGAAGCCACAAGTGGTCTTGTTGACACTCTTCTGAATCGCCACTGAATATCTTCTTGGCATTGAAAGCCATCAGAGGTCTGTCTTCTTAGCACTCTTTTCCCTCCTGTGGGTCTTCCTGACAGGCAAGTGCCACTGAATGTCTTCTTAGCATTGAAAGGAACCAGATGTCTTCTTGGCATTGAAAGCCATCAAAGGTCCGTCTTCTTAGCACTCTTCTGCCTCCGGGGTGTCTTCGTGACAGTCAAGTGCCACTGAATATCTTCTTCGCACTTGATTCTTCTATAGGTCTTCTTGGCACTCTTCTGCCTTCAGCGTGTCTTTGTGACAGTGAATTGCCACAGAATATCTTCTTAGCATTGAAAGGAACCTGATGTCTTCTTGGCATTGGAAGCCACAAGTGGTCTTGTTGACACTCTTCTGAATCGCCACTGAATATCTTCTTGGCATTGAAAGCCATCAGAGGTCTGTCTTCTTAGCACTCTTTTCCCTGCTGTGGGTCTTCCTGACAGGCAAGTGCCACTGAATGTCTTCTTAGCATTGAAAGGAACCAGATGTCTTCTTGGCATTCAAAGCCATCAAAGGTCCGTCTTCTTAGTAGTCTGTTCCCTCATGTGTGTCTTCCTGACATGCACGTGCCACTGAATGTCTTCTTAGCATTGAAAGGAACCTGAAGTCTTCTTGGCATTGGAAGCCACAAGTGGTCTTGTTGACACTCTTCTGAATCGCCACTGAATATCTTCTTGGCATTGAAAGCCATCAAAGGTCCGTCTTCTTAGTAGTCTGTTCCCTCATGTGTGTCTTCCTGACATGCACGTGCCACTGAATGTCTTCTTAGCATTGAAAGGAACCTGAAGTCTTCTTGGCATTGGAAGCCACAAGTGGTCTTGTTGACACTCTTCTGAATCGCCACTGAATATCTTCTTAGCATTGAAAGTCATCAGAGGTCTGTCTTCTTAGTAGTCTGTTCCCTCCTGTGTGTCTTCCTGACATGCACGTGCCACTGAATGTCTTCTTAGCATTGAAAGGAACCTGATGTCTTCTTGGCATTGAAAGCCATAAAAGGTCCGTTTTCTTAGCACTCTTCTGCCTCTGAGGTGTCTTCTTGACTGTGAATTGCCACTGAATATCTTCTTAGTATTGAAAGAAACTGGAACGCTTGTTGGTACTCCTCTGCCTCCGGAGTGTCTTCGTGACAGTCAAGTGTCACTGAATATCTTCTTGGCACTTGATTCTTCCATAGGTCTTCTTGGCACTCTTCTGCCTTCAGCGTGTCTTTCTGGCAGGGAATTGCCACCGAATATCTTCTTAGCATTGCAAGGAACCCGATGTCTTCTTGGCATTGGAAGCCACAAGTGGTCTTGTTGACACTCTTCTGAATCGCCACTGAATATCTTCTTAGCATTGAAAGCCATCAGAGGTCTGTCTTCTTAGCACTCTTTTCCCTCCTGTGGGTCTTCCTGACAGGCAAGTGCCACTGAATGTCTTCTTAGGATAGAAAGGAACCATATGTCTTCTTGGCATTGAAAGCCATCAAAGGTCCGTCTTCTTAGCACTCTTCTGCCTCCGGGGTGTCTTTGTGACAGTGAATTGCCACTGAATATCTTCTTAGTATTGAAAGAAACTGGAGCGCTTGTTGGTACTCCTCTGCCTCCGCGGTGTCTTCGTGACAGTCAAGTGTCACTGAATATCTTCTTGCCCCTTGATTCTCCTATAGGTCTCCTTGGCACTCTTCTGCCTACGGCCTGTCTTTGTGACAGTGATTTGCCACCGAATATCTTCTTAGCATTGAAAGGAACCTGATGTCTTCTTGGCATTGGAAGCCACAAGTGGTCTTGTTGACACTCTTCTGAATCGCCACTGAATATCTTCTTAGCATTGAAAGCCATCAGAGGTCTGTCTTCTTAGCACTCTTTTCCCTCCTGTGTGTCTTCCTGACAGGCAAGTGCCACTGAATGTCTTCTTAGGATAGAAAGGAACCAGATGTCTTCTTGGCATTGAAAGCCATCAAATGTCTGTCTTCTTAGCATTCTTCTGCCTCCGGCGTGTGTTTGTGACAGTGAATAGCCACTGAATATATTCTAAGCATTTAAAGGAACCAGACGTCTTCTTGGCATTGGAAGCCATAAGCAGTCTTCTTGACACTCTTCTGAATCCTCTCTGAATATCTTCTTGGCAGTGAAAGCCAACAGAGGTCGATCTACATAGCACTCTTCTACCTCCGGTGTGTTTTCACGACAGGAGAGTGCAACTGAATATCTTCTTGACAAAAAAGCGACCAGATGTCTTCTTGGCATTGATAGCCTCTGGCATGTCTTTGTGACAGACAAGGGCCACTGAATATCTTCCTAGGATTGAAAGGAAATATGTGGTTTTGGCATTGGAAGCCAACAGTGGTCTTCTTGGCATTTCCCGGAATCAAGGACGTCTTCTTGAGAGTCACTTACAACTGAATATCTTCTTGGCATTGCAAATCCCCAGAGGTCTGTCATCTTAGCACTCTTCTGCCTCCAGGGTATCTTGGTGAAAGTAATGTGCCACTGAATATCTTCGTGGCATTAGAAGCCACAGATGATCTTCCTGGCTCTCCTCTGTCTCCCGGATGTTTTCATGACGGAGAAAAGACACCAGAGCCAATTTGTATTCGTGCTGCTGTCTTGGTGACAGTCATTTGCCATTGAAAGTATATGAAAGAAGTTATTCGCAGCAACGTGAATGACAAGAAGATCACCCAGGTTCATTCGTGATCGCCAGGAGACTTCCAAGAACTAGGAATTCCCCATGAAGAACTCCGGAGTCTTCGACCAAGTGTGGTTGTGTATGATTCAGGCAGATAGAAAGGGGCTGACACTTGCCCAGACAACCTAAATTCCCAGTTTTGGACCTAGCTCTACAGATTTGAAAGTGTCATGTTTAAAAGGAACGTGCCTACGTGCAGGTTGTTATTGCGGGTTAATGCAGGTTAGTGCAGGGTTAAGTCACTAAGCCTAACATGCCTTTCAAAACATACACAACCACACTTGATTGAGGACTCCGGAGGTCATCCTGGGGAATTAGTCGTCCTAAGGAGTCTCCTCGTGATCCCTTCTGCACTCGGGGAGCGGTAGTCATCTGACATTGAATATTTTCTTGGCATTGAAAGCCTCCACAACAAGATGTCGTCTTGGCGTCTTCGTGACAGTGAATTGTCACCGAATATCTTGAAAGGAACCTGATGTCTTCTTGGCATTGGAAGCCACAAGTGATCTTGTTGTTACTCTTCTGAATCGCCACTGAATACCTTCTTAGCATTAAAAGCCATCAGAGGTCTGTCTTCTTAGCACTCTTTTCCCTCCTGTGTGTCTTCCTGACAGGCAAGTGCCACTGAATGTCTTCTTAACATTGAAAGGAACCAGATGTCTTCTTGGCATTCAAAGCCATCAAAGGTCCGTCTTCTTAGCACTCTTCTGCCTCCGGGGTATCTTCGTGACAGAGAATTGCCACTGAATAACTCCTTGGTATTGAAAGAAACTGGAGCGCTTGTTGGTACTCCTGTGTCTCTGGGGTGTCTTCGTGACAGTCAAGTGTCACTGAATATCTTCTTGGCACTTGATTCTTCTATAGGTCTTCTTGGCACTCTTGTGCCTTCGGCGTGTCTTTGTGACAGTGATTTGCCACCGAATATCTTCTTAGCATTGAAAGGAACCTGAAGTCTTCTTGGCATTGGAAGCCACAAGTGGTCTTGTTGACACTCTTCTGAATCGCCACTGAATATCTTTTTAGCATTGAAAGCCATCAGAGGTCTGTCTTCTTAGCATTTTTTTCCCTCCTGTGTGTCTTCTTGACAGGCAAGTGCCACTGAATGTCTTCTTAGGATAGAAAGGAACCAGATGTCTTCTTGGCATTGAAAGTCATCAAAGGACTGTCTTCTTAGCACTCTTCTTCCCTCTTGTGTGTCTTCCTGACAGGCAAGTGCCGCTGGATGTCTTCTTAGGATTGAAAGGAACCAGATGTCTTCTTGGCATTGAAAGTAATCAAAGAACTGTCTTCTTAGCACTCTTTTCCCTCTGGTGTGCCTTCATGACAGGCAAGTGCCGCTGGATGTCTTCCTATCATTGAAATTAACCAGATGTCTTCTTGGCATTGAAAGTCATCAAAGGACTGTCTTCTTAGCACTCTTCTTCCTCCGACGTGTCTTCCTGACAGGCAAGTGCCACTGAATGTCTTCTTGGCATTGAAAGGAACCAGATGTCTTCTTGGCATTGAAAGCCATCAAAGGTCCGTCTTCTTAGCACTCTTCTGCCTCCGGGGTGTCTTCGTGACAGTGAATTGCCACTGAATATCTTCTTAGTATTGAAAGAAACTGTAGCGCTTGTTGGTACTCCTCTGTCTCTGGGGTGTCTTTGTGACAGGGAATTGCCACAGAATATCTTCTTAGCATTGCAAGGAACCTGATGTCTTCTTGGCATTGGAAGCCACAAGTGGTCTTGTTGAATCTCTTTTGAATCGCCACTGAATTTCTTCTCGGCATTGAAAGCCATCAGAGGTCTCTCTTCTTAGTACTCTTTTCCTTCCTGTGTGTCTTCCTGACAGGCAAGTGCCACTGAATGTCTTCTTAGGATTGAAAGGAACCAAATGTCTTCTTGGCATTGAAAGCCATCACAGGTCCCCGTTTTAGCACTCTTCTGCCTCCGGGGTGTCTTCGTGACAGTGAATTGCCACTATATATCTTCTTAGTTTTGAAAGAAACTGGAGAACTTGTTGGTACTCCTCTGCCTCCGGGGTATCTTCGTGACAGTCAAGTGTCACTGAATGTCTTCTTGGCACTTGATTCTTCCATAGGTCTTCTTGGCAATCTTCTGCTTTCGGCCTGTCTTTCTGAAAGTGAATTGCCACTGAATATCTTCTTAGCATTGAAAGGAACCAGATGTCTTCTTGGCATTGAAAGTCATCAAAGGACTGTGTTCTTAGCACTCTTTTCCCTCCTGTGTGTCTTCCTGACAGGCAAGTGCCACTGAATGTCTTCTTAGCATTGAAAGGAACCAGATGTCTTCTTGGCATTGAAAGCCATCAAAGGTCCGTCTTCTTAGCACTCTTCTGCCTCCGGGGTGTCTTCGTGACAGTGAATTGCCACTGAATATCTTCCTAGTATTGAAAGAAACTGGAGCGCTTGTTGGTACTCCTCTGTCTCTGGGGTGTCTTTGTGACAGGGAATTGCCACAGAATATCTTCTTAGCATTGAAAGGAACCTGATGTCTTCTTGGCATTGGAAGCCACAAGTGTTCTTGTTGAATCTCTTCTGAATCGCCACTGAATTTCTTCTCGGCATTGAAAGCCATCAAAGGTCTGTCTTTTTAGTACTCTTTTCCCTCCGGTGTGTCTTCCTGACAGGCAAGTGCCACTGAATGTCTTCTTAGGATTGAAAGGAACCAAATGTCTTCTTGGCATTGAAAGCCATCAGAGGTCCCCGTCTTAGCACTCTTCTGCCTCCGGGGTGTCTTCGTGACAGTGAATTGCCACTATATATCTTCTTAGTATTGAAAGAAACTGGAACGCTTTTTGGTATTCCTCTGCCTCCGGGGTATCTTCGTGACAGTCAAGTGTCACTGAATATCTTCTTGGCCCTTGATTCTTCTATAGGTCTTCTTGGCACTCTTCTGCCTTCAGCGTGTCTTTCTGAAAGTGAATTGCCACAGAATATCTTCTTAGCATTGAAAGGAACCTGATATCTTCTTGGCATTGGAAGCCACAAGTGGTCTTGTTGACTCTCTTTTGAATCGCCACTGAATATCTTTTTAGCATGGAAAGCCAACAGAGGTCTGTCTTCTTAGCACTCTTTTCCCTCCTGTGTGTCTTCTTGACAGGCAAGTGCCACTGAATGTCTTCTTAGTATAGAAAGGAACCAGATGTCTTCTTGGCATTGAAAGTCATCAAAGGACTGTCTTCTTAGCACTCTTTTCCCTCTTGTGTGCCTTCATGACAGGCAAGTGCCGCTGCATGTCTTCTTATCATTGAAATTAACCAGATGTCTTCTTGGCATTGAAAGCCATCAAAGGTCCGTCTTCTTAGCACTCTTCTGCCTCCGGGGTGTCTTCGTGACAGTGAATTGCCACTGAATATCTTCTTAGTATTGAAAGAAACTGGAGCGCTTGTTGGTACTCCTGTGTCTCTGGGGTGTCTTCGTGACAGTCAAGTGTCACTGAATATCTTCTTGGCACTTGATTCTTCCATAGGTGTTCTTGGCACTCTTCTGCCTCCGGGGTGTCTTCGTGACTGTGAATTGCTACTGAATTTCTTCTTGGTATTGAAAGAAACTGGAGCGCATGTTGGTACTCCTGTGTGTCTGGGGTGTCTTCGTGACAGTCAAGAGTCACTGAATGTCTTCTTGGCATTGAAAGCCTTCAGAGGTCTGTCTTCTTAGCACTCTTTTTCCTCCGGTGTGTCTTCCTGACAGGCAAGTGCCACTAAATGTCTTCTTAACATTGAAAGGAACCAGATGTCTTCTTGGCATTGAACGCCCTCAAAGGTCTGTTTTCTTAGCACTCTTTTCCCTCTGGTGTGTCATCCTGACAGGCAAGTGCCACTGAATGTCTTCTTAGCATTGAAAGGAACCAGATGTCTTCTTGGCATTGAAAGACATCAAAGGACTGTCTTCTTAGCACTCTTCTTCCTCTGACGTGTCTTCCTGACAGGCAAGTGCCACTGAATGTCTTCTTAGCATTGAAAGAAACCAGATGTCTTCTTGGCATTGGAAGCCACAAGTGGTCTTGTTGACACTCTTCTGAATTGCCACTGAATAACTCTTTGGTATTGAAAGAAACTGGAGCGCTTGTTGGTACTCCTGTGTCTCTGGGGTGTCTTCGTGACAGTCAAGTGTCACTGAATATCTTCTTGGCACTTGATTATTCTATATGTCTTCTTGGCACTCTTCTGCCTTCGGCGTGTCTTTGTGACCCGGAATTGCCACCGAATATCTTCTTAGCATTGCAAGGAACCTGAAGTCTTCTTGTCATTGGAAGCCACAAGTGGTCTTGTTGACACTCTTCTGAATCGCCACTGAATATCGTCTTGGCATTGAAAGCCATCAGAGGTCTGTCTTCTTAGTAGTCTGTTCCCTCCTGTGTGTCTTCCTGACATTCACGTGCCACTGAATGTCTTCTTAGCATTGAAAGGAACCAGATGTCTTCTTGGCATTGAAAGCCATCAAAGGTCCGTCTTCTTAGCACTCTTCTGCCTCCGGGGTGTCTTCGTGACAGTGAATTGCCACTGAATATCTTCTTAGTATTGAAAGAAACTGGAACGCTTGTTGGTACTGATGTGTCTCTGGGGTGTCTTCGTGACAGTCAAGTGTCTTTGAATATCTTCTTGGCACATGATTCTTCCATAGGTCTTCTTGGCACTCTTCTGCCTTCAGCGTGTCTTTGTGAGAGGGGATTGCCACGGAATATCTTCTTAGCATCGAAAGGAACCTGATGTCTTCTTGGCATTGGAAGCCACAAGGTGTCTTGTTGACACTCTTCTGAATCGCCACTGAATATCTTCTTAGCATTGAAAGCCATCAGAGGTCTGTCTTCTTAGCACTCTTTTCCCTCCTGTGTGTCCTCCTGACAGGCAAGTGCCACTAAATGTCTTCTTAGCATTAAAAGGAACCAGATGTCTTCTTGGCATTGAAAGCCATCAAAGGTCCGTCTTCTTAGCACTCTTCTGCCTCCTGAGTGTCTTCGTGACAGTCAAGTGTCACGGAATGTCTTCTTGGCACTTGATTCTTCCATAGGTCTTCTTGGCATCTTCTGCCTTCAGCCTGTCTTTCTGAAAGTGAATTGCCACTTAATATCTTCTTAGCATTGAAAGGAACCAGATGTCTTCTTGGCATTGAAAGTAATCAAAGAACTGTCTTCTTAGCTGTTTTCTTCCTCCGACGTGTCTTCCTGACAGGCAAGTGCCACTGAATGTCTTCTTAGGATAGAAAGGAACCAGATGTCTTCTTGGCATTAAAAGCCATCAAAGAACTGTCTTCTTAGCACTCTTTTCCCTCCGGTGTGTCTTCCTGACAGGCAAGTGCCACTGAATGTCTTCTTAGCATTGAAAGGAACCAGATGTCTTCTTGGCATTGAAAGCCATCAAAGGTCCGTCTTCTTAGCACTCTTCTGCCTCCGGGGTGTCTTCGTGACAGTGAATTGCCACTGAATATCTTCTTAGTATTGAAAGAAACTGGAGCCCTTGTTGGTACTCCTGTGTCTCTGGGGTGTCTTCGTGACAGTCAAGTGTCACTGAATATCTTCTTGGCACTTGATTCTTCCATAGGTGTTCTTGGCACTCTTCTGCCTCCGGGGTGTCTTCGTGACTGTGAATTGCTACTGAATTTCTTCTTGGTATTGAAAGAAACTGGAGGGCATGTTGGTACTCCTGTGTGTCTGGGGTGTCTTCGTGACAGTCAAGAGTCACTGAATGTCTTCTTGGCATTGAAAGCCTTCAGAGGTCTGTCTTCTTAGCACTCTTTTTCCTCCGGTGTGTCTTCCTGACAGGCAAGTGCCACTAAATGTCTTCTTGGCATTGAAAGGAACCAGATGTCTTCTTGGCATTGAACGCCATCAAAGGTCTGTTTTCTTAGCACTCTTTTCCCTCTGGTGTGTCATCCTGACAGGCAAGTGCCACTGAATGTCTTCTTAGCATTGAAAGGAACCAGATGTCTTCTTGGCATTGAAAGACATCAAAGGACTGTCTTCTTAGCACTCTTCTTCCTCTGACGTGTCTTCCTGACAGGCAAGTGCCACTGAATGTCTTCTTAGCATTGAAAGGAACCAGATGTCTTCTTGGCATTGGAAGCCACAAGTGGTCTTGTTGACACTCTTCTGAATTGCCACTGAATAACTCTTTCTTATTGAAAGAAACTGGAGCGCTTGTTGGTACTCCTGTGTCTCTGGGGTGTCTTCGTGACAGTCAAGTGTCACTGAATATCTTCTTGGCACTTGATTATTCTATATGTCTTCTTGGCACTCTTCTGCCTTCGGCGTGTCTTTGTGACCCGGAATTGCCACCGAATATCTTCTTAGCATTGCAAGGAACCTGAAGTCTTCTTGTCATTGGAAGCCACAAGTGGTCTTGTTGACACTCTTCTGAATCGCCACTGAATATCGTCTTGGCATTGAAAGCCATCAGAGGTCTGTCTTCTTAGTAGTCTGTTCCCTCCTGTGTGTCTTCCTGACATTCACGTGCCACTGAATGTCTTCTTAGCATTGAAAGGAACCAGATGTCTTCTTGGCATTGAAAGCCATCAAAGGTCCGTCTTCTTAGCACTCTTCTGCCTCCGGGGTGTCTTCGTGACAGTGAATTGCCACTGAATATCTTCTTAGTATTGAAAGAAACTGGAACGCTTGTTGGTACTGATGTGTCTCTGGGGTGTCTTCGTGACAGTCAAGTGTCTTTGAATATCTTCTTGGCACATGATTCTTCCATAGGTCTTCTTGGCACTCTTCTGCCTTCAGCGTGTCTTTGTGAGAGGGGATTGCCACGGAATATCTTCTTAGCATCGAAAGGAACCTGATGTCTTCTTGGCATTGGAAGCCACAAGGTGTCTTGTTGACACTCTTCTGAATCGCCACTGAATATCTTCTTAGCATTGAAAGCCATCAGAGGTCTGTCTTCTTAGCACTCTTTTCCCTCCTGTGTGTCCTCCTGACAGGCAAGTGCCACTAAATGTCTTCTTAGCATTGAAAGGAACCAGATGTCTTCTTGGCATTGAAAGCCATCAAAGGTCCGTCTTCTTAGCACTCTTCTGCCTCCTGAGTGTCTTCGTGACAGTCAAGTGTCACGGAATGTCTTCTTGGCACTTGATTCTTCCATAGGTCTTCTTGGCAATCTTCTGCCTTCAGCCTGTCTTTCTGAAAGTGAATTGCCACTGAATATCTTCTTAGCATTGAAAGGAACCAGATGTCTTCTTGGCATTGAAAGTAATCAAAGAACTGTCTTCTTAGCTGTTTTCTTCCTCCGACGTGTCTTCCTGACAGGCAAGTGCCACTGAATGTCTTCTTAGGATAGAAAGGAACCAGATGTCTTCTTGGCATTAAAAGCCATCAAAGAACTGTCTTCTTAGCACTCTTTTCCCTCCTGTGTGTCTTCCTGACAGGCAAGTGCCACTGAATGTCTTCTTAACATTGAAAGGAACCAGATGTCTTCTTGGCATTGAAAGCCATCAAAGGTCCGTCTTCTTAGCACTCTTCTGCCTCCGGGGTATCTTCGTGACAATGAATTGCCACTGAATATCTTCTTAGTATTGAAAGAAACTGGAGCGCTTGTTGGTACTCCTGTGTCTCTGGGGTGTCTTTGTGACAGGGAATTGCCACAGAATATCTTCTTAGCATTGAAAGAAACCTGATGTCTTCTTGGCATTGGAAGCCACAAGTGTTCCTGTTGAATCTCTTCTGAATCGCCACTGAATTTCTTCTCGGCATTGAAAGCCATCAAAGGTCTGTCTTCTTAGTACTCTTTTCCCTCCAGTGTGTCTTCCTGACAGGCAAGTGCCACTGAATGTCTTCTTAGGATTGAAAGGAACCAAATGTCTTCTTGGCATTGAAAGCCATCAAAGGTCCCCGTCTTAACACTCTTCTGCCTCCGGGGTGTCTTCGTGACAGTGAATTGCCACTATATATCTTCTTAGTATTGAAAGAAACTGGAACGCTTGTTGGTACTCCTCTGCCTCCGGGTTGTCTTTGTGACAGTCAAGTGTCACTGAATATCTTCTTGGCTCTTGATTCTTCTATAGGTCCTCTTGGCACTCTTCTGCCTTCAGTGTGTCTTTGTGACAGTGAATTGCCATGGAATATCTTCTTAGCATTGAAAGGAGCCTGATGTCTTCTTGGCATTGGAAGCCACAAGTGGTCTTGTTGACACTCTTCTGAATCGCCACTGAATATCTTCTTAGCATTGAAAGCCATCAGAGGTCTGTCTTCTTAGCACTCTTTTCCCTCCTGTGTGTCTTCCTGACAGGCAAGTGCCACTGAATGTCTTCTTAGCATTGAAAGCCATCAGAGGTCCGTCTTCTTAGCTCTCTTCTGCTTCCGGGGTATCTTGGTGACAGTGAATTGCCACTGAATAACTGCTTGGTATTGAAAGAAACTGGAGCGCTTGTTGGTACTCCTGTGTCTCTGGGGTGTCTTTGTGACAGTCAAGTGTCACTGAATATCTTCTTGGAACTTGATTCTTCTATAGGTCTTCTTGGCACTCTTCTGCCTCCGGCGTGTCTTTGTGACAGTGAATTGCCACCGAATATCTTCTTAGCATTGCAAGGAACCTGAAGTCTTCTTGGCATTGGAAGCCACAAGTGGTCTTGTTGACACTCTTCTGAATCGCCACTGAATATCTTTTTAGCATTGAAAGCCAACAGAGGTCTGTCTTCTTAGCACTCTTTTCCCTCCTGTGTGTCTTCTTGACAGGCAAGTGCCACTGAATGTCTTCTTAGGATAGAAAGGAACCAGATGTCTTCTTGGCATTGAAAGTCATCAAAGGACTGTCTTCTTAGCACTCTGCTTCCCTCTTGTGTGTCTTCCTGACAGGCAAGTGCCGCTGGATGTCTTCTTAGGATTGAAAGGAACCAGATGTCTTCTTGGCATTGAAAGTAATCAAAGAACTGTCTTCTTAGCACTCTTTTCCCTCTGGTGTGCCTTCATGACAGGCAAGTGCCGCTGCATGTCTTCTTATCATTGAAAGGAACCAGATGTCTTCTTGGAATTGAAAGTCATCAAAGGACTGTCTTCTTAGCACTCTTCTTCCTCCGACGTGTCTTCCTGACAGGCAAGTGCCACTGAATGTCTTCTTAGCATTGAAAGGAACCAGATGTCTTCTTGGCATTGAAAGCCATCAAAGGTCCGTCTTCTTAGTACTCTTCTGCCTCCGGGGTGTCTTCGTGACAGTGAATTGCCACTGAATATCTTCTTAGTATTGAAAGAAACTTGAGCGCTTGTTGGTACTCATCTGCCTCCCGGGTGTCTTCGTGACAGTCAAGTGTCACTGAATATCTTCTTGGCACTTGATTCTTCTATAGGTCTTCTTGGCACTCTTGTGCCTTCAGCGTGTCTTTGTGACAGTGAATTCCCACGGAATATCTTCTTAGCATTGAAAGGAACCTGATATCTTCTTGGCATTGGAAGCCACAAGTGGTCTTGTTGACACTCTTCTGAATCGCCACTGAATATCTTCTTAGCATTGAAAGCCATCAGAGGTCCGACTTCTTAGCACTCTTCTTCCTCCGACTTGCCGTCCTGACAGGCAAGTGCCACTGAATATCTTCTTGGTATTAAAAGAAACTGGAGCGCTAGTTGATACTATTCTGCCTCCAGGGTGTCTTCCTGACAGGCAAGTGACGCTGGATGTCTTCTTAGCATTGAAAGGAACCAGATGTCTTCTTGGCATTGAAACCCATCAAAGATCTGTCTTCTTAGCACTCTTCTTCTTCCGACGTGTCTTCCTGACAGGCAAGTGCCACTGAATGTCTTCTTAGCATTGAAAGGAACCAGATGTCTTCCTGGCATCGAAACCCATCAAAGATCTGTCTTCTTAGTACTGTTCTGCCACCGGGGTGCCACTGAATATCTTCTTTCTTTGAAAGGAACCAGAAGTCTTTTGGAATCCAAAAGTGGTCTGGTTTGTTAACACTCTTCTGCCTCCGGGGCGTGTTCGTAACAGGGAATTGCCACTGAATATGGTTATCCTTTCTGCACCCGGGTGGTCTTTTTGCAAGTCATTTGTAACTGAATATGTTCTTGAACATTGAAAGCCTCCACAGGTCTTTTTGGAACTGTTCTGCTCTCATAAGGTCTTCATGACAGTGAATTGCCACTAAATATCGTCTTGGCATTGAAAGCCACCAGAGCTTTTGTTGGTACTCTTCTGCCTCCGGAATGACAAGAAGATCACCCAGGTTCATTCGTGATCGCCAGGAGACTTCCAAGAACTAGGAATTCCCCGTGAAGAACTCCGGAGTCTTCGACCAAGTGTGGTTGTGTATGATTCAGGCAGATAGAAAGGGGCTGACACTTGCCCAGACAACCTAAATTCCCAGTTTTGGACCTAGCTCTACAGATTTGAAAGTGTCATGTTTAAAAGGAACGTGCCTACGTGCAGGTTGTTATTGCGGGTTAATGCAGGTTAGTGCAGGGTTAAGTCACTAAGCCTAACATGCCTTTCAAAACATACACAACCACACTTGATTGAGGACTCCGGAGGTCATCCTGGGGAATTAGTCGTCCTAAGGAGTCTCCTCGTGATCCCTTCTGCACTCGGGGAGCGGTAGTCATCTGACATTGAATATTTTCTTGGCATTGAAAGCCTCCACAACAAGATGTCGTCTTGGCGTCTTCGTGACAGTGAATTGCCACCGAATATCTTGAAAGGAACCTGATGTCTTCTTGGCATTGGAAGCCACAAGTGATCTTGTTGACACTCTTCTGAATCGCCACTGAATATCTTCTTAGCATTAAAAGCCATCAGAGGTCTGTCTTCTTAGCACTCTTTTCCCTCCTGTGTGTCTTCCTGACAGGCAAGTGCCACTGAATGTCTTCTTAACATTGAAAGGAACCAGATGTCTTCTTGGCATTGAAAGTAATCAAAGGTCCGTCTTCTTAGCACTCTTCTGCCTCCGGGGTATCTTCGTGACAGTGAATTGCCACTGAATAACTCCTTGGTATTGAAAGAGACTGGAGCGCTTGTTGGTACTCCTGTGTCTCTGGGGTGTCTTCGTGACAGTCAAGTGTCACTGAATATCTTCTTGGCTCTTGATTCTTCCATATGTCTTCTTGGCACTCTTCTGCCTCTGAGGCGTCTTCGTGACTGTGAATTGCTACTGAATATCTTATTGGTATTGAAAGAAACTGGAGCGCTTGTTGGTACTCCTGTGTGTCTGGGGCGTCTTCGTGACAGTCAAGTGTCACTGAATGTCTTCTTACCACTTTATTCTTCCAAAGGTCTTCTTGGCACTCTTCTGCCTCCGGCGTCTCTTTGTGACAGTGAATTGCCACTGAATGTCTTCTTAGCATTGAAAGGAACCAGATGTCTACTTGGCATTGAACGCCATCAAAGGTCTGTCTTCTTAGCACTCTTTTCCCACCTGTGTGTCTTCCTGTCAGGCAAGTGCCACTGAATGTCTTCTTAGCATTGAAAGGAACCAGATGTCTTCTTGGCATTGAAAGTCATGAAAGGACTGTCTTCTTAGCACTCTTCTGCCTCCGGGGTGTCTTTGTGACAGTGAATTGCCACTGAATGTCTTCTTAGCATTGAAAGGAACCAGATGTCTACTTGGCATTGAACGCCATCAAAGGTCCGTCTTCTTAGCACTCTTTTCCCTCCGATGTGTCTTCCTGACAGGCACGTGCCACTGAATGTCTTCTTAGCATTGAAAGAAACCAGGTGTTTTCTTGGCATTGAAAGTCATGAAAGGACTGTCTTCTTAGCACTCTTCTGCCTCCGGGGTGTCTTCGTGACAGTCAAGTGTCACTGAATATCTTCTTGGCACTTGATTCTTCTATAGGTCTTCTTGGCACTCTTCTGCCTTCAGCGTGTCTTTGTGACAGTGAATTGCCACTGAATATTTTCTTAGTATTGAAAGGAACCTGATGTCTTCTTGGCATTGGAAGCCACAAGTGGTCTTGTTGACTCTCTTCTGAGTCGCCACTGAATATCTTCTTAGCATTGAAAGCCATCAGAGGTCTGTCTTCTTAGCACTCTTCAGTATCTGGGGTGTCTTCGTGACAGTGAATTGCCACTGAATATCTTCCTGGCATTGAAAGCCATCAGAGGTCTGTCTTCTTAGCACTTTTTTTCTTCCTGTGTGTCTTCCTGACAGGCAAGTGCCACTGAATGTCTTCTTAGCATTGAAAGGAACCAGATGTCTTCTTGGCATCGAAAGCCATCAAAGACCTGTCTTCTTAGCACTCTTCTGGCATCGGGGTATCTTCGTTACAGTAAATTGGCACTGAATATCTTCTTGGTATTGAAAGAAACTGGACCACTGGTTGGTACTCCTCTGCCTCGGGGTGTCTTCGTGACAGTCAAGCATCACTGAATATCTTCTTGGCACTGGATTCTTCCATAGGTCTTCTTGGTTCTCTTCTGCCTCCAGCGTGTCTTTGTGACAGTGAATTGCCACTGAATATCTTCTTAGACTTGAAAGGAATCAGATGTTCTCTTGGCATTGAAAGCCATCAGAGGTCTGTCTTCTTAGCACTCTTCTTCCTCCTGTGTGTCTTCCTGAGAGGAAAGTGAGACTGAATGTCTTGGAAGCCACAAGTGGTATTCTTGACACTCTTCTGAATAGCCACTGAATATCTTCTTGGCATTGAAAGCCATCACAGGTCTGTCTTCTTAGCAATCTAGTGTCTCCGGGGTGTCTTCGTGACAGTGAATTGCTACTGAATGTCTTCTTGGGATTGAAAGAAACCTGATGTCTTCTTGGCATTGGATGCCACAAGTGGTCTTCATGACACTCTTTTGAATCGTCACTGAATATCTTCTTTGGATTGAAAGTCATCAAAGGTGTGTCTTCTTAGCGCTCCTCTTCCTATGGGGTGTCTTCGTGACAGTGAATTGCCACAGAACATCTTCTTAGCACTGAAAGGAACCTGATGTCGTCTTGGCATTGGAAGCCACAAGTGGCATTCGTGACACTCTTCTGAATCGCCACTGAATATCTTCTTAGCATTGAAAGCCACAAGAGGTCTGTCTGCTTAGCACTCTTGTCCCTCCGGTGTGTTTTCCTGACAGGCAAGTGCCACTGAATGTCTTCTTAGCATTGAAAGGAACCAGATGTCTTCTTGGCATTGAAAGCCATCAAAGGTCTGTCTTCTTAGCACTCTTCTGCCTCCGGCGTGTCTTTGTGACAGTGAATTGCCACTAAATATCTTCTTGGCATTGAAAGAAACTGGAGTGCTTGTTGGTAGTCTTCTGCCTCCGGAGTGTCTTCGTGACAGTGAATTGCCACTGAATATGTTCTTGGTTTGAAAGAAACTGGAGCGCTTGTTGGTACTCCTCTGCCTCCGGGGTGTCTTCAAGACAGTCAATTGTCACTGAATATCTTCTTGGCACTTGATTCTTCTATAGGTCTTCTTGACATTCTTCTGCCTCCGGAGTATCTTCGTGACAGTGAATTGCCACTGAATATCTTCTTGGTATTGAAATACACTGGAGCGCTTGTTGGTACAACTCTGCAACCGTGGTGTCTTTGTGACAGTGAATTGCCACTGAATATCTTCTTAGCATTGAAAGCAACCATATGTCTTCTTGGCATTGGAAGGCACAAGTGGAATTTTTGACACTCTTCTGAATCGCCACTGAATAACTTCTTGGCATTGAAAGCCACCAGAGGTCTGTCTTCTTAGCATTCTTCTGCATCTGGTTTGTCTTCGTGACAGTGAATTGCCACTGAATATCTTCTACGCATTGAAAGGAACCACATGTCTTCTGTTCATTGAAAGCAAGCAGATGTCTGTCTTCTTAGCACTCTTCTTCCTCTGGAGTGTCTTCGTGATAGACAAGTGCCACTGAATTTCGTCTTAGGAAGCAGATGTATTCTTGGCATGGGAAGCCACAAGTGGTCTTCTTGACACTCTTCTGAATCGTCACGGAATATCTTCTTAGCATTGAAAGCCACCAGAGGTCTGTCTTCTAAGCATTCTTCTGTCCCCGGAGTGTATTTGTGACAGTGAATTGCCAGGAACTAGATGTCTTCTTGGCTTTGGAAGCCACAAATGGTCTTCTTGAAACTCTTCTGAATCCTCACTGAATATCTCTCTTCTGCCTCCAGGGTGTCTTCGTGACAGTGAATTGCCGTTGAATATCTTCTTGGCATTGAAAGTAACCAGGTGTCCTCTGCACATTGAAGGCCACCACAGGTCTATCTTCTCAGCAATCTTCTGCCACCGGGGTGTCCTCGTGACAGTGAATTGCCACTGAATATGTTCTTGGTTTGAAAGAAACTGGAGCGCTTGTTGGTACTCCTCTGCCTCCGGGGTGTCTTCATGACAGTCAATTGTCGACGAATATCTTCTTGGCACTTGATTCTTCTATAGGTCTTCTTGGCACTCTTTTGCCTCTGGCGTGTCTTTGTGACAGTGAATTGCCACTGAATATCTTCTTAGCATTGAAAGGAACCAGATGTCTTTGTACATTGAAGGCCACCAGATGTCTGTTTTCTTAGCATTCTTCTGTCCCCGGGGTGTCTTCGTGAAAGTGCATTGAAATGAACCAGATGTCTTCTTGGCTTTGGAAGCCATAAGTGGTCTTCTTGACACTCTTCTGAATTCTCACTGAATATCTTCCTGGCATTGAAAGCCATCAGAGGTCTGTCTTCTTAGCACCCTTCTTCCTCCGACGTGTTTTGATGACAGGCAAGTGCCACTGAGTGTCTTCTTAGGATTGAAAGGAACCAGAAGTTTTCTTGGCATTGAAAGGCATCAGAGGTCTTTCGTCTTCGCGCTCTTCTGCCTCCTGCTTGTCTTCGTGACAGGCAAGTGTCACTGAATGTCTTCTTAGGATTGAAAGGAACCAGATGTACTCTCGGCATTGGAAGCCACAAGTGGTCTTCTTAACACTCTTCTGAATCTCCACTGAATTTCTTCTTAGCATTGAAAGCCACCAGAGGTATCTCCTTTTAGCACTCTTTTGCCTCCTGTGTGTCTTCGTGACAGACAAGTGCCACTGAATGTCTCCTTAGGACTGAAAGGATCTTGACGTCTTCTTGGCATTGATGGCCATCAAAGGTCTGTCTTCTTAGCACTCTTCTGCCTCCGGGGTGTCTTCATGACAGTCAATTGTCATTGAATATCTTCTTAGCATTGAAAGGAACCAGGTGTCTTTGTACATTGAAGGCCACCAGATGTCTGTTTTCTTAGCATTCTTCTGTCCCCGGGGTGTCTTCGTGAAAGTGCATTGAAATGAACCAGATGTCTTCTTGGCTTTGGAAGCCATAAGCGGTCTCCTTGACACTCTTCTGAATTCTCACTGAATATCTTTCTGGCATTGAAAGCCATCAGAGGTCTGTCTTCTTAGCACCCTTCTTCCTCCGACGTGTTTTGATGACAGGCCAGTGCCACTGAGTGTCTTCTTAGGATTGAAAGGAACCAGAAGTATTCTTGGCATTGAAAGGCATCAGAGGTATTTCGTCTTCGCGCTCTTCTGCCTCCTGCTTGTCTTCGTGACAGGCAAGTGTCACTGAATGTCTTCTTAGGATTGAAAGGAACCAGATGTACTCTTTGCATTGGAAGCCACAAGTGGTCTTCTTAACACTCTTCTGAATCGCCACTGAATTTCTTCTTAGCATTGAAAGCCACCAGAGGTCTCTCCTTTTAGCACTCTTTTGCCTCCTGTGTGTCTTCGTGACAGACAAGTGCCACTGAATGTCTCCTTAGGACTGAAAGGATCTTGACGTCTTCTTGGCATTGATGGCCATCAAAGGTCTGTCTTCTTAGCACTCTTCTGCCTCCGGGGTGTCTTCATGACAGTCAATTGTCATTGAATATCTTCTTGGCACTTGATTCTTCCATAGGTCTTCTTGGCACTCTTCTGCCTCTGGCGTGTCTTTGTGACAGTGAATTGCCACTGAATATCTTCTTAGCATTGAAAGGAACCAGATGTCTTTGTACATTGAAGGCCACCAGATGGCTGTTTTCTTAGCATTCTTCTGTCCCCGGGGTGTCTTCGTGAAAGTGCATTGAAATGAACCAGATGTCTTCTTGGCTTTGGAAGCCATAAGTGGTCTCCTTGACACTCTTCTTAATTCTCACTGAATATCTTCCTGGCATTGAAAGCCATCAGAGGTCTGTCTTCTTAGCACCCTTCTTCCTCCGACGTGTTTTGATGACAGGCAAGTGCCACTGAGTGTCTTCTTAGGATTGAAAGGACCCAGAAGTGTTCTTGGCATTGAAAGGCATCATAGGTCTTTCGTCTTCGCGCTCTTCTGCCTACGGCGTGTCTTCGTGACAGGCAAGTGTCACTGAATGTCTTCTTAGGATTGAAAGGAACCAGATGTACTCTTTGCATTGGAAGCCACAAGTGGTCTTCTTAACACTCTTCTGAATCTCCACTGAATTTCTTCTTAGCATTGAAAGCCACCAGAGGTCTCTCCTTTTAGCACTCTTTTGCCTCCGGTGTGTCTTCGTGACAGACAAGTGCCACTGAATGTCTCCTTAGGACTGAAAGGATCTTGACGTCTTTTTGGCATTGATGGCCATCAAAGGTCTGTCTTCTTAGCACTCTTCTGCCTCCGGAGTGTCTTCGTGACAGTGATTTGCCACTGAATATCTTCTTGGCACTTGATTCTTCCATAGGTCTTCTTGGCACACGTCTGCCTTCGGGGTGTCTTTGCGACAGTGAATTGCCACTGAATATCTTCCTAGCATTGAAAGGAACCAGATGTTCTCTTGGCATTTGAAGCCAGAAGTGATCTTCTTGACACTCTTCTGACTCATTATTGAATATCTTCTTGGGATTGAAAGCCATGAGAGGTCTATCTTCATAGCACTTTTCTTCCTTTGGTGTGTCTTGAATACAGGCAAGTGCCACTGAATATCTTCTTTCTTTGAAAGGCACCAGATGTCTTGTTGGCATTGGAAGCCAAAAGTGGTCTTCTTAGCACTCTTCTGAATCCAAGATGCTTGTTACTTGCACTTTGGCACTGAATATCTTCTTGGCATTGGGAGCCAAATGTGGTCTTGTTGGCACTCTTCTGAATCGCCACTGAATATCTTTTGGCATTGAAAGCCATCAGATGTCTTCTTAGCACTCTTCTGCTTCCGGTGTGTCTTAGTGACAGAGAACTGCAATTGAATATCTGCTTAGCATTGAAAGGAACCAGATGTCTTCATCACATTGGAAGCCACAAGTGGTCTTGTTGGCATTCTTCTGAATCTTGGATGCTTGTTACTTGCACTTTGCCACTGGATATGTTCTTAGGATTGAAATGAACAGGATGTCTTCCTGGCATTGGAAGCCACAAGAGTGGTCTTCTTGACACTCTTCTGAATCGTTATTGAATTAACTTCTTTGCATTGAAAGCCATCAGAGGTCGATCTACATCGCACTCTCCTTCCTCCAGTGTGTCTTCACGACAGGAGATGCCACTGAATATCTTCTTTCTTTGATGAGAACCACATATCGTTCTGGCATTGGAAGGCACAAGTTGTCTCCTGGGCACTCTTCTGAATGGTCACTGAATATCTTCTTAACATTGAATGCCATCAGAGGTCTATGTTCATAGCTGTCTTCTTCCTCCGATGTGTCTTCGTGACAGGAGCATGCCACTGAATATCTTCTTAGGATTGAAAGAAAACATATGTGTTCTTGGCACTTGAAGCCAAAAGTGGTCTTCTTGGCATTACCAAGAATCAAGGAGATCTTCTTGAGAGTCATTTACCATCAAATATCTCCTCGGCATTGAAAACCACCAGAGGTCTATCTTTTTAGCTTTCTTCTGCCTCCAGGTCGTCTTCGTGACAGGTATGTGCCACTGAATATCTTCGTGGCATTGGCAGCCACAGATGGTCTTCCCGGCTCTCGCCTGTCTGCCGGATGTTACCATGACTGAGAAATGACACTAATATTATATTGGCATTGGAAGCCTCCAGAGCTCTTCTTGTAATTGTTCTGCTGTTTTGGTGACAGTCATTTTCCATTGAAAGTATATGAAAGAAGATATTCGCAGCAAAGTGAATGACAAGAAGATCACCTGGGTTCACTCGTGATCGCCAGGAGACTTCCAAGGACTAGAAATTCCACATGAAGAACTCCGGAGTCTTCGACCAAGTGTGGTTGTGTATGATTCAGGCAGATAGAAAGGGGCTGACACTTGCCCAGACAACCTAAATTCCCAGTTTTGGACCTAGCTCTACAGATTTGAAAGTGTCGTGTTAAAAGGAACATGCCTACGTGCAGGTTGTTATTGCAGGTTAGTGCAGGTTAGTGCAGTGTTAAGTTGCTAAAGCCTAACATGCCTTTCGAACCATACACAACCACACTTGATTGAGTACTCCGGAGGTCATCCTGGGGAATAAGTCGTCCAAGGGAGTCTCGTCGTGATCCCTTCTGCACCCAGGGAGCGGCAGTCATCTGACATAGAATATTTTCTTGGCATTGAAATCATCCACACCAAGATGTTGTCTTGGCATTATTCCATCTCTGGGGTGTCTTCGTGACAGTGAATTGCCACTGAATATCTTCTTGGCACTGAAAGGAACCAGATGTCTTCTTAGTATTGAAAACCATCAGAGGTCTGTCTTCTTAGCACTCCTCTGCCTCTGGCATGTCTTCGTGACAGACAAGTGCCACTAAATGTCTTCTTGGGATTGAAAGGAACCAGATGTGCTTTTGACATTGAAAGCCATCAGAGGTCTGTCTTCTGAGCGCTCTTCTGCCGCCGGTGTGTCTTCGTGACAGTTAATTGTCACTGAATTTCGTCTTAGGATTCAAAGGAACTAGATGTCTTCTTGGCTTTGGAAGCGACAAGTGGTCTTCTTGACACTCTTCTGAATCCTCACTGAATATCCTCTTAGCATTGAAAGCCATCAGAGGTCTGTCTTCTTAGCATTCTTCTGCCTCCGGCGTGTCTTTGTGATAGTGAATTGAAATTGAATATATTCTAAGCATTGAAAGGAGCCAGATGTCTTCTGTACATTTAAGGCCACCAGGGATCTGTTTTCCTAGCACTCTTCTGCCTCTGGTGTGTCTTCGTGATAGACAAGTGCCACTGAATGTCTTCTTAGGATTGAAAGGAACTAGATATCTTCTTGGCATTAAAAGCCATCAGAGGTCTGTCTTCTTAGCACTCTTCTGCCTCCAGGGTGTCTTCGTGACAGTGTATTACCACTGAATATCTTCTGAAAGGGCACTGAAAGGAGCCAGAGGCCTTCTGTTCATTGAAGGCCACCAGAGGTCTGTCTTCTTAACATTCTTCCGCCTCCGGGGTGTGAATGGCCACTGAACGTCTTTTTAGGATTGAAAGGAACTAGATGTCGTCTTGGCATTGGAGGTCAGGAGAGGTCTTCTAGACACTCTTCTGAATCGTCACTGAATATGGTCTTTGCATTGAAAGCCATTAGAGGTCAGTCTTCATAGCACTCTTCTGCCACTGGCGTGTCTTCGTGTTAGACAAGTGCCACTGAATGTCTTCTTAGAATTGAAAGGAAGCAGATGTCTTCCTGGCATTGGAAGCCACATGTGGTCTTCTTGACACTCTTCTGAATCGTCACTGAATATCGTCTTTGCATTGAAAGCCATTAGAGGTCAGTCTTCATAGCACTCTTCTGCCACTGCCAGAGGCCTTCTAGGAACTGTTCTGCTCTCCGAATGTCTCCATGACAGTCATTTGCCACTGAATATCTACTTAGCATTGAAGGAACCAGATGTCTTCTTGGCATTGGACGCCGCAAGTGGTCATGTTGGCACTCCTCTGCCTCCAAGATGTCTTCGTGGCAGTCATTTGCCAATGAATATCTTCTTGGCATTGGAAGCCTCCAGAGGTCCTCTTGCCACTGTTCTGCCTTCAGTGTGCCTTCGTAACAGTGGGCGGCCGGGTGCCTCCTGTTCGCTCGTCACGCCGAAGACCCGGGTTCTATTCTCAGCATGGGTACAATGTGTGAAGCCCATTTCTAGTGTTCCCCTGCCGTGATATTGCTGGAATATAAGCATTAAACTCACTCACTCTTCATAACCGTAATTTACCACGCAATGTCTTCTTGAGTATGGAGTCTCTTGGCTACACCTTACGCCTCCGGTTGTTCTTTTGGCTATCTTCTGTCGCCAGGGTGTTTACTGTTGGTATTCATGGGGGAGACGACCGGTCCTGGCAGCCACTTTCCACCGAATCTTTTCTTGTCAATCTTTTCCTCTGGGGATCTTCTTGGCCTTCTTCTGCCTTCAGGGTGTGACCGTGGTTATTTAATCTGAATCAGAAGCAGGATGAAAATCAGGTATTGATTCATTAGTATATATAAATGTAATTCGTTAGTCGTTGTAAAATGAAATATGAATGTTTCATGTAATGTGTGACATGTGGTAAGGGATGTTAGTTATCTGATATGTACCATGTGATGTGTGATGTGTCATGCGACGTCCCATGCCAAGAAGACATCTGGTTCCTTCAATGCTAAGTAGATATTCAGTGGCAAATGACTGTCATGGAGACATTCGGAGAGCAGAACAGTTCCTAGAAGGCCTCTGGCAGTGGCAGAAGAGTGCTTTGAAGACTGACCTCTAATGGCTTTCAATGCAAAGACGATATTCAGTGACGATTCAGAAGAGTGTCAAGAAGACCACATGTGGCTTCCAATGCGATATGGTTATATGTATGATGTCATGTAATTTATTATAATGTGTCATGTGATACGTCATGTGATGTGACATTTAATATGTTTCATGTTATATTGTCATGTGAGTGAGTGAATAAGTTAATATTTAGATTCACATCACCAGTAGTTGAGCCATATCGTTACTTGAACAGGTTATACATTTTATTTTATCTATTAAAACTGCCGTTCAAAGATAGTACTTCTGCTGTCTTCATGTTTCCCCATCAGGATTCTCACCACCTCTTTAGTCGATGGCGATTGTTGAGAAGATGAGCTACGGTTTATAATATGTGGTTAAAACAGTGGTATTTTGAATGACGTGGTTGTATATGTCCTCTCAGGGAAATAATAAATTGAATTGAACTTAACCCCTTCAAGTACACAGACCATAACAATCGGAGTTTCTAAGTCAATCTACCAATTTGAAAGATCATTTATCTTTTTACAAACATTTCAGACAAGACGTATCAAGCCATTTTGTATTATGTATGTACTTTGTTTAATGTACTCCGGGATTTTAGCATTTGTTTTCATTTATCCACATTATGCTTCATAGGATGGCGACGGAAATAGTTTTCAGCCGTTTTCCATGCCTTCGCAGCATGTTTGCAGTCATTGTTTAACCATGGTTTACAGATGTGTGGATTTATAGAGGACTTCGGAATACATTCTTCAGCATTTTCTTTAGTGCACCAGAAAATGAGCCTAGAGGGTCAGTAACATATCATGTTTGAATGTATTGAAGGAAAATATTTTAAACAAAGCTCAAAGCCTTATAGTAAAAATCCATGTTATTGGAGTAGAAATAGCTTGGTTTAAAATAGTAGGAAACTTCCACAGGTCTCAGTAAATCTGAAACTAAATAGCAGAGTAAGTACCAGAAGCAGGGTGTAGATATGTTTCGATCCATTATTTTATATACACAAGTCGTTGTTAACCGTTGTAGTGTAAAATATGAAATGTGCCAGGTGATATGTGTCATGTGATAAATGTCACGTGCCATGTGTTCTTAGGTGTTGTAAAAGTGATGTGGAATTTGTGTCATGTGTCACTTCATATGTCCAGTGTCATATGATCTATATCGTGTCATATGTTCCATGTGATATGTGTCATGTGATATGTTATGAAGCATATGTGTCATATAGAATGTCATATGTTTCATCTTATAGTTTATGTGAGATGTGAAATGTGTCAGGTGATATGCCCTGTGATGATCATGTGATATGTGACGTGAAGTGATATGTTTTATGCTATGTGTGGTATGATTCATTTGATATGTGATATGTGTCATGTTACATTAGATGTGTTCCATATGATAGTTGTCATGTGATATGCGGTATTATTTATGCGTGATATGATATACATAAGTACGTGAGTGAGTTTTACGCCGCTTCTAGCAATATTCCAGCAATATCATGGCGGGGGACACCAGAAATGGGCTTCACACATTGTACCCATGTCGGGAATCGAACCCGGGTCTTCGGCGTGACGAGCGAACGCTTTAACCACTAGGCTACCCGACCGCCCCTGATATACATGATGTAATATGTGTTATGTATGTGACATGTGATATGTTATGTAATATGTGTCATTTGATATGTGAAATGTTACTTGTAATGTGTGACATGTGATATGTCTCATGTGTAATGTGATACATATGGTGTGATATGCATATTTTATCTGATATGAATGATTAGATACATGTAGTGTATGTGTCATGTGATATGTGATATATGCCATGTGTCCTGTGATAAGTGGCATGTCATGCGACAGGTGTCAGGCGTTGTGTTATATGTGTTATATGATATGTGTCAGGTGTCATTTGTCATTTGATGTGTTTTTCGTGTTCTGTCATATGCGACAGGTGTCAGGTGTTGTATGTGTTATCTGCTATATCCAATGTGTCATTTGATGGCATATAGAATATGTGTCATGTGATATGTGTCATGTATGATGTGATATGTGATGTGTGATATTTCATGTGCAATGTGATATGAACCATGTGTCATGGGATATGTGTCATGCGTCATGGGATATGTGTCATGCGTCATGTGAGATGTGTCATTTTGGATAAAAGGCGATGTGTGATGTGTGGTACGTGAAATGTGTTATGGGTTATGTGATATATTTCATGAACCATGAGAATTGGTTAACATATATATTCACATTAGATGTCATGACAGACATACAGTTGAGTAAAATCTCATCTCACCATCTGATGCACAAATATATACAAGATGCATTAAAATTTTGAGCCGTTCCTTACGGAAATAAAATTAACTAGAAATAAAACACAAAAATTGTGTTACTCAATACGCTTACTTAATATTCATCAAATGAAGGGACGTAGCCCGGAAATGTCGATACAAACAATAAAAACGTATTTATCCATAAAAGTGTCATGTGTTTACTTACAGATGGCTATCAAATACTTAACTATGTTACAGTTACGTGAAAAAGTAGACAGTATTTACAAACTGACGGGGGGCACGGGTGGCCCAGTCGTCTAAGGCGCCGCGATTCGCTGTGCAGAGTTGCGTCCCTTGGGCACGCCAGAAACCTATGATTGTGGGTTCGAATCCCGGTTCGACCCGATTATGCTTCTAGGTTTGTCAGCACCATACCCGTGCTCGTGGGTTTCACCGAAGTGGTAAACGTCTGAGACCTGCATCACTTCGGGCTTTCCTCCCACATTAAGCTGACACGCCGCGATATAACTGGAATACTGTTAAAAGCGGCGTTAAACCCAACTCACTCACTTACTACAAACTGACATTATGATCTTTTTAATATACGGATACAGCCTTGACAGTCAGCTTTTCTCAGTCCAATACTAAGGAGCCAACGGGAACCCAGTTATGCTGAATTAAAAGGATCTGCCATCACCGACACTACTCACGAAAACACCAGAGATTAATGTCATAGAGCTGTGTCCCTTTTATAGATTTTTGTCTCCTTGTTTACGAGTTCATGGCTGGTCCATTTCTGTCCAGCAAAAAGACTACAAATTACGAAACACCAACTTTGTGGTATCAATAAACATTTATCAATAAGTTCTTATGACTATCTGTTCACTCATGCTATTTGTCAGAGTTCATTGCAAACATAACAACGTCACAGACCTATGTCTTCTCACTTATTAAAATACATTTGTGACGTCATTCTATTGATTGAACGCTCAATTACTTTTAAGGAATGGAGAGTTGTTTGTCAACTATCCACTATCTTGAACCAACATTTGAATTAATTTCCACTTGGGATAGAAACTATATTTTTACATTTATTGACAAGAAAATAATTTCAATTTCTTTCCGAAAACATGTGTCGCCAGTGGGGTTTCGAACCCGTATCGTGTGATTTGAGAACGTGTAATTGTCAACATCGGCTACCGCAGCACATGAAGGCACGGTGTGAAATTAACAATTAAATATTTTCATAATTTTGCATAATGCTTAAAAGCTCAAAATAATATGTGTACAATCAATTTGTTGGAGTAGGAAACACACAACAACGTTCATATTTACAGCAATTAGATAAACATTTGACGAGAAAACAAACACAAATCAGGTAATGTATATAACTTTGTTCGGGGCTCCATATTCCTATTATTCCCGTCAGCATGTATTGACAATATGCAAGCGATTGATAAATACTAGTTAAGGACCCAACGAAATTATGAAGAGCCGTGTACCATGCATTGTAAATGTCAGCTCGCGACGTAGCTTGGCGCACGTGCAACAGCAGCAGAGAACACATTCCTCGTGCATCACGCAAGGTCGACTCACGCAGTATGAATACAGACAACAAAGAGTTCTTGTTTATTTTGCAAATATTTTCCACAACAGAATATTTTGTCAAAGTGTAAAAGTAGGAATGAGTTTTAAGTAGGGGAATATCCTCGTAACTCTGTATTCCTCAAAACTTATGGGCCTCTGCTCCATTATTTTTAGGGAATGGAGAGTTGCTCGGACATTCCCCTCTTCAGAACAGTCCGTATAATGTATTCGGGTAAACACGTTTGAAATAAACCAATATTTTGTTGTATTATTTCATATTAAAGTGTAAAAAATATCAAACATATTTTGTAAATTGTTATGATTAAAAGCTAACGAAACAGTATCATCTGCATATAGTAACGCGAACAAAACAACGGAGAGATATAACAGACCATTAAGTAATTTAGATTGAATAAAAACACTAGGGCAGTTTTGAGAATATAAAAACGGTTTCAGATCATTTAGAAACAATGAAAACAACATTGGAGACAAATTGTCGCCTTAACGGACACCAATAAGACAAGGGAATTGTTCTGAATATACACCGTTTGTACACACACACGATTTAATGCCATCGTACATGTTAACAATAATACAAAGAAGTTCCCCATCAATACCTTGGGCTAATAAATTTTTTCCATAAACCTATACGCAAAACATTGTCAAAAGCTTTTTGGAAATCAATAAAACCACAACACATTTTTTCTTTCTATTTCTTAGTAAATCAATAATTGCATACAGGGTAAAAATATGATCATTTGTTGAGTAGCCATGTCTAAAACCAACTTGTGATTCTGACAGGATGTTATTACTTTCAAAATAATCATTTTAATTGATTGACTGTACAGATTCGTCGGCGTGACAGCGTCTCGAAATGCACGTGGAGCAGTGTTGTCAATTTCAGAGTCTGATTGACCGATGTTCCTCTTTGAAGGTTCTACTACACCAAATCAGTACCAGTTTGGATAGTGCGGTTTTCGTAGGGAGCCTTCAGTGCAGATCGAGAGATATCTGCAGGCTGTGATTGGAGGATATTCTGTAAGATTTTTATGTCTTTCAAATGTACATCCATCCAGTTATTAAAACTGACCATGTTTTTCTATATTTAGTACTGTCTTTTTCAACATGATGACTTATGCTGAATGTGACCACAGCTATTTTCAAGTAGGTGACATTTGGTGCGAAACTGGGGGTGGTGTGTTTAGCTTCCGGTACTCGGAAAAGGAGCTGACTAAGCTAGTCATTTTTATTTTTTTTATTGCTGCTCTAAGGCCAAACTGTGCACACACGTACAGGTAATAGCTGTTGAATGCTTAGTTATTTTTAAAAAAATCATAACGTTACTATAGAAGTCTATGGGAAAACATTTGGTTGTGTGTAACCTGTAGGGTGAGTGCACATTTCAGTAATTCATACTTTACATGCTTTTCTGTTTATATTTCACCATGGATACACCATGGAGGCAAATTTAAAAATAATGACAGTGAAGTTGGGGACATTTTGGGTTGAATGGAGCATTTGGATGGGCTGGAAATGAATGTTGCTTCGTATTGTGGTCTAACTCAGCACGAACCCCCCAGGGTACCTCTGTCCAACAAACCCTCCTCCTGCCTTCTGAATTTGTTGAAACTGATGAATTTGACAACAAATTAGGATAAAGTCACCACTGCCACAACAATTTCTGCCTTGTGTCAATCGCTTGCCAGTCAAGTTACGCGATGCCGTTATCTTGAATATGAAGCATGTACACTGCTGACAGCAGAATATGTCAAACATCCCCTTATTTATAGTAAACAATGTAGCATACCAATATGTCTTTCTGTTAGGTGCTCTTGTGTGAATGAATGATGCTATTTTTCTATTAAGTTTCTTAAAACAGACTTATTTTTCACTCATATAACTTTCAAATAATTATTTTGTCCCCTCAAGAACTGACTCCTGGCTGTTATATCCAAACTGGTTTGCCATTTGATATTGTCTGAACACTTTTTTCAGCTTTTCACATGCCTGATGTTGACTGGGGAGGTATATGTGCACTCACGCAGAAGAAGTAGGAGTTTCGACATCATATTTGGCATTTGGAGAAGCTGATCCGAAGTCCGGTGTTGGCAGTGTGTGATCGACAACCCTTGTTTTGCCTCGCTGCGCTTTATTACCTTGTAGAAGTTGTGGAACTTGGACATGTAGGTACAGTAAGTACATTTAAGAACCCCAGTCCACTTGAGGCCCCTCTGTTGCTCACTATCAAGTGCCATAATAAGATCACCCTCATGCACTAGACATTTCTGACAGTGCTCCCTTAATGCCTCATTGTGCAGTTTTTTAGTTTGCAAACATGAAGTAAGGGCTATACACCAGTCCCAGAACCTGCTTAGATGAAAATAATATCCACTGGCTCTTTTGGAATGTAACATTATGGTTCTGAAATCATCTTTAAAGAATGTGATAGTGTTCGACAAAACTAAATTATCTCCCCTGTTCAGTAAAATGCATTGTATCTTTCATTCCCCTATAAACCCATAAATTATTGGAGAGAAACACTATTTTAAGCTGGTATTGCATGACACTGTTAATTGTGAATAAAAAGAATTACATTTATGTCAGGATAAGCTGTACATTTTCAAAATTATATGGAATTTTAACTTTGTTTCATTGAAACTGGCAAATAACTGAAATAAGCAAGTTTAGCCACCTTGAAACATTAAACAGTAAGAATGTTTGATGTCCTGTGAGTATTTTAAAGTCTTAACTAAATAAATCAATAGAGTTAAGTGTAATTTCCTTCCATGTTGTGGTTTCAACAAGCTTTTTTCTACTTGAGGGTCCATTTCAATTTCTCGGCTTTAATAGGCGGTATGGTTCACTGGTCAGTGTTTGAGATTGCTGTTAACAATGCACCCCTTTACTTCCTATTTTCTGGTAAAGTTCATTATCCAGCCTTACATATATGATGACTTTAAAGCTGCTTAATGTGTCCCTTGCTTATTGTTGGCCTGAATTCCATGCTCTCTGTCCAATTTTGAGATTTTTTTCTGATTCCTTTCCATGTGTACTTATGTCATCAGCCTATATCATAGAGGATTATACTTTTCATTTTTGGAGTATATGAAAGCACAAACATTTGTGATAGCCCCTCCATAGATGATTTACCAAATGCTGACAGCCATTTGAGTGTTTAATTATATAAACAATGGTTGGTGTAAGTTCGAGCAATCTCAAACAATATCAATCGCATCATGTCATAAGTGTCAAAACCATATTCCATGAATGTAGCAGACTCTGCTATGTTCTGATGATGTCAGCAAAGGAAGGCAAACAACAGACCACTACTCATTTTTAAATATGTATTGTAACTGGTTTTGAGGTTTAAAGATTTTTTCAATTTTTTTAGTCGAAAAAATATTTTTGGGTGATATGATCTATGCAGCCTCAATCATTTATAGAATTGACCCCTGACCACCATCTTTAATGAAATATAAATGAACTTCCATGGTCAGTGCATGAAAGTAAAAACTTCTTTATTAATACAGAAATACCTTTTGTAAAACATTGATGAAGTGTACATCATTAAACTCTCACAACTCTTTCTGTGCATCAAAACTATGTATTCTGGTGCCATATAGACATGCTGGATAGGAACAAGTAGTGAAGTTTAATCCAATTTCCATTTTTTTTCTGAGAAGCTACATATATATACAATATATAAATCACAGATTTGACAAGTGCAAATATATTCTGATTTGTCTACAGGTTCTACTACACCAAATCAGTACCAGTTTGGATAGTGCGGTTTTCGTAGGGAGCCTTCAGTGCAGATCGAGAGATATCTGCAGGCTGTGATTGGAGGATATTCTGTAAGATTTTTATGTCTTTCAAATGTACATCCATCCAGTTATTAAAACTGACCATGTTTTTCTATATTTAGTACTGTCTTTTTCAACATGATGACTTATGCTGAATGTGACCACAGCTATTTTCAAGTAGGTGACATTTGGTGCGAAACTGGGGGTGGTGTGTTTAGCTTCCGGTACTCGGAAAAGGAGCTGACTAAGCTAGTCATTTTTATTTTTTTTATTGCTGCTCTAAGGCCAAACTGTGCACACACGTACAGGTAATAGCTGTTGAATGCTTAGTTATTTTTAAAAAAATCATAACGTTACTATAGAAGTCTATGGGAAAACATTTGGTTGTGTGTAACCTGAATGGGTTTGACCCGTGAAATTGTTTATATTTGTTGTTTCACATCATAAAAGCAATTGTATGTACTTTGTTTAATGTACTCCGGGATTTTAGCATTTGTTTTCATTTATCCACATTATGCTTCATAGGATGGCGACGGAAATAGTTTTCAGCCGTTTTCCATGCCTTCCCAGTATGTTTGCAGTCATTGTTTAACCATGGTTTACAGATGTGTGGATTTATAGAGGACTTCGGAATACATGTACATTCTTCAGCATTTTCTTTAGTGCACCAGAAAATGAGCCTACAGGGTCAGTAACATATCATGTTTGAATGTATTGAAGGAAAATATTTTAAACAAAGCTCAGATGGCCTTATAGTAAAAATCCATGTTATTGGGGGAGAAATAGCTTGGTAGCCCGGAAATGTCGATACAAACAATAAAAACGTATTTATCCATAAAAGTGTCATGTGTTTACTTACAGATGGCTATCAAATACTTAACTATGTTACAGTTACGTGAATAAGTAGAGAGTATTTACAAACTGACGGGGGGCACGGGTGGCCCAGTCGTCTAAGGCGCCGCGATTCGCTGTGCAGAGTTGCGTCCCTTGGGCACGCCAGAAACCTATGATTGTGGGTTCGAATCCCGGTTCGACCCGATTATGCTTCTAGGTTTGTCAGCACCATACCTGTGCTCGTGGGTTTCACCGAAGTGGTAAACGTCTGACACCTGCATCACTTCGGGCTTTCCTCCCACATTAAGCTGACACGCCGCGATATAACTGGAATACTGTTAAAAGCGGCGTTAAACCCAACTCACTCACTCACTCACTACAAACTGACATTATGATCTTTTTAATATAGGATACAGCCTTGACAGTCAGCTTATCTCAGTCCAATACTAAGGAGCCAACGGGAACCCAGTTATGCTGAATTAAAAGGATCTGCCATCACCGACACTACTCACGAAAACACCAGAGATTAATGTCATAGAGTTGTATCCCTTTTATAGATTTTTGTCTCCTTGTTCACGAGTTCATGGCTGGTCCATTTCTGTCCAGCAAAAAGACTACAAATTATGAAAACACCAACTTTGTGGTATCAATAAACATTTATCAATAAGTTCTTATGACTATCTGTCCAGTCATGTTATTTGTCAGAGTTCATTGCAAACATAACAACGTCACAGACCTATGCCTTCTCACTTATTAAAATACATCTGCGACGTCATTCTATTGTTTGAACGCTCAATTACTTTTAAGGAATGGAGAGTTGTTTGTCAACTATCCACTATCTTGAACCAACATTTGAATTAATTTCCACTTGGAATAGAAACTATATTTTTACATTTATTGACAAGAAAATAATTTCAATTTCTTTCCGAAAACATGTGTCGCCAGTGGGGTTTCGAACCCGTATCATGTGATTTGAGAACGTGTAATTGTCAACATCGGCTACCGCAGCACATGAAGGCACGGTGTGAAATTAACAATTAAATATTTTCATAATTTTGCATAATGCTTAAAAGCTCAAAATAATATGTGTACAATCAATTTGTTGGAGTAGGAAACACACAACAACGTTCATATTTACAGCAATAAGATAAACATTTGACGAGAAAACAAAAACAAATCAGGTAATGTATATAACTTTGTTCGGGGCTCCATATTTCCTATTATTCCCGTCAGCATGTATTGACAATATGCAAGCGATTGATAAATACTAGTTAAGGACCCAACGAAATTATGAAGAGCCGTGTACCATGCATTGTAAATGTCAGCTCGCGACGAAGCTTGGCGCACGTGCAACAGCAGCAGAGAACACATTCCTCGTGCATCACGCAAGGTCGACTCACGCAGTATGAATACAGACAACAAAGAGTTCTTGTTTATTTTGCAAATATTTTCCACAACAGAATATTTTGTCAAAGTGTAAAAGTAGGGATGAGTTTTAAGTAGGGGAATGTCCTCGTAACTCTGTATTCCTCAAAACTTATGGGCCTCTGCTCCATTATTTTTAGGGAATGGAGAGTTGCTCGGACATTCCCCTCTTCAGAACAGTCCGTATAATGTATTCGGGTAAACACGTTTGAAATAAACCAATATTTTGTTGTATTATTTCATATTAAAGTGTAAAAAATATCAAACATATTTTGTAAATTGTTATGATTAAAAGCTAACGAAACAGTATCATCTGCATATAGTAACGCGAACAAAACAACGGAGAGATATAACAGACCATTAAGTCATTTAGATTGAATAAAAACACTAGGGCAGTTTTGAGAATATAAAAACGGTTTCAGATCATTTAGAAACAATGAAAACAACATTGGAGACAAATTGTCGCCTTAACGGACACCAATAAGACAAGGGAATTGTTCTGAATATACACCGTTTGTACACACACACGATTTAATGCCATCGTACATATTAACAATAATACAAAGAAGTTCCCCATCAATACCTTGGGCTATTTTTCCATAAACCTATACGCAAAACATTGTCAAAAGTTTTTTGGAAATCAATAAAACCACAACACATTTTTTTCTTTCTATTTCTTAGTAAATCAATAATTGCATACAGGGTAAAAATATGATCATCTGTTGAGTAGCCATGTCTAAAACCAACTTGTGATTCTGACAGGATGTTATTACTTTCAAAATTATCATTTTAATTGATTGACTGTACAAATTCGTCGGCGTGACAGCGTCTCGAAATGCACGTGGAGCAGTGTTGTCAATTTCAGAGTCTGATTGACCGATGTTCCTCGTTGAATGGGTTTAACCCGTGAAATTGTTTATATTTGTTGTTTCACATCATAAAAGCAATTGTATGTACTTTGTTTAATGTACTCCGGGATTTTAGCATTTGTTTTCATTTATCCACATTATGCTTCATAGGATGGCGACGGAAATAGTTTTCAGCCGTTTTCCATGCCTTCCCAGTATGTTTGCAGTCATTGTTTAACCATGGTTTACAGATGTGTGGATTTATAGAGGACTTCGGAATACATGTACATTCTTCAGCATTTTCTTTAGTGCACCAGAAAATGAGCCTACAGGGTCAGTAACATATCATGTTTGAATGTATTGAAGGAAAATATTTTAAACAAAGCTCAGATGGCCTTATAGTAAAAATCCATGTTATTGGGGGAGAAATAGCTTGGTAGCCCGGAAATGTCGATACAAACAATAAAAACGTATTTATCCATAAAAGTGTCATGTGTTTACTTACAGATGGCTATCAAATACTTAACTATGTTACAGTTACGTGAATAAGTAGAGAGTATTTACAAACTGACGGGGGGCACGGGTGGCCCAGTCGTCTAAGGCGCCGCGATTCGCTGTGCAGAGTTGCGTCCCTTGGGCACGCCAGAAACCTATGATTGTGGGTTCGAATCCCGGTTCGACCCGATTATGCTTCTAGGTTTGTCAGCACCATACCTGTGCTCGTGGGTTTCACCGAAGTGGTAAACGTCTGACACCTGCATCACTTCGGGCTTTCCTCCCACATTAAGCTGACACGCCGCGATATAACTGGAATACTGTTAAAAGCGGCGTTAAACCCAACTCACTCACTCACTCACTACAAACTGACATTATGATCTTTTTAATATACGGATACAGCCTTGACAGTCAGCTTATCTCAGTCCAATACTAAGGAGCCAACGGGAACCCAGTTATGCTGAATTAAAAGGATCTGCCATCACCGACACTACTCACGAAAACACCAGAGATTAATGTCATAGAGTTGTATCCCTTTTATAGATTTTTGTCTCCTTGTTCACGAGTTCATGGCTGGTCCATTTCTGTCCAGCAAAAAGACTACAAATTATGAAAACACCAACTTTGTGGTATCAATAAACATTTATCAATAAGTTCTTATGACTATCTGTCCAGTCATGTTATTTGTCAGAGTTCATTGCAAACATAACAACGTCACAGACCTATGCCTTCTCACTTATTAAAATACATCTGTGACGTCATTCTATTGTTTGAACGCTCAATTACTTTTAAGGAATGGAGAGTTGTTTGTCAACTATCCACTATCTTGAACCAACATTTGAATTAATTTCCACTTGGAATAGAAACTATATTTTTACATTTATTGACAAGAAAATAATTTCAATTTCTTTCCGAAAACATGTGTCGCCAGTGGGGTTTCGAACCCGTATCGTGTGATTTGAGAACGTGTAATTGTCAACATCGGCTACCGCAGCACATGAAGGCACGGTGTGAAATTAACAATTAAATATTTTCATAATTTTGCATAATGCTTAAAAGCTCAAAATAATATGTGTACAATCAATTTGTTGGAGTAGGAAACACACAACAACGTTCATATTTACAGCAATAAGATAAACATTTGACGAGAAAACAAAAACAAATCAGGTAATGTATATAACTTTGTTCGGGGCTCCATATTTCCTATTATTCCCGTCAGCATGTATTGACAATATGCAAGCGATTGATAAATACTAGTTAAGGACCCAACGAAATTATGAAGAGCCGTGTACCATGCATTGTAAATGTCAGCTCGCGACGAAGCTTGGCGCACGTGCAACAGCAGCAGAGAACACATTCCTCGTGCATCACGCAAGGTCGACTCACGCAGTATGAATACAGACAACAAAGAGTTCTTGTTTATTTTGCAAATATTTTCCACAACAGAATATTTTGTCAAAGTGTAAAAGTAGGGATGAGTTTTAAGTAGGGGAATGTCCTCGTAACTCTGTATTCCTCAAAACTTATGGGCCTCTGCTCCATTATTTTTAGGGAATGGAGAGTTGCTCGGACATTCCCCTCTTCAGAACAGTCCGTATAATGTATCTGCATATAGTAACGGGAACAAAACAACGGAGAGATATAACAGACCATTAAGTCATTTAGATTGAATAAAAACACTAGGGCAGTTTTGAGAATGTTTATATTTGTTGATTCACATCATAAAAGCAATTTCAGTGCGCAAGGGGCATCAGATAAAATAGGATAAAAAATTTCAACTTCAAAATCAGAAACATATAAAAAAAGGACACTGCAATTTTTACAGGTATTTTCCCAACACCCTTATCTAAAACAATCACGTCATTTGCAATAAACAGTGAGTTATTTTACATATGTGTATGAGTTTATGTCCATTGTTATTCACACTCCCAGAATCATAAGAGCATCTTGTATGTAAAATGCCTAGGTCAGATATACAATCAATGTCATTTACTTCATCGATTATACCATTTGGTATACCCAGGTGGTTTGACATAACACTTTCAATATAAACGATGTCACTCAGGTCTTTGGCTCTAGCATCAAATCTCCAACCAATATTACATCAAAGTTATTTCTGTGTCTTAAAATTTCAGCTTCCAAACAAGCAAACGGGCTGCAAACAAAATAAGGAGATCCCTCTGGGGGAATGCACACACATCCTAAAATATATATTTGTCACTTTTAACCAAATGATATGAAAGTTTTATCCATGGGACACAATCACAATTAGTCCTTGCTTCTGTGACCAGGTGAGACATATGTCTCTTCACAATAGCAGCTAGACCCCCTGATGTTGTGGATGAGTTCATGTCCCTAGTGTACACATGAAATAAAATCAGATTAACAGTGTCAATGTTATCAAGTTTGCTTGTGTGTCTTATTCGTAATGGATATGTGTCATGTGATATGTTATTTGATAGATATCAGGGGAAATGTGCCATGTGATATATTTCATGTGACATGCGATATTGTTTATGTGAAAATGATATGAATGATTTGATATGTATTATCGATGTGTATTTCATGTGATACGTGATATATTATATATGTATTGCGATAGGTGTCATGTCCTATGTAGTAGGCGTCATGTGTAATGTGTTCTGTCTCATGTGTCATGTGATATGTGTCCGATGTCATTTGGTATGTGTCATGTGTCATTAAAATATATGTGATATCATGCGATTGATGTGTTTTGTGTTATCTGTTATATCTCATGTGCCATTTGATGTGACGTGAGATAGGTGTTATCTGATATGTGTCATGTGTGATGTGATAGGTGTCATGTAAATTGTTTAACATGTCATGTTTCATGTGGTATGTCATAGGTGTCATGTTTCATGTGATATCGATGTTATGTGTGATATTTCATGTGTCTTGTGGTATGTGCCATGTGAGAGGTTATGTGTGTCATGGGATACATGTCATATGTCATGGGATATGTGTCATGTGTCATGGGATATGTGTATTGTGATAGATAATAGGTGATATGTGGTATGCGGTATGTGCCATTTATTACATATGTGTCAAATATCATGTGATGTGTCATGTGCCAATTGTCCTGAGAGTTGGGTCGAATAAATAATACAGGAGTGCACATTTAAGTGACATATATTTTCTACTTTAGAATTCATGACAGCCGTACATCTTATGCAAAAAAATATATAAGGATAAAATACATTAACTTATTGAGCCTTTTCATGCGGTAAAGGTATTAACTAAATTCAACTTAAATTGAAACACAGAAGCTGTCTTTCTGAATACACTTATTCAATGTTCATCTGATGAAGGGTGAGGTGAGGTGAGGTGAGGTGAGGTGAGATGAGGTGAAATTGAGTTTAACGTCGCGTCAAAGATTATTGCACTTATATAGCGACGTGCATGCACGTGTGTGTCTGACTGTGCCAGTCCGGTCTGATGCCGATTTATAGTGCCAGACTACTGATATACTAGTACCATGCCGCTGTTAAACATGAATACCCCACGTCAAACATGATCGGCCACAGTGCGGGCAGTTCCAGGGTAAATGGGTAAAATATGGAACGTGTTATAGACTTGGGTAAAAAGATCATTACCTACCTTTTAGTGTATCAAGCGAACTGTCTCCACGTTGATAGGACGGGGGTTGCTTTTACCTTTGCCGAGTACTTGTTTTTCCCGAATATGAGAGCGGATTGTAGTTGTAATAAAGCCATATTGGCAACAAACATCAGAAGCATATTTATAAATTACGTCCTGGAATTCTGTCCTTGCACACGTTTTGGTAGACATCCATTTGGGGAATCATGACGACTTTTCCTGGTGACGCCATGAAAGCACTATCTCACTTCATTCATGTTTTCGTCATCAGCAGAGAACATTTTCAAAAGTTCATTTTTAAAAGTAATTCCTTAAAGTTGTCCAAGACGTCTGTGTATTTGCCATTGTCTGTATCATCACACTGTGAAGCGAAACGTGGGCTAACTCCCTCTCCTGAAGAGCTATTCAATGCTTCACTGACTCTGCTTGGGCTGCCCATTGTTTCTGGATTACCTGTCAATCAGCAATGGCAATACTTGTGTAAATTCTCCTTCACATTTGTGTATGTTCAGGACACTTGATTTTAAGCAAAACCCCAGATAAGTTTTAGCGTTCACTTACATGGACCCATTCTGGGAATCTTCAAAGTCACATTTTCTTATTTTTGCGTCACATCATCTGATAATTACACAGGTGTTAGACGAATTTGACGGAGCATTCTTTTCTGTGAATTGCTGTCCAGCGCATGCGCATCACGCTATGGTTGCCTGCGCACCCACCTCTGTTCTGTAAGACATTCTATGTGTACATGTGACAATATATACATCAGTGTCCTGTGCTGACAACCTGCGCGTGAACATAGTCCAAAATGTATAGCCATGTTCTATACTGACACCCTGGGTGTGAATGTTTCAATATATACAGCAACGTCCTATACTGACAGCCTTTGTGTGAATGTTTCAATATATACAGCAATGTCCTATACTGACACCCCTTGTGTGAATGTTTCAATACATACAGTTATGTTATATACTGGGACCCATTGTGTACATGTGAAACAATATATACAGATATGTTCTATACTAATATTCTTTGTGTATCCCTAACAATATACTGCAAATCTTGAAAATAACGCGAGTGTGAATTAGATGCGTAAAATGCGAGTTGAGTGCGTTCGCATTAATGAAACTTCGCACTGATGTCTCCAAAATAACTATCAACAATAACTCGGCCTCACTGCACATATGGATAGCGGAAATACCAACTTGAATATAAACACAAACACGGTTTATTGTGTATATGTAACAATATGTACAGATATGTTCTTTACTGACACCCTTTGTGTATAAGTAACACTATATTCTGCTATGTTTTATACCGACACCCTTTGTGTACATGTAACAATATATGCTAGTATATTGTATACTGACACCCTTTGAGTATATGTAATAATATATACAGCTGTGTTCTATACTGACACTCTTTGTGTATATGTAACAATATATACAGGTATGTTCTATACTGACACACTTTGTGTATATGTAACAATATATACAGGTATGTTCTATACTGACACTCTTTGTGTATATGTAACAATATGTGCTGGTATGTTGTTTACTGGCACTCTTTGTGTAAATGTAACAATATATACAGGTATGTTCTTTACTTACACTCTTTGTGTATATGTAAAAATATAAACAGCTGTGTTCTATACTGACACTCTTTGTGTACATGTAACAATATATGCAGATATGTTTTATACTGACATCCTTTGTGTATATGTAAAAATGTTTACAGGTATGTTGTACATTTACACCCAATGTGTATATGTAAAAATATATACTGCTGTGTTCTATACTGACACTCTTTGTGTGTATGTAACAATACATACAGGTATGTTCAATACTGACACCCTATTTGTATATGTAATAATATATATAGCTTTGTTTTATTCTGATACCCTTTGTGTACATGTATATATAACAATATATGCAGATATGCTGAAAACTGACACCCTATGTGTATATGTAATAATATATACAGCTGTGTTCAATTCTGTCACCTTTTGTGTATATGTAAAATTGTTTACAGCTATGTTCCATACTGACACACTTTGTGTATATGTAGCACTATATTCTGCTATGTTCTATTCTGACACCTTTGTGTATATGTAACAATATATATATGCTGCTATGTTCTATACTGACACCCTATTTATATATGTGAAAATATATACAGGTTTGATCTATACTGTCACCCTCTTTGTATGTGTAACAAAATGTGTAACTGTGTTGTTTTCTGATCTCCTTTGTGCCTATGTAACAATATATATAGCTATGTTTTATACTGTGTATATAAAACAATATGTTTAGATGTGTTCTTTATAGACACCCTTTGTGTATATGTAACACTATATACAGTATGTTCTATTCTGACACCCTTTGTGTATGTGTAACAATATATACAGGTATGTTCTATAGTGACACCCTTTGTGTTTATGTAACAAAATGTTTGGATATGTTCTATTCTGGCAGCCTTTGTGTACATGTAACAATATGTTTAGATACGTTCGATATGGACTCCCTTTGTGTATATGTAACGCTGCATATATATATGTTCTAGACTGACACCCATTGAGTATATGTAACAATATATACAGGTATGTTCTATACTGACACCCTTTGTGTATATGTGACTAGATATATAGCTATGATCTATACTGACTGACACCCTTCGTGTACATGTAACAATATATTCAGCTATGTTCTATTCTGGCAATCCTTTGTGTATATATATGTAACAATAGATTCAGCTAGGTACTATTGTGAACACTGAAAATTGCTTTTTTTTAAATAATAATAGAAATAATAGATCTTTACACTGTCTTTCGGAAAGTCTAAACGTTGTTGCAAAATGGGTTTGTTTTCATTCTTATGCCATCGTTGAAACTGTGAGTAGTCTTAATTTTCGTGTTTTTCTTTCCTGTATAAATTTGTGAACCAAGTTCATGTCAACGTGTCAAGTTTAGTCATTTTCATTGTGTTTTGATTTTCTTTGGCAGTTATCGTTGTAATCATCGTTCACAAAGGCAAACCTGTCTGTACTAAGTCCGGTTTTTGGATTCCCACGTTTTTGGATTCTGGTGGTCGGAAAAATTCGTCAAATAGCAAGTCTTCTAACAGATACAACCCGGGGATTGTGGTGTTGATCTTGGCGCACTAGAAAAAGTTTCTGGCAACACTCGAAAACTGAATCTTGGAACTTCAATCTGGCCATATGCAGGTTTGACAACAAAGGCATTAAATGTGTTCAGAGGTTGAATCATACGAATAACTCTTCATGTCAGTCAGATCTACGTCCGCTTTAACGAGGTCGTTTACTTTGACAGGTGTCAAATGGTCAGCCATGTTTGTTTACAAACACCACAGAGGTAGTTTTAGTTTTTACTGAAAAATGAAAATCATGTGAAATAATGAAAAAAGAAGAAGTGAAATAATGTTGTTGATATGAAACTATGTATCTTTTCTTATACATCTCGAATCAGTGAGATTGTAGAACGTAAAACATCTGAATGAATAGCGTGGATTTGTGAATGAATGGAATGAGAGAAAATTAGTCCCAGAAATGATGCAGGTCTCAGGCGTTTGTCAATTTGGTGAAACCCACGAGCACAGATGCTGGCAAAACAAACCTAGAAACATGATTGGGGCGAACCGGGATTCGAAACCACGATCATAGGTTTCTGGCATGCCCAAGGGACGCAACTCTATTGCCTCGCCTGAGACGACTGGGCCACCCATGCCCCCTCAAAATAATTGTACAGGTCAACTTAACAATCTGTCTCCTTGTCTCATCTATATCATCTATATCATTTCTCTTCATATTTATATTCAGGAGTCCATTATTCATTACCATTGTAATAGACGCGAATGGCTTCAACATTGCTAACTAGTTGTAACCTATAAACTCTAGCTAACTGCTGACTTACATTCATATTAAACTGTTGATATTCCTAAAAAAGCATTCTCCATCTACGTTTGTGTGACATGGATACACATATAGAAGATTTATGTGTGTCAGGGTCAAGTGTGAAGCAGATTGGTCAAATTATCGATCAGGTCCTAACTCATTTGCTTAAAGAGTCATGTACCACGCGTTATGCATATAGCGCCAAAGATCATATTAAACATACACCAAGAAGAGCCAGCATATACAATTATGCAGCCAATAGAGAGTAGCTTCGACATTTTCGTAAAGCCATGGTGGGTTATATAGCTTAATTATCATAATTTGTTATCTCGCAGTGCATTGGTCAGTGTTTATCGATTCAAGTATTAAAGCCATAAACCTACGTCTTAACGCTATTAATAATTAACACTGGCTCTTATTTATTGCCCTATTGGTAGTGGTTGTTTTATTTCTTTGTTTCGTTATGGTGGCGGTTTGTAAATAATCGCGTTTGGCCCAGACAATCTAGTGATTGACAAAACATCATGCGCATCGATCAACCAAGCCAGCGAGCCTGACCACCCGATCCCGTCAGTAGCCTCTTACGACAAGCATAGTCGCCTCTTACAACATGCATGACATTGTGTTGCTGAAGACCTATTATCACGGGATCTTCACGGATCTTCACGGGTATAACGACATATTGGAACCACCTTCGACTGGTAGCACCCGACAGCTAACACATGCTGCAGTAAGCAAGTCTGCCACAGTTACGTTACACCTGTCGATACTCGGTAGACAGGTAGCCGATAACATCTCACCCTAATTCTTACCGCACATCAAGCTGACGAGCCATCCCTAAAACAACGTCGCATAAAACTGTCCTTTCAATAATACATCATAAAAACGTTTTCCAATCAGTCTAATCCAGCATTTGACTGCGTTTTTTATTCTATGTATGACGATCTGTCTCAAAAGAAACAATCCCTTATTCCAACCCATGGAAAAAGAATAAAACCTAAAATATCTGCTGCACACATTGACAATAATAACATATATCACGCCCAAATACTGAAGTCTCCTCCGTGACGTGTAAAGACACATGTAGATCTTTCCTTAACTATACTAAAGAAATCTTAGAATAGTCAACTAATGAATCAGCAAGAATATAAGCAATTAAGAAGCACTTACAATACTTACACGTCTAAATTTACCTATGGATCCGAAGATCCGAAGATGGTGACGCAATTGCTAGGGCCACTATCAGCAAGAACCATATCATCAAGTTTACAGTCACGTATTGAAATAACCACAAACACAAATTAAGTTTTTTTTTAAAGATTTATTACCCTCCCTTAAACTACCTTTAAACCCCAATACCAACACTTAAATGTAAACTATCTAAATTAACTAACACAACTAACTAAACTAGCCTAACTTATCCTAGCCTACTTCTGTGACGAATGTCCTACAAGTAACAATACTAACATATACTACTTATACTAATATCTTACTATTAAAAATACAACTAACACGATACTACTATACTAATATTACTACTTCTAACAATACTAACACAACACCAATACAAATGTCCTAGTCAATACAAATGTCCAAATGTCACACTAATCGGAGATATTTCGCTCCTAACACAGTTTCGGAGACACTTCTAGCCTTACAATTTCGGAGACACTTCTCTCCTTACACAGTTATAAGGATGACCGGTCAGTTCCGGGACAGCCAACCAGAGAAGAAAGCTCCCACAATGTCAGTCCATGCCTCATATGAACATACTGGTTCTGGCTGACTGTACAAATTATTACCCTACCCTGCTATTTAAACTGACCCCAAAGTCCAAGCTACCCCTGACCTCCCTATTGTTACACCAGTAAACTCCCCAGCTATCAGCCGTATCCAGTCACGCTTCCCTGAAAGTACACAGTTATACAGTATCCAAAAACCACCCGCCAAGCTCAATATACTAATTTAACCATACCAATACATCTATCAAAAGTACTAACATTTAATTAATATATACAAGATTATCTGTGATCTTGACAATTACCAAATGACAGTTCAATGTTTACGGCAGAATCACAGGCAATATTACAAACATAAACAGTTCATCACATTTTCCGATTCCCTTTCCTGTCTGCAGGCCATAAAGAATATTTCATATGAACATCATCTTTTACGAGCAATTGTAGAATTACATAACAATCTTACAAAGCAATGACCAGTACGACATCGTCCTTTGTTGGTTACCCAGTCATGTTGGACTCAATGGCGGCTGCAGAAGGTATTAACAAATTACATGTAATAAAACCAACTATCGCTTACACCTACTTGGGTTATTAGTCCAGATTTGAAGAGGTCATTATACGACGATGTCGTATTGGCCATTCAAGATATAAACATGAATATTTATTGAAAGGTGAGGATCATCCGTTTTGTATCCCTCTGTGATGAAAGTATCACCATCAGGCATGTCCTGCTTGGCTGTGTAGATTTTTCCATCACAAGGGATACATATTTCAAATCATCATCTATTAAAGATGTTTTTAATAGTATTAATTCTTGTTTAATCATTGACGTTTGAAAGGAAATAGAGTTATTTGACCCAATGTGATGTATATGTTGTAAAAAACTAAATGTTTTTTAAAATGGTAGATTAAATAAGTAACTAAGATTGTTAGTGGCCGTATCCTCCAAAGGGGTTAAAGTACTGTAAAAGTACTGTCCCCCTGAGAGGGTACATAAGTTCCACATCATTGAAAGTAAATTAAGGCCAACAACATTTTTAATCATAATATATTTGTTAGGTTTAATTGATTGCTAAACTTGACAACAATCGCCGCCGGCTGAAGTGATGGTGTAAATCCTGTTGGAGTCCATACAGGAAGCTAAAATACTGTAAGTCACCTTGGTCCCTAGTGTGGTGATCTACCTTCAGTTGCTGGTGATCTATAGCCCGTGTTTATATTGTGTTGTTTCCTGATAATTTATTCTTTTAAATGTTCTCAACTAGTTTTAAATCGAATTTGTGATATTCTAGTTATTGTACTGTCCATCGATGACAGGTTTTTATTAAGTCTAAAATATATGTAATTTTATATATATGAAATATTGCTGATGTGACGTTAAATTTTAACTCACTCACTCCACTCCACTGGTGACCTGATGGAACTGTGTCAACCTGCATAATCGTGTTTCGCTTAGCCAGAGGTTAATTAGGTCATACGTGACATGACTGCAAGGCTATCAGTACATGCGAAAATAAAGCAATGTGAACCCAATATTTCACACAGTGGAAACATTTATGATCCTCTTATTTTAGTAGCGGTTAGTAGAGAGAATAAACTGTTCAAACACATTTTCATTTAGTACCGGTTAGTAGAGAGAATAAACTGTTCAAACACATTTTCATTTCCGAATTAATACATAAACATTCAAAGGCAAGTAAACATTTGAAAAAAAGAAAATGTCCATATTTAAAACCCATTTTGTGTGGACAGACAGTTTCAGACAGACTTACGACAATCAAACTAAATGCATAAACTGAAGTATCAACTTCGGAACTCATGCTTGGAATTGTTTGTCAGTCATAGCATTTGTGGAAATGGTGTTTATGCTTTCGGACGTAAGGGATGATCATATGTTACAATACTTTCACTGATATGTTTTATGTACATTTGTGTCCCATATGTCTCATGAGGCTGGACTTGCTAGTTTACATGTGTTACAATCATGCATTTAACCACTGTAAATGCAAAGTGTGACACATTTATATATATAACCATTTTCTTCTTCTTGCACTGGATAATGAATACATAATGGAGCCAATATTGAATACATTATGGAGCCGAAAATGAATACACATTGGAGCCGATAATGAATACATCTCCAATCCGTTCCGCTCTCCTTTCCAACAGGCTCTGCTAATCTCTACTCCACTCCGCTCTCCACTCCTCTCCGCACCGCTCTCCTCTCTGCTCTGCTGTCCTCTCCTCTCCGCTTCGCTCTCCTCTCCAGGTCGCTCCGCTAATCTCTACTCGTCTCCGCACCGCTCTCCTCTCTGCTCTGCTGTCCTCTCCTCTCCGCTCCGCTCTCCTCTCCAGGTGACTCCGCTAATCTCTACTCCTCTCCGCACCTCTCTCCTCTGCTGTCCTCTCCTTTCCGCTCTGCTCTCCTCTCCTCTCCAACACGCTCTGCTAATCCCTACTCTGCTCCGCTCTCCACTCCTCTCCGCACCGATCCCCTCTCTGCTCTGCTGTCCTCTCCTCTCCACTCCGCTCTCCTCTCCAGGTTGTTCTGCTAATCTCTACTCCTCTCCGCTCCACTCTCCTCTCTGCTCTGCTGTCCTCTCCTCTCCGCTCCCCAGTCCTCTCTAGGTCGCTCTACTCACCTCTCCAGGTTGCTCCGCTCTCCTCTCCAGGTCGCTCCGCTAATCTCTGCTCCTCTCCGCTCTCCTCTCCTCTCCAAGTCGTTCCACTGATATCCATTCCTCTCCACTCTGCACTCCTCTCCACTCCACACTCCTCACGGCTCCGCACTCCTCGTGGGTTCGAATAACAGATGTCCCCTTGGTATGATCTTTGGTTTGTCAGAACCATTCCCGTTTTAGTGGTCTTAATATTGCTGAAATCCAAGACCTGCTTTCTCTTTGGGGTCCCTTTAATTATTATGCACACATGCTAGGATATCGCTGAAACGATTCCCAACATGGGTACATTTCTGATGTCCCCCGCCGTAATATCGCTCGAATATTGCTAAAACGGCGTTAAACCATACTCACTCACTCACTATTTGTATAAGTTAAGTCTAAACGTTCAATCGTGTTTTGCATTTGCTCTCTGTTCCATCGTTTTTCTCAATAAATGTCTCCTCCTCATCAACTGTATTTTCCAATTCAATAGAGCCATACTTCGTCACAAGCGTCTTAACAATCAGAACAAGAGACGCAAAAAACACGAAGGCCAAAACGGCCTCGATTAAAGCCAGGTAGATGTACCATTTGTAGGATACCATCTGAAGGAGGTAACCGAGCAACAAAGGCATCAGAATTCCTTGCGAGCTCCCTGCTATCCAGATGACTGTCGTCACTACCCCTGATACCTTCATCACGTCATTTTCAATATACACAAGTCCAGTTGGGAATATACCTGACATTCCTAAAGCTGCAAGGACCATGCAGATCCATATCCCTGGGTCGGATTTATAAATTATGCTGAGCCACAGACCACCTACAGACAATACGCCAAGACCATTAGAAATAAACAAAAGCTGACGAGGGTTAAGGATTCGATCCAACAGCATACACAGCAAGCGAGAGGCTGCGAAACTCGCCCAATAGAGCGATGTTAAATTGGCAGTCTTTCCCTTGCTCCATCCAAGGTCCTTTACAAAATACGCCATCATGTAGCCAATGATGACACTGATGGAAGAACAGTTGAAGAAATAGAGGCCTCCCACACTCCCAAGGACAAGCAGACGCAACCATCTGGGAAGCACCCGAGGATTTCGAAGTTTCTCATTTCTTGTTTCACGTTTCGCGTTTTGAGGACTCAAAAAGCATTCTGCAGTAATCATGATTCCTGACAGCAAACTGATCGCTCCTGCTATCAGGTATCCGTACTGAATGCGACTTTCGGAAGGGAGACAACTCTCCGGAATAAGGAATGTTGTTTCATTCAAGATGTCAGCAACATGTCCGTCGGTGTAGTTATAAGACTGCGGGACGTTATGTATGTCACAGAAGGTCGCGTTGTAGTCTTTTTTCTCGGATAGGAAGGGTTCCACGGTGAACGGTGCTATGATCGTTCCGGCGGAATAGAGAAAGGATAGAATCCGTATATACATCTTGCCTCCTACACCCCAAGTGTGCATCATGTCAAAAGTTCCACCTGAAATCATCATACCTACATTTAGCATTTTATATAAACTTATTTGAAATATATAATCATTTTACTGAATATATAAGCAACCAAATACATATATATAAGTTAAAGCTATCGCTATCGCCTAATCAGATAACAAATGCAAATAACAACCTGAATGATATCCTGATTATTTATACAATATATAATCAAATAGTGGTCCAGACAGCAAATTGTTACATTGATCATGTCAATTCCTGGTTGTAATGACGAGAAATGTTCATAGTTTCCCGTTGTTGAGACCATTGTGATATATTGTCATAAAATATACCAACGGAAAAAAGTAACCGTGCTTTATATAAGGCTCAATATGAATCAATCCATCCTGCAATTAAATAATGCATCCTCCAATACCTATTCATAAAGACATCTCCTCGACTTTATAGTCGTGATTCTCATTTTGCACATGTAAGTTCATGCACGGCGCACAAATTGGATATTTACGTGTTTGTTTGGAGTATGAAACTCATAAATGTGTTTTTCATGAACACACATTCACTGTGAAGCTATCATGAGCTAATAAAAACACCATTGTTTAACCGTAATTAACTGTTACGCAATTCAACGACTAACTGAAAATTAGAGTGTATGCGTCGTGGATATGATGTGAACAGAAATGCCAAAAGTGGCCAGACATTTTAATGTCCATCGAAACACATCATAATCTCTTTGGGGACGTTATCAACAGCAAGGGCAACACTCATGACTTGCCAAGGGCCGGTCGTCCACATGTGACATCAGGACAACAAAACAACCATATTCGGTTGGTGTATCTACCGAATCGTCACCAAACTGCCACATTAACAGGGCAATTCCTAGGTTCAGATCAATTAGCGGCAGAACCCTAAGCAAACAGTTGAGGGAGCACGAGATCCAGCCCCACTTCACTCTTTAGCTTGGTGTAGACAACATTTGAGTTTCAGAAGATAACTGTTCACAGATGAGTTTCATCTCGACAGCTCTGGCAAATGTGTACTTGCATCAAAGAGAATGTTTTAGCGACGGTTGCGTCACTCAACGTGGTCTGTTTGGGGGTGGAAGGGTAATGGTATGGGTTGTCATCACAATTCATGGGACAACACTTCTCATCAATTTGAATGCAATCTCATCAAATCAGATGTTAGTTTTCGCTACCGCTAAACAAAGATCTGAGGACATCCCATTACGGATCACGTCAGAACGACCTTTCGCGAATTTTGACCGACCAATGATATGACCGACAAGAAATCGACATTAGCCAATCAGAAAGCAGCTGTCTCGAGCTTTACGAAACAAGTTTCAAACTGGTGACTACGCTTCGAAACATATTTTGACGTATTCTCGATTTAAAAAATTTCAAACTGATAAGAAGAATATTCTGGATTGACTTATAGATTGCTTAGGTTGTATGGATATAATCATAAAACCCGTAACTGTCGTTCGGAATACTAACACATTCCGACTGTCACTTTCATGATTTGGTAAGCGACGCTCTGATTGGTTGGATGAAAGGTCGTTCTGATGTGACCCTTAATGGGATGTCCTCAGATCTTTGTTTAGCCACAGCGAGAACTGATCTGATTTTAAAGAGATTGATTTGAATGCTACCACGACGTCATCATCACAGCTCATGTTCTACACTTTCTGCTAATGCACGGACGTACCATCACGTTTCAGCAGGATAATACCCGTCCACAACAGTAACGATTGTTTAAAGGAAGCATAACATTGCTGTTCTGTTTCACCACTTCTCTACCCATGTCTGGGATGAGATAGAAGGACGCCTATGACAGGCGGCAACGCAAGATCAGCTGGACCGATCTCTAGTTCATATTTAGTGTCTTCAATGCGCCGTCGCTTCCTCGACTTTGTCAAAGCAATAGAGGTCACACCCGATATTGACATTGTTAATTGAGTTGTTTACCAACCCTCTTTTAGCGTGAGGTAATCTGTCTCCTGTTACCGTGTATGAGGTCTGTCTATGAATTTGTTGAAATAAAACATTGATCAGACGAAAAACCAAATATTATGTTTTTGTTTTCAATAACAACATTTACACCACTTTATATGGAGCACAGTATCTTTTTTCCGTAAGTATATATGTTTATTGCTGCTAAGTATTTCCAACAAATGAGTAGAGTTTACCTGAATCAAAAGCTGATGTTACTGTCCCATTTAGAAAAAATAGACAAATGGTCAAGACGTAGTTCGTACTCCATGGTAAGGCGCTGTCACTGACAGTGCTCAGTAGGGAAAAAATGGCCAGCAGGCCTTGCCTGTACTTGGCTACTTTCTCAATGAGGACACCCATGATGGCTGATCCCACGAGTCCCCCTGCCGCGAGGGACGTGTAGAAGACTGATGCTTCCTCTACATTGCTCCCAGTGATCTGGGCAAAGTCCAAGAACGCCGGGCCATGTTGGGAACGGCTAATACCCTGTAAAAATATTGGAGGTATGCACGGTGAATTACTGAATTTACAGTGACTGAACATGTGTAAATTCACAGTGAATTAGCGAATTTAACAACGATAAAAATCAAGGGTAATTTGTAACGATATTCGAGTTATGTATGCAAGAAACTTACACCTTTCCTCATGTGTGTTTCTGTTAAATATCTAAGTGGAAGAGTTATCCAAAAACGTTTGCCTTTTGCAGTTTGAACCTCAGGGCAGGTTAATTGTATAATGAAATAAGTGGAGATACACAAAACTTACCATGGCTAGGAACGCAAATAAAAGTATCAAGGTGTGGATGAACTTCCGGCGGAACTCGGGATCCTGTAGTTGCTTCCGGAAGTGAACTGTTCCGGAAGTTGATCTGACGGACTCAGGCCCCATGGCAAACTGAATGGATGTAAACAAACATATTTGGTATATGATCTTGAACAAAGGACTCAGGAAAACCGAACTGCTCTGTTGACGCTGAGGGAGGGAGTTAGGAGATAAGCTACAAGACTTTTGTTTCCTAGTTTACCGGTGATTACCTTGGGCATGTAACATCACCTTTCCGCGAACGTCTGGTATCATCATCATGATTCATAAACACATGCTCATGATATTGATGGAATCGTATTACGTACTCGCAGAGATTTGTTATGATTATCGAAGGGTTTTCGTTATTGTTTTTGTGCAGAAAACTATTTTAAATTTGCTAAGTAGCGGTGGGTATGCCTGTTGTTGTCCATCAGCAATCGTCGGGTGGAGGACTACCTGTCTTGAGAGTCGGACAATTCCCAACAAGAACCATGTCCCCAAAAGACAATTGGCCACTCAGACAGTGCCTCACACTGACATTTCCTACATCATCATCATCATCATTATCATCATCACCTTCATCATCATCATCATCTTCTGACAGCGGATTAACGTATTGCAGGCTAGACTAACATAACAATGCCATGGGATATACGTGTTTTATTTTAAGACATTCTGTGGCATTAACAATTATTCATTTACTGACATCAAAACAAATAAGTAGTCATTTTATGAACGGGGATATTCGTGTTTTATTCACCAAATATAATGCAAAGAACTTTTACCGAATCTTAACTGAAAAATGTAATGCAGTTACAATACACTGCCATATAACACTGATACAGACACGAGTTGTTTTAATCAAGAGCATTCGTATGCAATTAAATATGAGTAACTATGAAAAAGTACTCTTCCGCCAGTTGAGCAGGCTGTTTATGTTTTTTTTTTCTGAACAATATTATTTGATCACTTATCATATTAAAAGATAGCTAGGGCAAATTCATTTACACTCTTCAAAAAAAAGAGACACACGGGTAGATTTTAGTAAATTTATTGTACCTAATAAAGTCGATATATTTAATTTAATATCATAGATACAAATATGACTTTACCGTCACCGAATTTGTGAATTCACGTACACAATGTGGGGCAAAAACGCTCGTTTCGACGAGTGAGTGAGTGAGTACGGTTTTACGCCGCTTTTAGCAATATTCCAGCAATATCACGGCAGGGGACACCGGAAATGGGCTTAACACATTGTACCCATGTCGGGAATCGAACCCGGGTCTTCGACGTGACGAGCGAACGCTTTAACCATTAGGCTACCCGACCGCCCCTCGTTTCGACGACGATAAACACGTTGTCTTCCATGATGACAGAAATCGTGATTCATGGCTAAACCACACTCGACTCCAGTTTCTCACATTCCAAGGCTGTAAGGTATGGTAGCAACGCAAGCGTCATTGTCGATTGATCTGTTGCAAACCAGAGACGATAACTGGTCTTCTGGGTCGGATTCCAGCCACGCAAAGATGGTTCCTGACAATCTGGTCCGATATCCTCCTCAAACCAGGGATGCGTCCTGCAGTCTCCGTAGCTGTGGCATTGCGATGACGTAGGTGGAATAGTCAAATGTAGCGATCCTGTGCATGGGTGGTAACTCTTGGTCGGTCGGTCGGTTCTCGGACGGTCTGCAGTGGAATTGAACTGTGTGTACCGGTCACAAAGGCGGCAAATGGTGTTGTGGTGGACATTGAAGTGGCGCGCAACAGAAGACTGCGATTCCCCTCTTTGGATATACGTCCTATGGCAATGTTCCGATCGGCAGCGCTGAGTCTCGGCATTTTCACACTTGAAAAATGTTGACAATTGAATGACAAATTATTGGCTTAAGATTGCCTTTTTATAGCCACCACCACGAGATACGAATGCCATAACTTGCACGTGCATTTTGCTTTACGGTTTTCCACCAAGATATTTTTGAACAAGTGTGAAAACAATGCCGTTTAAGACATTGCAAATCGACAATGGCTGCGTTTTGACGCACCGTTTGTGGAATATCAGGCCACCAACATTTTCCAATAACATATAACCAATTTATATACCGGATTTTTTGTTGTACCTCTTCTCACACCTCCCGCCTTGCAAAGGCTGCTGTGCGACAATTAGGTTTGAAGTGCTTCCTCACCCTTCATACTCGCCAGACCTGGCACCAACAGATTTCCACATGTTTCCTAAAATATTCAATTTCTTTCAAGAATTCTTTTGAACAATTATTTTTTTTTCGAAAATTGTTAATGCGTAAATGGAGAAGAGACCAAAACTGACGAGTGTCACCTGAGTGTATTTTGCTCGTGTCCCCGTCTAGTGACCTTTCCGCCCCCTGGCTTTATTTCCGACACCGCTCGGCAAAATCCGCCGGTTGTCATTGTACAGTGTCATTACATTCTGTGTTTGGGAATAAGATGTATGTTATCGCCTACATGTTCGCTACCTTATTCTTGTACTGAAAATGTTTTTGTAACTATGATTTTCCAACATAAGGGAATTTATATGTACACTCAGATATTTCTCAAGTATTTATGATAATATTTGCCTCCTCAATAATTGCACATTGCTTGTTGTATATCTCTAATGATACAGCTGGATAGGTTATGTTCAGCGCTTTTTTCTTGATACTTACATCTCCGATTCATTATGGATATAATAGTTTGTTTGCTGGTTATGTTTTACCCATGTTTAGAAACAGTTTGGCCAAAAGAAATGCAGTTTCCAGTATCCGATCCCTTCCGGATACCTCCAGACATTTACCCAAAACGCATCCGGGTATCGGGTGGAAGATACCTTGCCGGATACCAGATCCGTGGTATCTGGCATTGGACACCTCACCGGAAAGCCTGCCTCCTGGAATCAGGGTATCCGACACCGGATACCTCAATCTGGGTGTCCAAGGATCTGGCACTGGATACCCCACCAGATACCTCATTCTGAGTTTCCCCCAAAAGTGTCACAATTTTGTTCAGTTAATTGTGAAACACCTAAAAATATATTTTGAAACTTACCATGAAAATTGACAATTGCTGAAGGTATCCAGCGGATATCGAGATGCATTTTTTCGAGATGTCTTTATTCTAGTAAATAATGTTAGCCTGGGCAAATCAGATAGCTGTAGTAATATTCTGTGTTATTTCAGTTGTAAATATCCCCTTAAAGTTGAGATCTATGGGCATGTACTTTTGGAGAAGACAATTTTTCAATTTCATCTATAATTCTTTTTTAGATATTAAGCTGTTTAATGAACAAACATCAGTTCTAATACATGTATGATGATATCCTTAAATTTCATGTTCAGACTTCCAGTTAGTTCTGAGTGAAAGTATTAAGTCATCGATTGTGTGCTCACTTTGGCCTTTGGTCCTGGTGAGATGATAATAAGATTATTTGTAACGGTACTTGTTATATCAAGACATACCAGCTTCATTGAAGTTTGAAACACAATATGCCTCACTCTGCAGGTGACATGTGACATTTCATCGCACTACAAAGAGCTCTTCCTCAGTTACTGTGAACATTATTGAAAGACATTGAAAGTTAATTTGACCTTCAATATCAGTTGCGACTATTTCAAAAACACTTGTAAAGGGCTTCATATCACTTATACCACTTATGAAGGCCCAAGGAAGAATTATATGCAACAATGAAAATATGGCTTATGATACTCATTGAAATTAGGTGACTGTGATTTGTTACCACTGCTCATACATGAGTATTCAAATAATATAACATATAATACTGCATGCATAATACTTCACAAATATCTCCAGAAATAGGCATTTTAATGGAAAATATACTTTATGAATGACCTTCACTATTGCCTTGATCTTACACGTCAACCCTTCATGAGTATCACTTTTGACCTTGACAGTGAATTTGACCTTCAGTATCAGTGACAAATATTTCGAAAACATTTCAAAGAGCTATCCAGCACAAAAACCAAATATGATGTCCTTTGGTGGAATTTAATGTAACATTGACAAAATTATGAACATGATATACCACTATATGTATGAGAGTTATTTAGATTTCTGCAGGAAAAGGCACTTCCTAGAAAAATTAAGTATATGTAGGTGATGCATGACCTTTTGCCAACTTCTAGCCCTGACCTAAGGAAGAGTTTGACCATAAACAAACTTTTTGTCTGGCTATGACATAGACCTTTGACATAACAGATCAATGTGTCATCAGACTTTCCCAGTGCTAAGGAAACATATGGTTTCATGAGATAACTGTGGCTATCAAATGGGGGCAAAATCTTGGAACATCCCAATTTACACAGCTGGCTAATGAAACATTAACAACAAACAAATTATCAATTTCTTTTATCTATATGCCTATATCACATATTGAACAGTGTTCACATGATGGTTCCTGATGCTGTATGCAATTTCCTCCTATTCTTCAATACTCATAACAGAGCAGGATAACTGTTTGCTTGAAAGCGCCAGCAGACCATGCTCACCAGTTGGTTTGGTTTGTTGTTTAACGCCGCACTCAGCAATATTCCAGCTATATGACGACAGTCTGTAAATAATCGAGTCGGGACCGGACAATCTAGTGATTAATATCATGAGCATCGATCTACGCAATTGGGATCGATGACATGCATCAACCAAGTCAGCGAGTCTGTCCACCCAATCCTGTTAGTCGCCTTTTATGACAAGCATAGTCACCTTTTACGGCAAGCATGGGTTGCTGAAGACCTATTCTACCCCGGAATCTTCACGGGTCATCATGGGAAGGTTAGTTATCCAGGGATTACCAGTTCCGATCACCAGTTCAGAGTTACTTGCCCTCAAATCTCCTTTTCCTTCTATATTGCAATGGAAAACAGGAACCAGGATGAGGGGAGGCCAGATGGGCTCCATCCCTGTTGCATAGTGTTAGTAGAATTGTGAACATTCTATTTGGTGTTTTGGTCCACATTTATAGACAATAAGTCCCATTCATCATTCCTTTCAAGTGATTACCACATGGCCAAAGACAACAATTTCTTCAATGTCCTTGAAGGGTCCCACTCCGACTTGGCCAGACCTGCCTTTGTGAGTTAGTCCGGGTGCCACTTGGCATGCAGCTTCTCGGCGGGCCTCCATTGAAATAACAGGACTCTCCTCATTGCAATCTCATCACTTCTTAAATCTGGAGGGGTCCTTCCAGACTGACAACCTCGAGTACTCAACCAGGGATCTCAAGCTGGGCTTCAGTTTCTGCAGAGTTATGTAGAAAGATTGTAGCAATAAAAAAGAATTGTTGCAACATGTACTTACAGATAGAAGGCAGCAAATTTACCTAATTTATCATATATGAGTCTTGTTATATACTAAACATTTGAGATATATATTGTTCCATGTTGATGAGTTGAAACAATCATTAACTGACATCTCTTAAAATGGTTCCTAGCAACCTATGCTTGCCATACAAGCCAAAGTAATAGATGAGGTAGTAAGTGGGCTCATTGATCGCTCAAAATCGTACCCCAATGACGTGGGATATTGTCCATAACAGTCATCATTGGTGCGTCCGGATCGAGTTCATCACATCAATCACTGGTTTTTCTGGTTAAGATTTGAAATTTGATTATTTATAATCCTTGTGATATAGCCGAACTATTGCTGGATGTGGTGTTAAATGAGCGAGTAGGGTTTAACGCCACTTTGAACAGTATTCCAGTTATATCACAGTGTGTTAGCTTGATGTGGGAAGAAAGCAGGGAAGTGATGCAGGTCTTAGATGTTTACCACTTTGATGAAACCCACAAGCAAGTGTATGATGCTGACAAACCCTAGAAACATATTCGGGGCGAACCTAGATTCAAACTCACGACCATCGGTTTCTGTCAAGCCCAAGGGATGCAATTATGCACAGCAAATTGTGGTGCCTTACATAATTGGGCCATCCATGCCAACACGGTGATAAAGAACAAGCAAACTGAAGAAATATTTGCAGAATAGTTACATGAACATGATGAACCAAACAGAATAATTTCAAATATTTACCACTCACTGCTACTCTTCTCTTGTTCCTCATTGCTTCTCTTCTATGGGCTTCTCTATTTCCATTGATGCTGTGCAGATGACTTACTCTTTTATTCATCCAGACATTCTGCAAACAAAAGTAGCATTCACATTACAGAAATGTCCAAACATTACATGTTGTACATTGGATTCAATTAAAAAGACTCAGTTGAGATACCAACTTATTCTATTTTCTTGGGCCTTCTTTCTCGTTTGGCAACTGTTGAATAAGTAGTAGTATTTTACTAATATATATCAGTAAGCAATAATTTTTCAGTTAGGCCAGTAAAAAAAGTGAACATGTTTTCAAATGTACCCAGTACAATGTGTCAAGGTTACATGACTGGTAATTACTTGTACAGGTACCGTATCAATATATACATAGTATGTTAAATTATGCATGCATGCACCTATCTTTCTGCATGGTATACATCTGGAATGTATTACATTACATATTTCTGTAGTTTCTAAATATCATATTAAGTGCAACATATTATGATCAATTATTATTTCTGTGAACATGTCCCAATAACATCACAATTTGAATACTACAAATAATCTTTATATTTCTACTGAGGTAATCTGTTGTTAGAAAACATGCAACAATTGTAACAATAATGATGATATTAAAAATATGACATTGCATCACAAAATAACAATACATGCAGTTAATAATGATTCTGGATGTGTTTGATTTTGCCTGGAATCGAACCGATGTCTAAAGACTAATCTTTCAGACTACCATTCAAAAGCTTCATTACATCTTGTTTCAATATTAAAAACATACACTTTGTTATTATGCACATTAAAGTATGAACCCGTCATACTTTTGATGAAATAATAAATGTTTGAACCCATCACACTTGTTGAAATAAAAAGAATGTGTGAACCCATCACACTTGTTGAAATAGAAAATGTATGCAAATCTAAATGGGCACTCACTGTAATTTATGGATGATGAACCTGATATTCCTCAATACCGATTCAGCAATCTGAGGGTGCTGAGCTCAATCAATATTTTAAGGTATTTTGCAAATATCTTCCTCATACTTACCGGTACTTGGCGTCTTTCAAATATCATATATTTTTAGAATGTCAAATGATATGGATATACATAATACATCATAAGTACCATTGCTCTACTACAGTAGTATATTGTATATCAGATAACATAGGGCTACATACGTAGAATCTAGAGAAAATAGCCAAAGGTTTATGTTAGGTACGTTTGCTGGACTTACTTAATGCCATTCCACTTCTTCCGAACATCGGTTGCTGATCGGCTACTAGCTGTATTTGCATTGATCCTGTAAATGATAGTCGGTGTTGGAAGCGCAGGGTCTTTATGTTTTATTTTACTGACTGGACAAAACGCAGTTATATAAGTTATAGTTTTTGTTGAACTAAGGCATTAAGACTGGGACGAGTCCAGATTTACTACCCGGGTACCCAAACCCCTATTACCCGACCCTACCCGGGTACCCGCAATAGGTCTCATTGCCCGATTGGGAATAGTTTGACCGTAGGCAAAATGTATTTTTAAACGTTTTAAAAGATCTGGTCATGCATACATTGACGTTGACTGAAGTTTTACCTTTATTCAAACATATAAGTCAGATGGAATGCGTGCATGCTCAGAAAGAAATGGGAACATTAGTGACTTGTGGTGTAAACATGGACTTCTAGATAATTCTTGTCTTTAAACAATATATCACACGACTAATCACGGGTCCGAGTAGTCCTTTGGGTACCCGGGTCCTGCTTAGAACCCACCCGACCCAAGTACCCGAGTTACCCGTCCCAGCCAGAGTTATTTTCTAGGTTTTGCTATTATTTTCAATTTACCTGAATTTAATATTAAATCGAATATATTCATTATTTCAAAGGTATGGTGCATGTTGGGGTACGTATGTTTATTATATCAGATAACATTCTGACAGTCCACAGCTCACTTACTTGTTAGCGATGTCCTCCCATATGCTGCCTTTCAGCTTATTGGTGACGGTAGAGCTGAATGAAGAATTCAGTGTCGTGTCGTGAACAGCCACCTCATCAACAAGGACAGCGATCTCGCTTACTGTAAAATTGGTGCGACGAACACGTTTGACGCCGACAGAGGTCTGCGATTCGGCCATTTTTCGACAATGCGTCGTCTGCATGACCAAGGGAGGCCACTCTTAGGGAAACTATTTCGTATCTTCATGGCTGAAGATTTCGGGCGTAAACTTTAGCTAAGCCGATTTTATAATCGATGTAAGTCTCTAAGATTGATTGTAGTTACGATCGCTTTGTGGAACCCATTTTATGGGTAAAATGGCTTGTTACGGGTAACACGACAATGAACTAAGCTGGTTCACGGCTCCCTATGCGCGTCGTCAAGTTGCGGCAAGCTATATTGTGATATATTAGAGAGCCAGCTCAGACACTGAACACGATCGGTCATTTCTGCAGCATTTACGGAAAGGGGCGAGGATTACCGAATACAGTTCATCGGTGGCCATTATTAGGAGCAGCGGGGAATTTGACAGTTGTATGGAATATGTGTTTGCCTGGCATGCCAGCAATAAAGCAGTGTGGCAAAGGGATATCCCAGCGGACCTGATATTCCTACAGCAGAAATGTTTCACAACCTCGTCAAAATTGGCCAAATATTGCGATTGCAGCTGAGGTCATGTTGGCAGCTGAAGTGACATATTCAGGTAAGTGAGTGAGTGAGTGAGTAAGGTTTTACACTGCTTTTAGCAATATTCCAGCAATATCACGGCGGGGGACACCAGAAATGGGCTTCACGCATTGTACCCATGTCGGGAATCGAACCCGGGTCTTCGGCGTGACGAGCGAACGCTTTAACCACTAGGCTACCCAACCGCCCCTATTCAGGTAAGAAATATGCGAACAATGCAATGATGATAAAGTCATTTACCTCCTGTAAGCCACTCACTTGTGACACATTAACTTTTATAGTCTCCGTGTAAGTAAATGTGTGGTTTTATTTTTACAGGATAAGTAGCCTGTCTACCATATGTTAGTATTTGCTTATGTATATGATGTAGAAATATGTTTTACTTTAACTGGATACTCTGTATGCTAATGTGACTCATTGTCTTATTTCTACTCTCTTTACTCTGTGAGAATGATTAATAGCCGAAACTTTTTTTCCAGATGTGAAGAATCAAGAACAAATTTAATGACAGGGAACTTTTGAATCAGTGATCATTGTGAAGTGGAAGATAAGACATTTTAAGGGTATGAACATTTTCATTTTCACTTGAACTAGTACAATAATAACCATGACGACAACTTTATCATGTGGAAATTTTTGGTGGTGGGGTAGCCTAGCGGTTGAAGCGTTCACTCTTCGTGCTGAAGACCCAGGTTTGATTCCTGCCACATGGCTGCGATATTGCTGAGTGCAGCGTTAGACATCAAACAAAGCTAACAGCCGCATACATACTCATGTGGGGATTCCAGGTTGAAATTGGTCCCCATCAACGTGATCATCCTATGCTAGTTGTAAGAGATAACTTAATGGATCGGTCAATCAGGCTCTCAGACTTGTTTGATCCATGTCATTGTATCCCAATTGTGTGGATCGATGCTCATGATGTCAATCACTGGATTGTCTGGTCCAGACTTGATTATTTACAAACCGCCATCATATAGCTGGAATATGGCTGCGTGTTGAGTTAAACAACAAACACCAACATGATTCTACTACCTGCTCTTGTGTATACCATTTTGAGGATCCTACACATTGCTTCTTTTCAAGTCGTAACTATTGCAATAATATGTTCTACTGCATGTGTTTTAAACATATTTATTTCATAATGAACTAGATTTGCAAACAAGCCGATGGCTTATCTAAATGCTGCTCAAATACAAAATAAGTATTCATAAAATACTAATTCTATACTAATGCAATACTATCATTTGAGCAATAATGTAATCATATGATTTAGATAGTTGAAGGAGAAGTCCATATTGATTATTAAATCTACCAGATTCTGAGATAAATGCACGTATTGATTGAATTATTTCAATGTTTTCCTGTACATAAGTTTCAACATTACCATATAAAGCTTTCTTATATCATATCCATGCTGTATAATAATACCTTTTATTTCTAATAATGGCATAATTTGGACACACAAATAAGTAATGAATGGTATTTTAATAAAAGGTGCCACAAGTGCGGGATGGGTCATTTGACATGAATCAGTTTTATGTGAATTTAAATCACTACAAGCTAATCTGAGTCATGAAAGGATATGACTGATTCTGTGAAAATGGAAATGCTAAATATCTCCTGATATTAACCATGCCATTACAGAATCTGTTCACTTGTTTTTGTATGTAAAATATTTTTGAACAATTACTCAATCTAATGATTGTTTGTATGTGTGATATGCCGGTATGTAGAGGTATATATGTGTACAAGCGAGTACATATGCAAATAAATTTTTTGTATGTCTGGCTATGCACCAGTATATGCATGTGTGTTTTTATGTGTGCCTTGTATATTAGCATCATGATAGTTTCAACAGTAGGTACACTTAATCTAAACTTATGGTTTTGTGTACAGTTTATGTATATTAAATGTTAAATGTCTTTGTTGGGAGAATTGCATATCAAAACTGTCATTATTTTATATCTGATAAGTAGAACTTTTTAAGTAGAAAAAACTATAATCGGGCAAGATACATTTCCATAGTAAACTGATTGATAAGTAGCATAGCAGTCAGTGTGGTTGGAAACTAATTAAGCCGTCACTACTCAAATAAGTAATTGACAGACAATTGCAAGTGATAATACCCACCCGACACTAATTGCCCTGTTAATCCCTAATCCACAATGAGTTGACATTGAGTTCATCTTGCTAATGAGCTGTTGTGAGCGTAGCGAGATGATAAACACCAAAAGTGGGTCAGGCTTTGATCATGTGGTGATGAGGTGAGGTGAAATTGGGTTTAATGTCGCGTCCAAGATTATTGCACTTACATAGCGACGTGCATGTACGTGTGTGTGTGTGTTTGTGTGGCTGCTTGTACTAGTCCGGACTGATGCTGATGTATAGTGCTAGCACACTGAGATACCATGCCGCAGTTTAACATGAATACAGTATACTGACTGCGAGCCGACCAGTCCTTGTTTCATCCCCTTAATGCTGAGCGCCAGACAGGGTAACAACAAGTACCATCTTTTATCATCTTTTGGTATGACACGGCCGGGGATCGAACCCTGGACCTTCCGCTCTCTGGGCGGATGCTCTACCTCTAGACCACGGAGGCGGTTGTAGAAGAGATGATGTCACTTGTTTAATGTCAGGATTAGCTACATCCCTTGATGCTACCAAGGGAGCGGTCGGGTAGCCTCGTGGTTAAAGCATTCGCTCGTCACGCCGAAGACCCGGGTTTGATTCCCGACATGGGTTCAATGTGTGAAGCCCATTTCTGGTGTCCCCCGCCATGATATTGCTGGAATATTGCTAAAAGCGGCGTAAAACCATACTCACTCTCACTCACTCACTCACACACTCACTCACTCACTCACTGATGCTACCAAGGCCTCCCTTGCGATTATCAGACAGTTTGTCTGGATACAACTTGATGTCTCAACTGTACTTATTGGATTCTCCCTTGTAGCAAACTATGTGTGTGACATGGACTTTGACCACTCTGTGCAGGTGCATAAAAATGCATTAAGAATTTTGGGTATGATTAATTATGTCACGCAAGTCAAAGTTGGGTTCCACTGTATTTAGAAACAGACGATAGATCCAATACTGTTTAACTTTATAACAATCAAATGAGTATTCGAATAGGAAATATACACATATATTTACAATTACCCTTGAAAAGTTCCAAAAGCGTATAGAACGACTTTATAATTATTATTACACTTTGCCAGACCAATATATTTTGCAGTTTTTCCTGTTATTGTTAATCTTCATTCAATTAATTCTCAAAAACGATAGGATAAATGATAAAAATATGATTTTTACTCATGAATATTGTCAGTAGCCGAATTAAGGTCAGAACAAACAGGGGGGGCCACCCAAAAATATGACGGTCTCTAGGGGAGGTTTATGAAAAATGGATAATAAAATTTAAAGTGCTTTGCATTTTTCCTTTTCAGGGATAGTCGTGTAAAAAATATATAAGAACATACCAGTACATGACCGGTCCCTTAAATGTAATACCGTATTTGACGTAATAAGCGCCCCGCTCTAATAAGCGCCCACGGCGATATTTTCTAATATATTGGCTAGTGAACAATTCCAATTAGCACCCCTTCCGATTGATCAATGTACACATGACTTATTTATTCGTGTATAATACGTATGTTATATGCATGCTTAATTATGGGAAATTAAATTCTGGAAAAAATATATCTGTCGTATATAAACATTTCAGGCTGTCAGCATAAACCACGAAATTTACGATCTTTCAACTCTGTTGTTTTTCACCAAAATAATATTCTAATAAGAGCCCCCTATTTCCAACTTTGAGAGCGCCCTGGGCGCTTAATATGTCGAATACGGTATACATAGTTGATAGTTGATGATTCAGGTGGTTCTTTTCAGTTGAAATTTTTTTATCAGTGTCTATTTTGGCCCACCAATTAATGGTAGATATTAAATATCAATAATAAGTGAGATAATTATTTCCAATGTGGCCCCCACTGCAACTAAAGCAAGGAACGATTCAAATTAAGCCTGATTCAGCTGCTAATGTATTTGCTCCTCTAATCAGTAATTCACTCAGTTGTATAGTGACTTGATATTTGGCGAAAATATCTGTTGTATGAAATCCTTATGTTACTTCCTTTTGTATTTGGGATGATAGGGTAGCCTAGTTGGTAAAGCGCTCTCCGAAGCCTCAGGTTCTATTCCCCACATCGGTACTGTGTGAAAAGCCCATTTCTGGTGTCCCCGCAGAGATATTGCTGGAATATTGCTAAAAACCGTGTGAAACTAAACTAACTTGCTCACTCATTATTACTATTTTGAGATCGCTTACATGACTTGTGTGATTGAAATTTTGATAATTATAAATAGTTCTGTTTTTATGTATAAGAACCTATTTTATGCAATTTTGCATTGCCTTGTTTACCCTTCCTGGGTATGCAAACAAGAAAAATTCAGGTGAGCCTTGTGGCACTACAGGAATTGTTTTAGAAGATCAGATACAATGTTGTATGTTCTGTAAAATGTATGGTTTGCTATGGCTTATTTACATGTTCTGAGTTTGGTTAACATGGTTAAATATCAGTTGCTTGATAAATTGTCATTACTGTATTCGACGTAATAAGCACCCCGCTCTAATAAGCGCCCACGGCAACATTTGCTAATATATTGGCTAGTGAACAATCCCAATTAGCACCCCTTCCGATTGATCAATGTTCACAAGACTCATTTATTCGCGTACAATACGCACTGGTGTGTCATATGCACCCTTAATTATGGGCAATTAAATTCTAGAAAAATATATCTGTCATACATAAACATTTCAGGCTGTCAGCATAAACCACGAAATTCATCTTTCAACTCTGTTTTTTTCACCAAATTAATATTCTAATAAGAGCCCCCTATTTCTAATTTTGAGAGCGCCCTGGGCGCTTATTACGTCGAATACGGTACCTTACTGATTGAGAAAAAAACACTTTTTAGTGTCAATATAGTCAATATGTTTGTTTCTTATTTTTTTAATAACAAGCTTTTAAAGATGTTATAAATTGTTTCAGGTACCTGGATTTCACTGTGACACCAGCTCAGACAAGCCATACTAAGGACTCACCGGATGATGAATAATCCTCCCCAGAACAACCAACAGGTTCACCTCAGAAAGTGAAGATTCTGAAGGAATAATGCCACATCAGTGTGATTCTGTGGGTTGTTTTATTACGACACCAATCAAGTCTGAAGGAATTAATACCACAGCAGTGTGACTATGTTTATGTGGTGTACACAGTACACCAACGCTGACTATACAATCTGAATGACTTTTGTGGTTTATTGCACAAAAATAATTGACTTTACATATTCTTCTACCTTGGAATTCTTCTGAGATTTGACTCATTTGTTTATTTAGAAAATGGCATTGAAGCATCTGTTTCTGTTTTTGAAAGCTCTTGCAAACACCACTGCTTTCTGAACCAGTGAAATGTCATAAAATCAATAAATATGACTTTTTATCTAAACAAATTCTTTGTTTTGCTTCATTAGCATAAAAAAATATGATATTGATCAGCCATAACATAGGTACTGAACATATATCAAATATACTAATGCCCTGAATGTTTTCCTACAATTAATACAGCTAACTGAACAAAGTGTTTAGTTCCATGTCAGTAGAAAAATTACATTGATATTTTTATGTACCGGTACTTTATTAGGTGTTTTCTGTGGATGCCATTAGTCTTATGCATCTATTTGGGGCAATTATATTCTGTTTCAAACTTCAGTGGAACTCGTCTGTCTAGATGTAAAAAGTACTGATACCGTTCCAAAATAATCTCTTAATCCCACCAGGAACAAAGGCACAAGTGAGCATATAGCCAATGAATTTCAATTTTTTGGCAGAGTGAGTATGGTGTTATGCCACTTTTAGCAATATTCCAACAATATCATGATGGGTGACACCAAGCAATGGGCTTCACACATTGTACCGATGTGGTGAATCGAACGCTTCAACGCAAGAACAAACTGGGAATATGAAGATAAAAAGTAAGGATGTCATCATACCAGGACTGATAGTTTTTCATTAAATATGATAAACATCTAAAATGAAATATATATGAAATTGAAAAATGTTTTCACCAAAAGTATGTGCCCATAGATTTCAACTTTAAGGGGATATTTACAACTGAAAATAACACAGAATATTACTCCAGCTATCTGATATGACCAGGCTAACATTATTTACTAGTAAAAAGACATCTCGAAAAATTGCACCCGGAAACCTTCGAGATACCTTCAGCAATGTTCAATTTTCTTGGTTAGTTTCAAATATATTTTTAGGTGTTTAACACTTAATTGAACAAAATGCACCCCCAAATTGTGACATTTTAAAAAAAATCCGATGGGGCACCCGATGCCGGATCCTTGGACACCCAGATTGAGGTATCCAGTGAGGTATCCGGTGCCGGATACCCGGATTCCAGGAGGCATGCTTTCCGGTGAGGTGTCCAATGCCAGATACCATGGATCTGGTATACGGCCAGGTACGAGTATCTGCCAACGGATACCCGGATGCGTTTTGGGTAAGTGTCCGGAGGTCCGGAAACTGCATTTTTTCGCTGTGAGCTGCATGGCTAAGCACCTTTGACTATTGTAATATTGAGAGATTGACCTCTCGAGGTCTGCGTGCAGTATATTTATAGTTCTGTCAGGAGCTTTTGTCTTTACCCTCTCCCCCTACCCCCAGGATTCGTTAAGCTGGTCTTGTTTGATACCGAGGTTTCGATAGTAAGTGGTTTCGGGACACTCTTCAATCTTCTATTGACTTACTCAGGTTGTATTGAGCTAAACTTAGTAGCTAGGGTTTGCAATCCTCCGTTTGTCTAGTAATCTCTGGACACTGGACAAGTGACACTTGACACTGAGTGAAATTTCTCAGTTCACTTTCCACGTCACTAATTAGTGATATTTGGGCTTGTCGCTATATACGTTAGTTCGCTGTAGAGAGTGTGTAACAAAAAATTACACAAAAATGGCATAACCTATATCTAAACTCAAATAGCCAAATCAAAAAAGTGCTCAGCAAACCACTAACCAAACCAAAAATTCTCCATCCATCAAAAAAAATCGACAGAGTAATCACTCAACTCCAAACAGGACACACCAACCTGAATAACCACCTAAAAAAATTAAAAAAACACACTACAGGTAACTGCCCACACTGCAAACAACTAAAAACCCCAGAACACGCACTTATCCACTGCACACACTACCTCACACATCGAACCGCATTACAAACCACCCTCAATCTAAACAAGGCTCTCACTCTAGAAGCAATACTAAACCCACAAAATAAACTAGAAAACTTCAAGGCGTATTCTTAATCAAAACGGAACTAATAAAACGCATCTAAAAACATAATAATCTACCAAATCAAAATCACATAAACAAACAAACATCCACCATACCCAGCTCCTTTAGTTCTCCTCCCCAACCCCATCGGCATCTATTCCAAATCTCAAAATTCCCAAATTCTATATAAGCAACCCCTGAAGCCCCCTCTTGGGTTGCACAGACCACCTTCGCCCCTTTCGGAAACACATTAAATGGCCTGGCCGAGCCCGTGTGCGAAATACACATCAGTCGGAAAGCGCACGTTAAATCTCCAAAGTAAGTAAGTAAGTTAGAGAGTGTGTCATATATGCACATTTTATATGATAATAACGGGAGATCAATCGGGGATTTTGTATGGTTGTATCCATTTGTTCGCTCTATCCATTGGTAATCACATCGTACCAGCAGGCTCATTGCCAGTGAATCTACTGGTTAATGTTGAACCACATCCTAGATCGGAGTTGTCATCTTGCTTCGTTATCTGTCTGCTGAGGCAAGGAAAATGTAAACATTGGCAGCCATATCGACAGCTTTCACGCGGGAGTAATCGTGATGTAGGTCAAGTTCTGTCACATCCATGTTCAGGGTGGAGAGTCTATCATTATTATTTTTTATTATTTACTTGGGGTAATTGCTGACTAACTAATAAGACTTACACATGCAAAATATATTGTAGAATGTTAATTAATAAAGTTTGTTGTAGAAATATATTCGTTTAGCATTTTAAAATCTATTTCTACGACCTGTCACCCATACAATGGAAATGGCATGTTCGATTTCCAAGAAATGAACTCCAAACAATGGTTACCAGGAAATGACTGGGTCAAGCCGAACGGTGCACAGGAGGTTGGTAGAAATTAAACATCTGTCGTTGGACTAAGTTTGGAGGGTTATTTGTCAACTTCTTTTTGAAAAACTATGTGTTTTGAACACTTAGTTTGAGCTACTCAAGACTTTGGTGTTTTTAATCTTGAACTTTAGTAATATTTGTTACATATCTAACTACCTGTGACCACTTGTCGGAATGTTCTAAGATTGTACCCTGTGTTGTTACGCTTTGCAAGAGAGCACCGTTTTCAAAGCGTTGTTGCCGTCATGGTAGAATGAGGGAGTATGGTTTTACGCCGTTTTTAGCAATATTCCAGCAATATCACGGCGGGGGGCACCAGAAATGGGCTTCACACATTGTACCCATATCGGGAATCGAACCCGGGTCTTCGGCGTGACGAGCGAACGCTTTAACCACTAGGCTACCCGACCGCCCCCGTCATGGTAGAATGGAGATAAACTTCCTGTGTTTTGAAATTTGATCTAGTCCCACTGTAGAGCGCATGGTTTCAAATTAAAATAAGAGGTATCCGCTCCACAGTGGGACTACATCAAATTTCAAGACACAGTAGGTTTTGTTTTAGCTGCTCTCATTTTACTGGCCACTTGTGTATTAGCTCTGATATTAATCAGTGATCTTTGTCAGCGCAGATTGATCTTTCATTGTCATCTGTTAGTACAATTAGCAATATTAGCTCGTGACATTAGTTATCCTTTGGACCAGGGCTAACCCGTTAGATTCACTTCTTACCTTGACAACGTCTAATTGGTGGTTTACACTGCCTGTGTTGACTAAGATGAGTCGTTTCGGGCTCCCTGCCTACTGGAGAGGATGTTCGATCCCTTGTCTATTAGCCTTCCGGGTTCAGGAGCATGACCTTGCGCTCAGTCTTTGGTGACTGTCGGTAGATCGGGCCGACAGTATTGACGTGGATCGGGTGTTGGCTAACATGTTACAGACTGCATGGGTATTGACCGGCAGTATTTATTAGCGATCGGGTGCAAGTAATTGTCGGTTGTCGGACTGCCAATGTTGACGTAGATAGGCTGAATCACCGACCATATCTATTGTGCAATACCCAGAAGCAGGTTACTGAGTTTTTCGAGGAAAATGACGACGGTTCAAGGTTATTTCCTGATGTGTGTGTGCACAATGAGTAGCGTGTCGCTGATAATCGCGTGAACGTACACGCTATACAGCTGCTTGGTCGTTTTATTTAGTATTCAGTCACCATGGTAGAAACGGCTTTATCGTATTGTTTTGAAGTAAATTTAACATATGGCAGTGTCGGTTGTACATTGAAATATTCTATGTTTAAAAGTCATTCCAGTTTAGTTCTCGGCCTGGAGTGGGAGCAATATCCAAATACTCCCGTTGATGTTCATGTTTACTTCTTGTTTTTGTAACTGAACGAAAATAGTACAATATATCATCTCCCGATGGAATGGAAGATGTATTGGTGAGATCTGAGGTTAATCGGCAAGTCGCTAATGAAACGAAGAAGAGGCAATTGTATCAAACCCTTTCACCGGGAGGACATTGTAGTCGGTTTACTGATGATAGCAATCACTATTTTGACTATCGTTAATGCAGTTATTTTTTCCAATTGGTAAAGAAACAATTCACAGGAAATAGATAGTAAAGTATTTTTTGACGACCATCCTATTGAACCAACCTTCAGTCTACAGTTCATCAATGCTTATTCACAGTGCCCGACCACACAGTTTGTCTTATCCTATTTTACACGAGCGGTCGTTTGTCGTGCGAAAATCGGACTGCAGTTGACGTGAGGCAGTTTCTGAATGAGAAACCAGCAATGAAAGGTATAACGCTTACTCAGGGCAAATGGAAAATGATGTTACGCCTGAAACCTTTCATCCGTGCACAAATCAGGTCAGTGAAGAATGTAAATTTTATTTTTATTTTTTGGCTATCAACAATCGACTTAAAGACGATGAAAAGAAGAAAAAGAAAGTTTATTACATTCATCAATGAAAACCTACATGTTTACGATGTTTAGACGAACAAGCATGCATCACTGAAGACCAAGTCCAACCCGGATCTTCAAAGGTGTTTTGAAAATGCACTTCCAAAGAGGACCTCACAGCCCAGGACCCGTGAAGATCCGGGGTAGAATGGTTTTCAGCAACCCATTCTTGTCGGACAATGCGACTATGCTTGTCGTATGCTTGTCGTAAGAGGCGACTAACAGGATCGGGGGGTCAGGCTCGCTGGCTTGGTTGATGCATGTCCCGCGGACATTTAGAATAATCATCAATTCTCTAAATTGCCAGTGAGAGGGTTGATCAGTGGATCATGATCAACTCTAGGCTTAGAGCCACCCAGTTTTATAACTGAATTGCTGTTCAAATGGACATCATAAAAACACACCCATTCACTTTCTGTACTGGTATATATAAGTTCAAACGTCTTACCTTCATAAATAAACCTGGGTAGCTCTGTCTTTCACGTGTGCGATCGTTGTGTGGCGATTGTCGAATGTTGAATTTAGGTCATCGAATCAGGGTCTAGTTCAGTATGTCGGCAATACACGTCGACTTAAAAACTTCAAAAGTCAATGAAAACACTTCCGCTTCACAACTTCTGAATGCACCCACAAATCATTGCAGGATCTATTTGTGTATATCCGGTTTGTTTGTTGCCTGTTGCTAAACGCCGCACTCAGCAATATTCCCGCAAAATGACGGCGGTCTATAAATAATCCATTAAATGGGGTAATATTGAAGCGTGTTGAGCATGCTGTAGGGTAGCAACAGCAGTACTAGTAGTGGTAGTTCTATTTGTGTAGTATAACTATAATCCCCAAGTGGAAGGGGGATAGAGGAATCGGTGCTGTCCGTCCGTCCGTCCTTCCATCCGTCACGCTTCGCTTCCAGAGCAGAACTAAAATACCATGAGAGATATCTTAACCAAACTTGGCACATATATAGGTCTAGTGGTGAACTGGTGCCACCTGCCCGGTTGTGTGGGAAGTAACAATGTGCGACCTGCCTGGTTGTTTCTGAGCTGACAATCTGCGACCTGCCTCGTTGTGTGGGAGGTGACAATCTGCGACCTGCCTCGTTGTGTGGGAGGTGACAATCTGCGACCTGCCTCGTTGTGTGGGAGGTGACAATGTGCGACCTGCCTGGTTGTTTCTGAGGTTACATTGTGCGACCTGCCTGGTTGTTTCTGAGGTTACAATGTCCGATTTGCCTGGTTGTGTGAGAGGTGACAATGTGCGACCTGCCTGGTTGTTTCTGAGGTTACATTGTGCGACCTGCCTGGTTGTTTCTGAGGTTACAATGTGCGACCTGCCTGGTTGTTTCTGAGGTTACATTGTGCGACCTGCCTGGTTGTTTCTGAGGTTACAATGTGCGACCTGCCTGGTTGTTTCTGAGGTTACATTGTGCGACCTGCCTGGTTGTTTCTGAGGTTACAATGTCCGATTTGCCTGGTTGTGTGAGAGGTGACAATGTGCGACCTGCCTGGTTGTTTCTGAGGTTACATTGTGCGACCTGCCTGGTTGTTTCTGAGGTTACAATGTGCGACCTGCCTGGTTGTTTCTGAGGTTACATTGTGCGACCTGCCTGGTTGTTTCTGAGGTTACAATGTCCGATTTGCCTGGTTGTGTGAGAGGTGACAATGTGCGACCTGCCTGGTTGTGTGTGTGGTGACAATGTCCGATTTGCCTGGTTGTGTGGGAAGTAACAATCTGCGACCTGCCTGGTTGTGTGGGAAGTAACAATCTGCGACCTGCCTGGTTGTGTGGGAGGTGACAATGTGCGACCTGCCTGGTTGTGTGGGAAGTGACAATGTGCGACCTGCCTGGTTGTGTGGGAAGTAACAATCTGCGACCTGCCTGGTTGTGTGGGAAGTAACAATCTGCGACCTGCCTGGTTGTGTGGGAGGTGACAATGTGCGACCTGCCTGGTTGTGTGGGAAGTAACAATGTGCGACCTGCCTGGTTGTTTCTGAGGTGACAATGTGCGACCTGCCTGGTTGTTTCTGAGGTTACATTGTGCGACCTGCCTGGTTGTTTCTGAGGTGACAATGTGCGACCTGCCTGGTTGTTTCTGAGGTTACATTGTGCGACCTGCCTGGTTGTTTCTGAGGTGACAATGTGCGACCTGCCTGGTTGTTTCTGAGGTGACAATGTGCGACCTGCCTGGTTGTGTGGGAGGTGACAATTGTCGACCTCCCTCCTTGTGTGGGAAGTGACAATGTACGATGCCTGGTTGCGTGGGTGGTGACAACGTGCAACCTGCCTGGTTGTGTGTTAGGTTACATTGTGCCTCCTGCCTGGATGTGTGGGAGATGACAATATGTGACCAGCCTGGTTACATGGGAGGTTACAATTGTCGACCTGCCTGGTTGTGTGGGTGGTGACAATGTGCGACATGCCTGGTTGTGTGGGTGGTGACAATGTACGACCAGCCTGGTTGTGTGGGAGGATACAATGTTCGTCCTGCCTGGTTTAGGATTGGGTGGTCAGGCTCCCTGACTTGGTTGATGCATACCATCGTATCCCAGTTGCGTTGATCGATGCTCATTGTATCAATCACTGGATTGTCTGGGTCAGATTCGATTATATACAGACTGCTGTCATATAGCTGGAATATTGCTGAGTGTGGCGTTAAATATCAAACAAACAAACAAAACATAACGAAACGTTGGTAAGAATAGCCCACCACATGCTGAACAGCGGTCGATTTTCCCAATAAAGGATCCTCCCGCTTTTTTTCATCTTGAACTGTCAACGACCTTGAATAGTCATCACCTGGAGCTCTATTTTGTAACAGGTACATGCAAGTCATACTTATGAATGTTGGCGTATGACACTAGCATTTCGATACTAAATGATCGGGTATGGTTTTACGAAAATATCTTATTACTGTCAAATTATGTGTCATCATGATTTTTTTGTCATGCTCGCATAGCCTATCCAGATTATTTACAGTTTTTGCCACAAACAACATCAAATGTAGTACATGACAGGAAGTTTTATTACATACAAATATTCACATACAAACATTTGGCATAATGTTGGGGCTGCCTCGGTTGCCTTGTGAGACCCTGAGGTCGAGGTGACCCGTGTTGACACCCTTGGGTTGTGACGACCCGGGTAAGATGACTGAATGTCCTGGGTTCTTAGGGACCCGGACTTGTGTAGCTGTGGGAGGGATATGCAGGTCCTGGGGTCCGAAGACCCGGACGATCCCTAGAGATAAGCTGGTCCTGGTCGTGCTGACCGGACGGTGCCGAAAAAGAGCCCCCACAGAATTAAGAATATAAGTGAAATAGATAACATGAATATCGTACTTAGTTATTAGCGACACATAGACTTGTGGGCTTGCAGTAAGGTGGCTTCGGACATTCTGATATCTGGCATAACAATCCGAAGTCCACCTGCCCATAGTCTTAATGAGAGGATCCTCGATGTGAACAGTGGTTGCTCCAATCCAGAAGGAGTGCCCCGAGAAGTCTGCAGAACTATAGCCAGCTAGTGTGAGGACCCTATCTAACCATGACAAGAACACAGTCCTGGATATTGGTAGATAGTCCCGACTGAAAAACAGCGGATCCTGGTTTGCAGCCCTGCACTGCGTTCTTATGGAAAACAGTCTGGACAAGGCCAAGTAGGGACATGTCATGGTGTCAGTAGCGAATAAAGCAATGCAAACCCCTTGCCGGAAGGGATCAGTCTTTGACGCTCTCAGGGTTATAGCACATGTTCTTTTATGATGTCCAAAACTAATGTCACTCATAGTTATGTTCCTATTGGGATCAAAGTTGGCTGAACATGTGAATTCTCCGCATCGCAGGAATCCGAAGAACGCTGTAAGACACATACATTCCATTACCAAGTCGTTGAAAGGACCGAACACGCCAGCCCTGAGCCGCTTGACGATGGTACTTAGCACATGGTAAGTGACCTGGAGTCTCTTCCTCTGCTCTGGTGTGTGGGCACGTTTGTAGCCCTTTAGTGGGGTTTGAATCCTATTCAGGGCACCGCTTGAGACATCGTCAAACAGTGTCCTGATGCCCGCTTCCTGAACTGCAAACGGGAAAGTGCATCTGCAATGTTATTTTGCACACCTGGAACATGTTCGGCGAACACGATAAAGTTATTTATAGCTGCTGGCCATGTACGGGTCCGCATCCGAGCCATAGTGTTCATACATTTTGATCTACCCTTTTTGATAAAACACAGCAGCTATATTGTCACAATGAAACAGTACTCTCTTCTGTGTCCAATGTCGTCCCCAGAGAATGGCCGACACCACAATAGGATATAGGTTTCAAGACAGCAATTGATTGTGCCGAATCTGGAATGTTAGTCACGTCCTGAGGCCACGTCTGGGCAAACCATGCCCCCTCAAAAAGTCCCCTGTGTCCTACATTTCCGGCTGCATCCGTATACAGATTGAAATTCCAGCTGACGTGATATGGTCGGCATGGAAAAACGAGATGCCATTCCACTGGTTCAGAAATTTCTTCCACATGTGCATCTCTATCCGACATTGCCTGGATAGTCTGATATGGTGGTGCAACTTGGCAACAGTTGCCGACAGTCGAATCAGATAAGATAGGAAGGATCTGCCTGGTACTTGATCTGGTAAGCCCATAGCCGCGTGATCGGTTGGCACTGTGTGATGACTGGTCATGTTCGCTATCATGCTTTTTATCTCGGTAAACTTGTAACACAAACAGGGACATGGTGACATGGAGTTGGTCATATTATCCGCGAAGTCCGAAACGACACTGTTTGGATTTCTGTTGTGAGATATGCTGGCTTCGGCCACCACCGGAAGTGTAGCCGTCAGAGACGAAATGGCACTCGGACCGTAACTGTCAGACGAGGTCCCCGTCGCTGCTACTGGCCGTTTGTGTTGATTTTCTTGTAGCAAGCTGCAGCAAGCTTTTCCTTGGCCAATTATTTGGTACCCTCACGCCCCGTTCTGTCAGTTGTTTGCGTAACTTGGCCACGGTAAGATACAGTTGACTGCTGAGTCTCACGGTGGTACGTCTCGAACTGTCAGCATTGGCGCGTGGTTCGATGCTATACGTGTTTTCATCGGGCTGTGCGGAGTCGAGAACATTACCCCGATTGCGCTGATTTCTGGCTCGTCTATGTCTCCTCTAATGTGGTGACTGACCTGTAATCGGTAGATTAAATATGAACAAGTAACTACTGTTGTTGTTGCACAAACTCAAATATTAAATTACCATTTTGAGGCGTAAATAAATATTCACTCACTAACTGTGTATAAAGTAGAAGTAGGAGTGAGTGAGTGAGTAATGTAGGAAACCTTAAAACACAAGTAATCTCCTTCAAACTGACAAATGGCAATGAGTTACGCATAGCTAACGTATACCACACGGTAACCCATGAAACAAACATGGAAGAGCTAACAAGACTAGCTCAAATAATAGACAGAAATGGGATAATCCTTGGTGACCTTAATGCTCACAGTCCTTTATGGGAAGACAAGGGCGATTCTTGACAATACGACAAAATCGTAGAGAAATGGGTTGAAAATAAACAATGGCAGTCACACACGTTATGGCCATGTACGTAACACATGGTGATCAATTGACCTCACAACTGCCACCAGCAATCTCGCCTCACATTGCCAAAGGCAAGTCCATGATGACACTTGGGGAACCGACCACCTTCCTAGATTCAACTACACAGGTAGCCCACAACAATTAGAGGGACAGCCCAATCCTCAACCCACAGTGGACTATGCAAAGGCTGATTGTCCCAAAGTCAGGAAGGAATGTACACCATTCAAATCCTCAGAAATGGCCTCTGGTAATCCTGCTTTTTTTGTCAACCTCATTTCAGCAATTATTCCCGTAGTTGAAAAATTGATTCCAAATAAAGCCCACAAAACCGTCAAAACTCCGGTAGCAAACGCTAGAAGAGTGAGAAAGAAAGCCCTTAATAGGTCAAAAAGGAATAAATCATCATTCGCCCAAGTTTGGGAAGCCAGGATAAAAGTACAACATCTCATAGACGATTCTAAGAAAGAGTCATGGCAGACCTGCAAATCTCTAAATGAAAAATCAAATGCTCAAACAATCTGGAGCAAAATACACAAAATCACGGATAAGCGTAAACCTGCCAAAAATCCCAAGTTAGTCAAGTCCTATACAGTCAAAGAAAAGGTCAACATTCTAGCTGAGCACTTCTCATCTGTTAGCAGCAATAAAAATTGCAGCAAAGAATTCAAACAGGAAAAAATGCCTTTGTCTAAGATATCACAAAGCAAGCATCTGGTATACAATATACCATTTACTGTGACAGAGTTTGATGCTGCTGCACAACATAGAAATGGCACTCCACCTGGTCTTGACACAACCAGTTACAAGATATTGAAGAACTCGGATCAAACCAAGAGCTCACTAACTGAGTTGTACAACATATTATTGTCCAAAGGAGAAGTCCCAAAAGCATGGAAACATGCTGCAGTGATCCCGCGTCTAAAGCAAGGAAAGATGAAGCCCTACCAGACTTTTATCGACCGATCCCACGCACTTCAAACATGTGCAAAGCTGTGGAAGCCATGGTTATAAAAAGGTTCATGCATCACCTTGAAATTGGCAACCACATCAAACATGAAGGGACACTCCTGTCTAGATCATATACTCAGACTCGAAAATGAAATTGAAAAAACTCAATTACACAGACAATACCTAGCCGCAGTATTTCTGTACTCAGCAAAGCCCTTCGACATGGTATGGCATCATGACAAACTCCTCACAAAACTAACACAAAATGGAGAAGAAGGGAACATGGCAAACTTCATAGACAGCTTCCTGCAAGACAGGTCGTTGTCAGTTAAAACAGGGAACAATCAATCTGATCCTCTGTCACTGACAATGGCACACCACAAGGCAGCATTATAAATCCAAATCTGTTTAACATCATGATCAGCGACCTAGTTAATCATGTCAACTCTCCTACCAAAACTTCTAAATTTGCTGATGACGGAGCAATATGAGTAAAATGCAGAGATAGTTCACCAATCCACAAAAAAAACTCCAGTCAGCCCTGGACGGAGTTGATCAATGGTGCACTAAATGTGGATTCACCCTTCCAAGTAAAACAAATGCAGGGGGAATGATGCTATGATACCCTGTCTCTCCAAAAAAGGAAAAACCAATCAAATTTAAAATTCGTGGGGATGATTCCAGATTAACACCTAACTTGGAGTAAACATATAGAAGATGTAGAAAACAGATGTCATAAAGAACCGGAACGAATTGCGGTCAATTTCACGCACATCTTGGGGTACCTCGAGGGACACTCAGCTGGACCTCTACAAATAACTTATCAGATCAAAATAACTATGGCTGTGAGGCCTTTCACTCAGCATCAAATACTGTCATGAGCCACCTCAGCGCAATTTGGATACGATGACATGCATCAACCAAGTCAGCAAGTCTGACCACCCGATCCCGTTTGTCGCCTCTTTAGTCTATCTGTGTTAGTTGAGTCTAACCATGCAAACCTGTTAGGCCATTGATCTCTGTTCTCTCGATCTTCTCAATAAATGTCTCCTTTATGTTTTTTTCATCAACAATATTTTCCAACTCAAGAGAACCATACTTCGTCATAAGCGTCTTTACAATCAGAACCAGAGACACAAAACAAACGAAGGCCAAAACGGCCTCGATGAAAGTGATGTAGATGTACCATTTGAAGGAAACTGTCTGGAAGAGGTAACCTAGCAACAAAGGGTTCAGAATTCCTTGCAAATTCTGTGCCACCCAGATGACTGACGTCACCATACCAGACACCTTCATCACGTCATTTTCAATATACACAATTCCAGTTGGGAATATAGCTGACATTCCTATTGCTGCAAGGACCATGCAGATCCATATCCCTGGGTCGGATTTATAAATTGTGCTGAGCCACAGACCAGCTAAAGACAATAGGCTGAGACCATTAGAAATAAACAAAAGCTGACGAGGGTTAAGGATTCGAGCTAGTAGCACACACAGCAAGCGAGAGGCGGCATAACCCGCCCAATACACTGATGATAAATTGGCAGTCTTTTCCTTACTCCATCCAAGGTCATTTACAAAATATGCCATTATGTAGCCAACGATGACACTGATTGAAGAAGAGTTGAAGAAATTCAAGCCTCCCACAGTTCCAAGGACAAGCACACGCAACCATCTGGGAATCACCTGGTGATTTCGGTGATTCTCATTTCGTGTTTTTCGTTTTGTGTTTGGAGGACTGAAAAAGCATTCTGCAGTTATCATGATCCCCGACAAAAGACAGAGTGCACCTGCTATCATGTATGCATACTGGATATTACTTTCTGAAGGAAGACAACTCTCCGGAATAAGGACGGTTGTTTCATTCGAGTTGTCAGCTGAATGTCCGTCGCTGTAGTTATAAGACTGTCGTACGTTATGTATGTCACAGAAGGTGGCGTTGTATGTTTTTTTCTCAGCTAGGAAGGGTTCCACCGTGAGTGGTGCTATGATGGTACCGACAGCAAAGACAAAGTGTAGAATCTGTATAAACATCTTGCCTCCCACACATAATGTGCTCATCATGTCAAAGTTTCCACCTGAAAAACACCATATCAACAGTTGATATTTTATTTATCTTTATTTGGAATATACATATATATTCTTCTAAATATATAAGCATCCCGTGTTTTGCTTACTTTAAATTAATGTTATTGCTAAAACAGATAATACAAATAATACTGTAAATGAAATCGTAATTATTTATGAAATTGAAAATCAAATTGTTGTCTATTCAACTTAATGTTACTTCGATTACATCGGTTTCTAGTTGTAATAACGATACATGGCCATTGTGTCCTGTTGTTTGAGACCATAGTTGCTATATTTATGGTTGATTTCTATTTCAACAAACGAGCATTGATTTACCTGCATCAAAAGCCGTTGTTAATATCCCATTAACAAAAAATAAAGAAATGGTCAAGATGTAGTTCTTGCTCCATGGTATAGAACTGGTGCTGACAGCGTTCAGTAGAACAGAACTGGCCAGAATGGCATGCCTGTGCTTGGCCACTTTCTCAATGAGGACACCCATGATGACTGATCCCACGAGTCCCCCTGCCGCGAGGGACGTGTAGAAGATTGATGCTTCCTCTACATTGCTCCCAGTGATCTGGGCCAGGTCCAAGAACGCTGGTCCGTGCTGGCCACGGCAGACACCCTGTAAACAATATTTGGTGAATTATAAGGTAAATTGGTAAATTTATAATGAGTGAGTGAATAAAAATATTTTTACAATAAAATCCTTTGCGGCTTTGAGAATCCACATGGTATAGATTCCTCCTATATGAAGAATATAATGAAAGTCCTTCATTGATGGTATTTAGGATTGTTGTAAAGGGATTTGGGATTTGGTGGTACATTTGCTGGACAAGGCAATATCTCTTTCTATTTATACGCATTTTTTTTAGCTTTGGAATTAAGTACGTAAGAGCAATGGACATGTTTTCGTAAATTGAAATAAATGTACACAGACGAAACTTACCAGGACCAGAAATGCAAAGTAAAGTATCAAGGTGTGGATGAACTTCCGTCGGAACTCGGGATCCTGTAGTTGCTGCCGGAAGTGAACTGTTCCCGGCGTTGATCTGACAGATTCAGGCCCCATGGCAAACTGAAGCAATATGACCAAAAATATGTTGTATGTAATCAGGAACATCCGAATTGTTCAGCTGACGTGGAGAGAGGGAGTTAGGAGATAAGCATTCTGCGTTTTCATTGTAGATATTAGTTTCCACATTAGCGTTGGGATTAAGGCTCACCTTTTTGCATGTATCTTCACTAATTTATATTGATTCGAAAACACATGCTCACCCTACATATATGTAACTACATGTATGCCTATGTAACTGACTGGTAGCAATTCGGATTACCGCCAACCCGTAAAAAGCCTGGATTACTGAGTTTCGCATCTAGGCTACTGCTAATTGACGATGGGGTGGACTGACTGTTGATGATATGGATGGGTAGCTATCGGCTCCCTGGTAGTGTTGGTGGTGTCATTGGAAAAGTGATTATATATATTTTTTCGTGAATACATAGGCCTGGTGAAACCTTTTGTAAGAACCAAATCACTTGAAGTTTTGTTTTATAATCGACGGGGGGACATTGGCTGTCCAAATATGGTGAAATGAACACCATTGTGTTGCGCATGCGCAGGTATGTCCACCCCTATAATTTTGTATTTGTTAGATTTGCCAGAACTTTCCAAAGAGCCATCATGCGTCAAAATCGGTGAATATTTAGTCAAGTGTGTTTGTTCACCTCACCACCAAACAACTCGTCACAATATGGCTGAAATAATACCGACGTGACGTTGAATGTTAACTCACTCACTTACTACCAAACTGAACCTTATAGCTCCTTTAGACATGTTGTTGGTGTCATTGGAAAAGTGCTAATTAACGTAAATACATAGGCCATTTGAGACCCTTTGCAGTAACCAATTCGCTTGAAATTTTGCATTATCATCAAAGGCGGAATATAAGCTGTACAAAAATGTTGTAATGAACACCCTTGCGTTGCGCATGCGCGTATGGTAATCCTCCCAAAGAGCCACTGATACCCGTTCAGGCACCTCTGAACGGTGGTTGTATTTCCCTTACCACCCACTATAACCATGTCGGACTTTGTATCAGAAGTCGTAGAACTTCGAGAAATTTCCAACGAGCCATCATATATCAAAATCGGGTAATTGAAGATAAACGTACTGTGTTTGAAAATTAGATAAATGTCAGAGACTTTCAATTCGGCCCAACATTAATCTAATTTTCAAACGTTGTACGTTTATCTCCATTATACCATGACCTGCGGACGACAGTGCGTAATCCGGCATGGCACAAGAGGCGAAATGAACTCGTCAGTGAATGGGGTGGCAGGTGTCTTTCTTAGTGTTTTTCTAACATTGTAACGTAAAAAGATATTCGTCAATAGAAAACAAACCACTTTTTGTTCAAGGCAACAATGTTTTACGTTGTAAATAAGTAACAGCTTGGTCACATAAACCCTCCAAACACGTAAGAAACCATCTTACCACTGTACTGTACGTACCCCCTGCCAACACTACATGGAATGGCCTGACCTACTTATTTCCTCAACAATTTAAAATTTGGAAAGAGACGGACGTACCCCTTTTCACATTTTGTGCAAGATTGAAATTTGAAGTGGTAGTGGAAAATACTTGAGTGACTGTCGAATCTGAACCCTTCAGAATCGAATAATAGTTATTTTTCTGATCTGCCGTAGAGTCAGTGTTGTAACTCATCAAGGACTGTTGATTTTTGTGACCAGGATTTTGACGACTTCACGTGCCTCTACCCCGGCAGGCGACAAAAGAGTGTCGGTGGTAACCCTAACGCAAATGCGACTAACTTGGGATTCCTTTGAAATTGTTTACATCATTTTGGACAGAGGATTGAGGCCAAGCGGTTTTAAAGAATACAAACATGGATCCCCAGCAGTGACAGTTTTGCCGGGAAGCTGGTTGAAAGCAGGATTCTTGTGGTTTACTGTTGTCATGTATTTTTGACATGTAGATGCAACCGGGCACGAGGAAATATGAGTGCCTAAATTCGGGGTTTTGCCTGACCCTTATCTTGCAAGGCTCCTGGATGATTTTTAGTGGGTTTTGGTAGCTCTATCCCAACATCGTCTGATTCGATGACAAATGATTTGTATAAGTGCACAGTGAAGCGGTCATAAAATCAGACGGATTTTTTTCAATCCAAATTGATTTTGGCTAGTTTTATTGATTGTTGAATCAAATTCGAGTATTTCATGAAACCATCTGCGTTAGGGGATTCCATATGCATCATTTAGCATCGTGCTGACAACAAACACTCAGAAAAACAACAAAATTACGCAATTATTCAACATTACGAAATGCCACGCCTGTCCGAAAATGAGCGTCTGCGAACCATTGGTATGCTTGAAGCAGGATCGAGTCAACGTGATGTTGCAAGACAATTTAACGTCCACAGAAACGCCATTTGGTGTTTATGGCAACGTTGGCAACAGACGAATGCAGTCAGAGACCATTCTCGGAGTGGCAGGCCCCGGGGAACCAATAATCAACAAGACAGCTGGATTCGAACAACACACCTACGAAATCGATTCCAGCCAGCAACAGTGACTGCAAGAAGCATCCCTGGCCTTCGATGAATATCTTCACAAACCCTACGTCGTCGCCTCAGATGTGCAGGGATTGTCGCCAGAAGACCCGCCACACGTCCCATTTTGACTGGAAACCACCGTCAAGCACGTCTACGTTGGTGCATACAGCATCTACGCTGGACGGCCAAGCAGTGGGGACAAGTTCTACTCACTGACGAGTCTCGTTTTGACCTCAGCCAAAGCGATGGACGGATTCGAGTGTACCGACGTCTAGGTGAACGTTACGTCAATCATTGTGTCATGGAAGAAGATCGGTTCGGGGGCGGCAGTGTTATGGTATGGGGTTGGATTATAGCAAGACAGAGGACCCGTTTGATAGTTTGATGGTCATATTGCTTGACTTGTTCAGGATTCTCTTCAACAAAACAACATGAATGTCATCCCCTGGTCGGCTCGCTCCCCTGATCTCTCACCAATCGAGCACATGTGAGATGAGATGGATCGGCGCCTTCGACGTCAATCACGTGTTCCACAGACACTCCAGGAACTTCGAAACATGCTCCAGCAGATATGGACAGATATCCCACAGGACTTTGTGCGACGCCTGGTCTATTCCCTGAGACGAAGATGTGTTGCTTGCATCGCAAGACACACGCTATTGATTTGTAAATTGACATTTTGGCATGTTCATGTTTTTTTTAATGAAATCACGCATTTCAGTATGGCAAATTAAACCATTTGATCACTTACAGGAGTCTTTAATCTATTGCAAACCGAAATTGTTTCAGATTTGGTAAAAATCATAATTTTGCATCAAATCTTATTCAATGTCACAGGAGATTGTGTTGTTCAGTATACAGAATGTAATGGCACTGTACAATGACGACCGCTGGACTTTGCTGAGCGGTGTTGGAAATAAAGCCAGGGAGCGGAAAGGTCACTTGACCGTGACACAATCAAAATACACTACGGTGACACTAGTCAGTTTTGGTCTCTTCTCCACTTATGCATTAAACAATATTTGAAAAAGATTAATTGCCCAAGATAATTCTTGAAAGAAATTGAATGTTTTAGGAAACATGTGGAAATCTGGCGAGTATGGAGGGTGAGGGAGCTTTACAAACCCACATTGTCGCACAGCAGCCTTTGCAAGTAGGGAGGTGTGAGAAGAGGCATGGCCATGAAGTAGTACAACTCCAGCATTCAGCATTCCTCACCACTTTTCTTTGATAGAATCTCTCAGGTGAAGAAGCAAATCAGCATAGTAGGGACCAGTAATCGTCTTTTGATTTTCTAAGTAATCAACAAGGATCACACCCTTTGGATCCCAGAATACAGTGGCCATAACTTCCTTCACTGATCTTGAAGACTTGAATTTCTTTGGTGGAATGGTGCCAGTCCATGGATTGATGGCTTGACTCGGGATCATAGTGATAGATCCATGTATAATCACCCATTACCAATCTCTTGTTGAATTGGACGAAATCCTAATGTATTAGTTCCAAATTTTCTCTGGCAATGTCAGTTCTTTTTTCCTTAAGGTCAGAATTTAGAAACTGTGGCACCCAACGAGAAGATATCTTATTCATCTGTAAATGCTCATGAATAGTAGTTTTAATGGATCCATGGCTTAGACCTGTGTCTTCCTCAAGTTCAGCAATGGCAATACGTCTATCTGACAGTATAAGTTTTTCTATCTCCTTGATTGAATCTTCATTGATGGAAGTTGAGGGACGTCCCTGACCTAGGGTCATCATCAAGGCTTGTTCTCCGTGCTTTTGTTCTTTTTACCCTATTATCCTGACACGTTAACATATCAGCAGCCTGCAAGCAGTCGTGAGATATATTAAAGGCCGTGATACTGACATTGTGCAATATGTGTATGGTTTTAATTGTTACGCTTTTGCCATTAATATTTATTGAATGTTAGTTTAAAACTATAAGCTTTTTACTTGAAGCATCATTAACCATAAGTTATGACAAATGGTGTATACACTCTTCAAAAAAAGAAACGCACAGGTAGTATGTAGTTCATTGAACCTGACTACACAAAAAATCCGATATATAAATTGGATATATATTATTGGAAAATGTTGGTGGCCTGATTTTCGACAAACGGTGCGTCAAAACGCAGCCATTGTCGATTTGCAATGTCATAAATGGCATTATTTTCACACTTGTTAAAAAATGTCATGGAGGAAAACAGTTAAGAAAAATGCACGTGCAAGTTATGACATTCGAATCTCATGGTAGTGGCTATAAAAAGGCAAGCATAAGCCAATAATTTGTCATTCAGTTGTCAACATTTTTCAAGTGTGAAAATGCCGAGACTCAGCGCTGCCGATCTGAACATCGCCATAGGACGTATCCAAAGAGGGGAATCGCAGTCTTCTGTTGTTTGCCATTTCAGCGTCCACCACAGCACCATTTGCCGCCTTTGTGACTGATACACACAGTTCAATTCCACTGCAGACCGTCTGAGAACCAGCCGACATCGCTACATTTGACTATTCGGCCTACGTAATCGCAATTCCACAGCTACGGTGACTGCAAGACGCATGCCTGTTTTGAGGAGGATATCGGACCAGACTGTCAGGAACCATCTTCGTGAGGCTAGAATCCGACCAGTTATTGTCCCTGTTTTGCAACAGATCCATCGACAGCGACGCTTGAGTTGGTGCTATACCTTGGAGCCTTGGAATTTGAGAAATTGTGGCTGCCGATCAATCACCCCCATATGAACTGTAAAGCGTATCAATATTTTCTCTATTAAACAATGTCACACACCGAGTCAAGAAGTCTCGCGAAATTAATACACGGCCTAGCATCTAATTGAGGAAATACGGTAGTTTGATATCAGATGTTTTTGGCGCTCTAGGCTGCATCCCTGATTGCTAATGATGATGACATTACAAGATTTAACGACGGCATATCTTTTCCATGCAAATTAAAAGTTGATGAAACAGTTAGGGACATTCTATGGCGACCAGAATCACTGATGTCAAAGCACACTTTTCAAACTTATCAACTTATCAAACTTGATGAGATTCATTTCAGAAGACGCACAATTAAGTAAATTAAACACGAACCACTGTTTTGGGCCACAACTGTCACAATAATTTTCTTTCACACGTTTGCGTTGAATCCATGAAAACTTCAGGTCAAATCATGCAGATTCCTCATTTCAAAATAGCCAGCTTCTCTGCAGCCTAAAAAGCGGCTGTTCAGTCATTCTCCAGTTCCATTGGTAATAACATCGTACCAGCAGGCTCATTGCCAGTGAATCTACCACATCCTAGATAAAGGTTGTTGTAGAAATATATTCGTTCAGCATTTTAAAATATATTTCTACGACCTGTCACCCATACAATGGAAATGGCATGTTCGATTTTCAAGAAAAGACCTCCAAGAAATGGTTTCCAAGAAATGACTGGGTCAAGCAAAACAGTGCACAGGAGGTTGGTAAAAATTAAACATCTGTCGTTGGACTAAGTTTGGAGGGTTATTTGTCAACTTCTTTTTGAAAAACTATGTTTTGAACACTTATTTTGAGCTTCTCAAGACTTTGGTGTTTTTAATCTTGAACGTTATAATTAGTTATATTTGTTACATATATAATTACCTGTGACCACTTGTCGGAATGTTCTATGATTGCGGACCTCTGTACCCTGTGTTGTTACGCGTTGCAAGAGAGCACCGTTTTCAAAGCGTTTTTGCTGTCATGGTAGAATTGAGATAAACATACTGTGTTTTAAAATTTGATGTAGTCCCACTGTAGAGCGCTCGGTTCCAAATTAAAATAAGAGGTTTCTGCTCTACAGTGGGACTACATCAAATTTCAAAACACAGTAGGTTTACCTCCTAATTAGTGTGTTGTTTTAGCTGCTCTCATTTTATTGGTGTAATACAGTAACTGCTTAGCTGAGTCACTTATGTATTTGCTCTGTTATTAATCAGTGATCTTTATCAACCCAGATTGATCTTTTATTGTCATCTGTTCGTACAATTAGCTATTTTTAGTAAACCTGTGAACACTACTCGTGACATTAGTTATCAGTTGGACCAGGGCTAACCCATTAGATTCACTTCTCACCTTGACAACGTCTAATTACCGGTTTTCATACTGCCTGTGTTGTCTAAGATGAGTCGTTTTGGGCTCCGTGCCTACTGGAGAGGATGTCCGATCCCTTGCCTGATAGCCTTCCGGGTTCAGGAGCATGACCTAGCACTCTGTCTTTGCTGACTGGCGGTAGATCGGGCCGATAGTATTGACGTGGATCGGTTCCTGTCGATCGAGTGTTGGCTAACATGTTACAGATTGCTCGACTGCATGGGTATAGACCGGCAGTATTTATTAGTGATTGGGTGCAAGAAATTGTCTGTTGTCGGACTGCCAATATTGACGTAGAAAGGCTGCTAAGTAATAGAAAATCTATGAAAGGATAAAATTGAATCACCGGCTATATCTATTATGCTATACGTAAAAGCATGTTATTGAGTCATTCGACGATTCGCGGTGATTTCCTGATACAGTGTGTGTGTACACAATAAAGCAGCGTGTCGCTGGAAATCGCGTGAACGCACACACTATACAGCTGCTTGATCGTCTAGTATTCAGTCACCATGGTAGAAACGGCTTTATCATATTGTGAATGTTGTACATTGAATTATACTATGGTTGAAAGTCCTTCCGGTTTAGTTCTCGGCCTGGAGTGGGATCAATATTCAAATACTCCCGTTGATGTCCATGTTTACTTCTTGTTTTTGTAACTGAACGAAAATAGCACAATATGTCATCTCCCGATAGAATGTGCTGTTAAGATGCATTGGTGAGATCTGAGGTTAATCGTCAAGTTGCTAATGAAACGAAGAAGAGGCAATTGTATCAAACCCTTTCATCGGGAGGACATTGTAGTCTGTTTACCGATGATAGCAATCACTATTTTGACTATGAAAGGTATAACGCTTACTCAGGGCAAATGGAAAATGATGTTCTGCCTGAAACCTTTCATCCGTGCACAAATCAGGTCAATGAATGAACGGACAATGAATATATGGTCACTGCCTGAATGACCTCAGTGAAGAATGTCAATTTTAGTTTTAGTTTATGGCTATCAACAATCGACTAAAAGGCGATGAAAAGAAGAAAACGAAAGTTTAATACATTCATCAATGAAAACCTACATGTTTACGATGTTTAGACGAACAAGCATACATGTCCCGCATACATTTAGAATAATCATCAATTCTCTAAATTGCCAGTGAGAGGCTTGAGTTGAACGCCCGTTTGAACATTGTCCCTGTTGTATGTTGTAGGAAAGCCATGACGCATGTTCAAGATGATATTTGGCAAAACCTACAAACACAGGTACATGTACAGGTGTACGGTTGATTCTATCAAACTATTGATCATAAACAACTCTTGGCTTAGAGCCACCCAGTCGTATAACTGAATTACTGTTCAAACGGACGTCATAAAAAAACCACACCCAGTCACTTTCTGTACTGGTGTATATAAGTTCAAATGTCTTACCTTCATAAATAAACCTGGGTAGCTCCGTCTTTCACGTGTGCGATCGTTCTGTGGCGATTGTCGAATGTTGAATTTAGGTCACTTACACGTCGGCAATACACTGTCGCTTCACGACTTCTGAATGCACCCACAACGCATTGCAGGATCTATTTGTGTATATATGGGTTTCTTCGTTGCCTGTTGCTTATCGCCGCACTCAACAATATTGTGTGGGAAGTGACAATGTGCGACCTGCCTGGTTGTGGTGGAGGTTCCAATGTGCGACCTGCTTGTTGTGTGGGAGGATACAATGTTCGGCCTGCCTGGTTTGGTATTGGGTGGTCAGGCTCCCTGACTTGGTTGATGCATACCATCGTATCCCAATTGCGTTGATCGATACTCATGGTATCAATCTGTCTCATTGTCTGGGACAGATTCGATTATTTACAGACTGCTGTCATATAGCTGAAATGTTGCTGAGTGCGGCGTTAAATATCAAACAAACAAACAAAACACAAGGAAACGTTGGTTAGAATAGCCCACCACATGCTGAACAGCGTTGAGGTTCCCAATAAAGGATCCTCCCGCTTTTTTATCTTGAACTGTCAACGACCTCGAATAGTCGTCACCTGGAGCTCTATTTTGTAACAGGTACATGCAAGTCATACTTATGAATGTTGGCGTATGACACTAGCATTTCGATACTAAATGATCGGGTATGGTTTTACGAAAATATCTTATTACTGTCAAATTATGTGTCATCATGATTTTTTTGTCATGCTCGCATAGCCTAACTAGATTATTTACAGTTTGAGATGCAAATGACTATTCACTCACTAACTGTATATAAAGTAGAAGTAGGAGTGAGTGAGTATGGTTTTATGCCGCTTTTAGCAATATTCAAGCAATATCACGGCAGGGTACACCAGAAATGGGCTTCCAATATCGTACTCATGTTGGGAATCGAACCAGGGTCTTCGGCGTGACGAGCGAACGACTAGGCTACCCGACAGCCCCTAGTAGAAGTAGGTAGTTGCATACATACACAGTAGGTCATACTTGTGAATGTTGGTATAAAAGTTGACACTAGCAGTTGAATATTAAATGAATGGGTATGTTTTTACGACACTTTCAGCATTATCACAGCTGCTGGCACAGATTATGGGAGCTAAATTCGGTATCTGGAAGCTGAGACAAGAGTCAAATATTTGTAATATTGATGAAATGACATCCAGAGTGTCTAAATCAATATTGTCTCGGAAACGAACAATATTTATCATAAAACATACATGTAACTATGGTTGTCAATCATTATCATATGACAAGAACGACTCAAAAGATTTATCGCAGCATGGCTCACCCTCCGCAACTGCATGCCCCTCATGGAGACCGCAGGTAGGAAGAAGAGTCAAGTACAAACGTATTGAACTCAATTTAAATGCGTAATTTCTCAAATTTATTGACACCAACATAAATGTACCGATAGAAATGAAGACAGGCGGCTCCTTTTTGTCACAGGATTTTGTTCACAGATGGAATTTGTTAGTGAATTCAAAAGTGCAGCATCACTTAAACTCATTAATCTTGCGATGTCCGATCATTAAAAAGAAAATATCATTTAATTTGCTAAATCTTAAGACATATTTAAATTAAAATATAGTATATGCTCCCGGGTTCTTGTATCGATTGATGGAAGTGAAATGCTATTGTTCTTGGTTCACATTGAACAGGTGTCTACTGATCCGTTTCTGACCATCTCATAAATACCCTTCGTCTAGTTTGCTTCAATGTTTGCTTCAAAACACATTCATGCTAACACATCTACGTGTATTTACAGTTTTATGATGGTAGGAAACATGTCTATGAACACAAGCGTTAGCATGCTGTACTGTCGGTATTTAACTACAATATACACTGTCTGCAGACAATTGATTCGAGGGAATATACCGTTGTAATGACGGGACATTTAGATATATTGATCAGATATGTTATTATTTCTCACAATATTTATCAGTTGTGTAATTTGTTGCTTGTTGTGTCTCGAGTATAAGAAACTGTTATCTTACAAATAACTCCATTATATTGGCACAGCTGATCACTGCCGTGGCTCGTAAAGGCTATTCGTGTTTTTCCCATGTTACACATGAAACACACCTTGACCAAGCGCCCCAGGCTATTTTATTCCCCAGCTGTCCAGGAGAGATTTTTCTCTCCAAGGGCCATGCGCAGCAAAATATATACCTCTTTCAGGATCTTGTGTCTTCTAATACAGGAGACTAAACACTAAACTCAACGAAAGAGCCAAATTCACACTTCCTGGGTATACCCAATATATAAAAGACAGAAAAAGACTTATGCCTGGTAACAAGGGAGGAGGACTTATCACCCTTGTTTAAGACAACTGTACCTCCAAAAATATCGAAACAAATGTAGGAAACCTTGAAACACAAGTAATCTGTAATCGGTAGATTAAATATGAACAAGTAACTACTGTTGTTGTTGCACAAACTCAAATATTAAATTACCATTTTGAGGCGTAAATGAATATTCACTCACTAACTGTGTATAAAGTAGAAGTAGGAGTGAGTGAGTGAGTAATGTAGGAAACCTTAAAACACAAGTAATCTCCTTCAAACTGACAAATGGCAACGAGTTACGCAAAGCTAACGTATACCACATAGTTACCCATGAAACAAACACGGAAGAGCTAACGAGACTCACTTAAATAATTAACATAAATGGGATAATCCTTAGTGACCTTAATGCTCACAGTCCTTTATGGAAAGACAGGGGCGATTCTTGAAAATACGACAAAAACGTAGAGAAATGGGTTGAAAACGACAATCTCATAACTCTAAACAACGGCAGTCACACACGTTTTGACCATGTACGCGTTTTCAACTGACCTCACAAATGCCACCAGCAATCTCGCCTCAACATTGCCAAAGGCAAGCCCATGATGACACTTGGGGAAGCGACCACCTTCCTAGATTCATCTACACCCACCACTATAGAGGAACAGCCCAATTCCTCAACCCACAGTGGACTATGCAAAGGCTGATAGTCCCAAAGTCAGGAAGGAATGTACACCATTCAAATCCTCAGAAATGGCCTCTGGTAATCCTTATCTTTTTTGTCAAAACCTCATTTCAGCAATTATTGCCGCAGTTGAAAAATCGATTCCAAATAAAGCCCACAAAATCGTCAAAACTCCGGTAGCATGGTGGAACAGGGAAATAGCAAAGGCTAGAAGAGTGAGAAAGAAAGCCCTTAATAGGTCAAAATGGGATAAATCATCATTCGCCCAAGTTCGGGAAGCCAGGATAAAAGTAAGATATCTCATAGACGATTCTAAGAAAGAGTCATGGCAGACCTGCAAATCTCTAAATGAAAAATCAAATGCTCAAACAATCTGGAGCAAAATACACACAATCACGGATAAGCGTTAACCTGCCAAAAATCCCAAGTTAGCCAAGTCCTATACAGTCAAAGAAAAGGTCAACATTCTAGCTGAGCACTTCTCATCTGTCAGCAGCAACCAAAATTGCAGCAAAGAATTAAAACAGGAAAAAATGCCTTTGCCTAAGATATCACAAAGCAAGCATCTGGTATATAATATACTATTTACTGTGACAAAGTTTGATGCTGCTGCACAACATAGAAATGGCACTCCACCTGGTCTTGACACAACCAGTTACGAGATATTGAAGAACTCTGCTCAAACCAAGAGCTCACTAACTGAGTTGTACAACATGATATGGTCCAAAGGAGAAGTCCCAAAAGCATGGAAACATGCTGCAGTTATCCCGCTTCTAATGCAAGATAAGGCCCTACCAAACTTTTATCGACCGAACTCTAGCACTTCAAGCATGTGCAAAGCTTTGGAAGCCATGGTTATAAAAAGGTTCATGCATCACCTTGAAATTGGCAACCACATCAAACCTGACAAAAGCGGTTTCAAGAAGGGACACTCATGTCTAGATCATATACTAAGACCGGAAAATGAAATTGAAAAAAACTCAATTACACAAAAAATACCTAGCCGCAGTATTTCTGTACCTCACAAAACTAACACAAAATGGAGAAGAAGGGAACATGGCAAACTTCATAGACAGCTTCCTGCAAGAAGAAAACAGATGTCATAAAGACCAGAACGAATTGCAGTCAATTTCACGCACATCTTGGGGTACCTCGAGGGACACTCAGCTGGACCTTTACAAATCACTTATCAGATCAAAATGACTATGGCTGTGAGGCCTTTCACTCAGCATCCAATACTGTCTTGAGCCGCCTCGGTGCAATTTGGATACGATGACATGCATCAACCAAGTCAGCAAGTCTGACCACCCGATCCCGTTTGTCGCCTCTTTAGTCTATCTATGTTAGTTGAGTCTAACCATGCAAACCTGTTAGGCCATTGATCTCTGTTCTCTCAATCTTCTCAATAAATGTCTCCTCTATGTTCTTTTCATCAACAATATTTTCCAACTCAAGAGAACCATACTTCGTCACAAGCGTCTTTACAATCAGAACAAGAGACACAAAACACACGAAGGCCAAAACGGCCTCGATGAAAGTGATGTAGATGTACCATTTGAAGGAAACTGTCTGGAAGAGGTAACCTAGCAACAAAGGGTTCAGAATTCCTTGCAAATTCTGTGCCACCCAGATGACTGACGTCACCATCCCAGACACCTTCATCACGTCATTTTCAATGATCTGTATAAAAATCTTGCCTCCCACACATGACGTGCTCATCATGTCAAAGTTTCCACCTGAAAAACACCATATCAACAGTTGATAATTTATTTATCTTTATTTGGAATATACATATATATTCTTCTAAATATATAAGCATCCAATGTTATACTTACATTAAAATAATGTTATTGCCAAAACAGATAATGCAAATAATACTGGTAATTATTTATGAAATTGAAAATCAAATAGTTGTCTATTCAACCTATTGTTACTTCGATCACATCGGTTTCTAGTTGTAATAACGAGACGTAGCCATTGTGTCCTGTTGTTTGAGACCATAGTTGTGTTTATGGACGATTTCTATTTCAACAAATGAGCATTGATCACTGCAAACACGAAAACGTCGTTTTTTCCCGTATATGGTCATTGGACGGAAAAACGACTAAAAATTCATTAAAATTGATTAATTGGTCAGCGTCTAGAAAGTGTCCAGAAAAGGGTCGAGTTTTTCAAGCGTAAAATGGACGGAAAAACGATGCTTTTTGCTCCGCCTTGTACAACTGTTAACGGCCAATCAGATGGCGCTGGTCCCCCGACGCACGTGATGTCCAAGGCTTCCTTTCCGAAGCTTTAGGTTTCGTATTTCTGGCATGCCTTGCTCTAGTATCTGTCGCGCGCAGTGCAGCGAGATTTGCTGATAAGCTAGTTTTAGGATATGTTACATGTTAATGGAATTCAGACACGCGCCAAGAAGTCAAACCAAACAATGTTACTAAGTTTATTGTGGTAACGGCTATGTACAGTTACCCCTATCGGATAATGGGTTGTGTTTCATTTGGTTATAAGAATAACTAATTTTTTAATGTGAAGTTTACAAGATATACGACTTGGGCGCGAGGTCGGTCACATGACGTTCTTCACGTGACTGTATTCTTGAAAAGGCGTAAACACTGACTACTTCCACATTCCTGGGGAAAATCCTTGGAATTCCCTGGTACGAATTCAAACAGAAGCGTGGTTGCAAGCCCATTTAAGGATACCCTCGCTGCAACCCATCCCAGAGAGAAAAAACACGAAAATAAATCCAAACTATCGCAGTGACAATTTACAGAAATCTATGAATTTACCTTAGTATCTATTTGACACATCTTCACAATCACCTTTCAATGATCGGCCAATTGATCAGTGATGCCAAAGGCTTGAAATAGCCACAGGTTAATTAACAACTTCGAAAATATCTCCCGTCCCGTTTATCGTGTCGGCCATTTTGACGTATTGTACTTGATGTAAATGTATTACGACGCTCTGTCATTGTAATTGACTTACTGAGGTAATTCTGCAAAAGATCTTCTCATCTAATGAGGATATTGTTTGGAATATATTTCTTGTAAACCTACTAAAACATATGTTCCTCGCTTTGGGGGGAACTATTTTATTCCGGGGTGGCCCATTAAATCTAGTAGTAAGTCAAGGTACCATGCGTGATCTGTTATTTTATGTGTTTAAATTACGATTTGGGGCGTTAATAAAATACACTGACGCAAGTATATTCTATTCAAATCAGTTGGATAATTGAATATGCTTTCTTTTACATATTACATAACATCACTGCACAAAATATGAACAGTTGCAGTAACACACTACGGTAATCGCATTAAACATCATTTTCAACTGTACAGTATTTCAGTATTTCAGTTATATCATGGTGTATCAGACTGATGTGGGATAAAAATCCGAAGTGGTTCAGGTCATCCAATGGGTGTTCGGGAAAAGGTGAGCGTATCCTGCCACACAAGTGGCACCCGTCACAAACACATGCAAGGACAAGTCAATTGTTCACCTGACCAAAGCACGGAAACACACAATGATGCCCGTCCTCAGTTTTACCGAGCATGTAAATTATTTTGTCCGTCAAAAACATGGACGAGTATAAACAATATGTTCATTCACGTAATACATGTCATACATTTGACAAAATGTATTGACTCGGAGCATTATTGTTAATCACAGCGTATGCAGTTGAACTCATCACCCATCCCATTATTGATAACCCTTCTTGAAGATCTATGAAATCAGAAGCTGCAACACTCTATCTTTTAACTGGCATGTCAGACTTTTATTTCATTACTCAGTTTTATTTGCACGGATTACTATGGAAGGGACATTGTCTCGTTGTCGCATTGTCGCATTGACGCCTTTACAAAAACAAGCAAAACGTGTCAAAATTAACAAAAGCGCGACAATTTGTCGCATTGTCGCGTGTTCGCATTGTCGCTCTGTGATAATCCTTTTCTTTATTTTACAAAAGGGCGACGATGCCGTAACGCGACATTTTCAAGGTCAAAATATGTCTCGTTGTCGCATTGTCGCCCCATCACAAATGTGTATAAAAGGCGTAAAGTTCAGTTATTGTTACAGTTAGGAAGTTCAACCTGATAAATGTACGTCTTGAAATGAAAACACAAGTCCGTCCGCGAGTCCATAACGTTTTATTGTGAGCTCTTCTCTAAAAGTGCTTCGTGTTCAACTCCCAGTTCCAAACACGTAGTACCTCCTCAATAATCCACATACCTCCAGTGCAGTGGTCTTCCGGAAGATCTTACTCTTGACCGTATTAGACAACTGACGAGTGCACGCCTGACCTGTGACCTCGTTGCAACCCTCGTGATGTGTTTGCCTAAGGGAGAGGTGTAGGAAATGTGTGCTCCAGCCCAGCGCAGAGCTCGCGACACACTGTATACTGATGTATATTGCAGTTGATATACTGTATATTGCAGTTGATATACTGTATACTGCATGTGATACTTATTTGCGGACATGTTACAACTTTCAAGATTCAAGATTCAATTTGCATATATTTCTTATACAACAGACCGCCGTCATATATCACTGGAATACTGCTGAGAGCGGCGTTAAAACAAATTGTTTTCATAATGGAGCGCTGCAGTCATTTAAAATAGAACCGTATACATATGTACATGTAGTACCAACTCACTCTATTTGTTTCGAATATTCAGCAGAAAATATATTATTAACCAGGTCTTTGGGAAAAGATATCAAATTTTTATAAGCAGCCACATAGGGATGACAAAGGACCCCTCGCTGATTAGGTTCTTGTTTACTTAAGAGCAGAGTTTGCCATGTTAGATGATATAACCAAAATCCAGGCGTTCCGGCGGGGGGCAAGCTGGTCTTGTTAGTGTATGGTATGAGCTGTGACGTTGACCCAAGAGAATAATGTAAAACATGAGACCAACTCAAGTCTATAATGATTGGGAAAGTCTAGATTTCCACAGCTCTAGCCTGAAATTAAGAATTATTCTATGCTCCATTTTAATTGTATTATTTTCATTTTGTAGACATGGATGGACCAACCAGGAAAGAAATTGATGGAATATTAATATCACATGTTACCACTGATCCAGTTAAATTCATCACACAATAATACATTAGTATTTGACATTACGGCATTTGATTATTAGGGCATGATCATGTACATGTTCACTGTAGTAATGTACACACCAGTCAACTTGATTATAATTTTTATCAAAGTGTAGCGCGGCATCAACGATTACTTTATGATATCCTCACTTGTCATCGATGTATTGACATCGAACAATGGACGGCAATTCGAAATTCTTATGGATAGCTTCAATAGGGACAGCGCCGGTGTCAGTACAATTTTCCTAGTTAAAATAAGTATCTACAAAATATAATCTGAAGCAGACAAGAACAATATTTATTTTTTATTAATGCTTACTTTCATGGATAGAATTAAGGCAATCTAGGCTTGCCAAATCGTTCTAGACTTGAGCTGGATTCCTTTTAAATTTATTCTGTGTGGTCTGGGAGACGAACGGGCGTCAGTATCGCATGGAGAACTGGGACAGCCTTAATCAGTGTAATCGGATATGTTGTGGAGTTTCGGTTTTGGGCTGTTTGCTGAATATATAGAATTGCGAGTTATGTATACTCTGTATTCTTTCGTCATGGTAGCATATATATTTTCTATGTTGCTTTTTGAATTATCCACAAATAATGAGAACTACAATGTAAACCTCTCTCTGGAGATATGCAATAATACTACTGAAGGGCATATCTGAAAAATGGGACTTCTCGACAAATATTTCTTTCTTAATTACTACCCGTTACAGGTATTCTGATCATTATATCATACTTTGTACAGTTTAAAAGTCAAATAATGGCAAATTGTGTATCTTTCTACATTTTGAATTAATTATATTTTCTGAAATAAAACCTTAGCATCAGATAGTGATATACACGAATATGATCTATACTATTATAAATGAATCATCAATTTCGTATTATGAATTAGATAAACGTACAGAAATATGATAGTAAAACAAATTATTTTAATCTATTCTTGTGAGTAGGTAACGAGAGATCTAGGCAACGCACTAACGTAGCCATTTATGAAAAATGAAATATTAAAAGTTTAGGGGTTTGAACATGCACATTGAATGACAGGGATGAAAGCAACGCAATAATTTAATTATGAATCAAATTATGTTATAAAAATAACAGAATATTTAGAAAATATAAGTTTAATTTCTCATTGTTGGAAGGTGTTTAATAATTATATAGATTTTGTTTGATTGTTTGTTGTTTAACGCCGCACTCAGCAATATACCAGCTCTATGAAGGTGGTTCGTAAATAATCCAGTCTGGACTAAACATTTAGTCATTATCATCAAGAGCACCGATCTACGCATTTGGGATACGATGACATGCATCAACCAAGTCAGCGAGCCTTCGTAGAAGCATGGGTTGTTGAATGCCTATTCTAACCCGGATCTTCACGGGTATTTTTTTAAATAATAAAGTACAATGAAATTCTTTTTTTTTATCCATAATAAGTGTGTATAAGTAGATAGATAATATGTCCATACACGCCAAGTAAATGGTATATGCATTAATTTAAATGCAAATGATTCAATGATGAGTTCTTTCACAAGTCCATATTTCAAGGCATGTATTTGATATTCATAATAACTCCACAAAAGCTACACAATGGCAACAAAACGGTACCAGCATCACAGATACCAATAATACATGAGATACATATAATTACTTTAAAGTTAAAACATGTATCTAAATAGAAAATTAGAAGGATACACTTCCGACATTTATCGTATTTTGTTTTCGTTTGGAAAGAGAAGTTGTGATTGGTATCTGATGGGTGCAAACAGGTGTTCCCTTCCGCCCAGGCCTTGCGGCAATGCTATAGCCCAAAATGAAACAAGCCTTGTCCAACAGGTTCAGATTCAAAATTCTATCCCACTTGGGCTCCTTTTAAATTTAAATATAATTTCTCGTGTCGATATGTGTCAGAAGAAATGAAATATTACAGCACTGGTGAATAGGTTATATGCGCATGTCAGCGTGGATCCTATAATATCCTTTTTTGCAAAATACATATATACTGATAAATTAAAGTAGTAATACTACGCAAATATATGTCCAGATGCATACATCAGTATCATCTCGTGATCTTAATTCGTGCTTTGAGCCCTTTTTCTACCGGAGATTCTGGGGTGTTACATCACACCAGAAAGTCAGGTCCAAATTCAAGTCATAATTTCATGGTCCGTCTTGTATGTTGGAAACCAATATCGCAATATGGCTAAATATTGCTGAACGTGGTATTAACCCGATTACTCACATAATTATTCCATTTTCTACAGTCATCTACGAACACTATCTTTAAGGAGGTATATCTGTATCATCCAAATGTCCATACATATATGTCCACATTTATATGTATAAAGCAAGTCGTCCTGCACTCTTCCTTAAAAGATAAATGTTAAGCATTTCCTCTGTATGGATTTATATAATGTAATATCGTTTTAATGTAATGCTGATGCAGTAAACGTACCACAGACCTAATGCTAGAATAACATCTAATTTCTGAAATGAACATATTTTACAGAAAAAAAACAGTTGTTTAAACAATACTTATAAAATATAAGAACAAGGAGCCAAGAGCCAAATATTGGGCTGTGTTGGACATATTTGTTTCGGGGTCTTATGACAGACAAACCTGATGCCTTTAAGTATAAAGATAAGTAAGTAAAGATGTTGTACATATTCAAATATGTTCGTGATTAACCCAAATTTGAAAAATATTGAAAGATATTTATGCCATTATTTCAAATTAGAATGAGAGCACATCAGGAAAGCATGGTACTTTAATATACGTATCTTGTTAACCCAATATTCCTTTTTAAGTAAGAGCAGCATGTATATCGAGAGTATGGGTTTGGTGCGTGACTTATCACACAGTACTTTCAGAAAGTGTGCATATTCTGTTTATCGGCAATAAATAACATAAGACGATTCATACGGGTAAATACGATTTACTTCAGAACTAGTATAGATTATTTAAGGTTAGGGGGAAATGTATGTAATTAACAGAACTTTGGCCGGGTTTGAAGGATTTGGGTCCTGGCTTGGGCTTTGTGTTGGACGTGTAGACGGCATTTCCAGGTTTGACGTATCAATGACAAAAATGATATCAGATGCAATTCTCTGCCTTTTCGGGTGAACGATTGGCTTGCCTTTGGATGTGTTTGTGGCGGGTGCAACTAGTGGATCGGAATGAGCTCGCGTTTTTGCGAGCATCCAATGTCATCATTTATTATGATGAATCATGAAACATGCTCCTGATGTTGTCGCAATGGTGCAGTTGGCGCTACTTTAATTTTTGCAAGGGTTTCTCATGATAATGGAAATGCTTATGTCGCTTTTGTTGACAGATAAACATGAAAAGATATAATGTTAGTGTATATGGTCATGTTATTAAGAAACAAACGACGAGTGGGAGTTGTTGATTGTACGATAAACAACGACCGAGACTCGTTTATTTCTATATGAGATATCAACATTACGTACAGCCTCTTTTAGGGTGTTAAATTAGGAAAAAATACACGCTTTACAATATTTACCCGTACTTAAATAATGATGATTCCTTGAATAGAATCCGACAGCGGCCATGCTAGATAAATCCTTTTTAGGATTTGAGTTTGGTCCCGCATATTCTCATAATTTTCTCTTCAATCATCTGTATCTTTTCTCCCAATACCGATTGTCATATCACTCTCATTTTCGGATTCTCCAGTAAAATTTATTGGGAACAACTCACTAGACACATACCTCTCAAAAATAAGGTCAAATTTACAAATTTTTCTTTTCAAGTTGCGAGTGCATGTTCGAATCTCAATAAATGACGTCATGATAGAACAATGTTTCAAATGCCAATTTCTAATTGCTTTATCATGACGTATCCGTGTCATGTAGCAATAACATACACAAATATCGTTGACTTCGACGTTAAAAAATTGTGTCATGAAATATGATTATCCTCTTGTGTGCAATATTTCTGGTTGATAAATCTAACATATTCTTACTTTAAGAATAGCGACTATACATTAATATATCCCTTATCAGGTCTCTGTAACATTTGCAAAATGATACAAATATAAAAATACAACTGAACCTAAATGTAATGTTTTAATATCCTTACGTTGCTGAGTGCAGCATTTCACAATAAACAAACAAAACATAATATCTTTAAGAATTATGTTAACAATTCCGATGCTAAAATAATCTCACATACCTCTTTCTCTCTATGAAAACATAATAACTTTTTTTTAATAATCTGAAGGAATAATAATGGCAATACTATCATAATTATCATCATTATGTATGTTACTTATCCTCAAGTGAAGTAGTCCTCCACACTATACATTTAGTGAAGAAGCCCATGAACATATGAACTGTGTAACATACATTCATGGAAATTAGATGAACAGTTGAAGTTAGCAAATGATATTATTCGGTCGAACGTCTATCAGCCATCTATTCTATTCATGAAGAACATTTCACGTGAGACCAACAGAGGGAATTATGACTATCGACTTGCTAATTATTTTTTTATATTCATGCCAGCTCAAACGATCTATTGGCTTGATTTATTGTTATGGTATCCACAAAATAAGTAGGATCCGATTTTTTCCGTTTTTGTTGAAATAAAACTGAATAATATTTGCTGTTTACATATCAAAGTTTGCCAAATTGTTACAAAATGTTTGCCCACAGCAAGGCTACGTATCCCCAACATATTGTGCTAGGCACAGTATCACTGGACTGAGGGAGGGCGGTATTCCTCCTTGTGGGTCACCTGCTTGGCAATATGGGACAGGAAAACTGCAGGGGGTGAGGGCAGATAAGTTGATGGTACAGACAGATAAGAGAGATCATTTTACAAATGTGAAACCTCAGTCCACAAAGGAAGAGGCGAAAGCTGAAACTAAGTGAGGTTTACAGAACAAAGGCAGTTATTTCTAGTTTCTTACTGACTCTCGAAGATACATTTAATAAAACAATTAATGTGTGTGTGTGTGTGTGTGTGTGTGTGTGTGTGTGTGTGTGTGTGTGTGTGTGTGTGTGTGTGTGTGTGTGTGTGAGGCAGAAGAAGAATTGTACACCATAAAAATGGCTACGTATGTAGTTGGGGTAGATATGTTGAATGCCCGGCCAGTATGACCTTTGAGTCACTATAGTTGCAGTCATTAAAATGCGTAAAACAGTATTTGAGTGAAAGAAAACACTATAAGTGAGTGAAACAAAAGACCTCAGTACAGGCACACCCAGTCCCCCAACCCCAAGTCTGCATGTATCAATACTCATACCTGCCACATCCTCAACCACTTAACTTACTCACACAATCATCTGACAACATGTTCGCCAACCCTCGTATCACAACGCATGCACGCATGCACGCACGCACACACACACACACACACACACACACTCACACATCACATTCTTCTTTCCCCACCATTATGTCTACGTCAGCCATCATGGATCCATGCGCATGCTTTCATACATAATCCATCCTCCCACCATTCCCCAACATCCATCGAACTATAACTATATCCGCCCTCATGTATCGGTATTCGTGCTTTCATACATACATACACCCCCCTACCATTCCCCTACATCCATCGCAGTATAACTATGACTATAACCGCCTTCGTGCATCCGCACTTATGTTCACATTGCATTGCATATGCATCGAATTACACGTTTAAAATATCGTAAATATTTTACATGTACATATTATATATCAGCAAACAGAGATTATTATAACGCAATAGATTTCATCCGTCAAAACATCACAGAAAGAGGGGCAGCCTGGAATTTTACAATGGCATCTGAATGCACTAAGACGTTCAACTGGTCAGGAGGTGAGAGTTGCCGAAGATTACGGTAAACTTCAGTTACAGATCTCCATTACGAATATCTAAAGTATGAATAAAGATCACAGCTTGCTATGACGTACTTCATGCCTGCAGAATTAGCAATGTCCTTAGCTCTAAATTGTATGTCTAAATGCTTATGTAGACAAAGACCCAAATGTATACAGGCATGACCATATTATATTCTACGCAAATATCACGACATTTAAAAACAAAGCTAGATTGAGTCTTTGAAGGGCATTAAGAACTGATACACACAAGGAAAAATATTTATGGATGTCAACGGAGGAACACTGCGTTTCGGAATATATACTTTCTCCTTCATCAGGTGCATATTATTAAATGCTATGAGGCAGAGAAAATATATTTGTACCTGTAAGAACAACAAAAGTAAAAAGATAGCAAAGAAGGGAACGCAACAAGGGAAGCCAACAGATAACTGGCATGGCGCTGATTACCCCGCCTCCCGTTTGCCCATTGTCCATTTCCCATTACCAATCATTCATAAGTTAAGTTTTGGCTTTAATTTGTCCATTGATAATCAACCATCAACGTCTATTATCTCCACCCTAAAAATATGTAGTTTACTGAGAAGGTGGTATCCAAATATAATGTGTGTTACTGTTGACCACTTTCTTAAAGGCATTGTTGGTTCAAAGCTTTCGGTCATAGAAGCCGTGCCATTTTTCTCTTGTCAGAGGAGTACAGAAAGTATACGTCATCTGGACTAACATTTTTGGTTCGGTGGCTGGGTTAGATCGCCAACTTTGTGTTCTGGCGATTGGGTGCCTCACTCACAGTGTGGGTTCAAATCCCGGACAGGGCTCAACCCAAGAAAGTACGAGAATCTGTACTTTACTCAGAAAGTGTTATCCCAATTATAACATTTGTTGTCAAGAAAACACAATAAATGTATATTCGGCTTTGGATGGGTAATGATATCACAGACATATACGGATATTGATGATGACTTGGAGGAGCTTCGTAACGCACGTCTTCTCAATTCAGGGATTGGTAAATCCAAATATGTGTGTGCGCGTGCGTGCGTGCGTGCGTGCGTGCGTGCGTAAATGTGGGCCTGTTGGATGTTACATAAAACATTCATCTTGAGCGGGATGGTAGTTCGAGTTGGATTAGCATGTTAACTATATGATCTTCTTTAGGCAGAGAATGCCAAGCATGAATGTATTGATGAAATTCCTAGGTACATGGGGCCTTTTCGTCCCCAGGAATACCCACAGTGGAGACTTCAATGGGGATAGGGTGTACACAATGTGCTACCTGGTAGATTGTGTGTCATCAGACCGGACAACGTTGGTCTTTGACTGATTGTGGCGTAAAACACACTTATTCATTTACTTATATCGGAAATTGAATGTTCATCTTAATTGTTATTGTTGAACATGTAATATATTTTTAAAGAAATAAAAGAGTGACATAATAACTACAACTTTATGTGAGCGCGAGTAGTTTTTTTGGAATGAGATGAATAAGTCTTATAAAGTTGTAAGCTTCTTCACAATCGTGTAACTATGAATTGACTTTATTGGGTAATCAAAAAAGAGATAGGACCTAAAATAGCCAAATTTCATACGATTTCACTTGTCCACCATCTTGGATGCAAGGCGAAAACATTTCAGCGCGTTTGAAGCCACTGAGAATGCCCCCTGCAGAGTTGGACGAACGTTCTGCGGTGGCGCGGCTGAGTTGACCAGAGGCTATCAGCAGTATTTCCTGTCCAGGTTATTTAGGTCAGTTGTGTGTGTGTGTGTGTGTGTGTGTGTGTGTGTGTGTGTGTGTGTGTGTGTGTGTGTGTGTGTGTGTGTGTGTGTGTGTGTGTGTGCGTGCGTGTGTGTGCGCGTGTGTGTGTGCGTGTGTGCGTGCGTGCGTGTGGGGGGTGGGGGCGGGTGAGATTAGGGGGATAGATGACAGATTTAGCAACAAGTAAGGTCATCTTGAGTGGGGGGGTATTCGCAGATGGATTAGCATATGAACTATGATTCTCTTTAGGCAGAAAATGAGGATCCACGATGTTCGACCTGGTAGAAGTGTGTTATCAAACCTCACAGCATTGGTTTTTTGACTGACTGTAGCGTCAAAACAAACTCATTCATTTACTTGAACTGAATGTTCATCTTAATTGCTATGGATAGTCACGGAGCCATGATCCAGAGAACAGGGTGTCATTAGATAGAAATAAACTAAGTAATAATAGGATTACCAGAAAAACGGGGTTTTACACACAAGCCAATAAACTTCTCTCATTAACACCAGGATAAGTCAGTACAAGATTGAAAACTGCCCCATAATTATGTATGACATGCTTGTCGGGTATTGCTACATATATATGTGAAAACAAAGTTATTAAAATGAAGAGCAAAACTGATGAAAGTTAACAATAAACGTGTATACGTGTTATATCGTCACTGCAAAAATAATGATTGTTTGTCTTTAGTATTAACATTCAAATACGTTATATCTGTATTAGCGATATTGTCTTTGTTCCACCGGTGAGTCAGCGTTAGCCGTACTATCTCGTAGTATAATTGAATTTCTGAAGACATCACGATACAGTTTTTACGATGCATCACGTCTGCACTAGCGCTTGATAACAGCCTTGTGTTTGGGCGTTTCAGTGGTTTAAATCGCTACTCTTGATATTGTTGATTAAACTTTGTTACTATGAACAATATAATGTTATGTGAGAGGTTGACTTTAGAACGGTAACATACTAATAGTATATAGGATGACATAAACAGAGCAATGAGAAGTTCGTCCAGATTAGTGTATAGGCAACATTTAATAATTAAAATAATTACATTCAACAACTCCCCTTTTAAGTCCATTTTCCTGACTTATAAGTAAATGCAAGAACAATCGACCGGAATACAATGTATAGTTCTTGTCCACTTCCATATGACTATATAGCATACAATAAGCTATCGGGTCCCGTTTAGATCGGTTTGGGTGGCAGCCTAGACAGCCAAAGAATAGTTTCATCTTGGAATCTCCCATATCACTGGGAATCCTCTTCAATTTAAATGGAGTTACTCGTTACGATTCCGAACCTTCACGTGACTGTGTTTATGAACCATTGCCAAATAGTGGTGACATTAAATCTAGGAAACAATACGCGAAATCGCGCATGCACAGAACGGAAAATTTGGTCAAGACATTAAGTAATCCGCATGCGCAGAACGATTGATTTCACTACTTCCGCTAAGTGCTTCGAGTGCAGCGTCAAACGCGGGCCTGTAATCTAACACGCGGGGACTGACCAATGAAATCTGAGAAGTAGAAATACCGGTAGACGCTGTTGCTTGATTGACAATGTCAATCAAGAAAGGGAGGAGCTTAACGCTATCGTTCTCTCCCAGTAAATTCCGATGTCAAATAACGACGTTATTTGGACGGAAAAACGATGGTTTGAAAACGTCCAAATAACGTCGTTTTTCCGTCCAATGACCATATACGGAAAAAAACGACGTTTTCGTGTTTGCAGTGGATTTACCTGCATCAAAAGCTGTTGTTAATATCCCATTAACAAAAAATATAGAAATGGTCAAGAAGTAGTTCTTGCTCCATGGTATAGCGCTGGTGCTGACAACGTTCAGTAGAACAGAACTGGCCAGAATGCCTTGCCTGTGCTTGGCCACTTTCTCAATGAGGACACCCATGATGACTGATCCCACGAGTCCCCCTGCCGCGAGGGACGTGTAGGAGATAGATGCTTCCTCTACATTGCTCCCAGTGATCTGGGCCAGGTCCAAGAACGCTGGTCCATGCTGGCCACGGCAGACACCCTATAAACAATATTTGGTGAATTATAAGGTGAATTGGTAAATTTATAATGAGTGAGGGAATTTTTTGTTGTTGTAATCCTTTAAGGTTTTGAGAATCCACAGGATATAGATTCCTCCTATATAAAGAATATGAGGAAAGTCCTTCCTTGATGGTATTTAGGATTGTTGTAAAAAACAGTGATTTGGGATTTGGTAGACAATGGATGACAGCTAGCAGGGACAGAATGGGTTTATTCCAGTTGTGTTTCCTCTTTTTCTGTTTGTGCATTCCAGCAATGACAACATCACGCACTGTCAACACTCTTAAAGACCATGTACTGACCTCTACCCATTCCTGAAGACCTGCAACATGTTCCGCTTTTCTTTGGCCATTGTTTTTGCATATACTTCAATAGCATCCATAATGATTTGAAATAGTGAGGGACATTTAGGAAAACTGATTTTTCTCTGTCAACGTTACTTAAATTTTTAGCATTAAATCCCAGTTTACAAAGTCAGGAACATGCGGTCTTTGTCTGATTTAGTGGCTGATTAGATGCTTGTCTTTCGATATAACCAAGGTAAAATATGCCGTGCATCTGATTACAACTCCGCTTATGATTGTTTTTCAATATCTGAGTGTAATAATTCGCCAAAAGTGTTCAACCATAGTGGGATTTAAAGTAAATTGAAGCAAATGGACACAAACGAAACTTACCAGGATCAGAAACGCAAAGTAAAGTATCAAGGTGTGGATGAACTTCCGTCGGAACTCGGGATCCCGTAGTTGCTGCCGGAAGTGAACTGTTCCCGGCGTTGATCTGACAGATTCAGGCCCCATGGCAAACTGAAGCAATATGACCAAACATATGTTGTATGTAATCAGGAACATCCGAATTGTTCAGCTGACGTGGAGAGAGGGAGTTAGGAGATAAGCATTCTGCGTTTTCATTGTAGATATTAGTTTCCTCATTTACCAGACATTACCGTTGGGATTAAGGCTCACCTTTTTGCATGTATCTTCACTATTTTATATTGATTAGAAAACACATGCTCACCCTACATATATCTAACTACATGTATGCCTATGTAACTGACTGGTAGCAATTCGGATTACCGCCAACCTGTTACGGCCTGGATTACTGAGTTTCATTTCTAGGCGCCTGCTAATTGACGATGGGGTGGACTGACTGTTGATGACATGGATGGGTAGCTGTGGGCTCCCCGGTAGTGTTGGTGGTGTCATTAGAAAAGTGATTTTAAAACGGAATTCGTGAATACATAGGCCTGGTGAAACTTTTGTAAAAACCAAATCGCTTAAAGTTTTGTATTATAATCAACCGGGGAACATTGGCTGTCCAAATATGATGAAATGAACACCATTGTGTTGCACATGTTCATGTGGTAATCCCCACAGAGAGGCCCATGACACCAAGTTTAGACACCTTTAAACGGTTGTATTTCCCTAACCACCCCTTATAAATGTGTCCACTCCAATAATTTTGTATTTGTAAGATATACCAGAGCTTCCCAACGAGCCATCATGCGTCAAAATCGGTGAATATTTAGTCAAGTGTGTTTGTTCACGTCACTACCAAACTACTCGTCACAATATGGCTTAAATAATGTCGATGTGGCGTTAAATATTAACTCAATCACTCACTGCCAAACTGAATTTTATAGGTACATCAGAAATGTTGTTGCTGTCATTGGAAAAGTGCTAATTTTCGATTTTAACATAAATACATAGAAATCCTTTGCAGTAACCAAATCGCTTGAAATTTTGCATTACCATCAAAGGCGGAATATTAGCTGTACAAAAATGTTGAAATGAACATCCTTGCGCTGCGCATGCGCGTATGGTTATCCTCCCATAGAGCCACTGTTACCCGTTCAGGCACCTCTGAACGGTGGTTGTATTTCCCTAACCATGTCGTACTTTGTATCAGAAGTCGTAGAATTTCGAGAAATTTCCAATGAGCCATCATATATCAAAATCGGGTAATTGAAGATAAACGTACTGTGTTTGAAAATTAGATTAATGTTAGAGACTATCAATTTGGCCTAACATTAATCTAATTTTCAAACGTTGTACGTTTATCTCCATGACCTGCGGACGACAGTGCGTAATCCGGCATGGCACAAGAGGCGAATTGAACTCGTCAGTGAAAGGGGTGGCAGATGTCTTTCTTTATGTTTTTCTAACAATGTAACGTAAAAAGATATTCGTCAAAAGAAAACAAACAACTATTTGTGCAAGGCAACAATGTTTTACATTGTAAGTAAGTAACAGTTTGGTTACATCAACCCTCCCAACACGACAGAAACCATCTTACTGTTTGGTTTGCCGCTGTACTGTACTTACCCCCTGCCAACACTACATGGAATGGCCTGACCTACTTATTTCTTCAACAATTGAAAATTTGGAAAGAGTCGGACGTGCCACTTTTCACATTTTGTGCAAGATTGAAATTTGAATTGATCGTGAAAAAAAACTTGACTGACTGTCGAATCTGAACCCTTCAGAATCGAATAATAGTTATTTTTCTGATCTGCCGAAGAGTCAATGTTGTAACTCATCAAGGACTGTTGATTTTTATGACCCGGATTTTGACGACTTCACGTGCCTCTACCCCGGCAGGCGACAAAAGAGTGTCGGCGGTGACCCTAACGCAAATGCGACTAACTTGGGATTCCTTTGAAATTGTTTTCATCATTTGGGACAGATAATTGAGGCCAAGCGGTTTTAAAGTGTACCAACATGGATCACCAGCAGTGACAGTTTTGCCGGGAAGCTGGTTGAAAGCAGGATTCTTGTGGTTTACTGTTGTCATGTATTTTTGACATGTAGATGCAACCGGGCACGAGGGAATATGAGTGGCATAAATTCGGGGTTTTGCCTTACCCTTATCTTGCAAGGCTCCTGGATGATTTTTAGTGGGTTTTGGTAGCTCTATCCCAACATCGATTTGTATGAACGATTTGTATAAATGCACAGTGAAGCGGTCATAAAATCAGTTTTTTTCAATCCAAATTGATTTTTGCTAATTGTATTGATTGTCAAATCAAATTCGAGTATTTCGCGAAGTCATAATACAATATCTATTGAAGTATGCGGTTTCACATCGCAACCAAACTGAATCTGATAGCTCCATCATGTTGGTGGTGTCATTGGAAAAGTGCTATTTTTCGATTTTAACGTAAATACATAGGCCATTTGAAACCCTTTGCAGAAACCAAATCGCTTGATATTCTGTATTACCAACAAAGAGGGAACATTAGCTGTTAAAAAAATATTGAAATATACACTCTTGTGTTGCGCCTGCGCGTGTGGTAAATCCTCTCATGCCCCGGTATCACATGGTGTCAGAGTCTCTGCATGATGACGTACCCTTTAACGACTTGCAGACTTGCTTACTGCGTCTTTGAATAGTAACATTTGATTGCGCCCATTGTTTGGTTAGTGTCCCTGGATCGTGTTGCTGGTGTTGTTGTGGGTAAGTTGTTGTCAAACAGGTATCGTCGGGTTTAGGATTACATGTTTGACAGCGTCTCAAACATGTTCCAAGCTGGACTAAGTTACAATCCCCGAAACAAGCTGTGTTTTATGACACTCATCTTGACCTATACAAATCACTTATCAGATCAAAAATGACAAGGCTGTGAGGCCTTTCACTCAGCATCTGATACTGTCTTGAGTCGCCTCGGTGCAATTTGGATACGATGACATGCATCAACAAAGTCAACAAGCCTGACCACCCGATCCCGTTTGTCGCCTCTTTAGTCTATCTATGTTAGTTGAGTCTAACCATGCAAACCTGTTAGGCCATTGATCTCTGTTCTCTCAATCTTCTCAATAAGTGTCTCCTCTATGTTCTTTTCATCAACAATATTTTCCAACTCAAGAGAACCATACTTCGTCACAAGCGTTTTTACGATCAGAGCAAGAAACACAAAACAAACGAAGGCCAAAACGGCCTCGATGAAAGTGATGTAGATGTACCATTTGAAGGAAACTGTCTGGAAGAGGTAACCTAGCAACAAAGGGTTCAGAATTCCTTGCAAATTCTGTGCCACCCAGATGACTGACGTCACCATACCAGACACCTTCATCACGTCATTTTCAATATACACAAGTCCAGTTGGGAATATAGCTGACATTCCTATTGCTGCAAGGACCATGCAGATCCATATCCCTTGGTCGGATTTATAAATTATGCTGAGCCACAGACCAGCTAAAGACAATACGCTGAGACCATTAGAAATAAACAAAAGCTGACGAGGGTTAAGGATTTGATCAAGTAGCACACACAGCAAGCGAGAGGCGGCATAACCCGCCCAATAGACTGATGTTAAATTGGCAGTCTTTTCCTTACTCCACCCAAGGTCATTTACAAAATATGCCATTATGTAGCCAACGATGACACTGATGGAAGAAGAGTTGAAGAAATTCAAGCCTCCCACAGTTCCAAGGACAAGCACACGCAACCATCTGGGAATCACCCGGGGACTTCGGTGATTCTCATTTCGTGTTTTTCGTTTTGTGTTAGGAGGACTGAAAAAGCATTCTGCAGTTATCATGATCCCCGACAGAAGACAGAGTGCACCTGCTATCATGTATGCATACTGGATATTACTTTCTGAAGGAAGACAACTCTCCGGAATAAGGACGGTTGTTTCATTCGAGTTGTCAGCTGAATGTCCGTCGCTGTAGTTATAAGACTGTCGTTCGTGATGTATGTCACAGAAGGTCGCGTTGTATGTTTTTTTCTCAGCTAGGAAGGGTTCCACCGTGAGTGGTGCTATGATGGTACCGACAGCAAAGACAAAGTGTAGAATCTGTATAAACATCTTGCCTCCCAGACATAATGTGCTCATCATGTCAAAGTTTCCACCTGAAAAACACCATATCAACAGTTGATATTTTATTTATCTTTATTTGGAATATACATATATATTCTCCTAAATATATAAGCATCTCGTGTTTTGCTTACTTTAAATTAATGTAATTGCTAAAACAGATAATACAAATAATACTGTAAATGAAATTGTAATTATTTATGAAATTGAAAATCAAAAAGTTGTCTAGTCAACATATTGTCACGTCGATTACATCGGTTTCTCGTTGTAATAACGATACATGGCCATTGTGTCCTGTTGTTTGAGACCATAGTTGATATATTTATTGACGATTTCTATTTCAACAAATGAGCATTGATTTACCTGCATCAAAAGCCGTTGTTAATATCCCATTAACAAAAAATATAGAAATGGTCAAGAAGTAGTTCTTGCTCCATGGTATAGCGCTGGTGCTGACAACGTTCAGTAGAACAGAACTGGCCAGAATGGATTGCCTGTGCTTGGCCACTTTCTCAATGAGGACACCCATAACGACTGATCCCACGAGTCCCCCTGCCGCGAGGGACGTGTAGAAGACTGATGCTTCCTCTACATTGCTCCCAGTGATATTGGCCAGGTCCAAGAACGCTGGGCCGTGCTGGCCACGGCAAACACCCTGTAAACAATATTTGGTGAATTATAAGGTGAATAAATTATTGGTAAATTAATAATGAGTGAGTGAGTGAATAAAAATATTTTTACAATAAAATCCTTTGATTTTATGAGAATCCACATGGTATAGATTCCTCCTATATGAAAAATATAATGAAAGTCCTTCCTTGATGGTATTTAGGATTGTTGTGAAAAACAGGGATTTGGGATTTGGGATTTGGGATTTGGTGGCACATTTTCTGGACAAGGCAATATCTCTTTCTATTTATACGGATTTTTTTAGCTTTGGAATCAAGTACGTAAAAGCTAAGGACATGTTTTCAGGTTTTAGAGTCGAAAGTTGATGGATGGTTTTGACATATTTCTTCCTCAGTTAATTTACTGCAATTATATGTGGTATAATTTAATATGTCACTTATATCAGGTCCTTTGATCAGACAATCAATAAAGTGATGCTAACATATAACTGTTATGTTATTTCACGTAGGGCAGGCAGACAATGGATGACAGCTGACAGGGAGAGAATGGGTTTATTCCAATTGTGTTTCCTCTTTTTCTGTTTGTGCATTCCAGCAATGACAACGTTAACATCACGCACTATGACCACTCTGAAAGACCTCGTACTGACTTATACCCATTCCTTAAGACCTGTTCGGCTTTTCTTTGGCCATTTTTTTGGCATATGCTTCAATAACATCCATAATGACTTGAAAAAGTGAAGTATTAAATCCCAGTTTGCAAATCTGAAAGTCAGGAACATGCAGTCTTTCTCTGATTTAGTGGCTGATTAGATGCCTGTCTTTCGATATAACCAGGGTAAAATATGCCGTGCATCTGATTACAACTCCGCTTATGATTGTTTTTCAATATCTGAGTGTAATAATTCGCCAAAAGCGTTCAACCATAGTGGAGGTTTAAAGTAAATTGAAACAAATGGACACAGACGAAACTTACCAAGACCAGAAACGCAAAGTAAAGTATCAAGGTGTGGATGAACTTCCGTCGGAACTCGGGATCCTGTAGTTGCTGCCGGAAGTGAACTGTTCCCGGCGTTGATCTGACAGATGCAGGCCCCATGGCAAACTGAAGCAATATGACCAAAGATATGTTGTATGTAATCAGGAACATCCGAATTGTTCAGCTGACGTGGAGAGAGAGAGTTAGGAGATAAGCATTCTGCGTTTTTATTATAGATATTAGTTTCATCATTTACCAGACATTACCGTTGGGATTAAGGCTCACTTTTTTGCATGTATCTTCACTATTTTATATTGATTCGAAAACACATGCTCAGCCTACATAATTATATGTAACTACATGTATGCCTATGTAACTGACTGGTAGCAATTCGGATTACCGCCAACCCGTTACGGCCTGGATTACTGAGTTTCATATCTAGGCTACCGCTAATTGACGATGGGGTGGACTGACTGTTGATGACATGGATGGGTAGCTATCGGCTCCCCGGTAGTGTTGGTGGTGTCATTCGAAAAGTGATTTTTTAAAAACATGTTCGTGAATACATAGGCCTGGTGAAACTTTTGTAAGAACCAAATCGCTTGAAGTTTTGTATTATAATCGACGGGGGAACATTGGTCGGGTAGCCTAGTGGTTAAAGCGTTCGCTCGTCACGCCGAAGACCCGGGTGCGATTCCCGACGTGGGTACAATGTGTGAAGCCCATTTCTGGTGTCCCCCGCCCTGATATTGCTGGAATATTGCTAAAAGCGGTGTAAAACCATACTCAGTCAGTCACCTCACTACCAAACTACTCGTCACAATATGGCTTAAATAATGCTGACGTGACGTTAAATATTAACTCACTCACTCATTACCAAACTGAATTTTATAGCTCCATCAGAAATATTGTTGGTGTCATTGGAAAAGTTTTCGATTTTAACGTAAATACATAGGCCATTTGAAACCCTTTGCAGTAACCAAATCGCGTGAAATTTGGCATTACCATCAAAGGCGGAATATTAGCTGTAAAAATATGTTGACATGAACACCCTTGCGCTGCGCATGCGCGTATGGTTATCCTCCCAAAGAGTTACTGATACGCGTTCAGGCACCTCTGAACGGTGGTTGTATTTCCCTAACCACCTACTATAACCATGTCGGACTTTGTATCAGAAGTCGTAGAATTTCGAGAAATTTCCAATGAGCCATCATATATCAAAATCGGGTAATTGAAGATAAACGTACTGTGTTTGAAAATTAGATTAATGTTACAGACTATCAATTCGGCCTAACATTAATCTAATTTTCAAACGTTGTACGTTTATCTCCATTATACCATGACCTGCGGACGACAGTGCGTAATCCGGCATGTCACAAGAGGCGAATTGAACTCGTCAGTGAAAGGGGTGGCAGGTGTCTTTCTTTGTGTTTTTCTAACATTGTAACGTAAAAAAGATATTCGTCAAAAGAAAACAAACAACTATTTGTTCAAGGCAACAATGTTTTATATTGTAAATAAGTAAGAGCTTGGTTACATCAACCCTCCCAACACGACAGAAACCATCTTACTGTTTGGTTTGCCGCTGTACTGTACTTACCCCCTGCCAACACTACATGGAATGGCCTGACCTACTTATTTCTTCAACAATTTAAAATTTGGAAAGAGTCGGACGTGCCACTTTTCATATTTTGTGCAAGATTGAAATTTGAATTGATAGTGAAAAAAAACTTGACTGACTGTCGAATCTGAACCCTTCAGAATCGAATAATAGTTATTTTTCTGATCTGCCGAAGAGTCAATGTTGTAACTCATCAAGGACTGTTGATTTTTATGACCCGGATTTTGACGACTTCACGTGCCTCTACCCCGGCAGGCGACAAAAGAGAGTCGGCGGTGACATTAACGAAAATGCGACTAACTTGGGATTCCTTTGAAATTGTTTTCATCTTTTGGGACAGAGGATTAAGACCAAGCAGTTTGACAGAGTACAAACATGGCAGTGACAGTTTTGCCGGGAAGCTGGTTGAAAGCAGGATTCTTGTGGTTTACCGTTGTCATGTATTTTTGACATGTAGATGCAACCGGGCACGAGGGAATATGAGTGGCATAACTTCGGGGTTTTGCCTGACCCTTATCTTGCAAGCCCCCTGGATGATTTTTGGTGGGTTTTGTTAGCTCTACCCCAACATCGTCTGATTCGATGACAAATGATTTGTATTAGTGCACAGTGAAGCGGTCATAAAATCAGACGGATTTTTCAATCCAAATTGATTTTGGCTAATTTTATTGATTGTTGAATCAAATTCGAGTATTCCACGTAGTCATGGTAGAATATTTATTTAAGTGAATTGTTTCACATCGCCACCAAACTGAATCTGATAGCTCCATCAGACATGTTGGTGGTGTCATTGGAAAAGTGCAAATTTTCGATTTTAACGTAAATACATAGGCCATTTGAAACCCTTTGCAGTAACAAAATCGCTTGCGATTTTGTATTACCAACTAAGAGGGAACATTAGCTGTTAAAAATATTAAAATATACACTCTTGTGTTGCGCATGCGCGTATGATAATCCCTCCATGCCTCGGTATCAGCTGGTGTCAGAGTCTCTGCCTGATAACATGCCCTTTAAAGACTTGCAGACTTGCTTACTGCGTCTTTGAGTAGGAACATTTATGGCGCTCATTCTTTCGTAATTGTCGCTGGATCGTATGCTGGTGTTGTTGTGGGTGAGTTGTTGTCTGTCAGGTATCGTCGGGTGTAGTACATGTTTGACAGCGTCTGGAACGTGTTCAAAGCTGGACTAACTTACAATCCCCCAAACAAGCTATGTGTAGGGTTGAATAAAAACAGTTCTAAAAATGAGCCGTCGAGTGTGGTAGACAGACATATTTATTATTCTATATTTTGTAGAAGTTTCTTACATCTGATCAAACATGCACCGGGGGAACATGTCTCGTGATAATCTAGCTCTGTTTGAAGCTGGGCCAGAAAAGTTCTTTCAACTATTTGTGACTATGGATGAAACCTTGGTTCGCCACTTGCAAACAACAATCAAATCTGTGGAAGCATATGACATCGCCACCACCAAAGAGGGTGAAATGCATGCACGTGTGTGTGTGTGTGTGTGTGTGTGTGTGTGTGTGTGTGTGTGTGGCTGCTTGTACTAGTGCGGACTGATGCCGATTTATAGTGCCAGCCCACTGAGATACCATGCCGCAGTTTAACATGAATACTCACAGTATACTGACCCCGAGCCGAAAAGTCCTTGCCTTAGTCCCTTAATGCCGAGCACCAGGCAGGGTAACAACAAGTACCATCTTTGACCGTCTTTTGGCATGATGCGGCCGGGGATTGAACACCGGACCTTCCGCTCTCCGGGCGGACGCTCTGCTACTAGACCACTGAGGCGGTCGCCACCACAAAAAAAAGCACAGACTGTCCCATCAGCTCGGAAGCTTATGGCCTGAGGGATGGCTAAGGATATCATCATGGTGGACTATCTTCCAAAAGGCCAGGCAATGAACAGAGCATAGTAATGCGCGTTTGGGGCAATTACGGGAGGTAGTTAGACTAAGAGACTTTGGAAGCCAGTGGACAATTAAAGCAGTTATTGCTATAGCAACTCCTTCAGCACCTACCCGATTCTCCTGATGTAGCTCAGGGGTAACTTTTGATGGATATTTCATATGAAGCTACGCCTTGACACATATGATGATGAAACATTTATTAGCGTATGCACAAGCATCATTGTCACGAATGCTATGACCGGATTTTCAGAAATTTCTAAGGTTGAATTCAGATAAAAATACTTGACCATAGCGTGTTTCAAATGCATTTTGCTTGACTTTAATAGGGCCAATAAATACCTGTTATATTTAATATGTCACTGAAGCATTTATTCCTGACATAAATGTCATGCCCCAATGACATTAGATATGAACATTACACAACCGGAAGTTGGACTATTTTCACCGGTGCAGGTGTTAACAAACAACACGGATTCCTGTGATGTTGGAGACAGTGTTTTAAAAAATCAAATGGGTAGTGCTACAGTGATATCAGAGTTGCCAAATGGATATTACAGATTACAGGTTGATGGTGGTTGACAGTGGCTCGGCAAACATTGATTAACTATGACTTGGTTGATATTTCCCAAATAAAACAAACCACGATGTATTGGATTTCATATTGCTATGTTTTCACATTCTGCTACCTTTGCCTCCAATGTTCACATGACCTCGTGACCTCATGACTATGCAAGTGTCACGAGTGTCTTTAAACAAGAGTATATGGGAGAGAGTCCATTAAGATCATACCGGCAGATCATAGGAAATATCAATAGGTTAACAGTTTGTACATGTCTACTCCTCGTCCCTCTACCATGGGTTATTGGAAAATACTATGAAAAACTAAGCGAATAATATGAAAAGCATATTACACAAATACACGTGCACACGCACACCTGTTCAGACACGTGTTACGGTGGAGTATTATGCTAACATAAAACAAAAAGCTTCCCCACTGGTCATATATCATACATACAATTTGATCACTTTACAATACAAAAATTCGAATATTTAACAATGGTTAGATAAGTCGATTAAGGTATGTAACCTAACAAGTCACCAATAAGAACAATTTGCAAGATAAAGTGACACCCGTATGTACTGAAGGGACGCTTGTGTTTCTCGGTTAGATGTGAGCCATACTTCTTTGAAACAACCATATTAATCTTTTTGTAACATTTACTGCACACTTAAAATATAACATGTAAGCATGTTATGGGTTTTGTTGGGCTGTTTAAGTACTGCACACTAAAGCAAAAGAAGCATGCAATATGACGTGATGTAGGTGGTGTTCCTTGTGAACTCCGTTGCACGCCCGATGTATAGTCTCCTTCATCGCTTGACATGAATTTGGCCTTCGTTGAAAATTCATCATGAAATCCACTATTAATTCCAGATGTCACAGAAAGTTAGTCACACGTGTGGATAGTTCCAGGGAAAGTTACACGCTTCACGTCATCATCTAATTGTATAATTGTTATTCCACAACAATTTGAACGATCTTTTTTATTTATCCAGAGTTATGTCAGAACATGTAATGATGCAGACATGATTATTAATGGATCAGATAACATGTTGGCTAAAACGTACAGTGGAATATCGTATATCGAAGTGCGAATATTATTTCTTGTGTGGCACTACTCTTGACTTACACATGCATGTGTGTTGACGTATTCCTTTCGCTACTTCAGAGGTAGACAGAAATGTATCGATTAATGCATCTTTACGTCGCGCCTATACACGCGTCCGCGTTCGCTTTTGTTTATTTCAACTTTTGTTTGAACCGACCCTTCCGGTTTTTCTGTCGATGTTTTGGTTGCAGAATAAACTGAATTGAGTTGAGATTGCGGTGTTGACTAATCCTTGGCACTGTTGCAGTGGCTTTGAATCCACGTTGGAATGTCATTCCAACAAACAGGAGTGACTTTTCAACCCCACATCCTCAAATTATCCCAATCAGTGGGCAATTCATACATCAAACAAACTGTCAGTCGGCCGTTGTATCGTAATGCACGTAAGTACGTTATAGTACATGCGAGTGAAGGAATTCGCATTGTGTCAGCATTATGTCCCATCAACGTGCACCAAAGCAGTTGCAGTTAACGAAACAAGATACCTATCAATTCCTTTGGGAATTGGCGCCAGAATTTGACATACATTTTATCACTTGATGAATACTTAGCCCCATTTCTCAGTAACGAATTTACTTGGGAGAAAAAAGACAGCTATCAATCCAAACAGAGGTCTTACGAATGACGGTGAAAATGTCCTTGCCGCTCGTAGAAAAACAGCGATCAAGAAAAGTCTTCAACTAGACTTGATGCTAGGGCAGATTGCTCATTTCTGTCCTGTTATTTCAGGAAATTCTATAATAAAAAACTGAACATCCATTCAGGATATTTGGCAGAAAATAAGGCAACATTATGGTTTCCAGTCTACTGATTCCCATTTCTTGGACATTGCTGATATTAAGCTACAAACGATGAAGACCTGTATCAGAGGATCATGGCATTTTTCGAGGATAATCTCCTGACGAGTATGGAGCGAGCGGAGACATAAAGGCTGTGGTTAACATGGGACCGGCACTTCCACCACAACGGAAAGGCCGTTTACCACAGTATAATAAGGATGGATATGTTACAAGCAATGTTTGATGAACTTGAAACTAAAGGGGTATTCGCCAAACCGGAACAGGTCAACGTCACAACTGAATACCTAAACATGTCCTTTCTCGTTAAGAAACCTGGAGGCAGAAGTCGGTTGGTTACATCGTTCGGAGAGTTTGGCCAATACTGTAAACCCCAATCTACACTGATGCCAAATGTGGATAAAGTCCTTCAGGATATTGGGTTTATTGTCAAAACAGACTTGCTCAAGTCTTTCTACCAGATACCCCTATCCCACTTCGACGAAGTATTGTGGTATTGTGATCCCCTACAAAAGCCTACGTATCTATAACCGATGTGCTATGGGTATGCCAGGATCAGAGGCGTACCTGGAAGAGCTGATGTGTCGAGTTTTGGGGGATCTTGTCGAAGATGGTAGAGTGATCAAACTAGCAGATGATCTGTTATATGGTGGTCAGTCTCCGGAAGAAACCCTCTCCTTTTGGCGCATGGGCTTGTCTGCCTTGAAATACAACAACCTCCACCTGAGTGCAACCAAGACCGTTGTAAGCCCGAAATCTACCCATGTTCTTGGATGGATTTTGTCTGATGGAACCTTAAAGGCGAGTGCTCACAAGATATCCACCCTTCCTACAGTACGGGGAGTGCGCAGCTTCATCGGGGCATACAAGGCTCTGAGCAGGGTTCTGCCCGGATATGCATCCTTGATGAATCCCCTTGACAATGCTGTGGCTGGTAAACAATCCTCTGACAAACTAGTGTGGACTGATGATCTCAGGAAATCCTTTGAACGTGCCCAGTCTGCGCTGGCCTCCTGCCAAACTATTACATACCTCGTCCATCTGACCACCTGTGTATTGTCACTGATGCCTCTATCAAATCAAAAGGAATTGCCGCAACTTTGTAAGTCAGCAGCGATTGCAGCACTAGACTTGCAGGCTTCTTCAGTGCGAAGTTGAAGAAACATCAGTTACAGTACTAGTGGCTACCATGCGAAGTGTAGGCACTTGCAAACGCCTCCTCGTCAGACTTTATGCACCCTATCAAAAGCCTCTAAAAAGCAAAGTCAGGTTTTGACAGACAGTCGTTCCTGTGTTCCGGCGCTCCAACAAACTATTGCCAGGTGCCTTTTCTACTAGTTCGAGACAGAGTACATTTCTCTCTATCCTGAGCAGATATCAGATCTCACTGATTGTTACCCTGTGAGACCCACATGGTGGGCTATATAGCTTAATTATCGTAATATGTTATCTCACTTTGCACTGGTCAAAGTGTTGTTTCATTTCTGGGCAAAAATGGCATGACGCCAGGCAACAAGCAAACACTTACGTTTTTATGCAAATTGTACGAGTGGCGGTTGCTGCTTGTCATTTCTTTGACGCAGGGCCTGTCGTCGCCGCTGGTTTTCAGTGGTCCTTTTGTATGGTTTTCACCGCTCTTTTGCCTTTTGCGCTGTGTGGAGTCTGCTTCGCATGATGATCGAGACTTGATGTTCTCTTGCGTTGATGTGCTGTATATCAATCACCTAGCAATGGTTGTTCTGATCACAGCTGGTGACTTGTTCATCTCTGTGGTTAGCTCTGTGTGCAAACTAGCGCTTGTTTCGCAGATAGGTTTCAATAATATTTTTTCTCGCTTGTTTCAACAATACTGTCATTCGCACCAGATGTTCATCTTTATTGATACTGAGTTGCCATCTCCTTGCCTCCTTCCTCAAAAATCAATGGGCTAGAATCCCATTGTCCATTAAATGGACTGTTGGCTCAACATATCTAGTGATTGTGGACCCGAAAGAGATATGTGTACGTAGATGTATATCGATTCAAATATAAAGGTCATAAACCTTCGTTTTGAAGCTATTAACAATTAACGCTAGCTCTTATTTATTTCCCTATTAGTATTGGTTGTATTATTTGTTTTTTTGTTTTGTTTGATGTTTAATGCCGCACTCAGCAATATTCCAGCAATAATATTATTTACGGTTTGTAAATAATCGAGTTTGGACCAGACAATCCAATGACTGACATCATGCGCATCGATCAACACAATTGGGATACGATGGTATGCATCAACCAAGCGAGCCTGACCACCCGATCCCATAAGTCGCCTCTTACGACAAGCAGAGTCGCCTCTTACGACAAGCAGAGTCACCCCTTACAAGCATAGGTTGCTGAAGACCTATTATCACCCGGATCTTCACGGGTATAACGACATATAAGAATCATCTTCAATTAGTAGCACCCGACCGCTAGCAAATGCTGCTTCTAAACACGCGTGCAGTAATCAAGTCTGCCACAGTTATGGCACATCTGTCGATACTCGGTAGACAGGGAGCCGATAACACCTCACCCTAATTCTTACCGCACACCATTCCCCCATTTGGGGGATCTTGTCGAAGATGGTAGAGTGATCAAACTAGCAGATGATCTGTTATATGGTGGTCAGTCTCCGGAAGAAACCCTCTCCTTTTGGCGCATGGGCTTGTCTGCCTTGAAATACAACAACCTCCACCTGAGTGCAACCAAGACCATTGTAAGCCCGAAATCTACCCATGTTCTTGGATGGATTTTGTCTGATGGAACCTTAAAGGCGAGTGCTCACAAGATATCCGCCCTTCCTACAGTACGGGGAGTGCGCAGCTTCATCGGGGCATACAAGGCTCTGAGCAGGGTTCTGCCCGGATATGCATCCTTGATGAATCCCCTTGACAATGCTGTGGCTGGTAAACAATCCTCTGACAAACAAGTGTGGACTGATGATCTCAGGAAATCCTTTGAACGTGCCAAGTCTGCGCTGGCCTCCTGCCAAACTATTACATACCTCGTCCATCTGACCACCTGTATATTGTCACTGATGCCTCTATAGCTATCAAATCAAAAGGAATTGCCGCAACTTTGTAAGTCAGCAGCGATTGCAGCACTAGACTTGCAGGCTTCTTCAGTGCGAAGTTGAAGAAACATCAGTTACAGTACTAGTGGCTACCATGCGAAGTGTAGGCACTTGCAAACGCCTCCTCGTCAGACTTTATGCACCCTATCAAAAGCCTCTAAAAAGCAAAGTCAGGTTTTGACAGACAGTCGTTCCTGTGTTCCGGCGCTCCAACAAACTATTGCCAGGTGCCTTTTCTACTAGTTCGAGACAGAGTACATTTCTCTCTATCCTGAGCAGATATCAGATCTCACTGATTGTTACCCTGTGAGACCCACATGGTGGGCTATATAGCTTAATTATCGTAATATGTTATCTCACTTTGCACTGGTCAAAGTGTTGTTTCATTTCTGGGCAAAAATGGCATGACGCCAGGCAACAAGCAAACACTTACGTTTTTATGCAAATTGTACGAGTGGCGGTTGCTGCTTGTCATTTCTTTGACGCAGGGCCTGTCGTCGCCGCTGGTTTTCAGTGGTCCTTTTGTATGGTTTTCACCGCTCTTTTGCCTTTTGCGCTGTGTGGAGTCTGCTTCGCATGATGATCGAGACTTGATGTTCTCTTGCGTTGATGTGCTGTATATCAATCACCTAGCAATGGTTGTTCTGATCACAGCTGGTGACTTGTTCATCTCTGTGGTTAGCTCTGTGTGCAAACTAGCGCTTGTTTCGCAGATAGGTTTCAATAATATTTTTTCTCGCTTGTTTCAACAATACTGTCATTCGCACCAGATGTTCATCTTTATTGATACTGAGTTGCCATCTCCTTGCCTCCTTCCTCAAAAATCAATGGGCTTGAATCCCATTGTCCATTAAATGGACTGTTGGCTCAACATATCTAGTGATTGTGGACCCGAAAGAGATATGTGTACGTAGATGTATATCGATTCAAATATAAAGGTCATAAACCTTCGTTTTAAAGCTATTAACAATTAACGCTAGCTCTTATTTATTTCCCTATTAGTATTGGTTGTATTATTTGTTTTTTTGTTTTGTTTGATGTTTAATGCCGCACTCAGCAATATTCCAGCAATAATATTATTTACGGTGTGTAAATAATCGAGTTTGGACCAGACAATCCAATGACTGACATCATGCGCATCGATCAACACAATTGGGATACGATGGTATGCATCAACCAAGCGAGCCTGACCACCCGATCCCATAAGTCGCCTCTTACGACAAGCAGAGTCGCCTCTTACGACAAGCAGAGTCGCCCCTTACAAGCATAGGTTGCTGAAGACCTATTATCACCCGGATCTTCACGGGTATAACGACATATAAGAATCATCTACAATTAGTAGCACCCGACCGCTAGCAAATGCTGCTTCTAAACACGCGTGCAGTAATCAAGTCTGCCACAGTTATGGCACATCTGTCGATACTCGGTAGACAGGGAGCCGATAACACCTCACCCTAATTCTTACCGCACACCATTCCCCCATTTGGGGGATCTTGTCGAAGATGGTAGAGTGATCAAACTAGCAGATGATCTGTTATATGGTGATCAGTCTCCGGAAGAAACCCTCTCCTTTTGGCGCATGGGCTTGTCTGCCTTGAAATACAACAACCTCCACCTGAGTGCAACCAAGACCATTGTAAGCCCGAAATCTACCCATGTTCTTGGATGGATTTTGTCTGATGGAACCTTAAAGGCGAGTGCTCACAAGATATCCGCCCTTCCTACAGTACGGGGAGTGCGCAGCTTCATCGGGGCATACAAGGCTCTGAGCAGGGTTCTGCCCGGATATGCATCCTTGATGAATCCCCTTGACAATGCTGTGGCTGGTAAACAATCCTCTGACAAACAAGTGTGGACTGATGATCTCAGGAAATCCTTTGAACGTGCCCAGTCTGCGCTGGCCTCCTGCCAAACTATTACATACCTCGTCCATCTGACCACCTGTGTATTGTCACTGATGCCTCTATCAAATCAAAAGGAATTGCCGCAACTTTGTAAGTCAGCAGCGATTGCAGCACTAGACTTGCAGGCTTCTTCAGTGCGAAGTTGAAGAAACATCAGTTACAGTACTAGTGGCTACCATGCGAAGTGTAGGCACTTGCAAACGCCTCCTCGTCAGACTTTATGCACCCTATCAAAAGCCTCTAAAAAGCAAAGTCAGGTTTTGACAGACAGTCGTTCCTGTGTTCCGGCGCTCCAACAAACTATTGCCAGGTGCCTTTTCTACTAGTTCGAGACAGAGTACATTTCTCTCTATCCTGAGCAGATATCAGATCTCACTGATTGTTACCCTGTGAGACCCACATGGTGGGCTATATAGCTTAATTATCGTAATATGTTATCTCACTTTGCACTGGTCAAAGTGTTGTTTCATTTCTGGGCAAAAATGGCATGACGCCAGGCAACAAGCAAACACTTACGTTTTTATGCAAATTGTACGAGTGGCGGTTGCTGCTTGTCATTTCTTTGACGCAGGGCCTGTCGTCGCCGCTGGTTTTCAGTGGTCCTTTTGTATGGTTTTCACCGCTCTTTTGCCTTTTGCGCTGTGTGGAGTCTGCTTCGCATGATGATCGAGACTTGATGTTCTCTTGCGTTGATGTGCTGTATATCAATCACCTAGCAATGGTTGTTCTGATCACAGCTGGTGACTTGTTCATCTCTGTGGTTAGCTCTGTGTGCAAACTAGCGCTTGTTTCGCAGATAGGTTTCAATAATATTTTTTCTCGCTTGTTTCAACAATACTGTCATTCGCACCAGATGTTCATCTTTATTGATACTGAGTTGCCATCTCCTTGCCTCCTTCCTCAAAAATCAATGGGCTAGAATCCCATTGTCCATTAAATGGACTGTTGGCTCAACATATCTAGTGATTGTGGACCCGAAAGAGATATGTGTACGTAGATGTATATCGATTCAAATATAAAGGTCATAAACCTTCGTTTTGAAGCTATTAACAATTAACGCTAGCTCTTATTTATTTCCCTATTAGTATTGGTTGTATTATTTGTTTTTTTGTTTTGTTTGATGTTTAATGCCGCACTCAGCAATATTCCAGCAATAATATTATTTACGGTTTGTAAATAATCGAGTTTGGACCAGACAATCCAATGACTGACATCATGCGCATCGATCAACACAATTGGGATACGATGGTATGCATCAACCAAGCGAGCCTGACCACCCGATCCCATAAGTCGCCTCTTACGACAAGCAGAGTCGCCTCTTACGACAAGCAGAGTCACCCCTTACAAGCATAGGTTGCTGAAGACCTATTATCACCCGGATCTTCACGGGTATAACGACATATAAGAATCATCTTCAATTAGTAGCACCCGACCGCTAGCAAATGCTGCTTCTAAACACGCGTGCAGTAATCAAGTCTGCCACAGTTATGGCACATCTGTCGATACTCGGTAGACAGGGAGCCGATAACACCTCACCCTAATTCTTACCGCACACCATTCCCCCATTTGGGGGATCTTGTCGAAGATGGTAGAGTGATCAAACTAGCAGATGATCTGTTATATGGTGGTCAGTCTCCGGAAGAAACCCTCTCCTTTTGGCGCATGGGCTTGTCTGCCTTGAAATACAACAACCTCCACCTGAGTGCAACCAAGACCATTGTAAGCCCGAAATCTACCCATGTTCTTGGATGGATTTTGTCTGATGGAACCTTAAAGGCGAGTGCTCACAAGATATCCGCCCTTCCTACAGTACGGGGAGTGCGCAGCTTCATCGGGGCATACAAGGCTCTGAGCAGGGTTCTGCCCGGATATGCATCCTTGATGAATCCCCTTGACAATGCTGTGGCTGGTAAACAATCCTCTGACAAACAAGTGTGGACTGATGATCTCAGGAAATCCTTTGAACGTGCCCAGTCTGCGCTGGCCTCCTGCCAAACTATTACATACCTCGTCCATCTGACCACCTGTGTATTGTCACTGATGCCTCTATCAAATCAAAAGGAATTGCCGCAACTTTGTAAGTCAGCAGCGATTGCAGCACTAGACTTGCAGGCTTCTTCAGTGCGAAGTTGAAGAAACATCAGTTACAGTACTAGTGGCTACCATGCGAAGTGTAGGCACTTGCAAACGCCTCCTCGTCAGACTTTATGCACCCTATCAAAAGCCTCTAAAAAGCAAAGTCAGGTTTTGACAGACAGTCGTTCCTGTGTTCCGGCGCTCCAACAAACTATTGCCAGGTGCCTTTTCTACTAGTTCGAGACAGAGTACATTTCTCTCTATCCTGAGCAGATATCAGATCTCACTGATTGTTACCCTGTGAGACCCACATGGTGGGCTATATAGCTTAATTATCGTAATATGTTATCTCACTTTGCACTGGTCAAAGTGTTGTTTCATTTCTGGGCAAAAATGGCATGACGCCAGGCAACAAGCAAACACTTACGTTTTTATGCAAATTGTACGAGTGGCGGTTGCTGCTTGTCATTTCTTTGACGCAGGGCCTGTCGTCGCCGCTGGTTTTCAGTGGTCCTTTTGTATGGTTTTCACCGCTCTTTTACCTTTTGCGCTGTGTGGAGTCTGCTTCGCATGATGATCGAGACTTGATGTTCTCTTGCGTTGATGTGCTGTATATCAATCACCTAGCAATGGTTCTTCTGATCACAGCTGGTGACTTGTTCATCTCTGTGGTTAGCTCTGTGTGCAAACTAGCGCTTGTTTCGCAGATAGGTTTCAATAATATTTTTTCTCGCTTGTTTCAACAATACTGTCATTCGCACCAGATGTTCATCTTTATTGATACTGAGTTGCCATCTCCTTGCCTCCTTCCTCAAAAATCAATGGGCTAGAATCCCATTGTCCATTAAATGGACTGTTGGCTCAACATATCTAGTGATTGTGGACCCGAAAGAGATATGTGTACGTAGATGTATATCGATTCAAATATAAAGGTCATAAACCTTCGTTTTGAAGCTATTAACAATTAACGCTAGCTCTTATTTATTTCCCTATTAGTATTGGTTGTATTATTTGTTTTTTTGTTTTGTTTGATGTTTAATGCCGCACTCAGCAATATTCCAGCAATAATATTATTTACGGTTTGTAAATAATCGAGTTTGGACCAGACAATCCAATGACTGACATCATGCGCATCGATCAACACAATTGGGATACGATGGTATGCATCAACCAAGCGAGCCTGACCACCCGATCCCATAAGTCGCCTCTTACGACAAGCAGAGTCGCCTCTTACGACAAGCAGAGTCACCCCTTACAAGCATAGGTTGCTGAAGACCTATTATCACCCGGATCTTCACGGGTATAACGACATATAAGAATCATCTACAATTAGTAGCACCCGACCGCTAGCAAATGCTGCTTCTAAACACGCGTGCAGTAATCAAGTCTGCCACAGTTATGGCACATCTGTCGATACTCGGTAGACAGGGAGCCGATAACACCTCACCCTAATTCTTACCGCACACCATTCCCCCATTTGGGGGATCTTGTCGAAGATGGTAGAGTGATCAAACTAGCAGATGATCTGTTATATGGTGGTCAGTCTCCGGAAGAAACCCTCTCCTTTTGGCGCATGGGCTTGTCTGCCTTGAAATACAACAACCTCCACCTGAGTGCAACCAAGACCATTGTAAGCCCGAAATCTACCCATGTTCTTGGATGGATTTTGTCTGATGGAACCTTAAAGGCGAGTGCTCACAAGATATCCGCCCTTCCTACAGTACGGGGAGTGCGCAGCTTCATCGGGGCATACAAGGTTTTGAGCAGGGTTCTGCCCGGATATGCATCCTTGATGGATCCCCTTGACAATGCTGTGGCTGGTAAACAATCCTCTGACAAACAAGTGTGGACTGATGATCTCAGGAAATCCTTTGAACGTGCCCAGTCTGCGCTGGCCTCCTGCCAAACTATTACATACCTCGTCCATCTGACCACCTGTGTATTGTCACTGATGCCTCTATCAAATCAAAAGGAATTGCCGCAACTTTGTAAGTCAGCAGCGATTGCAGCACTAGACTTGCAGGCTTCTTCAGTGCGAAGTTGAAGAAACATCAGTTACAGTACTAGTGGCTACCATGCGAAGTGTAGGCACTTGCAAACGCCTCCTCGTCAGACTTTATGCACCCTATCAAAAGCCTCTAAAAAGCAAAGTCAGGTTTTGACAGACAGTCGTTCCTGTGTTCCGGCGCTCCTACAAACTATTGCCAGGTGCCTTTTCTACTAGTACGAGACAGAGTACATTTCTCTCTATCCTGAGCAGATATCAGATCTCACTGATTGTTACCCTGTGCGACCCACATCGTGGGCTATATAGCTTAATTATCGTAATATGTTATCTCACTTTGCACTGGTCAAAGTATTGTTTCATTTCTGGGCAAAAATGGCATGACGCCAGGCAACAAGCAAACACTTACGTTTTTATGCAAATTGTACGAGTGGCGGTTGCTGCTTGTCATTTCTTTGACGCAGGGCCTGTCGTCGCCGCTGGTTTTCAGTGGTCCTTTTGTATGGTTTTCACCGCTCTTTTGCCTTTTGCGCTGTGTGGAGTTTGCTTCGCATGATGATCGAGACTTGATGTTCTCTTGCGTTGATGTGCTGTATATCAATCACCTAGCAATGGTTGTTCTGATCACAGCTGGTGACTTGTTCATCTCTGTGGTTTATTTCTGTGTGCAAACTAGCGCTTGTTTCGCAGATAGGTTTCAATAATATTTTTTCTCGCTTGTTTCAACAATACTGTCATTCGCACCAGATGTTCATCTTTATTGATACTGAGTTGCCATCTCCTTGCCTCCTTCCTCAAAAATCAATGGGCTTGAATCCCATTGTCCATTAAATGGACTGTTGGCTCAACATATCTAGTGATTGTGGACCCGAAAGAGATATGTGTACGTAGATGTATATCGATTCAAATATAAAGGTCATAAACCTTCGTTTTAAAGCTATTAACAATTAACGCTAGCTCTTATTTATTTCCCTATTAGTATTGGTTGTATTATTTGTTTTTTTGTTTTGTTTGATGTTTAATGCCGCACTCAGCAATATTCCAGCAATAATATTATTTACGGTTTGTAAATAATCGAGTTTGGACCAGACAATCCAATGACTGACATCATGCGCATCGATCAACACAATTGGGATACGATGGTATGCATCAACCAAGCGAGCCTGACCACCCGATCCCATAAGTCGCCTCTTACGACAAGCAGAGTCGCCTCTTACGACAAGCAGAGTCGCCCCTTACAAGCATAGGTTGCTGAAGACCTATTATCACCCGAATCTTCACGGGTATAACGACATATAAGAATCATCTACAATTAGTAGCACCCGACCGCTAGCAAATGCTGCTTCTAAACACGCGTGCAGTAATCAAGTCTGCCACAGTTATGGCACATCTGTCGATACTCGGTAGACAGGGAGCCGATAACACCTCACCCTAATTCTTACCGCACACCATTCCTAAATTAACGTCGCATAAAACTGTCCTTCCAATAATACATCACAACACTGTTTTCAAATCAATCTAACTACGCTAACTGCGTTTTTTATCCTTTGTATGAGGATCTGTCTCAAAAGAAACAATCCCTTATTCCAAATCTTGGAAAAAGAATAAAATCTAAAATATCTGCTGCAAAAATTGACCTTTCTAACATATATCCCATCCCAAAACTCGTCTCCTCAATGGTAACCTGTAAAGCCTCAGATAGATCTATCCTTGACTAAACTGAAGAAATCAGACACTAATCGACTGAATAATCAGAAAGAATATTAACAATAAACAAGCACTTTCAATACTTACAAGTCTGTATTTACCTATGGATCTAAAGATGGCGACACAGTTGCTAGGGCCAATATCACTGGATCCAGAAGCAAATCATCAAGATTACCAAACGACAGTTCAATGTTTACAGCAGAATCACAGGCAATATTAACAGTTCTCAAATATATAAATACTCAGTCAAAACATAAACAGTTCATCACATTTTCTGATTCCCTTTCCTGTCTTAAGGCAATTAAGAATATTTCATATGAGCATCCACTTTTACGATTACATAACATCCTGCTACTGGCCAGTACAACATCGTCTTTTATTGGTTACCCAGTCATGTTGGACTCATTGGTAACGCAATGGCCGATGCTGCTGCTAAAGCTGCACTCCACAAATCCGTGACTCCACCTCTAATTCCGTACAGTGATTATAAATCTGTAATTAGATTTTACAAAAGAAGTGGGACACCAAAGAAGGTATTAACAAATAACATGTAATAAAACCAACTATCGCTTACACGCTCACCTACTTGGGTTATTAGTCCAGATTTGAAGAGGTCATTATACCACGATGTCGTATTGGCCATTCAAGATATAAACATGAATATTTATTGAAAGGTGAGGATCATCCATTTTGTTACCTTTGTGATGAAAGTATCACCATCAAGCATGTCCTGCTTGACTGTATTGATTTTCCATCACAAGGAATATCTTATTTCAAATCATCATCTATCAAAGATGTTTTTAATAATATTAATTCTCGTTCATCATTGCCTTTTAAAGGAAATAGAGTTGTTTGACCAATTTTGATTGATATGTTTTGTAAAATATAAGTGTTTTTAATTGGTAGATTAAATTAGCAACTGAGATTGTTAGCGGCTGTATCCTCCAAAGGGGTTAAAGTAATGCAAAATTATACTGTGTTGTTTCCTTATAATTTGTTCTTTTAAATGTTCTCAACTAGTTTTACATCGAATCTGTGATATTCTAGTTATTGCACTGTCCATCGATGACAGGTTTTTATTTAGTCTAAAATATATGTATTTTTAATGTATAATTTTGTCTCATCACGACATGGCTGAAATATTGCTGATGTGACGTTAAATTTTAACTCACTCACTCCACTCCACTGGTGACCTGATGGAACTGTGTCAACCTGTATAATCGTGTTTCGCTTAGCCAGAAGTTCATGAGGTCATACGTGACATGATGGCAAGGCTATCAGTAAATGTGAAAATATAGCAATGTGAACCCAATATTTCACACAGTGGAAACATTTATGATCCTCTTAGTTTAGTACCGGTTAGTAGAAAGCATAAAACTATTCAAACACACTTTCATTTCCGAAATGATACATAACATTCTAGGGCAAGTAATCCTTTGAAAATTTCCTCTTCTAAGAAAATGTCCATATTTCCAACCCATTTAGTGTAGACAGACAATTTCGGACTTACGATAATCAAATTAAATGCATTAACTGAAGCATCAACTTCGGAACTCATGCTTGGAATTGTTTGCCAATCATAGCATTGGTGGCAATGCTGCTTATGCTTTCGGACATAAGGGATGATCATATGTTTCAATACTTTCACCGATATGTTTTATGTACATTTGTGTCCCATAAGCCACACGAGGCAGGACTTGCCATTTTTACACATGTTATTATCATGCTTTTAACCACTGTAAATGTAAAGTGTGACACATTTATATATATAATCATTTTCTTAATCTTGCACTGGATAATGAATACACAATGGAGCCAATAATGAATACATAATGGAGCCGATATTGAATACATAATGGAGCTATAATGAATACATAATGGAGCCGATATTGAATACACAATGGAGCCGATAATCCATACATCCCAGTCCATCCGCTCCACTCCACTCAATTCTTCTCTCCGCTCTGTGCTCCTCTCCATTCCACACTCCTCACCGCTCCGCACGCTCCAAGCTGCTCTGCTAATCTCAAATCCGCTCCGCTCTCCTCTCCAAGACGCTCTGCTAATGTCCACTCCTTTCCACTCCACACTCCTATCCATGTCGCTACGCTAATCTCAGCGCCTCTTTTATCCGCACTCCTCTCCAAGTCGCTCCTCTTATCTATGCGCCTCTCTGCTCCACGCTCCTATCCATGTCGCTCCATTTATCTCTGCGCCACTCAGCTCAGCACTTCCATCTATGTCGCTACACTTATCTCCGCGCCTCTCTGCTCCGCTCTCCTATCCAAGTCACTCTGCTAATCTCCATTCCTCTCCGCTATGCACTCCTCTTCTCTCTGCTCTCCTCACCGCTCCGCACTCCTCTCCGCTCCGCTCTCCTTGTGGGTTCCGCACTCCTCGTGGGTTCGAATAACGCATGTAGCCTTAGTATGATCTTCGGTTTGTCAGAACCATTCCCGTTACAGTGGTCTTGTTAATGAAATCCAAGACCTGCTTTCTCTTTGGGGTCCCTTTAATTATTATGTAAACATGCTGGGATATGGCTGAAACCTGACTTCATGAGGTTTACAATCTTCACTCTCTCAAATAATGTTGACATGATATAATCATATATTCAGCGATGATTAAAAAGCGAATTAAATACTCTTTGGGTCTGCATGCCCACGTAGCACTCTCTACCTTCTTGCATTATATTCTATTTGGATAAATTGAGTCTAAACATTCAATCGTGTTTCGCCATTGCTTCCCACGTTATTCTCAATAAATGTCTCCTCTGTGTCCTTCTCATCAACTGTATGTTCCAACTCAATAGAGCCATACTTCGTCACAAGCGTCTTTACAATCAAAACAAGGGACGCAAAACACACGAAGGCCAAAACGGCCTCGATTAAAGCGAGGTAGATGTACCATTTGTAGGATACCATCTGAAAGAGATAACCGAGTATCAAAGGGTTCAGAATTCCTTGCGAGTTCCCTGCTATCCAGATGACTGTCGTCACTACCCCAGATACCTTCATCACATCATTTTCAATATATACAATTCCATTTGGGAACATAGCTGACAATCCTATTGCTGCAAGGGCCATGCAGATCCATATTCTTGGGTCAGATTTATAAATTATACTGAGCCACAGACCAGCTAAAGGCAATACGCTAAGACCATTAGAAATAAACAAAAGCTGACGAGGGTTGAAGATTCGATTCAGAAGCACACACAGCAAACGAGAGGTTGCATAACCCGCCCAAAAGAGCGATGTCAAATTGGCAGTCTTTTCCTTGCTCCATCCAAGGTCCTTTACAAAATACGCCATCATGTAGCCAATGATGACACTGGTGGAAGCTGTGCTGAAGAAATAGAGGCCTCCCACACTCCCAAGGACAAGTACACGCAACCATCTGGGAAGCACCCGAGGATTTCGATGATTCTCATTTCTTGTTTTCCGTTTCGAGTTTGGAGGACTTAAAAAGCATTCTGCAGTAATCATGATTCCTGACAGAAAACTGATCGCTCCTGCTATAATGTATGCGTACTGAATGCGACTTTCGGAATGGAGACAACTCTCCGGAATAGGGAATGTTGTTTCATTCAAGTTGTCAACTACATGTCCCTCACTGTAGTTATAAAACTGCGGTACGTTATGTATGTCACAGAAGGTCGCGTTGTGGTCTTTGTTCTCAGCTAGGAACGGTTCCACGGTGAGTGGTGCTATGATCGTACCGACGGCAAAGAGTAAGTGTAGAATCTGCATAAACATCTTGCCTCCTACACCCCACGTGCTCATCATGTCAAAGTTTCCACCTGAAATCATCAAACCTACATTTTGCATTTTACATAATCTTATTTGGAATAGATTATTATATTCTACTGAATATATATTCAACCAAATACATAAATATAAGTTAAGGCTATCGCTATCGCCTATTCAGATAACAAATACAAATAACAACCTGAGTAAATTAATGAGTGAGTGAGTATGGTTTTACGCCCCTTTTAGCAATATTCCAGCAATATCACGGCAGGGGGACACCAGAATAACAACCTGAATGATATCCTGATAATTTATATATTGAACCGCAAAAGAAACGTCACCATGGATGGATATATGAGAAACCTTATATGTCCAAACACTGTAAACATACTTTGAGACATATTAAAAAGATGAAACTTGTCAAAACTGATCATCAAGGTTTAAATGAGAAAAAGGCATTGCAAGTCAGTATTTCGTGTGTCCGTCATGTGCATTGATGACTTCCGTGCAGCGTCGATACATGGAATGGATGAGGCGGTTGATGAAGGCCATAGGCACTCGAGCCAACACTCTGAGGAACGCCTGACGCAGTTCAGCTGCAGTTGTCGGCCTTGGTCGGACGCCATTCAACCGTCTTTGAATCTCGTCCCACAGGTGCTCAATGGGATTGAAATCGGGACTGGGAGCAGGCCACTGCATGGTTCTGATGCCATTCAGGAAGTCACTTGTTGCTCTCGCAGTGTGGGCACGGGCGTTATCATGCTGAAACTAGAGGTTGCGGTGACGTGCCAGATGAGGTATGGCATGTGGTCTCAAGACTTGATCATGTAACCGAGCTGCTGTGACACCATTGCCTCTCCCTGGACCAATGTTCTGGAAGACCACAGGGCTGACCCTCTGTGCAAGACCAATTCCACCCCACACCATCGTGCCCGGACCACCCCACGAGTCTCTCTCAACAACACTAGTATCCGAATAACGTTTCCCACTGCGTCGCCAGACTCTCTCTCTCTGCCATCTGCTGTTGAGATACAGTAACGGCTCTCGTCTGAGAAGAGGACCCGTCTCCACTGCTGATGGCGCCAATGCTGGTGCTGTGTTGCCCACTGAAGACGGTCCCGGCGATGACGTGGTGTCAGAATGGGTCCTCGGTGTGGTTAGTGACATTGGAGGTCTCTGCTCGTCAATCGTGTCCGCACTGATGTGTCGCTGGTGTGTCCCCATGGTCTGTCCAGCATTTTCCACAGCAGTAACAAAGCGATCTTGACGATGCTGCCTCACAATCTGACCATCCTGACGTCAGGTTGTGACCCTTGGTCTTCCACAACGTGGTCGGTCACCTGTAGTGTTGGTAGTCTGGTACCGTTGCTGGAGCCTGTATATGGCCATTACATGAACTTGAAATGCATTGGCTCCTTGCCGGGCGGTTTATCCAGCTTGGTGTCGCTGATTCCTTGTCAATGTTCGCATGTGGTAGCAATTCAATAACGAAGGTATGTTATCCGATCTGAGTGGATTTTTATAGGGCAAGAATTTGGGGAACGCATGTGCATTTTAATTTGCACGGAACTCACGCGCATCGGGTTACCATGGCCGTTGCCGTGATGCGTTTTGGCGATCGGTTTTATTGTGTTCTGCTTTGGGTTTTTTTATCATCAAATTTCATTCTTTAGAAACTTTGACAAAAATTACCCAGATATTTAAAGGACAACCTTTCATGTAATGTTACTTTGGATGGCGTTTCTTTTGCGGTTCAGTATACAACATGTTATCAGATAGTGGTCTAATCAACTTATTGTTACTTTGATCACATCAATTTCTGGTTGTAATGACGAGAAATGTTCATCGTTGTACGTTAGTGAGACCAGTGCGATATACTGTCATAAAATATACTAACAGGAAAAAGTAACTTTGCTTCATATAATGCTCAATATAAATCATTCCATTCTGCAATTAAATAATGCATCCTCCAATACATATTCATAAAGACACCTCTACGACTTTATAGTCGTGATTCTCATTTTGCACATGCAAGTTCATGCACGGCCCATAAATTGGATGTTTGCGTGTTTGTTGGGAGCATGACACTCATACACAGCACACAATCACTGTGAAGCTATCATGAGCTAAGAAAAACACCATTGTTTAACCGTAATTAACTGTAATTAACGCAATTCCAAGACTAGCTGAAAATTTGCGTGTATGCGTTTTGGATGTGCTGTGAACAGCAATGGCAAAAGTTGCCAGACATTTTAATGTCCATCGAAACACAACATCATCTCTTTGGGGACGTTGTCAACAGCAAGGGCATCACTCATGACTTGTCCTCATGTAGCATCAGGTCAACAAAACAACTATATTCGGTTGGTGCATCTACCGAATCGACACGAAACTGCCACATTCACGGTTAGGGCAATTCCTGGGTTCAGATCAATTAGCGCCAGAACCGTACGCAACCGGTTGAGGGAACACAACATCCAACCCGACGTCACTGATTAGCTTGGTGTAAACAACATTTGAGGTTCATAAGACAAGACTGGGGTAGTACACTTCATCTCGACAGCACTGATGGTCGAGCAAGGGTTTACATGCATTCAAGAGAATGTTTTAGCGACGGTTGCGTTACTCAACGTGGCCTGTTTAGGGGTGGAAGTGTAATGGTATGGGGTGCCATCATTGACAACACAACTCATCAATTTGAATGCTCACCAATGCAAAAGCAATAGAGGTCACACCCGATATTGACATTGTTAATTGAATTGATTACCACAGCTCTTTAAGTGTGTGGTAATCTGTCTGCGGTTACCGTGTATGGGGTTTGTCTATGAATTTGTTGAAATAAAAACATTGATCAGACGAATAACCAAATATTATGACATTGTTCTTGTTTTCAATAACAACATTTACAACAACTTTATATGGAGCACAGTTACTTTCTTCCGCAAGTTTATATATGTTTATTGCTGCTATGTATTTCCAACAAATGAGTAGAGTTTACCTGAATCAAAAGCTGCTGTTAATGTCCCATTGAGAAAAAATAGACAAATGGTCAAGACGTAGTTGTTGCTCCATGGTATGACGCTGTAACTGACAGAGCTCAGTAGGACAAAAAGAGCCACCAGGCCTTGCCTGTGCTTGGCCACTTTCTCAATGAGGACACCCATGATGACTGATCCCACGAGCCCCCCTGCCGCGAGGGACGTGTAGAAGACTGATGCTTCCTCTACATTGCTCCCAGTGATCTGGGCCAGGTCCAAAAACGCCGGGCCATGCTGGGCACGGCATATACCCTGTAATAATATTGGAGGTATGCACCATGAATAATTGAATTTACAGTGAGTGATCATGTGTAAATTCACAGTGCAGTGTAAATGTATAGTGAATTAGCGAATTTAAGCCCGACTTCAATATTATCAAGGGAAATTTGTAACGATATTCGAGTTGAGTATGCAAGAAACTTCATCTGATTACATCTTTCCTTGTGAGTGTTTCTGTAAAATATCTAACGTATATTGAAATACGTGGACATAAACAAAACTTACTAGGGCTGTGAATGCAAAGTAAAGTATCAAGGTGTGGATGAACTTCCGGCGGAACTCGGGATCCTGTAGTTGCTGCCGGAAGTGAACTGTTCCGGAAGTTGATCTGACGGACTCAGTCCCCATGGCAAACTGAATGGATGTAAACAAACATATTTGGTATATGATCTTGAACACAGGGCACAGGAAGATCGAACTGCTCTGTTGACGCTGAGGGAGGGAGGAAGTAATAGATAAGCTATAAGACTTTTGTTTCCTAGTTTACCGGTGATTACCTTGGGCATGTAACATCACCTTTCCGCGAGCGTCTGGTATCATCCCCATGATTCATAAACACAAGCTCATGATATTGATGGAATCGTATTACGTACTCGCAGAGAGTTCGTTTGATTTTCAAAGGATTTTTTCATTGTTTTGAGCAGAAAAATATTTAAAATTTGCTAAGTAGCGGAGGATTTGCCTGTTGTTGTCCATCAGCAATCGTTAGGTGTAGGACATTTCTCAACAAGAACCATGCCCCAAAAGACAATTGGCCACTCAGACAGTGCCTCACACTGACATGTCCTACATGGACTTTCCCTACACTGAATATATAAATATAAATATAAATTTGACAAGCTATGGCAAAATGAATATCACAATTCATCATCATCATCATCATCATCATCATCTGACATCGAATCGGTACCTGTTAACGTATTCCAGGCTAGACAAAGATAATACATACTCCATTTATGCCATGGAATATTCGTGTTTTATTCAGGAGGTTATTCAACACATTGAACAGACGTGTGATTTGATAATAACAGTCTTGGTAATGATCTAATTAAAACAGGCCATTCGTTTGATAAAAAACACAAACAAACATCATTAAGATCTGAGCCAAAGGTTCCACACCTCAGACCGAGAGGTGTGACTCAATCTGTATTAGATCAGTAACTTTGTCATCATGCAGGTTTAATTTTATTTAGTTGAAATTCATTTTTGATTGTACACATGTCGGCTATTTCCTACACACTACACACTTTAAGCTTCAAACGAGCAATGCATTTATTTTCTGAATCTGTTACATGTCAAAATCCAAATTGAAACAATATGAACTTAGTGTGAAAGCAACACACAACCAACACATGGTACACAGTCAACAATGTATTACAAAACTCACTACGTTTACAAATTACTGCACAGCAATTTCAGTGGCAGTACACAATAGAGTGGCAGTACAATATTCAATGGCAGTACATACTATGATGGCAGTGGTCAGTATCAAATAAAAACAAAACACAGTGGTGATAGCAAAAGTCAGTGATAATGATTCATTCACCAGCGACGGCAGTGGTCAAGCTTCCGAGATGGGCCTTGGCAGGGAATCCGGGGTGATGAGTGATCTTCACAGGAAAGCTGTTCTTGATCTAATAAAATATGTGAGAGATATGAGAGGCACGCTCTTTTTACAGTCTAGCTTTGGAAATTTCTACACTGTGCCATCACATCATAGATTATTACATGTTTCTATAACACTCTGTCACAGTCCACGGTTTTCCGCAAGTTCGCACAGAACACTAGCATCTAAATATAGCAACCTCCTCAAAACTGCTTATATCAAACAGGACTACATTCCTGAGAACTAATCACTGTCCAAATACAATGCAATGAGCTTATACCGATAGCAAGTCTATACTGAAGCAATGTAATACAGTTGCAATAAATACACTGCCATATAACTCTAACATAGACATGAATTGTTTTAATTAAGAGCATTTGGATGCAATTAAATAAGAGGAAATATGAGCAGCCAGTTGAGCAGGCTGTGGATGTTTTTGTTTTCTGAACAATATCATTTGATCACTAGTGATATGAAAATATAGCCATGTCTCATTACTTGTGGTTAATGGTAAAACGCTTATCATTTTAAACTGACAATATATTTTCAATGAATATTAATGGCAATGATTATAAAAGTGTAACAATTAAAACCATACATATGTTGCACAATGTCACTATCAAGACCTTTCATATATCTCACGACTGCATGCAGGCTGTTTATATGTTAACGGGTCAGGGTAATAGCGTAAAAAGAACACACATTTAAATGTGATAGTGAGATGCATCCATGTGTAGCGTAGGTTAATTAGAGAGGATGAAACAAACTCAACATGCAGTGCAGTACGACACATAGCATTTTCCTAAAACATGATGGTTACAGCTGGCTTCATCTAGCTTCTGATGTTATGTAGATTAATTTATACAATTATCAAGTTACAACGTCAATACGAGGGCTGGTAAAAAAGTTCGAAGCCTGTTCTTTTAACTATGGGCCATAACAAAGTGAACTAGTCAATGTAGTACATTGTTTGAGTAGTTCGTTGCAAATGTATTCGGTCTGTTGAGGCCGTTTGTGACAGACAGTTTAACGTGATAGGGGTCCAAATGGGCACAGAAATGGAAAAGAATGAGTACTGAGCAGTTATCAAGCTTTCGACTTTAGAGAAAAGTACTCCGCATGTCAAAAGTGTATGGGGATAAGTGCCCTAGATATTCCACTGTTAGACGTGTGGCAGTTATGTTTAAAGCTGGGAGAACACGACTTGATGATGACCCTAGGTCAGGGACGTCCCTCAACTTCCATCAATGAAAATTCAATCAAGGACATAGAAACATTTACACTGTCAGATAGACGTATTACCATTGCTGAAATTGTGGAAGACACAGGTCTAAGCCATGGATCCATTGAAACTATTCATGAACATTTACAGATGCATAAGATATCTTCTCGTTGGGTGCCACAGTTTCTAAATTGACCTTAAGGAAAAAAGAACTGACATTGCCAGAGAAAATGTTGAGCTAATAGATGAGGATTTCGTTCAATTAAAAAAGAGATAAGTAACGGGTGATGAAACATGGATCAATCAAGGGAATGGCACCATTCCACTTCTCCACCACCAAAAAATTCAAGTCATCAAGATCAGTGAAGGAAGTTATGGCTACTGTATACTGGGATGCAAAGGGTGTGATCCTTGTTGATTACTTAGGAAATCAAAAGATGATTACCGGTTCTTACTATGCTGATTTGGATCTTCGCCTGAGAGATTCTATCAAAGAAAAGCATCGAGGAATACTGACTGCTGGATTTATACTACTTCATGGCAATGCCTGTTCTAACACCTCTCGACTTGCAACGGCTGCTGTGCGACACTGTGGGTTCAAAGTGGTTCCTCTACCTCCAACCTCGCCAGAAGAGGTTTCCTTTTTGCTACGGAAACCCCTTTCAAATATATTAAGCCCTTTCACAAAAAAAACGTGCGTATGAATACATAGATAGCCTACATATCGATTCACAGAAAATGGCTGCCGATCGATCGCGCCCATATGAACTGTAAAACATAACTATATTTCCTCTAATACACGCTGGGTCTCTAATACCAGACAGGTCTCTAATACACGCCGAGTCAAGGGCTCTCGCGAAATTAATAGACGGCGTATAGTGTCAAATAGAGGAAATACGGTAGTTTCATATCGGATGTTTGGGGCGTTCTAGGCCGCAACCCTGACTGCTTCGATGATGACATTAAAAGATTTAACGAAGGCATATCTTTTGCATACAAATGAAATGTTTATGAAACTGTTAGAGAAATGTTCTATGGTGACCAGAATCGGAACAATTTAAGCTATTTCCTCATTGAAACAACCGACAATGAAAGTAAAATATAACATTATAAAAATTGTTTGAAAAAACAACATCACATCAGCAGGGATAGTTAGTCAATTCTTTAACAGCACTGTTACTGTTAACATTTTCTTTGGCAGCCATAACTGAGAGTGTAGTGCAGAAACAGTGACAACCGGGACACGTTAGGACGGTTCTCATTTCAGGGTGGGGAGGTATAATTCAAAGATTCACACATTCAAAATAAGTGAAAGAGTGATATCTAATAAATTTTGTTGAGAAAATAATAATTGTTCATTTTTTTGGTAACTTTTTCTGAAACCCACGAACAGGTAATTTCATTATTGAAACAACCGACAATGAAAGTGAAATATGACATAATAAAATGTGGATGGAGACATTTTATTCATGACAACATGGTGTTTACCAACCTTTTTTGATCGATATCCATTACCATCTCCGTCAACCACCACCGTTAGAATTTGGCAGGAGGGGATTTGAAAGTGCATCAGAAAACAATCTCTTTTGAAAGTCCACGAAAACAATGTCCCAAGTGATAGCTTATCAAACTTGTTGAAATTCATTTCAGAACACGCACAATTATGAAAATTATACACGACCTACTATTTCTGGACCAGAAATGTCTAGGTTCTGTCACTATTTGGCTTTGGATCCGTGAAATCTTGAAATTGACAGGTCACACCATGCAGATTCCTCGTTTCCAGCTCGTCTGCAGCCTAAACAGCGGCTGTTCAGTCATACTCAGTTCCATTGGTATTCATATGGATGTACCAGCAGGCTCGATCAATCCCAGTAAATCTACAGGTAAATGTTGAACCACATCATAGATCGGGGTTGTCATCTTGCTTCTTTTAACTAGATCAAGTTAATTGTTAACACATGATTGTCAGCCATTGACAGATGTGAGGTGTGGGTAACCGGGATTTAGGTCAAGTTCTGCCACATCCAAGTTCGGGATGTTATTATTGTTTACTGGGGGTAATTGCTATCTAACTAATAACTCTTGGACATGTTAAATGTATATTAGAATGTTAATTCATAAAGTTTGCTGTAGAAATATATTCGTTTAGCATTTTAAAACCTTTTTCTATTACCCGTCACCCCTACAATAGAAATGATGGCATGTTCGATTTCAAAGAAATGACCTCTCTCACAAATTTCCGAGAAACGACAGCCAGTCCACAGTGTTCAATACTGTGCAACAGTTTGAAAGAAATTAAAACATCTCTCTTTGGATTAGGTTAGGAGTGTTATTTGTCAACTTTGTTTGGAAAACTATGTGTTTTGAACACTTATTATGACTACTCACGACTTATGTGTTTTTTAATCTTGAACTTTAGTAATATTTGTTACATATATAACTACCTGTGATCACTTTTCGGAATGTTCTAAGATCGCGGACCTGTGCTCCTGTGTTATTACACGTTGCAAGAGAGCGCCGTTTTCAAAGCGTTGTTGCCGTCATGGTAGAATGGAGATAAACCTACTGTGTTTTGAAATTTGATGTAGTCCCACTGTAGAATAGAAACCTCTTTATTATAATTTGGAACATCGCGCTAAAGCGCTCGGTTCAAAATTATAATAAAGAGGTATCTATTCTACAGTGGGACTACATCAAATTTCAAAACACAGTAGGTTTATCTCCTAAGTGTCATTACATTCTGTGTTTGGTAATTGGTGGCCTAACTATTTCATTCTCTTGGGATCTAATGGCACTCTCATACCTTGTATTCACTGGATGTATGTTATCTCCTACATGTTCGCTACCTTATTCTTGTATTGAAAATGTGTTTTTGTAAATATGATTTTCAAACATAAGGGAATGTTTTGTACACTCAGATATACACATGCACAAACGTTAAGCCCCACCATATTCATAGTATCTTGATTTCACGTGTGGGAATCAGAAATACGAAATATGAAGATGTATGACTGAATCAGGCTTCCATAGTTTCATGAACCCAAATTTGTCCAGATACCACAAGGAAAACGTGCTTTACGTGTTGGTGCAGTTTCCCTACCCTATAAATAGTGAAATTCAAGTTTCAGTCACGTGGTTGCATTTTGCTCCTGTGTGAGATTCCCCTTCCAATAAAGGTTGAAAATCAGCCATGGTGAGGAGAAAGTTAACGGACGCTGAAAGATGGCAAGTGATAGGCATGAAAAATGCTGGCATGTCATGCAGGGCCATTGCAAGACAAATGGGTCGTCATCACAGTGTTATCACTCGTTTGATTGTCAAACATGGTCAAACCAATGATGTCAATGACAGGCATAGGTCTGGTAGGCCAAGAAAGACCTCTAACAGAGAGAATAGACGTCGTTTCAGGATAGTCAGACGAAATCCATTTGCCACTTCAACAGATTTAAGACTGCAGTGGATTACCCATCAGAGACTCTCGACGATGACCGTAAGGCTTCGCCTCAGAGCGGCTGGTTATAACGCCAGAAGACCAGTAAAACGTCCTCAACTGAATGAGAGGCACATGCGGAATCGTCCGATATGGTGTCGTGCTCGTAGTCGATGGAACTTGGCCAACTGGAGAAGGATCCATTGGTCGGACGAGTGTCGAATGCTGCTACGAACTGTTGATGGTCGAATACGTGTTTGGAGGCAATGTAACACTCGTTTTGCACCAAGGAACATCCAGAAGACCTTGGCATGTGGCGGGGGTCTGTCATGATATGGGGTTGTGTTTCCTTCGACTGCAAACTTCTGCTGGTGACAATTTGTGGAAACCTGAATGGCCAACAATACCAAGATGCCGTTTTTCGTCCAGTGGTAGTCCCTCATTTTGACAACCATCCTCTTCCGACAAGACCTGTTTACATGGACGACAATGCTAGACCACACAGATCTCGGGCAGTTTTGGCTTATTTGCGTCAAGAAGCTATTGCCACTTTTCCTTGGCCAGCCTGTAGTCCGGATCTTAAACTGATTGAGCTTCTCTGGGACATTCTTGGCCGGAAAATCAGACATCGTGATCCCCCAGTTCAAAATCTCGCTGGACTTGGAGCCACACTTCATGAAGTATGGATCCGTTTGCCTCAGAGAAGCCTTCGGGTGGTCGGGTTGCCTAGTGGTTTAAGCGTTCGCTCATCACGCCGAAGACCCGGGTTCGATTCCCGACATGGGTACAATGTGTGAAGCCCATTTCTGGTGTCCCCTGCCTTGATATTGCTGGAATATTGCTTAAAGCGGCGTAAAACCATATTCACTCACTCACTCAGAGAAGCATTCAACGACTTGTTATGAGTATGAGGTGTAGGGTTGAAGCTGTGGTCAATGTCCATGGATCATACACACGTTACTGACGTTTCTGTCTTATAATAGACTCTGCACTCCCTAGGGTGTCTATGTGACACCTGATATAGTCTGCTGATATCATGACAGTTACATGACAAAAATGGTTTTATAATGTTTTCTAATCCTTCAATTTCTGGTCTTCAGTAAAATTCCATTCTGCTCATATTCTTTTGGAACACAAGATAAACTTGCTTTGGGACAACTTTTGCATCACATGAGGTTTACATATACGGCTTAAAACAATCGTACATCTCGTTATAATAGTCATCATTAAGTGCCAAAAGTAACAGCTCACAAATATGGTGGGTGGCGCTTAACTTTTGTGTATGTGTATAGCTGATGTTCAGCGCTGTATTTTGATACTTACATCTTCAGTTTGGATATAACAGTTTGATTACGCCTCAGACTATTGTATTCCACGGTGGTCCAGGAGATATTTCCCTCTCTGAGGTCCGCGCTCAGTATATTTATATGTCTGTCTGGAGCTTTTGTCTTTAACCTCTCCCCAACCCAGGTCGTCGTCAGGTTTTGATAGTAAGTGGTTTCGAGACACTCTTTAATCTTCTACTGACTTACTCTAGTTGCATTGACCTAAACTTAGTAGCTGGGTGAGTAATGTCCTTTTTCCTAGTAATCCGTGGATAAAAAACCTTCCCGTGATTGTCTGGCTATTTTAGAACTTAAGTAATTCCTTGGTCAGTCAAAGTGACTGAATCTTACTTACTTACTGTTTTTAGGTTGCTTATATTATTATTTTGAAATTTCTGAGATTTGGAATAGGTGCCAAGATGGGGAGGGGATGTGTGGTGTGTGATTGCTGGCTTATGTAGTTATGGTTTTATAGGTGTGGTGTGTGGTTTTAGATACGATTGTTTTGATAAGGTATAAGCCTAGGGCTTTGAAGTTTTGTGAGTTAATTTTGGGTTTAGGATTGATTCTAGAGTGAGTCCCTTGTTTAAGTTTAGAGTGGTTTGTAGAGTTGATCTGTGTGTCTGGTAGTGTGTGCAGTATATGAGAGCGTGTTCTGGGGTTTCTTGGTGAGTGCAGTGTGGGCATTTTCCTGTTGCGTGTCATTAAGCTAATTTTAGTTGATTGTTTAGTTGGGTATGGCCTGTCTGTAGCTTAGTCAGGATTTTGTCGATGTTTTTGGATGGGTGTAATACTTTTGGCTTGTTTAGGGGCTTTTTTAAAAATTTTCCTAATTTGAGTTTTGGAAGTTGGTTTCCCATTTTTTTGGAGATTTTTTATTTAGTGATACTTTTGATTTCTGATTTAGATTAAGGCTTATGTCAGGTAGTTTTCGAGATAATTTGGCTTCTTTGTCTGCATTTTCATTGCCGATGATTCGTACATGAGCGGGTATCCATAAAAATTCTATGTTTTTTCCTGGTTTAGTTAGGTCGTTTGAGCTTTTTAGTATTTGATTTATTAGTTCGGGGCGATTTTGAGTGTTTATATTTTTTAAGGGCCTGGAGACCACTGAGTCGGGGAGGATGAGAATTTTGTGATGGGATTCAGTTTGTTGGTTGGGTAGGGCTGAGGTCATGCCCATAAGTTCGGCCGTAAATATGGATTGGTTGTTTGGTTGGTTGGATTCGGGTGTGAAGATCCGTCTGTGTATATGAGGCACCAATTTGGCCATTTCTCATGTATGTATTCAAGTGTGGTGGTTTTGGCTGTGTTGGGGTCTGTTTGTTTAGTGTGTCTGCTAGTGATGTGTCTATTTTAGGTATTTGTAGTTTAGGGGTGAAGATATAGGATGGTTTTGTATTTCGTTTGTGATTATTTAGATTGTGTTCCTTTAAGTAGTTTGTTATTCATTGTGAGATTGGGGTGAGTGGAGTTTTTTTTCTGGCTAACGCTTGGTTTTGGGGGCTAATGTTGTTTTTAAGATATTTTGAATTAGAGCGTTTGATTGGGACGCAGCCCAGAAGTTTAGGGTTAGTCGCTCCCTACCTAATTCTAGTGGGATTTCTCCCGTTAAAGCCTTGAGTGAGGTGCTGGAAGTACCATGTTGAGTTCGGGTGATTAGTTCAAGGGCCTGATACTGGATGGAGTTTAGTTTTTTTTATTTAGAGAGTTATTTAAAGTGTTGTATATGCCGCTGCCGTAGTCTAATTTTGATCTAATCAGCAAAATGTATAGTGATAGTAGGGTGTTTTTGAGGCTCCCTAGTTGGAGCCCGTGAGACATCTAAGCGTATTTAGATCTTTGCTGCATCTGGTTATGAGGTCTTTAATGTGAGCATCCCAGGTGAGATGCCGATCAAAGATTAGTCCTAAGAATTTGGTTTGTTTCTGGAAGTTGATTTGGTTGTTATTTAGTTGGAGTTTTGGGGAGGCGGGTTGCATATTATTGTTTTTAAATACTATTCCTGTTGTTTTTTCTGAGTTTTTGGGAGAAGCCTCATTTGTCAGCCCATTGTTGGATTTTATTTAGTGAGTTTTGTGGGAAGTTTTGGGCTATTTATATGCTTTTAGTGGTGATTCAGAGGGCTTCCTCATCCGCGAATTTTGAGGTGTTTACTTTGGGGGATAGTCCCTCGAATAGATCGTTAATCATAATATTGAAGAGTGTCGGGCTTAGGATGCTGCCATTGGGAGTGCCATTTTCTAGGGGACATTGGTCCGACAGCGTTTGGTCTATACCCACGGTAATTTTACGGTTTGTTAGGAAATCATATGGAATGCTTTAGAGAAGTCTATACAGATGCCCGTTGTGTATTGTTTATTAGGTTTGTAACAATACATCGGACTATCGATGTATTGCAATAGTGAGTGCCCCGATATCAGTTTATCGAGGGGAATTGCGTTTTGCAAACGATAGTATCGATGTAAGTGTCCAATATCGATAGTTTCGATAGTGTACGGACTTGTTTTATTTTGTAACTCTTTAGTGTTGTCTTTATGACGTTGAAAACGTATTCTGATTGAATAGTGCACAATACACCTCGTATTCCTTCAGCGAATTCAGATGAATAAACAGGTATAACAAACTTTGTCAATAAAAGAATGAAATTTGATATAAAACATCAGTAGACATGATGATATATTATTTAAAATCAATGAAACGTATTTTCGGTTCTCCAAGGCATTGTTTTATATGCAGAGATTAAGATTACCGTGTGTATTTTCTCGTAAACTAAGCCGGAAATAGCAATCAGCTGCGCACGCATTTCCTCCCAATCTAGCGGTGATTAAGTTAAAAGGTACCCAAAGATTCAAATTCAAAGAATTTTGATGTACCGGTCGGAAGAAGTTGTGTCTGAAATGATTATTTTATCACGAATAATATATTCCAATTGTATTATTTTAGTTGCAGCTGCTACTATATATACTTAACATTATAAGAACGTAGCACTTAGGTACAGGTGGTATGCAGGATATTTTTTTACGTTTAGAACAATCTGACCATTCACCGTAGGGGCTTCCCACGATCCATGTATTTTGATTGCGAAAACGTTATGTTGACATTTAATTTCCAAACTGCCTCAAATATGACTTTTAGCGAGTCATGGTTCGGCATCTATGATATGCGTGTATCCATTCTCTTGCAAAGTTCGTTTCAAGACGTCAATAGCGGTAATCTGACCGTTGTTGCTGTAAATAATGGTGAGTTGTGCGATCTACCAATCACTTAGCCAACGATTTCGCCGAAATTATTGTAAACATTATTATAATTATTGAATGAAATTTTGAATATAATTAATAGACCAGATAAACAATGAACAAGTTTTTTATAACCGGATATTAAAATAATGGGATCAAATTGCGTACTTCAGTTTGGATTTGTTGACTAGTATTTCCGGTGATTGCGGTGATCAGTTGATAATGTTTTCTGAGATAGGGAAAGCATCCTGTCATTGGAAAACTTGAGTTTATTAAAAATGTTTGTAACTTTTGGGAGCCATGCTTTACCGCGCGCTATAACCTAGTTACCGCTATATTGGAGTGCACAATAGCCAGGGAACACTGTAGCTTGAAAACTGGTATGGCGGTTAGAGTTGTATGCCCCTCCTGTCTCTTAGCAACCCATTCCATCATGGCGGCAGACAAAGTTGAATTTGTCACAAATCCGTCCGCCAAATGAAACGTGTGGACTTACTTTGGCTTCGTTAAAGAGAACAACAATGTCGACAAAAAGCGCATTGGTTGTAGAATTTGTGGAACAATTCTTAGATATAGTGAACACAACAAATGTGTACGATCACATGCGAAGAAAGCACTGTTCCATTGGTGCAACAAGGTGTGCCAGCGCCAGCGGTGAAACACGTGGTAAGACATCGCCACCGAAGAAAAAACAAATAAAATTGACATACTCAATGAACTCTAAGAAACTTCCTGCAAATCACATCGTGCCCTTGCAATATCCGATGCCATTCTTGATTTCATCATCATGGATTTGCGGCCCTTCAGTGTCGTGAGTAATCCAGGTTTAAGAAAACTTATTCAAGTGTTGGAACCGACCTATACAATAACCTCACGTCAGTATTTTTATGAGATAGCTTTGAAAAAGGAATACGAACAAACCAAGAAGCAAGTGACATCTGACCTTCGTAAAGCTACACATGTATCTCTGACGACAGATGGCAGGACCAGCCGTGCAACAGTCATACATAACTCTTACAGGAACTCTGATTGATGACAACTGGAACCTGCAAAATTATGTGCTGCAGGTAAGAATAAACAAATCTAATACTAAAGTTAGAACAAGATACTTTAATTTACACCATTGAGATGATATATCATTTATCAGATTTTGGATAGATCTAATATATATTTTATCAGATATGAATCACAATTAATTAAAAGGAATTAAATAGAAAACAGCTTAAACAAACATTTTATAAATATATCATATAAATTGATTTTAAATATCAGTAAAAGTTAATGAATTTAAATGAAGTGATTTTGTAAATAGAAAATGAATTCAATAGATATATTCAGTATGATTCACGATATTGCTAAATTAGACAATATACATTGTCAATATAATACATATATTTCAGACAAGAGCTTTGCCAGAGGCCAACACTGGACAAAACATAGCTGCCGTACTGAAACAAGGGATAGAAGAATGGCACCTTGCTTGTAATTCTTCACCATCACTTGTAACTGATAATGCTGCGAACATGTATGTGGCGGCACGAGAGGGGGAATTCAAGGACCACATTGGCTGCTTTGCGCACGCTCTGAACTTGTCATGTGGAAAAGCCTTGACAATTGACACAGTTGCAAAACTACTTGCCCGTATGAGAAAGAGTGTTGGATTTTTCACAGGAGCACAACAGCAGCTGCTTTGCTTACAGAAAAACAGCTCTCACTCAGCCTTCCTAAGCATAAACTCATCATTGATTGTGCAACAAGATGGAACTCTGCAGTGGATATGACAGATAGGTTCCTAGAACAACAACCTGCCATTGCTTCGATGACCTCAAAAGGGTTGAGAGGTAAATGTGATGAGTCCTATTTATCCGACAAAGACGTCACTTCTGCTGAAGAACTATTGTCTGAGCTTACACCATTGAAAACTGCCACAGTGGCACTATGTGAGGAGAAGGTTCCTACTCTCTCAATCGTGCTACCTCTTCAACAGCAGTTGTTGAATAACACTCTTGCAGCACATGATGATGACACCAAATTCACCAAAGATGTCAAGAAAGCTGTATCCCAAGACTTGGGAAGACGCTATGTAGATGAAAAAATCAAAAGCATTTACTCACTGCAACACTTTTGGATCCTAGGTTTAAGTCTGGACCATTCCTAAAGGACAACGAGAAGTAGGCAACATACCAGTCTATGACATTTGAAGCAGTCAAAATGCTAGAACACTTTGAAACAAAGACCAAAGCACATGCAGAAGTAAAGAGTGAGCCATTACCTGATCTTCCCTCACATGAGAACTCAGGCCATCAGACTGATAACATGGAGGTCGACTTTCCTCCTGTAGTCAAAATTGAATCACCAAACAGAAGTTCTGACGAGGAGCGTGTCTCAGCAACAAGTGATAAGTGTGATGACAGACCTACAGCCATGTCAAGTTTGTTTGTTGATGTGTTCATACTGAAAACCAAACCTGCCAAACCCGCCCTTGTGAGAGTGGAGGAAGAAATCACTAAGTACAAGAAGGTAGAACCAATATCTATGTCTATGAACCAACTCACATGTTGGCACCAAAACCAAGGAGAATATCCATCCTTGGCACTCCTAGCGAGGAAATATCTTGCCATACCGGCCACATCAGTGCCCTCTGAGACTTTTTTTTCAACTGCTGGAGACATAGTTACTGCACAGAGACCTGCATTAAATCCTGAGCATGTTGATCAACTCTTATTTTTGAAGAAGAATATGAGTTCTGATGCTATTTGACTTTTTAAACATGACATTCTGAAGTTATAATAATATTTTTATATCAGTTTAAGTGTTCTTTCAGTATTGTATGTGGCAGAAGTATTCTTAAACTGAAAGTTAGCATTACCTTTTATTGTTCTATTTCTTGTGAAAAGGTATTTCAAAATCCACATTCATTATGAAACAAAGTCCATAATGTCTTCACATTGTCTTGGCTCATTTTGATTTTATTGATTTAATTGGTTTGACTTCTTGTTCTCCAATACTCTTAATGACGTGATATATTTGATGTAAACTGGAAACGTTTTATTGGTCAAAGCACATTTTCAATGTAATATTGATAATTGTTGAGTGCTTTTAAGTTGTCCCATGTATTGAAAAAATCAAGAGATATGAGGTGCTGGAACTGTAACTTAATGACCTAAGTTGGCTATTTACTCTCATGTGGAGCTTTTTCCTCAATTCTAGTCAGAGTTCAAGATTTATCTTTTTGATAAACTTGCTGTTCAAAGTGTTCGTGCCATGGCAGTATGTCTGCTGACCGTTCTTGTCAATGTTTAAAAGTTGTTTATGTTGTTTATTGAGTTGGCCTGTTTTTATGTCCTGCTCTAATTGGGCGAGGTTATCTAAGGTTGACTGCCCCGGAGTGAAACCGCTTTGGTCTGGGTTAATTATGTTTTTTGTTTTTTTTATAGTAAGTAGGGTTGTAGTCTGATTTTAGCCATAGATTCCATTGCCTTGCATGAGTTGGAAGTTAGGGAAATGAGTTTGCTTGATCTGCTTGTGTATTTGGTTTACAGATTCGGGTGATTAGAGCTTGTTTCCAAGGTGAAGGGGACTGACCGTTTAGAAAGATGAGGTTATACAGTTATAATAGAGCATGGAGTAGTTAAGGGGGAGTTGTTTGATTATTTGGTATGAGGTTATATCCAAGCCTGGGGCTGTGCCCTTTTCCTATTTTGGATGACGAAGAGTAGTTCCTCCATTGTGTAAAGGAGATTTATTTCTAAATTATCATTTTTTGGTTCTTTGGTGAATTTGGTTTCTGATTTTAGTTGTTCTTGGAATTTTCGGTTGAAGTTGCTGTTGCTACTGACGGCCGAAAAGTGGTTGGCTAGGTTATTTGCTATTTGGGAGGAGTTTGTTGAGTTGTTTATGTTAGGAGTTTTTTTTAATGGCGTTTAAGGCACCTAATGGCATGGATTTTGCCATTTTGTGTGGTGATTGATTTCTTCGCAATTTCTTTTCCAATTTCTTGTTTTAGCTGTTTTGACTAGGCTTTTTACTTGGTGGTTAAGTTCGTGTGCCATCGTTAGATGTTTGGAGTCACTTTTGGCTTTATTAGATGCAGATTTGCGTTTTCATCTAGTTTGTTCTCTTTCTTCGTTCCACCATGGACCGAAGGTTTGCCTATTATGGTTGTTTTGAATAGGATGGAGTTTTTGGCTGCGTAAATTATACAGTCTGTTAGGTTTTGGTAGTAGGTGTCGGGGTCGTTACTTTCTAGACCAGCTAGGTTAGCCTGATTGCCGATTTCCTGAAATTTGTTCCAGTTGCCTTTGTTATAATGAAATTTTGGTTGCTGGTTATGGGTTGGGATTGGTACATTTACGTCTCCTAAAGTTATATTAATGGGGAAGTGATCACTACCTGGTGGTACTCCGTGTACTTCCCATATACTCCACACACTTACAACATATGAAAAGGAACGGAAAAAGAAAACTTTAACGTAACATCCCAGCAGAATCACTGAAGATCAAACTGTTTATTGCTACAGAAATTGTTAAATGTTTGTTTTTAACATGAAAATCCAACAGGATGCTGGATACAGGGCATAGTCAACCAAATGATTAAAGCTGGAATCACAGCTATGCGGAAACCATCAACGTTAAGGGGCATTACCTTAGTATCTGTGCCATGCAAGAGTTTCTGTGAAATTCTGAACCAAATACTAACCAAATGACTAGAGAATAACGGATTGTCAGTGGATGAGCAGAATTGTTTCAGAAAAGGACGCTGCTGTCTGGTACATAGTTATACACTTAACTCTATTGTGAAATGTAGGAAAATCGAAAGGCAAAGTACCTTTTCCTGCTTTATAGAGCTGAGAAAGCTTTGATAATGGGAATAATGACCGAATATGGTTTAAACTGAGAAGGCCCGGATCTTCTGGCAACATATATTCAATGATCAAGGTTCTGAATGAGGACGTACGCCCAGTGTTCAATTTAAGTCAACAACAACATGGCCTCGCCTTTCAATAGCGGTGTAAGACAGGGATGCCCTCTCTCGCCAACTTTGTTCTCCTTATGCATTAACGATCCAGCAGATGCTATTAACTCTGTGGTATGTTGATAATATGCCCTTTTATTGCTATTGTTCGCAGGTGATAATGTTCTCCAAGCAAAAAAGGAACAACCATTACAATGTTGGATACTGTATACTGATGGACATTACAGATACAAGTGGAAAAATAAAATGCATTTTAGAAAACATTGTTCAGCAGATACATTTAGGTATAAGTACCTTGGCTTTTGGACCGGCTTCGTGGTCTAGTGGTAGAGCGTCTGCCTCGAGAGCGGAAGGTCGGGGGTTCGATCCGCGGACGCGTTATACCTAAAGACGTTTCAAGATGGTACTTGTTGTTACCCTGGCTGGCGCTCGGCATTCAGGAGCTAAAACAAGGACTGGTCGGCTCGGAGTCAGTCTGAGTCGCGCATTCGTTTTAAACTGAGGCATGGTATCTCAGTAGGCTGGCACTATAGTTGCGGACTAGTACAAGCAGCCGCACACACGTGCATGCACGTCGCTACATAAGTGCAATAGCCTTGAACGCGACGCTAAACCCGACCTCACCTCACCTCACCTCACCTCACCTCACCTTGGTTTTAGGATAAATGAAAACTTTGACACAAACATAATCGCGAAAGCAGCCAGTAAAGTCTTGTCAAAAGTTCAGGAGAAGTATTTTGAAGGAGGGGGGAATGGCTTATGAAAATTTCTCAAGACTTTATGAAGTATGTGTGCAACTATTATGCTCTGTGTACCAGATGTCGGGGGTCTGAGGGAACACAGATGCATCAATGCCACAAAAACAGAGCCTGTTGGTTCTTCTTTCTAGGAGTATATCGACTTCAGATTGCGGTAGAATGGTCCAAACGCAGATGGAAATTCTTGGATTTTAGAAGTTATATCCCTTGAAAGTGGATTTTATGAACGCTTCATATTCAAAACATATTTCTCATATCAAAGAAAGGTGTTCTGTGAGAGACAGCCAGATGTGGTTTCAAGAACTGTGGAATGATAGGAATTTAACACATGGCAATAAACCCAGAACGTACAGAACCCAAGCAAGACAGAATGGCAGAGAAGTATTTTCAGTGTACTATGTCCAGACATAAGAGAAAGATACTTGCAAAATGTCGCTGCATCTCATAACCATAAGGAATAGAAAAAAGGTCGTTATGCAAGGCAGTTCACGCCTTTAGATGCTCGACTTGGCTACACTTGTAAGGCGAAACTCACTGCTTAACATATTGTTCTACATATGACTATATTAGATATCAACTGTTTAGATATCGGTGTGCACCGATTAACTTTAGAGACATCATCGCAACAGAAAATCTCAAGTCTATTATGCTGTGTGATGATATTTAAAATACTCTCGCAGACACTTTTATTAAACACAAAATTACCTAATTCAATAGCAAGATGTTAGTGCGAAATTATTTATATGTTCACAACAAGTTATATGCTGGTATTTGAACGCTGTATATCATGTACATGTATATATGTAGGCATTTTATATATATATATATATATATATATATATATATATCACTAGGTATCTTGTGGGTAGGAGTGTTGGGGGAACACAAGGGTGTTTATGTGAGGGTATTTGAAGGATTGAATAAGACGGTGGTGAGTTGTGGGAGTGGATGTGTGATAGTAAATGTACAATATGTATATGATATGTCAATATTAACGTTGGAAATGGTGATTTATTTTACCTTTTATTATGCGTAAATCCTTGATAACATTTGTTCACCAAGTCTTATGTACTAGTATTTAGGTATTTATCACTGTCTGTACGAAGGGCGAGAAAAAAACTATTTTTTTATATATATATCTCCTCTCTTTCCAATGCCTGGGAAATTCCAACGCTCGAGAACACAATTGCTCATGATTCTATCTCAAAAGTACAAGAAATACCAAATCCTAAAACGATTCATTGCATTTAAACAGTTTGAAAACAGTATACTCAATATGGTTAATACCCACTGATAATACCTAACGCCACAATTGGGAATATTCCACTTGAAATGGTTCTTATAATGCCTTTTTAATTTGAATGACCAAATCAACTGCATTAAAGTTGAATATTATATTTCAGTAATAACCGATTGAGGACATGGAATGATCAGTTGTGTTGTACAAGCTTGTGATGTTGTTGGCGGTATATATTCTGGTTATATACTGGTAAAATACTGACATGGCATGATTACTTCATGTTAAGGCACTTTGATCATTTCATTTTTGTGCTTCCATTGATCCGGGGGTTGATTTTACTGTCCACTCCTGGAGAAACGTTAAACACTCCATGAGATAATGTCCACATTAGTCCAGTTTCCACCCTTGCCGAACTAGGCTGGAATTCCTAAACTCGATTGTAGCGCCTCCGGTGGTTATTAAGTGTTATGTCCCTTCTAAGCCTCTCCATGAGATAATGAGTGACAAAAATATAGATTATAGATATGAATTTATATAATCTCTGACTCAGTTAATAATGACCGATTTGGTTGACTTTCAACCTTGACATGTCTTGATTTTAACACCAGGCCAAGTTTGGATTGCTCATGTGCTATTTGACCTATTAGATAGTTTCTGAATGGCTCTGATTTTCTTACTTTACCTTCCATTTATGAAGGATTTTTAAAGAATCCATCCTAATTCAAACACTTTTAATATTTATTGAGGATAACATCCACGAACCCAAACGTGAGGGTTGGGGAGTTGTTGCAGTTGATTCTGAATTCACTGGCTATTCTGAAGATGCATTTTGCGTAAGTAAAACAGACGGAAATATAGATCATTATGCAAAATCTTAGTAAAAAAATTATATATCAACCAAAACATGGTTCAAGTAGGAGAACTCACTCGAATCTGTTGATTCTCTTGATTTCTCCATAACGATTATGTTTAAGAGGTAAAACGTGATTATGAAAGGGAGAATCACCCAAACTATAATTTTTTTTATCATAAACTTATACTCGTCATTGTCATCATCATATGAAGCATTTAAAGTACAATTCCGAATTTATTTGTGTTTTTATTTTGTTTGAGGATCTGATCTCAGTATGTTGTTAAGGTACGGAAAACGCCAAATGAAAATAAACGCCTAATATGCTCCCAAACATTTAAATAAATAAAGAATAATTAAGTAATCGCCTTTATCTAAAACGTCAATGTGTCAATAAACTACAACCTCTTTAGACAATATCACTGTCTGAGTACCGATACGCCCGATTATAATATAGTTTACGTGAAAGAAAATATCGTATAGATATAATTAACCGAGTCCAAACTGTACATCAAACAATATCATCAGCAGTGATACATAAAATGATGAATACATAACAAAGACGCTCAGTACAACTCAATATTGAGTGCAATAGTCACTGCCTGTCAACGCTCTGAACACAAGGTAGACTAACATGTAGTCTCTGAAATAAACATATCGTACAGAAAAAAACAGTTGTTCAGTTATCTTAATCAAAGTATCATAAATGGGAGCCCAGTGACTCTCTTCATTTTCAGATACTGCAGTAATCTAGACTTGCCAAATATCATAGACTTGCATGGGCTGTATTTGATATATACTTGTATCAGGGTCTGTAAGACAGACCAAACACAAGGATCAAGGTTCTGTTTTGTAGTTTTCTCCTTGATCGTGAAACAGAAGGTGAGAGGTTCTGGGCGCGATATCATGATTGGTTCACACTCCAACTTTCTTCAATGGTAACGTCAATTAACGCCGTAGACGTCTCTAATTGACGGTAACACATCCTTTGATTACCACATGCTGTTGTGGGCTGTTTCTCGACTCTCAAAGCGATGACGTCAGAGACGCAAAGTGCTGCAAACAGTCTCAGTCACACACTGCATCGGTACATTGTTGCCTTGTTAACCCTTTGGTTCCCGACAAAATACAGAACACGCAGAACTAGTAATTAGCCTGACCACCATCTCCGCCAGAGTTGTCACGTACAATCATGGCTCAACAAATCATATGGTTGCACTTGTACAATTTTGAAATAGTCTCACAATACATGATTGCAAAAAAGCTTGTAAGATTTATTCGCCCCTATATATGCCTTTGTAAGTCACTGTTAGTCAGTCGGTCGGACAATAGTTAAGCCGTTAAGGCCTTGCTAACTGCCTTTCTAACGGTCGTGTTAACTTGCTTTCATAGCTAGGTTACTGTTGATTGACCAGCGTGTCAGGTACAAAGGCACTTTTAGAAAATCTTGTAAACGTGTCAATTTAAAAACTGTTCTACGTCACAGCGCCAAATACCATTTTAGAACTGAAACTGACTAGCTTGCTTCCCCATCCATTCAACAACATGGGAACAGGCAATACGACAGGCAGAGGTCCCCAAGTCGACACTCGAACTGGTCAACTTCAGCCATCAACAACCGCATCCTATCAAACACACCGAAAGTCTTCATACCTCAGAAATCAATATGTGAAGCATGTATGGTGTTGCAAGTTAATGTCCTTGGGTAGGGGTAGGGGTCACACACACACACACACACGCACGCACGCACGCACGCACGCACGCACGCACGCACGCACACTAACACACACACAGAAGCGTATCGTATATTGGATTTGTTTATATGTGTTTTGTGGACTGTTACAGCACGAACATCATGAGACGATTTAGTGTAATCCTTCAGGATGGACGGAAACACTCTCGTGGACAAAACACACACACACACACACACACACACACACACACACACACACACACACACACACACACACACACACACACACACTCCTGTAAAATGGTACAAAAGAACCCTTGTAAATGAATGGTACAAAAGCTCCTTCGAATATTAAACCAACTTTAAGCAGATAGGTTGGAGATGGGACATTCTCGCTTTCTCGCGATCTCGACCTTTGGAAACGAGCTAAATATGCCCAAAACACGAGAATGCGAGATGGCGAGATGGCGAGAATGTCCCTTACAGTATTCCATTAGTAACAGATATTAACTTGCAAGAACTTTCGCTTCTATTTATAGCTCAGGAACTCAAGTTTATTGCACCACCCTATCTTTTGCTGACGCAACTGCGATTAGACTCATTGCACCTGCTGACCCTGTAAGCATCTGGCCTTACTATGTGACACGTTGACATTCCATTCCACCTCACCCACTGACTCACTCTCTCCCACACCCGCGAATACCTGGGTTAGAATAGGTCTTCAGCAACCTATGCTTGTCGTAAGAGGCGACTATGCTTGTCGTAAGAGTCGACTAACGGGATCGGGTGGCCAGACGTCCTGAGTTGGTTGATGCATGTCTTCGTATCACAATTGAGTAAATCGATGCTCATGATATCAGTCATAAGTCTGCCTGGCCCAGACTCGATTATTTACAGACCGCCGTCATTCTAATTGGAATTGCTGAGTGCTGCGTGAAACACCAAACGAACGAACGAACGAACGAACGAACAAACGAACGAACGAACGAACGAGCAAGCAAGCAAGCAAGCAACACGCACGCACGCACGCACGCACGCACCTACGCACTCACATCACTCCCACATTAAGCTAACACGCTGTGATATAACTGGAATACTGTTAAAAGCGGCGTTAAACCCTACTCACTCACTCACTCACTCACTCTTATCAACACTGTCACTGGAGCGCCTTAGTCATGTTTTCCAAGTAGGTCACTGTCCTCACCTGTTTGTAAGTTTGTTCAACACATTCAACTTGTACACACCTCTACCTGTGGTTACACATCTTTGAAAACCATTCAGAACAATTTTCAGTTCCCTAAATTGCCAGTGAGAGAGTTGGGTTGAACGCCCCTTCGCACATTGTTCCAGGTTCACCCCGGTGTGTAGTAGGAAAACCCAAAGTGACGCAGGTCGAAAACGTTATTTGGCGAACACATGTATGGTTCTGTCAAACGATTGATCATGGTCAAATCTTGGCTTAGAGCCACCCACTCTTATAACTGAATTGCTGTTCAAATGAACGTCATAAAAACACACCCAGTCACTTTCTGTACCGGTATATATAAGTTCAAACGTCTTACCTTTACAAATAAACCTGGGTAGCTCTGTCTTTCATGTGTGCAATCGTTCTGTGGTGACTGTCGAATGTTGAATTTAGGTCATCTTATCAGGGGTTAGATAAGTATGGCTTAACGGTTTGAAGCTAGATAAGTTTGACCATGGTGTAGTTAGAGCTTTACACGCTGACAACACACGTCGACTTAACAACTTCAACAGTAAATAAACACACTGTCGATTCACGACTTCGTAAAACGAATGAATGCACAAAAAATCATTGCCGGATCTCTTTGTGTATATATGTGTTTGTTGCTTGTTGTTTAACGCCGCACTCAGCAGTATTCCTGCTATATAACGGCGGTCTATAGATAAAGGAGTCTGGACCAGACAATCCAGTGATTGGTTTATATACGCATAGAACAAAGTTAGGCAATACCCTGTAAGGTCAACTATTTTCTTTTTCTATTGAACATAACATAATTTATATTTGAACGAGACGGTCACCTTCCAGTGCCTCACAGGCAGCTCGGGTTGTATATTCCCCAAGGAGCTAAGAATGAAAATAAACTTCATACTGATCCATTAAACGGGGTAATATTGAAGCGCGTTGTGCATATCGTAGGGCAGTAGTAGTAGTGATAGTTGTAATAATTTGTAGAAGTAGTATCATTATTATCATCCTCCGCCGCGAAGTGGCAAGGGGATAATGGAAGAGGTGCTGTCCGTTCGTCCATCCATCTTTTCGTCCGCCACGTTTCGTTTCAGGAGCAGAACTAAAACAAAATGAAATATATCTTAACCAAACTTGGAACACAGATAGGTCTAGTGCTGAACTGGTGCCTTTTGATAGTTCGGGATTTTCAGAAACGACTTTGACTTAGACCGGACATGTCATATTGGCGGGGATATGGGTATTTCATGCTTGTAAGTAATAGTAGTAGTAGTAGTAGTAGTAGTAGTAGTAGTAGTAGTAGTAGTAACATTTAACGTTGCCTATATATTTAGTAGAATATAATATTTTTTTCAAATAAAGTATCAAATGTAGGTATGATGTGTTTTCAGGTGGAAACTTTGACATGATGAGCACGTGGGATGTGGGCGGCAAGATGTTTATACAGATTCTACACTAAGTCTTTGTCTTTGCTGTCGGTACCATCATAGAACCACTCACGGTGGAACCGTTCAGGGCTGACATAAAAACACACAACGCGACCTTCTGTGACATACATAACGTTCCGCAGTCTCATAACTAGAGCAACGGACCACAGACCCTTGTGTCGTTGTTTAAATATTTCTTTATCAAATAATATCACGAGTGTCAGAAAAGCACTATCCTATTATACCTTTACACAAGTATCACTTGTTGAAGATCAGTATATTCTGTAGGACCTTTGAGCTTTGTTTTTGCATGATTTCCACCATATAAACATAGATGGCAACATTAGCGTTCTTCGGATATTTTTTTCACGCTTGCTCTACCTAACATTACAGAAGAGACTAGGCAGTTCATGAAGTGAGTGAGTATGGTTTTACGCCGCTTTTAGCAATATTCCAGCAATATCATGGCGCGGACACCAGAAATGGGCTTCACACATTGTACCCATGTCGGGAATCGAACTCGGGTCCTCGGCGTGACGAGCGAACGCTTTAACTACTAGGCTACTCGACAGCCATCTGCTAAAGTAGCGGCGAGGTATGATTCTAGGTATTAACAAATGTATCCATCATACGTAGGAATTTAGGGGACATATAAATGTATGTGTTAATGTTTGTCATTCAAGCGGCAAGCTAATCATTGGTTTATATTCATGACAGCTCAAACGATCTATTGGTTTGATTTATTGTTATGGTATCCACAAAATAAGTAGGATCCGATTTTTTCCGTTTTTGTTGAAATAAAACTGAATTATATGTGCTGGAGGGCGGTATTCCTCGTTGTGGGTCACCTGCTTGGCAATATGGGACGGGAAAACTGCAGGGGATGAGGGCAGTTAAGTTGATGGTACAGACAGATCAGAGAGATCATTTTACACATGTGAAACCTCATTCCACAAAGGAAGAGGCGAAAGCTGAAACTTGGTGAGGTTTACAGAACAAAGGCACTTATTTCTAGTTTCTTACTGACTCTCGAGGATACATTTAATAAAACAATTAATGTGCGTGTGTGTGTGTGTGTGTGTGTGTGTGTGAGAGAGAGAGAGAGAGAGAGAGAGAGAGAGAGAGAGAGAGAGAGAGAGAGAGAGAGAGAGAGAGACAGAGAGAGATTTATGTATCACGTGTTATCATAATTTATAAATTAAATAAATCAAGCTCAGCCATAAGGCTAATGAGACACAAGAAAACAGTAAACACACAAAAGTTCCTATGGCATTGAATAAGATTTGATGCAAAGTTATATTTTTTAACAAATCTGAAACCATTTCGGTTTGCAACAGATAATCCCACATGTGCTTGATTTGTGAAAGATCAGGGGAGCGACATTCACGTTGTTTTGTTGAAATGAATCATGACCAAGTCGAGCAATATGAGGCCAGGCGTTGTCATGTTGGAAGGTAATGCCTGGGCCATGACGACGCTAAAACGGAAGAACACCAGGGTCGATGATGTCGTCGCGGTAGCGCTGTCCATTGAGATTTCCATCCACCACTATCAAACGGGTCCTCTGTCTTGCTGTAATCCCACCCCATACCCTAACGCTGCCGCCCCCGAACCAATCTTCTGCCACAATGATTGACGTAACATTCACCTCGACGTCGGTACACTCGAAATCCGTCCATCACTGTGGCTGAGGTGAAAACGAGACTCGTCAGTAAATAGAACCTGTCCCCACTACATGGCCGTCCAGCGTAGACGCTGACTGCACCACTGTAGACGTGCTTGATGGTGGTTTCCTGTCAAAATGGGACGTCTGGTGGGTCTTCTTGTGACAATCCCTGCACATCTGAGGTGACGACGTACGGTTTGTGAAGATATTTGTCGAAGGCCAGTGATGCTTCTTGCAGTCACTGTTGCTAGAATCGATTTCGTAGGTGTGTTGTTCGAATCCAGTTGTCTTGTCGATTATTGGTTACGCGTGGCCTGCCACTCCGAGGATGGTCTCTTACTGCATTCGTCTGTTGCCAAAGTTGCCATAAACACAAAATGGTGTTTCTGTGGACGTTAAATTGTCTTGCAACATCCCGTTGACTCGATCCTGCTTCAAGCATAGAAATGGCTCGCAGACGCTCATTTTCGGACAGGCGTGGCATTTCGTACTGTTGAATAATTGCGTAATGTTGTTGTTTTTCTGGGTGGTTGTTGTCAGCACGATGCTAAACAATGCATATGGAATCCCGTTAACGCACATGTTTTTATACCTATTCTTGGGTAGTGACATGCATGGGGCTTGCAAACTTTTGCATGGAATGCACGCTTTTCTGTAGCAGTTGCGTTTTTGTGACTTGATTCCATACATGTACTACAATATTGAAAACCAAACTTTACTTGTTTGAAAAATACACTGAAATATTGGTGTCAAAGGAACTTTTGTTGTTGAGTATATATTCTATCTGGAAGAGGGGTTGGTTGTTTGTTAAAACGTCCATTTTCAATGGCAAGAGGTAAAGCTCCACAACTGAACAAAGCTAAAATTGGTGGTTACTATATTTTGCATAGAGAGCATACGACTCCACAACATTTTGCGTCCTAAATTGCAAGTAAGTTCTGAAGCTTATTGTCATTTACATTATTTCGGCCATTACAGAATTTTCTGCTCCATCTTTTCTTATCATCTTTAATAAGAATATCTCTGATATTTTCAAATATTTTATCTCTTGTTTGGGGCGATGTTAAAATGTCATTAAGGTTATTATTTCATGCAATCTTTTCAATTCTATTTCTCCACGATTTAAAATTTCTTTTGGACATATTTAATATTTTCTACTCAAATTGTAACGGGTATCAGTATCATCACGAAGCTTTATACAGCATCTAAAATCGTGTATATGTTGTTTAAGTACTGGCGTTAGGAGTCTGTAATATTCATTCTATGTCAGGGCGACCTGACGATAATCGAGTCTGGGTCAGTCAAATCAGTCACAGATTGACATTATTGGCAGCGTCACACGATGTCGGGGTAGACTGACACACAAGAGTCCATGTCAACGTGCCCTTCCACCTGATCCTCTGAACCGATAGCCTTATCTCACAGCAAGCCACAGTTGTGGATCTTTTCTAACCGTGGTACCCACGGAGTGGCAAAACACGTGATATGACAGTTATGTTTTAGATGTCTAGACTTATAATTATCTTTGCATCGATTAACGATTGACTGATATAAACAATTTCCTGTGTATCTTATTTCAACATAATGCACGTACGGGGACATGGTGTCCGTTACACCAAACGTTATATAATTAGTTGTATCGCCCTTCATAACATAGTGAATTAATAACACATACATTGGGTATAGTTTCCAGTTATATACGTGTATTAAATATGGTCTCTCCAGACTTGAGTAGAATCTTATTCTAAATGCATCATTATACAGTTAATGAATCGTGTAATTCTATTTATCTTAAAAATAAATAAGTGAATTGATTGCAAAAGATTAGATAGTTTTTTGTGTGAGTTTCGTTTTCATTTCCCCATAGTTCCGTATTTAAATCTTATCTTTACCTTAAACGAGTATTTCACTATTGGAAACATTATATACACTATGCAAAAATGTAGGGGATATTTTGTTTTGAGGTGAAACTGGAGGAAAATACACCAATGTCTGGCATTGAAAGTGTGTGACAAGAACATTTCCGAAGAAATCAAGCTCCCAAACACAACATTGTGACAGTCATGACAGCACTTGAAAGGGGTGGTAAATCAGGTTTATCACTGTCACTCAGACTCGGTTGTAAGCGCATACTTTCTTTAAGGTGAGGTGAGGTGAGGTGAGGTGAGGTGAGGTGAGGTGAGGTGAGGTGAGGTGAGGTGAGGTGAGGTGAGGTGAGGTGAGGTGAGGTGAGGTGAGGTGAGGCGAGGTGAGGTGAAATGGGGTTCAACGTCGCGATTATTGCACCTCTATAGCGACGTTCATGCACGTGTGTGTGTGTGGCTGCTTGTACTAGTCCGGACTGATGCGGATTTATAGTGCTAGCTCACTGAGATACCATGCCGCAGTTTACACTCATTGTCATGCCACGACCGGCACTCTGTCCCAAACTGAACACGTCTGGAACGTCATTTTGACAGACGTGTACGTCAACGTCAAATTCCACCTACCATTCTCAATGAACCCGGTGTTGTTCTCACTGGAACCACGTGAGTCATTCTCCTGATGGAGGAGTAACCATATACTCGGAACCGGTGTGTTCCTCAAAATATGAACATCAATAAAATCTCTCTTTGTATGCGTATCACTTTTAAATACCATCTAAAGACTTAACATGAGTCAAGCTAAAATTGATCGACTCATCAGAAGCATGACTCGAAGAATTTGTAAATGTCTGGGGCACTGTGGTACTTATACCCGATATTAGAGACGTTTGGTTTACAATGTAAATTTCGAATTTGATCCCAGACCTGTTTAGCGATCTCACCATCTCATCGCCTACCCCCCAGAGGATTATGATCATATAATTTCCAATTTCCAATACCACATCGATCAGAAGATATATCTTGATGATTTCCACAGTCCCCTACTTTTTTGGCAGGGTATATTTGGATGTTATATAAAGGATAATGTGCCTAACTACAAGAATAAGATACATTCGTATATTCAATACATTTCACTCAGTGAATCTTTGTTTGCTCTCCAATACACTAATTAAACATTCAGTATGTTCTGGTTTGTTAACCCTTGCATGTTGGTGTATGTTAGGCAAATGACTGACAGAAAGAAGTACGGTGTTAGATATATATAAAATGCAATATTTCAATTATTTATATTTCTATGTCAAACCAATTAGTATCTTGCATAGCGACATATATCATATGAAATCATATGTCTTCAATTATGAAATTTACATGTTTTTCTTAAGTACAAGACGTGATTTAAGAGAAGCAACACAATCCTCTCATTTACGACATGGGTGGTCGGGTAGCCTAGTGGTTAAAGCGTTCGCTCGTCACGGCGAAGACCCGGTGTCGATTCCCGATACGGTACAATGTGTGAAGCCCATTTCTGGTGTCCCTCGCCGCGAAATTGCTGGAACATTGCTAGGCGGCGTAAAACAATACTCACTCACTCATTTACAACATGTAGGACATCCCTCTGCCATTCAGATATCAGTGTATAGTAAAATTAATAAAGTTTGTTTAAGCTGTCTGTCTGATACTGGACATAGCGAGTCTTCGACTATTAGTATGCAATACCAGTGAATTCGGGACCTGGAGATCATTACAATTGTGCATGTTTCAATTCAAACTGCAGCATAACAGGCTGAGTTTACACTTTAGACTTAAGTAGGTAATATATGGACTTGATATGAACACATGTATACACATTTTATTGTTTGCATCAACATTTCACAAGTGAGATTGTTTAACTGCACAAGATGTATGTGCGATGTCGGAAGGGTCTCTTCTGATCTGATGAGACACGTCTAAAGGGCTTTAATAATAAACTACACATCATTTGTGTATGTGTGTGTGTGTGTATGTGCGTGTGCGTGTGTGTGCGCGTGCGTGTGTGTGTGCGTGCGTGCGTGCGTGCGTGTTTGTGCTTGTGTGTGTATTTATATATATAATATGTGTATTGTGGTGCATAAAAAATGTCAAGGAATGGTTTAGGGCGTTTGAAGGTCGACGTTATACTTCATCTTGTTACAGGGGCGGTCGGGTAGCCTAGTGGTTAAAGCGTTCGCTCGTCACGCCGAAGACCCGGGCTCGATTCCCAACATGGGTACAATGTGTGAAGCCCATTTCTGGTGTCCCCCCGGTGATATGGCACGACTATTTCTAAAAGCGGCGTAAAACCATACCCACTCACTCATCCTGATGCAAGTGTCTCCTGCATTCATCTTTTTCTATTCAATATGCCAATAACTTTAGTCATTTTAACGTGAAAGTTTTGATAGATTTTTCAGCGAACACTCTCACGAGAGTCAATATTTTTTAACATGCTCGTCATTCATATCCATTGGATAATATCGCATCAGAAACATAACGATGGAGGTCATAAATCTGAAAAAGTTATCTGTCATCCCTGTTTCGTCAAAGAGATAGATTACTTCACACTAATGTTTAAGTGCCTTTACTACCCTACCCGTGAAGATCCGGGGTAGAAAAGATCTTCAGATCCATGACCATGCTTGTCGTAAGAGGCGACTAACGGGATCGGGTGGTCAGACTCGCTGACTTGATTGATGCATGTCATCGTATCCCAATTGTGTGGATCGATGCTCATGATAGCAATCACTGGATTGTCTGGTCCAGACTCAGTTATTTACAGACCGCCGTCATATAGCTGTAATATTGGTGAGTGCGGCGTTAAACAACAAACAAACAAACAAACAAAACTTTACTATCCATGGCTGGATACTGTTATAATATATACTTTGTATGAGAGTAAAATGCTTTACCTAAATAGCGGGATGAACATAACTGTAACGAATGTCAATTTGACAGAAGTGATAACAATGAAGTAGATGTTTTAACCAATGTGGACCTCTTGTGGAACAAAAATTAGGGCAGCGTCAGAAAAGAAACGACAAGTGCTTTGCTAATCACTTTTATGTCTGTACACGCATAGAAATTATTACAATCCTGAATGTTGAAGCCAAAAGGAAAAATGAGGGTTGCATTGAGCAAAACAAAGTGAAGGGGGGATAAATATGTCTACACCATAATTACAAAACAATCTTCTTCACCTTTCAAAATCTTTCCAAAATTCCCAAACATATCCAAACATTTCCAAAATTTCCAAACATGTCCATGCCTGAAGACATAATTTTTCCAAACTTTGAAATGTGTTTTTTCAAAGAGTGGAAAGTTTGGAAAGTTCATAAAAGAGCTACTAGTATTTTTTCAGTGATATTTCCAGGTTTGTCAGCACCATGTCTGCGCTCGTGTGGACCTGCATCACTCCCGGCGTCCTTCCTAGTGAAGCTGACACGTCGTGATGTATCTCAAGTAATATCCAAGGCTGTTATATCCAACTCGCTCCCTGAGGAATTACTTTCAGTACAGACGCCAAGCATGTGTCCATCATTGTGTGACAGAAGACGGGAGGTCAGGAGATTTATATTTGGGTACAAGTATCGAAACATGTGAGTGACGCTGAAAGCATTAAATATCAAACATGAGATAGGTTAATGATCCCTTGAGCATTCGCAGACATCCATAGGACCGACGTCACCAGTCAAAATATGTCTGTGACATACTTGTCCATGGAGGTGATTGATGTGGGGAATATTACATAGAATCCCATGTGGGACCATGTGAGAAGCACACTGGTCCAAACAGGTCAGTGCACAGGTGAACAGCAGACCACCTTGTCATGGTAGAGTTGACCAGCCACTCAACCACGCCATGACATAACTGATATGTCCAACTGTCTGATCATCTACTCAACACTCAATCACGCCATGATATAACTGATATGACTTACTATCTTACCAGCCACTCAACAACGCCGTAATATAACTGATATGTCCAACTATGTAACCAGCCACGCCAAAACGCCGTAATATAACTGATATGTCCAACTATGTAACCAGCCACTCAACAACGCCGTAATATAACTGATATGTTCAACTATGTAACCAGCCACTCAACAACGCCGTAATATAACTGATATGTCCAACTATGTAACCAGCCACTCAACAACGCCGTAATATAACTGATATGTCCAACTATGTGACAAGCCACTCAACAACGCCGTAATATAACTGATATGACCAACTATGTGACCAGCCACTCAACTTCGCCGTAATATAACTGATGTGTCCAACTATCTGACCAGCCACTCAACCATTTTCACCCCTCCACAGAATATGAAATTGACGGTCCAAACAATTGATTTATATACTAACTGATTATCTATAACTTAATCGTTTTGTTTTTCCAACGCATCTGAATCAGAAACATATTTACACATACCTGTTGTAAAGACGATGCATTATACCTGTAAGAACGTCAAATCAAATAAACCCATCAAGCTTGACGAATCCTAGTTCACGACACCCTCCCTCAGGTAATGTTGAGTCCTATTTATGCCGACCCATGAATGACCTTTCAACTGGCTCTGTGTTTGGGTGTATATATATATATATATATACCTGCGGCCGACATGTAGTGTATGCAATCACAAGATAAGCCGTCGTGTTTGAACTATTCTACATTTGCCTGACCGTGCCATGCTTACAGGTAAGACACCGTTATAATCCGTTCACGAAGACATATGACCCGCATGTAATGAAACAATTCCATGGCATATAATCTATTGTGTTCACCTGTATGTGCCTGACTGCCTTTCCCATACAACCTGATGTTACAGTTGATGTTATGTGACGTTGATGTTATGTGTTATAACCGATACACACACTGGCAAATGCACGTGGTATGCTACCGGTTCATACAATCGACATAGTTTAATAAACATTGAAAATGGGTTGATATGCAGCTTCCTAGGGAATGCATCGTCACCGTCCTGGCTCTCAGACTGTTAAGTTGGAAGTGGGACACGGATATGCTATCAGGAAAAACGTGGTCAGTTCCGGTTTAACTGGAGCAGGGCGTATGGATATCTGGTTGAGCATGACCTTGACATTGTGTTGACGTCATGTTGGGAAATTATTGTTGTGAAGCCTCTCAGATAATACTGCGATATGACGAACTCTGATTGGTCGACTGGAGGTGGTAAGGTACACTATTCTTAACCTTTCTTCGTGTGATTCAGGTAGCTGATATGTAATGTACCTATGCATCACGTTATGCTAACCCATGTGCACGTACTTGACTGTGCATGTCTCATTTGAACAATGTAGTAATATCTAAGAAAAGCATTTAGTATGCATTGTCTGATATGATGAAACTGTTAATTTTAGTTTCTGTTTCAATAACGAACTTCTGATAGAAAATGAATAACATTAAATAACATTACCGTCTTCTGAAACCTTCACAAATTCTAAATGAATGTTCACATATACACAAGGGACATTCCTCTATTTCGATGCGACCAGCGAAGCTCCGGGTAAAGACTAGATCTTCAGCTACCCATGAGAGTAAGAGGCGACTAACGGGATAGGGAGGTCAGGCTCCCTGACTTGGTTGATGCATGTCATCGTATCCAAATTGCGTAGATCGATCCTCATGATGTCAATCACTGGATTATCTGGTCTAGACTCGGTCTTTTATTTACAGCCCGCCGTTATACAGCTGTAATATTGCTGACATAGTGCGGCGTTAAACAACAAAACAAACAAACAAACAAACAAACGAACTATCCCCGATGCCTCCTTAATATTGTTAATCCGGACTCTTTCCATTCGGAAAAGCGGGATGTCACTGTACGGGGTGTCAAGCACTGTCCCTTCATGGCTGTGCAAGTCGGTTATAATTTCTTAGTCAAGCTCAACAGCATTCCTCGATCGCGTTGTCGCTGATGTACATAAATCGGAAGGTAGCACAACTATAAATAGACGACATAGCCAGAGGTAATATGGCAGGGTCGTCGAGGTTAACTGATTGATTGTGTTTGTTGTACGTGGAGCTAATGTTTATTGAACTTGGGAACCTCTTTAAACCAGTCGACCGATATTACAGACAACGCGTCTGTAATATCGGTCGACTGGTTTAAAGAGGCTTTGTTTGTTATGGCAGATTTTGTCCCAGTCGTTCGGAGAAAGCAACCCTACATGACAAATTGTTTTGTTCTTGTATGGTTTTGGGCACGAATGACTTATTTATAGTCGGCTAAGGCATCTCAGAGTTGTTGCCCGTTGCCGTGCCAGGGTGCGCGAATCGTGTTCAAATCCCATATTTACCCTTTGATTATGATCCTTGGTTTGTCAGCAGGGTATCCGTAAGTTACAACAAAGTGGTTAACGTCCACCACGTTTCACGTTTCGGACTTTCCACCAACATTACGCTATCACGCGAATGCAGTGTTTCCAGTTCTGATAACGTTGCTTTTTTTTCTATTTTCTTCCCTTTTTTTTTTTGGGGGGGGGGGGGGGGCTTGTTTCTATTGTATAGTTCCCTTTGCCCGGTATTTTTTTGAGCTGTCGAAAACAACATGACCACTCACTCACTCACTCACTCGCTCACTTAGTCACGCATGTTCTTGTATGTTTTTCTTCCTTTTTTTAATTTCGTAGATACCAGAAATGGTGCGATAGACGGGCAAAACGGCGGATCAGGTTGTTTATGAAGAGAAGCGATGTGTCCGTTTCCGTCAAAGACTGAAGGAGCCAGGCTACAGACGGAAATTCGTGCACTCTATTGTGTTGTTCATATCGTACATGGTTCTGGTAAGACAATCACCCGTTACGATGTATCCTCTCCTCCTACTTGAAGCAATGTCTTCTTCGACGGATGGTGGGTTGGCCTAGTGGCTCAAGCGTCAGCTCCTCACGCTGCAGGCCGGTGATCGAGCCCCTCGAAGATTGAAAGCTGTTTCAGCGAATTGTCTTTCCCGAGATATTGGTGGGGCATTGCAAGGAATGGCGTAAAACCCTCTCGCACACTAAAAGCTCTCTGATGGTTGGTTGGTTTGTTGTTTGGGATCGATGACATGAATCAACCAAGTCAGCGAGCCTGACCGCCCGATCCCGTTAGTCGCCTCTTCTGACAAGCATAGTCCCCTTTTACGGCAAGCATGGGTTGCTGAAGACCTATTCTATCCCGGATTCTTCACGTAGAATTGCTTATCCTTGGCCTTGGCACCACGGGACGTCGTTCCGCGATTAAAGCATGATTCCAAGAAAATAAGGATTCCAGAAATCAGGGAAAATATTCCAGCGATTAAATAGGCATAGTGGACACGGGTCTTTAGTTGTGAACAGTCACTCGAACTGATGGCGTGATGGGATGTGTTTGAAAACTGCACGTACAGTGGGAGCTATTTGTTGGCATGTGGTATTAAACGCCTAATTCTCCGACAAGAAGGGTTCCACAGTGAGAAGAGATATAATAGTTCCAATTGTCAAGGAAAAATGGAAAATTGCGTAAATGTCTTACCTTCAACACCCCAGGTGCTCAGTAAGTCCTTGTTTCCTCCAGAAACACAGAGTGAATGAGTGACTCAACATGACTCACTCGTTTCGTAAGTGATTTAATGTTTCATATCAGTTGAAACACGGCATAAGCTTCGTGACACTTTGTGTATGTTTATTAGCATTGGTATCGTGTAGACCGACCAAATAGTATCTTCTTGCCGAACCCAGGATGCGAACCCAGGATGCGAACCCAGGATGCGAACCATCACGATGAGACAAACAACGCTGCACTGGGAGTGGCAGTGGTTGATGCATATCATCGTGTCAGAATTGCGTAGATCGATACTCATGATGTCAATCACTGGATTGTCTGGTCCATAACAGAATAATTAATCCTCCTCAAACCAGGGATGTGTCCTGCAGTCTCCGTAGCTGTGGCATTGCGATGACGTAGGTAGAGCAGTCGAATGTAGCGATCCTGTGCAGGGGTGTTAACTCTTGGTCGGTCGGTCGGTTCTCGGACGGTCTACAGTGGAATTGAACTGTGGCAAATGGTGCTATGGTGGACATTGAAGTGGCGCGCAACAGAAGACTGCGATTCCGTGCTTTGGATACGTCCTATGGCGATGTTCCGATCGGGAGCGCTGAGTCTCTTCGAACTTGAAAAATGTTGACATTTGAATGACAAAATATTGGCTTATGTTTGCCTTTTTATAGCTACTACCACGAGTTACGAATGCCCTAATTACTTGCACGTGCATTATGCTTTACTGTTTTCCTCCATGACATTTTTGAACAAGTGTGAAAACAATGTCATTTAAGACGTTGCAAATCGACAATGGCTGCGTTTTGACGCACCGGTTGTCGAATATCAGGCCACCAACATTTGCCAATAACATATATCCAATTAACATACCGGATTTTTTGTGTAGTCAGGTTCAGTGAACAATATACTACCTGTGCGTTTCTTCTTTTGAAGAGTGCATTAACACTGACATATCCACGACTCCTTAGATGTTGCATTGAGAAGAATTGTGGGATTAAGCTGGATTCCTTTAGATTGTGTAGTCGGGGATAGGCCGAAGAAGATTATTGCTAAGTTATTAAAGGTTAAATTATTCAAATACACACATAGAATATGAATTTTATTCTCCAATGAATAAAATATTATTCAGTCGATTTCGTACGGGGCATAACATGAGTATAGTAATCCTTCCACAACTCCGGATGTGTCGAAGTTCTGAATTTCCTAAACAGACAATGCGTTATGGCGGTTCAGTACATTCCTATTAATTATACTTTCATACTTCTAAATAGGAAGAAAAGTCACAAACACGATGTTCGTTATGTAAATCCATTGAAGATTAAACACGAGAGAAAAGTCCAGTCAAAACATCAACTTTAGATGAACATTAAAAGGATGTTTTTTTATAAGTATATGGTGATGTAACACAACTGTCGTGAGAGGTCCTTCAAAATGTTGAAAAACATCCGGGAAATACAGGACTACCTTCGAGGTTTAGCAGCAAACTTAAGCCACCCTGAAAACAATAGGATCATTGCCTATAGGTTTATAAACACATCTCAAGTTAAGTCTAGTTAACAAGTGAACAACATCGTGGATTATTAAGACGAGCTCCATAGCAAAAAGTATGAACTTTACACAATATTGGAAGACTATTCGTCGTGATGATAGCGTGTGTAGAAAACAATGGAAGGTTATATCACCAGAAGTGCATGGCTGATTTGCACTTTTGCCATTTATCCATACTTAACGTCAGTGACAAAATCACATCTCAGTTCTGCTGCCTGTTGCTAAGATTACCAGGTGTAATTAGCGACACGTAGATCCAGGGTGACGGAAGCTCGACAGACTTGTGGCTGACGTGTACTCTGTACCCCTTTGAAGAGGGAGGGGGTTGGTAGGTATGTTTTGACAATATTCCACTCACTGAACCTGCATGAACGGGCTTCGCTGATTTTGTGTCAATGTTAGGATTCGAGCCCGTGACGAGCAAACGTTATACCCACTTGGCTACCCCATTGACCATAATATGAAGCCAGTGTATGGTAAATGATATATTTAAGATCAAGGTCGCGAGGAAGTACCGCCTGACACCTCCTGCCCTCGGGACGCCTGTCGCCGCAATTAGGTTACGAAATGTTGATCTTTTGTACGAGTTATCAGTCACCCACTTGAAGTTACAGTTTTTCGAACTGTCTAAAGCGCCCATTGTCCCCTCTACACTAAGCCCATACATCGTATGGCACTGCTCCCAGGAAGCGCCAAAAACATTTGAAAATTCGAAGAATGTGGCTCCGCAACACTGCAGTCTTCTGCATTTCCCACATTGTCCTGGCAGCAAACCCGGGTACTCTCCCATTGTCAGTCATCATCATCATCATCATCATCATCATCATCATCATCATCATCATCATTTACAGATTAGAATAAAAAATGCGGCAAAGAGGGTTATTATTATTATCATCATCATCACATCATCATAATTATCATTATTATCATTATTATTTACAGATTAGAATAAAAATTGCAGCAAAGAGGGTTATTATTATTATTATTATTATTATTATTATTATTAAGCATTTCACAAAGCATCTGTCGCCAAAGAGCAACACTAAAGCTGACAGATCTTTGGAGATTGTAGACAGCTGTACATTAAGTGTGAGATATGAGGGACACGTCCCTGCAAACACTGACAGAGTAATATTGCTCATGTGTCCCCAGTTGACATATAGCTGGAATATTGCTGAGTGTGGCGTTAAACCACGAACAAACAAACATACAAACAAACAAACAAACAAACAAACAAATAATCCGAGTATTTGCCTTTTTTTCCCACATTAAGCTGATGTAACAGCAATAAAATGCGGAATTTAAACCCAACCCACCCGCTCACTCACTCAACTTGTGACTGGAATATCATGATCCGGATTAACGGGATCCGGAATATCAAGATCCGGATTAATAGGATCCGGAATATCATGATCCGGATTAATGGGATCCGGAATATCATGATCCGGATTAACGGGATCCGGAATATCATGATCCGGATTAATGGGATCCGGTATGTCATGATCCGGACTAACGGATCCGGTATAACAGGATCCGCACGAACGGGATTCGGTATAACGGGATCCGCACTAACGGATCCGGTATAACAGGATCCGCACGAACGGGATCCGGAATAACAGGATCCGCACTAACGGGTTCCGGAATAATAGGACCCGCACCAAGGGGTTCCGGACTAACTTACATAAACATAAACAAGTAAATTGTTTACATTCTGCTTTAATTTAGTCCCCATGAGAGGGTATCGTAAGACCATATGTCATTCAAAGTATATTATTCCTACTATAGGTGTATTTGTAGGATAAGTTTTCTAATACATTTCGGATAAATTTGTCAATAATGGCCAACAGCTGAAGGGATGATGTAAATCCTGCTGGGGTCCATGCAGGTAGCAAAGGTACTATAAGTCCCCATGGTCCCTAGTATGGTGATCTACCTTTAGTTGCTGGCGATCTATAGCCAGTTTTTATCATGTTTTGTAATGTATAGTGATATATTTTTATAGTTATATACATGTTTTATTTTTAAATAAGATTTTTCATCAGTCTAGCTACAGTAGACTACGGTTATAACGAACTCGAGGGGACCATTAATTTTACTTCGTGATAACCGTAGTTCGTTATAAGCATACATATAGATTATATACACCAAATGCTCAGGACTAAAATAAGTTCATTATGTCCGTCAGTTCGTTATAAGCGTGTTCGTTATAAACGAAGTTTACTGTATTTTGCCCTTTGTTGATAGCTTTTTATATAAACATATTATGTATAACATGTTATGGTCACGATATGGTTGAAATACTGCCAATAAGCATTAAATTTTCACTCACTCACTCACTCACGCTTTCTGCTTTGTCACGTGGTCTCAGATAATGACGACAGCCCTGTTATTTGAAGATTGTTTCAAGCGTTCATAAAATCACAACAGTACTCTAACAAACAACCCATCAGCAAGCAACAGGGAATTTAAACATAATTTGAATAACTTCTGTGTGAGTAGTTTAAGATACATCTACCGGTATCTAAATTCAAATACACACACTTCAAACAAGAACTACACACGAAGCACTTGAAGGGCGTCCCAACGGGGCGCATCTGCCGGTACGCGTTTTACATTTTACATACATAATATCGATCTCTTCGACATTCACAGACTATTAACATTGATATCTAAAATGAAACACACAGAAGAAAAAGAAAAAACATGGCACACAATTGTTGAATTATTAACGAAATAAACGACGCGTGGGAGTTGTTTATTGCATAAGCAAACACTGCTGGGAGAATAAACCACGAGGGAGGTTTATTGTACGATAAACAAGGACAACAAATCGTATATATCTTACATGATATATCAACATTATTCAAGCATCTTTAAAATGTACAAGCTTTAAACATATTTACCCTAATTGCAATAACGATGACTCCCTGAATAGAATCCGACCTCGGAAATGTTGGGCAAGTCCATTTTACGAACAGGTGGGTTTGATCATTCCCGCATATTTTCACAATCCTCCCGTCGATTATCTGCACCTTTCCTCCTAAAACCGATTGTCAGATCTCTCCCACTTTTGGATGCGATCGTGTGGCCACTGCGTTTATCTGCGTATCCCAGCTACATCTATGGGGACCAACTTACTAGGCACACCCCTCTCAAAAACAACGTCGTCCAATAAGAGACGTCATCAAGTTGCGAGCGGATATTCGAAACTTTTCAGAAATGACGTCTCTATAGAACAGTGTTTTATCGTGAAAATCGTTCTTCTTTGTTCTATGCTATTTATTGCGTAGCTATCTTATATACGAACATAAAACACGCTTACAATTAAAACTCGTCTCCCGGGCACGCAAGAAACCTATGATTGTTGGTTTCTGTCGCGGCCCACTCTGATTATGTTTCCAGGCGTGCCAGTACCATACCTCGTGGGTTTCATCAAAGCGGTAAACGTCTGAGACCTGCATCACTTCGAGCTTTCCCCCCACATTAAGCTGACATGCCGTGGAATGCTGTTCAAAGCGGCGTAAAATTCAACTCATGCGCTCGGCATTAAGGGGCTAAAACAAGGACTGGTCGGACTAGCACTATAAATCGGCAACAGTCCGGACTAGTACAAGCAGCCACACAAACACACACACGTACATGCACGTCGCTATATAACTGCAATAACCTTGGACGCGACGTTAAACCCCATTTCACCTCAACACCTTACAATGAACACAACATGAACATTAAATTTTCACTTTCTTGAATGACAAGCAAAATGTACCCATATACATCTGACGAGAAGTTAACTATAGTCAGATTAACTATGGCATATGAAAAGGTTGTGGTTCTTTAACTTCTTTTGAATAGTATATTCAATTCAATTCTTTGTTTCGGGGCGCACGGGTGCCACAGTCGTCTAAGGCATCACGTTTCGCTGTGCAGAGTTGCGTCCCTTGGGCACGCTAGAAACCTATGATTGTGGGTTCGAATCCCGGTTCGCCCCGATTAGGTTTCTAGGTTTGTCAGCACAGTGGGTTTCACCGAAGTGGTAAACGTCTGAGACCTGCATCACTTCGGGCTTTCCTCCCACATTAAGCTGACACGCCGCGATATAACTGGAATATTGTTAAACCCAACTCACTCACTCACTTTATTTCGGTATGTGAGTTCAGATCTCATATACAAGAAAAGTACAGTATAACAGCAATGCGATATCATGCTTGTTTTGTTTATTTGTTGTTTAACCCACTGTTCCAACTACACGACGGCGGTCTGTAACGAGGCAATACACTGATCGACATCATGAGCATCTTTCTACGGATTTGGGAAACGATGACATGCATCAACCAAGTCAACGAGCCTGACCTCCCGCATGGATTGCTGAAGACCAATTCAAACCCGGATCTTCAAAGGCTATCAGGTTGGTACATGTATAGGATATTAATAATCAGTATAGATCACTTTCACTGAGAAAACGCGTGTTTTATGACATTATGTATTCAAATACCCTGTTGATGCAGGCGCGTGTTGCCTCACATTTAAGCCTCTGTGGACAAATAATTGTAGTTGTTAAATTATAGGCTTCTTTTGTGACGACATGCGATTAAGAAGACTTTGAAAAACATTAAACTTTACATATTCAAGTAGGCGTATTCTGTGAACGGAAATAGATAATCACCACACGTATCTCAAGGGTGTCAGGATGTGCTCAGTACGTTGTGGCTTCGAGAATGTTCTCACGGGATATCTATCAAATATTTATCATTTTCTCATTCTATCACGACCGGCTCGTTAAATTATCCACTTCGAAAAGAACGGGCATCTTAATCCATGTGGTAACACGATCTTAGTAATGTATTAATGATGTAAGTATTGCATAATAACTTTTTAAATTTAGCACAATCCAATTTGTATTCCGTGGTAAAATTAAAGCTTCTGCTGCTGGGAATCCGGGTTGGCGAAAGTCCCAAGTAACGTCATGCTTCCCATAATGGGGATCGGGTGGTCAGACTCTGTGGCTTATGTTGTTTTTGCTGTCAACCAGTGGTGTACCCCTTCCTGGGTAGAATAGGTCTTCAGCAACCCATGCTTGTCGTAAGAGGCGACTAGACCAGTGAAGATCCGGGGTAGAATTGGTCTTCACCACCCGACGCTTGTCGTAAGAGGCGAGTAGACCAGTGAAGATCCGGGGTAGAATAGGTCTTCAGCAACCCATGCTTGTCGTAAGAGGCGACTAGACCAGTGAATATCCGGGGTAGAATAAGTCTTCAGCAACCCATGCTTGTCGTAAGAGGCGACTAGACCAGTGAAGATTCGGGGTAGAAAAGGTCTTCAGCATCCCATGCTTGTCGTAAGAGGCGACTAGACCAGTGAATATTCGGGGTAGAATAAGTCTTCAGCAACCCATGCTTGTCGTAAGAGGCGACTAGACCAGTGAAGATCCGGGGTAGAATAGGTCTTCAGCAACCCATGCTTACCGTAAAAGGCGACTATGCCTGTCGTAAGAGGCGACTAACGGGATCGGGTGGTCAGACTCGCTGACTCGTTAGATGCTGGTCACTGGATTGTCGATTATTTACAAACCACCGTCATACAGCTGGAATTTTGTAGAGTGCGGCGTTAAACAACAAACAAATAATAACATGTTACAGCCTCGAGTCGTTTGCACGTTGCCATGGACTAGAAGGATGGACGATGGAGTATCCCAGTGGATGAGGCTTGCGTTCGTCACTCATGAAGATCGGGTTCCATTCCCAACATGGGTAATGTGTGAAGCCCATGTCGTTGTGAGTGAGTGAGTGAGTTGGGTTTTACGCCGCTTTTAACAGTATTCCAGTTATATCGCGGCGTGTCAGCTTAATGTGGGAGGAAAGACCGAAGTGATGCAGGTCTCAGACGTTTAGCGGTATGATGCTGACAAACCTAGAAACATAATCGAGGCGAACCGGGATTCGAACCAACAATCATAGGTTTCTGGCGTGCCCAAGGGAATCGCGGCGCCTTAGACGACTGGGCCACCCGTGCCCCCCATGTCGTTGTGTCCTCCGCATTGATATTGCTAGGCTTTTACCGATGGTAAACGCTGTGTAAAACCCAACTCACTCACTTCACCTTATATCGTGTGTCACACTGAAGGTCACGTAACATGGCCACGATCAGAACAGAACTGAAGCACGCGAAGATTTATGTCAGCCATCAAAATCAAGAGTAAAGACTTTGTCGTAACTTGACTGGGATGATCAATCAGTGTGTGCCCTGTGAAGGTTGCAGCTCCAGACATGACAGGATCTCCTCAACGTCGACTCTGATAAATCACCAAGATACCGGCAGCAACTTACACAGGACTTTCGTCTCCAGGCCAACGCGACACCTGGATAAACGTTAAATTGCCATTGTTTCGAATCGTCAATTAGTTTTCAGACGATAAGGTTTGTTTTCCTTTACTAAATGGCATACTCTGAATATTTAAAGACTTGTTTTGTGACAGTTCCATAACAACAGATGTTTCGACTCACGCTTGTGTTGTTTCCGCTGCTTCTTCATGTTACTGGGAACCTATTATACCAAGACATGGGGTACTAGGAACCTGTTATACCACAACATGGGGTACTAGGAACATGTTATACCAAGACATGGGGTACTAGGAACATGTTATACCAAGACATGGGGTACTAGGAACATGTTATACCAAGACATTGGGTACTAGGAACCTGGCATACCAAGACATGGGGTACAGGGAGCCTGTTATACCAAGACATGGGGTACTAGGAACCTGTTATACCAAGACATGGGGTACTAGGGACCTGTTATACCAAGACATGGGGTACTAGGGACCTATTATACCACGACATGGGGTACTAGGAATATGTTATACCAAGACATTGGGTACTAGGAACCTGGCATACCAAGACATTGGGTACTAGGAACCTATTATACCAAGACATGGGGTACCAGGAACCTGCTGTACCAAGACATGGAGTACTAGGAACCTGGCATACCAAGACATGGGGTACTAGGAACCTGTAGACAGGGTCCTTCTCCATCGCCATGCACAATCTGAACAAGTAAAGTGTCGAACCTGAGAATTTAACGTGATGAAAAACATCAAACCAAGTTGGCTACCCCCACGTGAGAGTAATGGCAGTAGTGGTATTGTTTAATGACGACATTCGCAAAATCGATCACAACCTACGACGTCAATCATATGTTCCCAGTTCGTCTGATAACAATAAACTCTCACGTAAGAAAGGTATTGGTGTCAATTACATTATAACAGACACAGTTTGAATGAGTGAGTGAATGAGTGAGTATAGTTTTACGCCGCTTTTAGCAATATTCCGGCAATATCACGACGGGGGACACCTGTAATGGTCTTCACACATTTACACATTTTGGGAATCGAACCCTGGTTTTCGGCGTGACGAGCGAACTCTTTAACCACTAGGCTACCCCATCGCCCCACAGGTTGACTTTGGCAGTCTCGTTAAACGCTGCATTTAGAAAATACACCATCAATTTCATGGGACGGATCATGGTCCGAATTATACCCATCGAACTCGGGTCATTGGCGTAACGAACAAACTCTTTAAAGACTATGTTACCCCACCTCAACTCATAGTGAGTGAGTGTGGTTTTACGCCGCTTTTAACAAAAAATTCAGCAATATCACGGCGGGCCGGGGACACCAGAAATTGGCTTCACACATTGTAATCATGTCGGGATTCGAAACCGGGTCTTCGGCGTGACGAGCGAACGCTTTAACCACCGGGCTACCCGACCGCCCCTCCAATCATAGACGAAAAGGACACGATGTGTTTCAGCTGTCATCATTTCGTTTCTCAATCATTCGTCTCTGATGGTTTTGTTGTCCAAGACTGATGAATACTGAATAGTGTTACGATTTTAGTGAGTGAGTATGGTTTTACGCCGCTTTTAGCAACATTCAAGCAATATCACAACAGGGGACACCAGAAATGGGCTACACACATTGTCACTGACCCATGTCGGGATTCGAACACAGACCTTCGGCGTGACAACCGATCGCTTTAACCACTAGGGTCCCCGACCGCCCATGTTACGATGTTAAGAGAAGATATGTACATCGACGGCCTCAAAGCAACTCGAATCTCAAATGATCAAATTATTTCATCTTCTCTCGTTGTTGTATTCTATATACTCCACGAAACTGAATACGAGGACAAAGATGAATCATGATTGTATTTTTTAGGAAGGCTTTTAGAATCAGTAATAATAGGGCATCAAATGTTACAAGACGAGAAAATGTGGCCGTGCTGGTTTGAACACCCCATCCCCCGACCACATTAAGAAACTACGGAAATAGTTCAGATACATTAGCAGTCCTTATCCCTTCATCGTAAATTATTATATTAACTGAGGCAGCGTCTTTGTAAGACTAATCATGAGCTGTCTGACGGAACCGGTCATACCAACAGTAGCGACATACTCCATCTAAATGTACCACTTGTATTTCTAAACATTGATAGACATATTCAGAATGTCAAGATGGGAATATTTCTGTCTGGTTGTTTTGAGATGTTGCGAGTACTGCATGTTAAGCTTTATTTCAAGTAAATATTGATGCAAGTTAAGCTTTATTTCAAGTAAATATTGATGCATGTTAAGTTTTATTTCAAGTAAATGTTGATGCATGTCAAGTTTTATTTCAAGTAAATATTGATGCATGTTAAGTTTTATTTCAAGTAAATATTGATGCATGTCAAGTTTTATTTCAAGTAAATATTGATGCATGTCAAGTTTTATTTCAAGTAAATATTGATGCATGTTAAGTTTTATTTCAAGTAAATATTGATGCATGTTAAGCTATATTTCAAGTAAATATTTACAAACGTAGTCATGGGAGCTTCCATGGTTGTTATAGAAGATTTCTGCAATAGGTATAGCAATGTTTAAACACCAGGTGTTTGTGGTAAGACTGTGGTGAATTGGAAGGAGTTAATTCACGTTACATACAGGTTTATTTTATCGCCCAAAAAGACGATACCACGGGTCCTGATTGTATTTAGCTGTGTAGGCCTGAACAATACCACTCAATTCCTGATAGGGATACTGCGCAAGAACACGCCCTAGCGAAAGTCCGGAGACAACAATATGTTTACTTTTTGTTTATTATAAAAATAAGCCCAAATCGCATCCGATTCGTACATCTCCAAACAGCCAGTCAGAATTATCTCCATAGCTCGAGATAAGCTGCGTATTTGCGTAAAATACGCATTGAATACACTGAAATACGCAGTCAAATCAAATTCTAGCGTATCAAATACGCAGCAAAAACTATATATACGCTTTTCAAATAAAATTAATGCGTATATTACAACTATTAGATAAAACGATTGCGTACATTACAATTTAGATAAAATAATTGTGTGTATCAGCCGAACGCCAAATTCACTTACCGACAGTAACATTTGGAAAAGCTTCTGCGACAAACATTCTGATAGGTGCCACATTGAAATTAAAGCATATCGTGCCAAGTCAATGTACATGCTGAACCTTAATTAATTGCTGATTGGTAATTAAAACAATATCACCTTTCTTACAATGATAGGTTTTGTAAACAAAAAAACGGCTTCCCGGAGAGGGAGCTGCAAGCAGACAAAGACGGGTATACCACTATTCACATAGTTTTAAGTGATTTACAGGGATGGTTACGAAACAGGTTTTAAATCAAATGCCCAAATGTCAAGAAACAGGTGGGGAAAAAAATTGAATACCCTCTAAAATCTGTGGATATTTGGGGATTAAATACCTAAAATATCCAAAAGGTTATCTATAGATCTGACTCGAATATGGAAACACAGATTACCACTCTCAAATGTAGTATGTCTGGAACTAAGTCAAGTTAGTTGGTATGTGAAGTGGTCACTTCCTGGCATCTAGTCACTCCAGGACATTGCTTCCAGGGACTCTGTCGACATGATGTCACCACCGAATGCTGGCCACATGAGGCTCAGGTAGACACATCGTGGCACATAGAGCCACATCGTGGTACACAGAGCCACATCGTGGCACATAGAGCCAAATCATGGTACATAGAGCCACATCGTGGTACATAGAGCCACATCGTGGTACACAGAGCCACATCGTGGTACACAGAGCCACATCGTGGTACACAGAGCCACATCGTGGTACACAGAGCCACATCGTGGTACATAGAGCCACATCGTGGTACATAGAGCCACATCGTGCTACACAGAGCCACATCGTGGTACATAGAGCCACATCGTGGTACATAGAGCCACATCGTGGTACATAGAGCCACATCGTGCTACACAGAGCCACATCGTGGTACATAGAGCCACATCGTGGTACACAGAGCCACATCGTGGTACATAGAGCCACATCGTGGTACACAGAACCACATCGTGGTACATAGAGACACATCGTGGTACAAAGAGCCACATCGTGGTACATAGAGCCACATCGTGGTACATAGAGCCACACCGTGGCACATAGAGCCACATCGTGGTACATAGAGCCACACCGTGGCACACAGAGCCACATCGTGGTACATAAAGCCACATCGTGGTACACAGAGATACATCGTGGTACATAGAGCCACATCGTGGTACACAGAGCCACATCGTGGTACACAGAGCCACATCGTGGCACATAGAGCCACATCGTGGTACACAGAGATACATCGTGGTACACAGAGTCACATCGTGGTACATAGAATGTCTAAATGTCTATATGCGGCTAGTCGTGACCAAGCGGACACGGGTATTAATCATTTCACCGCGTGATCTCGTTGAGGCTTTGTTATGGTAATGTAATTATCCTTGATTTGAATACTCTCAGCATACTCAGCGGTAACTGAATAGAAAATCCGTAGTGAATCTGTTCACGATCACTAACCACGAAACCCTTGAACATCCGGATTAGAATACGTCTTCAGCAACCCATGCTTGTCGTAAGAGGCGAATAACGGTATCGGGTGGTCAGGCTCGCTGACTTGGTTGATGCATGTCATCGTCTCCCAAATGCGTAGATCGATGCTCATGATGTCAAACACTGGATTGTCTGGTCCAGACATGACATGCATCAACCAAGTCAGCGAGTCTGACCAGCCGATCCCGTTAGTCGCCTTTTACGGCAAGCATGGGTTGCTGAAGACCTATTCTACCACGGAATCTTCACGGGTCCCTGGTGGAACGGGTATGTGTTTGTCCTCCCTTCATTTACACGTGTGTGCGTACATAAGTTCTGTCTTCTTTGTTTCACAGTGAACTCCTTTAGTGCGGACCTTCATATTCCGGACTTTCTGACATATGGACATTGCCTACTGCACATGATTCGTTAATCCGGACATTTGTTAAAGTGGAGAGTTCACCGGGTACGGGTCAAGAGAGAAATTTTAGGCAAAGAATTGCAATTGAAAGTACATATCTCCTCCTATCCTATATGAGCGGGGCGGTCGGGTAGCCTTGTGGTTAAAGCGTTCATTCGTCACGCCGAATACACGGGTTCGATTCCCGACATTGGTACATAGAGGATATTTAATGTGTTTTCTCAAATACCACTTTTATCTCATCGAGTGAAGTGGGGAGAGTCTAATATTTTCAAGAGTGACGCAGTCACGAGTGAAAATATTAGACTCTCCCCAATTCACGAAAGTGGTATTTGAGAAAACACATTGAATTTTCTATCTATTATATACATGTTTTATTTTTATTACTTGCAATTTATATATTTTTTCGAAAACAGTGTCTGATAAATTACTAAGTTCTCCCTGTCGCCCTTTTACCACCGCCGTATAAAGGGGGTTTGCGTAAAGAATATAGTTTGTGAATAAAACTAGCCCTGTAAATATATGTTATGCGAAATATATTATTTCATATCGAGTATTAAGTTCCGTGGACATTTTTGTTTGTAATAATTAAACATTCCTGTTTAAAATGGATAACTCTTTAATGTTTTGATTCAGGAGCAAGTAGTTCCGGCACCTTGTTTATATCAGTCACTAGTGACTGATATAACTTTTTTATATCAGTCACTAGTGACTGATAACTTGATCTATCGTCACTGATAAATTCCAGTATTTCATTCACATGTATATAATGAAATGCTTTAAGCCTATTTCTGTTGTCCCCCGCCGTGATATTGCTTGAATATTGCTAAAAGCGGCGTAAAACTATACCCAATCACTCACTCCTATATTAGCGCAAGGGTCTTGTAGCGAAATGTCACAGCCAACAACGCCCATCACGTAAGCGGATGAAATCATCACGTGCGTACTTCATCATTTTGTACTTCATCATTATGTCCAGTACAGAAAGCTACCATTGATAAGGACAACATGGTCGACTTCCCTGCATTTGAGAAATGGCCGATTTTGCAAAGGGGAGAAAAGAATTCAATCAGTGTGTCTCAAAGATACTATCTCACTGGGTGTGGAATACAAAGGATGGCAGATAGGTTTTGAGCCTCGCATCAACCGTCGGGCAAAAGATACACCCAAGTTTGATGGTCGCCGAAATAAAACAAACAAGAAATAGTTATTCGTTGGTGATGTATTTGAGACCGGTATCACAGTGGTGTTTTGGAGCTTAAGTCTTTTGGCGACTGTTTCAGTCTAGTAATCCAATTTTAGTCAAATCCAATTTTCTAGTTTATACTGTCTTTTGCCCGGAACTGTATTTTGTTGAAGCAAACATAGGTAATTCACTGTGTCACCCTGCCTCATCACATCAGTGTAGAAGGAATTGCGTCATAGTGAAACCATTTGTTGTGGACATTCCCTGTTGTCATAGAGGTATATATACAACTTGAGTCAATTGAGCAAATTGTTACGCTGGTCAGGAACGTTTAGAAAATGGACAAACCTGAGGAACGTAGTCAAGTACTTGCAGACTAGCTAAACATCCTTGTGGGCAATCTTGTGGAAACCTTGCTTTGCTGGCAACCCTGAGTAAACCTCTTTATACGTGCAATTATCAGGAAACGCTCTATGTACAACCTTGTGGCCCACACAGTATTGCCATAGCTACACGGAGATCAAACATACAATATATTCTGTCACCATGGTGTACCTGCATGTGCCCAAAAACATCGAGTTCCAAAAATTAAAGAATATTGTTATCAGGTTGCATGTGAGACAACACGATACAGTTTAATACTTCTGCAGATGATCAATAATTATAATCAGTATTATCTTGGTTCGGCCTTATGATCAGGGTTTGTCAGCAGCATCCCCGTGGGTTTCATCCTCACCAGCATCACTTCGGGCTCTGCTCCAACATTGAGCTCACGCGACATAACATTAGTATTCAATGTCTGTCTGTCTGTCCTCCCGTCCGTCTGTCTGTCTGTCTGTCTGTTATCGTGTATATCGACACTCTCACCGGGGGCACGGGTGGCCCACTCGTCTCAGGCGCGCGATTCGCTGTGCAGAGTTGCGTCCTTTGGGCACGCCAGAAACCTATGATTGTGGGTTCGCCCCAATTATGTTTCTAGGTTTGTCAGCACCATACCGTGCTCGTGTGTTTCACCGAATTGATAAACGTCTGAGACCTGAATCACTTTGGGCTTTCCTCCCACAATAAGCTGACACGCGATATAACTGGAATACTGTTAAAAGCGATGTTAACCCAACTCACCCACTCACTCACTCATGACACTCTCACCAGCAATGACTATGATGTGATCGTAATGGAAAACGTAACTATCACATTATACGTGCATTAGCGATACACGCCGGGATCAATTCCAACGTGAACAACCATTACAAAATGTGATTATCTTCATTTGGAACACAACCGAACCAAGTTATATAGTGATGCATTCATTATATATAAATGTCAGCCTCGGGGAAACGGTAAATAACACTGAAATATCCACATATATTAGCATCACGAATCCAAGTATAAACGTATCCAAAGATCGAATCTATCAACTCTGCCCACACGCTAAGGCTGATGTAATAACTCAATCATGACCATACAGAATATAAAAATGACTAAAAGGGTTTTAAAATATTCATAAAACGGGTAGATGCGTTATCGGGGTATCTTCTCTAGTAACCTTGCCTTCCACCCGGCATGAAACTGCGCAAGTCATCATAAAATCTCGAGCTTCCGCGTGTCTCCATAGCAACAGAATCAATACAGCACGCGACGGCATAGCTTGGCATCACGGTGTTGGCTTGTGGGGCTGACATCATGTGTAGATCGATAGTCGGTGCTGGATTTAAGCTGCGAGCTGGGTTGCCCGCCATTGCCTACTGCCTGCCTTCCTGCCAGCACGGCAGCTATACCGTCAGGGACTTAACACATTGGGATACCTTGCTACCTGGTAGGTTTTGACCATTTCTAATCTATCCCTCTGCAGGCGTTCATGACTTCCTTTAGCATCATGTTTGGCAGTCGAGATGTATGTCTCTGTTGTCAAGTTGACATTCAGCAGACACATCTTGTTGATGAGGCCCGATGGGGTCCGAGGATGCACTGCAGGATTATTCCGTCATGTGCTCGGGTGGCCATCATATATTTGTCAGATTGGTGTGTTCAAATTGACATGACATTGACATTTGTTCTAAAATGCGTGTGTTAAATATAATTGTTGCATATTTATGAATATTATAAGACTTGATACATGATGCCTTGCAATGTGTATTTACTAAGGTGTTTTATATGTGATTCGTGTCTGTTAAAAGTTCTGATAGTCTGAGAGACAAATGACTGTTTGAACGTTCACTTTTTATGTGGTGGATTTTATTTCATGGAACTGAAAATAGGATGTATCTCGTCCGAATGTACATGTTCGATACAGGCGTAGACACGAGTTCGACTAAAGAGGAATCAAGCAATGTTATATTAAAGAGGTATTCCGGCAGAACATGAAGTTTCTCGTCTTCAGTGATATGCCGATTGAGCTCGACTGAAAGGGTTTTTATTGTGAATTGTGTAACCTGCCCATTCTAATAGTATACAATGCTGTATCTGATGACAAAATAGTCTAAATCCAAAAAGTCGTTCAAAATTATGTAAGAGACCTTATGTAGAAGATCGCTACTATGGTCTCACATCGACACATGGCTTGTTTCGGACTTTGGTTAACACGATTGTCCAAAAGTCACCTACGATGTTACATTACACACACACACTCACACACACACACACACACACACACACACACACACACACACACACACACACACACACATATATATATATATATATATATATAGAGAGAGAGAGAGAGAGAGAGAGAGAGATCACGCAGCTTTCATTTTATGCCAACTGAACACGTTTCATTTCAATGTGTCTATTTCTGCCTAGTATTGACACTGAACTAGCAGATGGTGTATTGTTTTTTCTACACGGGTTAATGCGGCGTCTGTGCCTTCAGTCGTCATGATTAAACGAATCAAAGATGTATTTCAAATCCTGAAAGGAACTAGCCAAGTCGAATGCAAGCGATTAGCGGAATTAGCTGCTAAACCGGAGCAAGGTGCTAACATTAATACCGCTATTCTCATCTTGGTGTTGCTATCTGCCACTACCGCCGTCTTGCGTCCTTGTCTTTCGTTAACGTCGAACCCCGTTAATCCGGACACTTCATGTCCAGATTAACGAGTGTCCTGACTGACAAAGTTTCACTGTACATAAATTGCCTGTATATAAATAGCTGTTACCGATTGCACTGTGACGGCAATTCATACATCGTATTATTTCCTTATTATCCCACGTCGTGTTTAATTATACAAACGATATTAGTCAGTTGAAGGTCTCGATTAATTACCAACTAGAGTCATGTTTCAGAGAATTTTCATATATAGAATTTTCAAAAGAAAACATTGTGTGACACAAAACCTTTCACTATACATGACATTTACTTAATAATATGTACAAACATCATATACTTGGTTCGCGTATTTAAGAAGTGGGCTCAAATGGAGTTTAACGTCGCGTTTAAGACCATTGCACTGTGACTGCTTGTACTGTCTAGACTGATGCCTGTTTTTTGTGCTCGCACTGAGCAGTACTAAGATACTTCAGTTTAAGATGGATATCCTACTCAGGCCAGGTCCGAACCGAGTAAGAATGTTAGTCATACTTGCCCTTGCTCAAGTAACATTTTTCAATGACATAAATGTTCAACACTTTAATGCCAAGCGCCAGACAGGGTAACAACAAGTGCCATCTTTTAACGTGTTTTCGCTCACTGGGATGACGCTCCATCCATAAGTGACGGTCGCATATTAAAGAGTTAATATATGTACCGTTATGATCTCGATGAATTTGCAATATGTTCTAATGTAGATACTCCGCTTGTCTCGAACTTTGGATAACTCGGGAGATTTCTGATGGCAACAGCCTCGTCTTATAACGGACAACCAATTGCCTCATCACACCTGGTAACTCGTACAGTGTATTATATAATTACCACGTCTGCATGAGTATTGTGATGTTTGGGAAAGCACTCAGATACTTTTTTCAAACGACAAATTCATATTTTTTGTCATTTATTACAAACACGTTTAGGCACTGATAAGGCTGTGTACGTGGCCACGAGTATGTCATATGTTTGATTTGTTATTAAAAATTATCCTGAGTTAGCGATACTATATCCAAAACATGAATTGTGATGGCGCTTAGTCAGAACTCAAAGACTACTTCTACGTGGTTAAATAAAAGAAAATCGCATAATACACATTGCTGATAGGTATGTATGTTATAAATCTTAGCTTTGAAAATTGATAACTTTACAAAATTTCAAACATTACACAGGTCGTGTGGTGTCAAATACATTTCTTACCTCAGTCTTCATTGAACCAAGTTATGTTCACACAAAATTACCCAGCGTCTGATAACGTCTTAGAAACTGTTGCAGGAATGAGTGATGGTCAAACAGACATAATCAAATTTAAGAACAGTTCTTTCAATTTTCTCGGGCGGTCGGGTAGCCTAGTGGTTAAAGCGTTCGCTCCTCATCACGCCGAAGACCCGGGTTCGATTCCCGACACGGGTACAATGTGTGAAGCCCATTTCTGGTGTCCCCCGCCGTGATATTGCTGGAATATTGCTAATAGCGGCGTTAAACCATACTCACTCACTCTTTCAATTTTCAATTACATAAAAAACAAACTGGGTATACTTTCCTTTGTACCCCAGTTTAGATACAGCTGTTGCAGTGGTACAGTGATAGCTTTGAAATACCTGTACTACCATGAAACGTACGTTTCCTTACGTTATACGGCATTTGTGAGGCACACCCTTAGTTCAGCTGGTTACTTGGGACGTTCTTCCTCCATTTCATTAGAGCATTCCAGTGGTAGAGCGTCTGCCCGGAGAGCGGAAGGTCTGGGCTTCGATCCCCGGCCGCGTCATACTAAAATACTTTAAGAAATGGTACTTGCTGTTACCCTGTCTGACGCTCGGCATTAAGGGGCTAAAACAAGGACTTGTCGCCCCGGGGTCAGTATACTGTGTCTGAGTGGGGTATACATGTTAAACTGCGGCATGGTGTCTCAGTGTGCTAGCACTATTAATTGTCATCAGTCCGGACTAGTACAAACAGCCATACACACACACACACACACACACACACACACACACACACACACACACACACACACACACACACGTGCATGCACGTCGTTATATAAGTGTCATAATCTAAGTCAAACTTGATTATGCCGAGAAGTGTCAAAGCCCAATGTCAAATAGTTGTGTGGATATTGCCCCAGGATATAATTCAAGTGTTTAACCATTATTCTACCATTAATTTGGAAAATACTTTATTTTGATTGGTCAATCAGAGTTGTCAAATCACAATAAAACCCCTCCGATCGTAACTGCCGATTTGACGGCCGCATTCTCGCGGAAGCTAATATTTTTTAGAATAGAACTTCTTTTACAGTCATAGTTGTAGGCATATTTCAATAATAAAAGGTACAATAATAGGCTACAAAATGCAAAAATGCACTTACTGCTGAAAACCATACATCACCGTTGTAACTGGACAATTTGCACACATTGTTTCAAGTCATGCTATTTTATCTGAATCTTGGAGAACAGGCATATATTTTGCTTATTTTTGTAAATGTGTAACTTATTATGTGTAACTTATTATAATTATTATCATCATCATCATCATCATCATCATCATCACCACCACCATCATCATCATCATCATCATCATCATCATCATCATCACCACCACCACCATCATCATCATCATCATTATTATTATTGAAAATGCCTAAGGGTCGTCATCCAAAACAATGTTTTTTACTGATGAAAAAGTTAGACGCGGCAGAAAGCCATAACTGGTCATCATTTAAAGCATTGTTATGTTTAGATTGTTTTGGGTTTGTCAGGTTTAATCAAGACGGAGGTAATGTAAAACACTTTATTTTCATTTTTTGAGTTTAGTGGGTTGTAATAATCAACATGTGTTTGGAAAGGTTGGGAATTCACCACATTTCGTGCATCATATACATATTACGTGACTGTTAGATATTAACTATTACGTGGCTAACATTCATATAAAAGATATCAGAAGATATACAGTTAACTACGGTTATAACGAACTCAAAGGGACCACCAATTTTAGATCGTAATAACCGTAGTTCGTTATAAGCATATACTCAGCAAGTGGCCGGGAATAAAAAATAAGTTGGCTACATCGGTCAGTTCGTAATGCGCGTGTTCGTTATAAACGTTCTTTACTGTAAAGTATATAAACTCTACCATTGCGATGTAATAAATGTAAGCAGAGATTTTGTACGACCAAGTGGTGCATGTAAAATAAAGATACATCGACATGAATTATATTTTTGAATGTTAAGCATATATTCATTACGTGTTATTGTATTTGCGTATCTTTGGAAATGGCTTAAATATTGTTAAATGTTCAAAGCTATTATACTGTAAACTCCATTTGTAAATCACGATTAAACAAATGTGTAAGCCTCGGCTATGGGCATTCGTTATTATCTCTTGTCACTGCTCAATAATGCAAGGTATTTATTTTGAATGTGGATTACTCTCATGTATAAATGATTATGATATACTTTATTGTACGCCGCCCGATTGCCTAAGCACCGAAATAAACAGGATTTGATAGACGATTTAGCAAAGCTATTTAGCACTGTTGTTTGCAGCAATAAATGCTATCTAACAATATCTCCATTTGTCTGTAACTAGAAATGCTATCTAGCCATATTGTCCTTTGTATCTAGAAATGCTATCTAGCCTTATTGTCCTTTGTAACTAGAAATGCTATCCAGCCATATTGTCCTTTGTAACTAGAAATGCTATCTAACCATATCGTCCTTTGTACCTAGAAATGCTATCTAGCCATATTGTCCTTTGTATCTAGAAATACTATCTAGCCATATCGTCCTTTGTAACTAGAAATGCTATCCAGCCATATTGTCCTTTGTACCTAGAAATGCTATCTAACCATTCGCCCTTTGTAACTAGAAATGCTATCTAGCCATTTATCCTTTATAACTAGAAATACTATCCAGCCATATCGTCCTTTGTAACAAGAAATGCCATCTTAATATAGACAAGCAGAATGTCGGCACTGACTGGACGTTGCGGTAGTGTAATCGATAGTCGTCTTATTCGCGTGATATAAATCTGTCCAGATTCAGTTTTTGTGTGGCATGGTTTGCTAAATGAACACGATCCCATTAAACAATTCCCCAACTCAAGTAAACGCGGAATAAATCGACAACGGAAATGACAGTCATCAACTCTCAATTCCAGAAGTCTCGCATAGCACTGAAAAGCCTGAAACACACGTCTGAAATATACAGTTACATACCCTTTTACAAACTCAAGTGCATTTTGAAACTTTTACGTGAAATAATGTAAATTTGTAAGAATCAATGGTCAATTAAAATACTTGAATCCATTAACCTAATTCTCTTTAGTTATACGTGTACTGGAACATGTATATGTAGCGACACAGGCGATGGCAACCAGTTCGTCGTACCATGTCTCCTGTCGTTTGTTGTTTCCCTAGTTAGGGTCGGACTTTATCGAATATCAATAGACATCCATGCATATCTGTTGTCCAGAGCTCCCCGGAGGGGACGCACTTCATATAATTTGCCCCTCGCCTCCAGCGCCAGACATCGACTACGCTTCCATGAAAGAAAAGCATTAACTCGAAGCAGAGACAATAAGACACGATGGAAAGACATTTATATGAAGCAAAGGCTTTATCAAGTGATAAATCAGTTGTAATAATCCGCACATGAAACCCAAACGCCCGGAAACACTGTGTTTATGATCCAATATCAATAGTTTATCCTTGTGGAGAATGTTGGCCTATTGGAGGACACCGCTGTGCTCCCGGTCAGCGACGCTAACCGTCCATGTTTCGTAATGAATGACTGTTTGGTGACACACGTCAAAAAAGTAATATGGCAAAACATGTATTTATGTTTTGATGTAATTACATGTGTAACTAAACTTAGTAATGGTTGTCTGATTTGTACAAAAAAGAACATTATAGCCCTGCAAAACACGAGAAAAAGTAATTTGGCAAAACATTACTATGTTTTGATGTATATAAATGTCTAACTAAACTTAGTAATGGTTGTTTGATCTGAAAACATGACATAAACAGTCTTGTAAACATACATTGTTCCTTGATATATTTTTTATATCTAACTATATTTAACATCGAGGGAAGGTCACCAGCTAGACGTTTTCTTGTACCGAATATTGCAGAAAGCTTAATCCAAATTTAAACTCAAATTACCCCAACACCGTTTGAAGTTTGAGGTTTCGGAGCGATGAATCAACGTACATACGTGAGTGAGTGAGTTGGGTTTAACGCCGCTTATAACAGTATTCAAGTTATATCACGGCGTGTCAGCTTAATGTGGGAGGAAAGCCGGAAGTGATGCAGGTCTCAGACGTTTACCACTTCGGTGAAACCCACGAGAACGGGTATGGTGCTGACAAACCTAGAAACATAATCGGGGCGAACCGGGATTCCAACCCACAATCATAGGTTTCTGGCGTGCTCAAGGGACGCAACTCTGCACAGCGAATCGCGACGACTGGGCCACCCGTGCCCCCACGTACATACGTGTTTCAAGAGGGTAGGTGTTATTGAATCTATGCATTTGACGCATCGAAGGTCAAGAAAAGGTCAACCAGCTGAGCTATATAGGACGTTCACAAAAGGGACTGTTAGATACATGTGCGCCATCTAGAGACATGATAATGTATTCAATTATGCACTTTTACAAGCAGTTAGTGTGTGATGCTCTGTGGTAGGTCCATATGTAAATTGTGCAGCTAACAGAATAGTGACAGATTGCAAAACCCCAATAATTAAACTGATTAGAAAGAGTAGTCATTTAACATCCTCATCACTTATTAATTGTTATTAACCACATTTTTGTTTGTTTGTTTGTTGTTTAACGCCGCACTCCAGCAGCATGAGGGTGGTCTGTAATCGAGTCTGGACCAGACAATCCAGTGACTGACATGCATCACCCAAGTTAGCGTAACCGTTAGTTGCCTCTTACGACAAGCATTGGCTGCTGAAGACAGATTGTAACAGATACTCACCGGTTAAGCATGTATCTACATTATACATGCAATGGAAACTTTCGGAGGGCTTGGATGAATTTTGTACATCTTGTTTCTGTCTATAGAAGCCTTCACACACGGGGGTTGTTCATGCGAGAGTTTCATATCAATACTTGAATACTCGTTGTCTTGATGTTTGGGCTATAACAGTTATTCTTGTATGGTTATGTATGTTACGAAAGTGCATCACTGTTATAACTACTATCATGTATTAATCTGAAAGAAAACAATAATCACGGTTACCATGGTTACATAAGCCTTACTATTGAAGCTGATATCGGGATGTTGCATGGTCCAATGAGTGATTACTTTCCGCCACGACGCCAAACATGAGGTTCGGTTGCTGGACTTCAGAAAGCGTACGAATTAATTTCTTTCTGAGATAAAGCTGGAAACGGCGCAAAACCGTTTTCGTTTGTTTGTTGTTTAACGCCGCATTCAGCAATATTTCCAGCTATATGACGGCGGTCTGTAAATAATCGAGTCTGGACCAGACATTCCAGTGATTGACATCATGACCATCGGTCCACGCAATTGGGATACGATGACATGCGTCCACTAAATTATTCTCCGCTCAGATGTTGCTCCGGGACTCCTGCGCACTGGTAAAACAATTACATTACGATCGTTACAAATCTGTCTCGGACCTTTCTGACCGGCTGCGTTCGTTATTTACCCCGCTCTTGTACTCCACACAGCGTTAATCCGCCGCCCACAGCAGCCCAGTTTAGTAATATGTTTGCCAATTTGAGCGAGGACGTCATTATAGAGTTCACCGTTCCTTCCCCCTAGCAATTATCGTGACCCCGAGGAAAGCTGCTCCGTAGACCAGTAAGAGCCCTTAGCATCCCCTAAGTCCCCCAAAGTCTCCTCCTTCTGTTGGAAATAAGTTAATTTACCTGTTTTTATACAAGCCCGTCTGTTCAAGCTTCCTGGTGTACGTCAGCGAGCTCACGACATGGCCGGGGGGGGACGTGAGTCAACCAAGGCTAAAAAACATGCATGTTATTCGCTCTCAAGGATGAAACTAATTTAACATCGACGGATGTAGAGACAGATGCAAAATTATCTCTTGGTTTGATGAAATTTACAATTTATCACTGTATTAGCTAAATTGCCCCACGCGTATCATTCCATCGTACCATATACAGTAAACTACGGTTATAACGAACTCGAAGGGACTACTAATTTTAGTTCGTTATAACCGTAGTTCGTTATAAGCACATATACAGCATTACTACAGCAAATAGTCGGGACCAAAAAGTAAGTTCGTTATATCCGTCAGTTCGTTATAAGCGTGTTCGTTTTAATCGTAGTCTACTGTACCTGATGCAGTGGTTAAATATAAATTTCATCAAACTGAGCCGTCATTCGACATCTGTTTATCGAAGTCTCTTTATGTCGATTTAAGCGTCACACAAACTTAAGCGCCATAAAGAAAAAAGCATATTATTATAAATCACAGTTTTGTGACAGCAGGCGATACAAAGGAAGATATCAATTCTTGCTGTGCATTCGTCAATATTATTCCGTTGAAATACGCGCATCTATTCTACATTCTGGCTCACAATTCACTGCAAACTGAAAGAACTATTTTACTGTGGGTTGTTCGCGTCACAGGAATGTAGTCCAGTAACCTGTATCAGAGAACAAAGACAACGTAAGTTTAAACCGAGTTATCTCTGACGCGACATTGCCCTAACTGCGCTATGTACCTGGAACTTACTTAACTGTACACATAACAGTAACTGTACAGTGAACTACGTTTATAACGAACATGCTTATAACGAACTGACGGATATAACGAACTGTTCGTTTGGTCCCGGCCATTTGCGGTATACTTTATCATATAAAATTGATGGATATAACGAACACGCTTATAACGATGTACTTTTCAAATGTCCGTGTATCCCAGCAACAGTTACAACAGTATATATGTTATATCACGACGTGTCAGCTTAATGTGGGAGGAAAGCCCGAAGTAATGCAGGTCTGAGACGTTTGCCTTTGTTCGTTTGTTGTTTAACGCCGCACTATTCCAGATATATGACGGCGATGTGTAAATAATAGAATCTGGACCATACAATCCAGTGGTTGATATAATGAGCATCGATCTACGCTATAAGGATACGATGACAAGCATCAACCAAGTCAGCGAGCCTGACCACCCGATCCCGTTAGTCACCTTTTACGGCAACATAGTCGCCTTTTACGGCAGCATGGGTTGCTGAAGACCTATTCTACCCCGGATCTTCACGGGACCGCAGATGTTTGCATCATTGGTCAATCTAGGACGGGCATGGTTCTGACAGGTCGGTGAATCTGGGATTCAAAGTGTCCAGCTGGGGTCCTCCATTGAGGCTAGATGGTACGACATGGCTCAGACATTATAGACAACACCAGCAGTTCGCCCATCCAACATTACCCTGATTAGCGACATCTGCAGCAGACAGAGCAATTGCCTGTCTCTGTGCTGTCCAGGAAATCGGTTACTTGATTGTGTTTCGTGGCACTCTCTTCTTGTCGTACACTGTCTTCTTCATGGATTTTCAAGCATTGATTTAAAATGCCTTTGTCATGACTTACAGGCTACTTGTTTGAATGTAATTTGTTCTGTATGACATATACAACATGCGTGACCAAATTGAGTGATAGAGTGAGTGAGTGAGTGAGTGAGTGAATGAATGAGCGACCGAGTGAGTGAGTGAGTGAGTGAGTGAGTGAGTGAGTGAATAGATTAGTGAAGTGTTTGTGTGAAAGTGATCTAGTGAGCGAGTGAGTGGGTGACTGACTGTAGGTTTAGCGCCGCTTTAAACAGTATTATAAGATATATCAAGACGATTCAGCTAAGCGTGATACCCCAAAAGAGATACAGATCTTAACCGTTAACATTTCGAGCACAGACCAAGGATCATAGTCAGGGCGACTTTGACAGTCGAATCCACAATCATCGGAGCCTGGCTACCCAAAGGGACGCAACTCTGCGTAACGAATTTCGGTGCTTCACACTACTTGACCTCCGAAACTCCCAACTAGCAGACTGATTTAAAGAAGGGTGGTGGTCAATTTCAATAACAGCTGTGCGGTCTCTGCATTGGCAAAAGTTCCGAACATATTGATATTATTTACAACAAATATAATTCGAGCGTTGTGAAAATAATTCATCTCTTTTACACTCACTTTTAACCTTCACCGACAAGCGCACGCTTCATTCATGCACAGTTCGTATTCATTGCATGAATTGCCATGCAATGAACACCGGGTCAAGAACGTGCCCGTGCATTGATACCCTTTGCGGATGTCTGATTCAGTGAAATAAACACCGGACCTTGATTGACATGTCTGTGATATGTTTGTCTACGCCACTTCAGCAAATGTCATAGATCGATACTCCGCGGTCTGCGTAATTAACAATCAACCAAACACGTCAGCGTAATAAATACTTGTTTCCTTGCAACCAAGCAATTGATTGCAATGTACTACTCAAAAGAAGTAACGAACACCTGATTATTTAGTATTGCTGTAGTAAATCTGTCATGCCACGACACTAACAGATATATTAAGCTTAGTAGTATGAAATAATCGAGCGTTCTTTAATGTCTTCTCGTGGCGTGACTGATTAACTATGGTAATATGAAAGAATCAGGTGTCCTTTAACTTCTTTTGAGTGGTATACACAAATCATGTATTTCGTTTTTTATTCCTTTGATTTGTATGATTGATTTTAGTTAATTGTTTTGTTAATCATTGATCTAAAATCTCATTATGTGTTTTGACGTCGAAACCATGATAAGCATAACGAGTATTGTTGCCTGTGGGATTAAACCACGTATGTCCATTTGCCTTCTTAATAATCCACTGGAATTTGGGTTCAAATAACATTAGACCATGGGTGATGGGATTTTAATTTCTCAGTAGACTCTTTTAAGATTTCAGTACGAGTGAGTGAGTTGAGTTTAACGCCGCTTTTAAAAGTATTCCAGTTACATGTGGGAGGAAAGCCCGAAGTGATGCAGGTCTCAGGCGTTTACCACTTCGGTGAAACCCACGAGTACGGATATGGTGCTGTCAAATCTAGAAACATAATCGGGGCGAACCGGGATTCGAACCCACAATCATAGGTTTCTGGCGTGCCCAAGGGACGCAACTCTGCACAGTGAATCGCGGCGCCTTAGATGACTGGGCCACGCGTGCCCCCGATTCCAGTACGAATTTCTGACCCGTTCCCGTAAATCAAATAAGCACACTGCTACAACAAATACAATTTTAAAAGAAATGTATACCTTTTGATGTATTCGGAACACAATCAGCAAAGAGAGAAATTTTGGTTATTATATTTTATTATTTAAATTCATTTTAAAACAATACAGTAAGGAATGCCTCCAGCCAAAGTGTTTCCATCTGGGTTTATCTGCCCTGGGTGCACAGGTTTGTTTGTTTGTTTATTTGTTTACGCCGCACTCCACGATATTCCAGCTATATGACAGCGGTCTGTAAATAATAGCGTCTCGACCAGATAATCCAGTGATTGACATCATGAGCATCGATCTGCGCAGTTGGAATATGACATGGATCAACCACGTCACTGGGCGTGACCACCATCAATTCTAACCCGGATGTGCACGGGTATACCTGCATAGCTACTTAATTATCGGGGCGGTCGGTAGCCTTGTGGTTAAACCGGTTGCTCGTCACGCCGAAAACCAGGGTTCGATTCTCGACATGGGTTCAATGTGTGAAGCCCATTTCTGGTGTCCGCCGCCGTGATATTGCTTGAATATTGCTAAAAGCGACGTAAAATCAAACTCACTCACTCACTTAACTATCTATTGTTTTAATGTCCTATCTTATAGTTTCCACTGACACAAGCTTTATTATCGATATTTATCTACCCGAGGTAAACACGATGAATAATGACAAGAATGCCCGCAGTAAACACGCCCTACCCTGCCCACGATAACGTGCGAGTAGTCCACTAGCTCCTGAAAGCAATTATGTTAGTCCGCCCTCATGGGTTTCACTGAAACCATTACCACTAAAGCCAGATGCACATGCATGTGGTCCTGTGCACTGCACACAGGTCACAAATCAAGTTAATCAACGATGGTTGCGGAGAGAAGGTGGATGGGTGACCGAGTTCGACAGCTTGAATCCAGAGGTCTCCATAGGCAAGAGATATCGAAATATGCCTATGTTTACTAAGTTGTAAATTGTTACCCGGTAGGATGAGATCGTAATACATTGTATGTGACTGACCGTAAACTTTCTAGAGCTTCATCCGGCGCTTTATGGTTTGTATACTCCCCAGGGAGCTGACGATAAAATTTGATGTACATTGTTCCAAAGCCCGGGGTAATAGCATTGTTGTTGTACCATGAGCCTTCACTTGGTGAATAGAACCTGACGAATTATTATTATTATTATTATTATTATTATTATTATTTACAGATAAAAATAAAAACATGCAGCAAAGAAGGTTTAGGTAATCCTGGTACAGTCAGACTGGTTAGGCTATCATCAGCTCTTGCCCCCTCTACACGCAGCCCAGACAGCGAATGGGACTTCTCCCAGGAAGCGCTGCCTTGTCAAACCCGCCCAGAACCCAGATTGTCAGAAGGGTTGTATTCCTGGTAGCAAACTCGGGTACTCTCCCAATGTCATTCAATAGATTGGGAGGTACCAAATCTAAGGCACCAAGAACAATGAGGAGTTGGACAACTTGGTATTTGGGATGCAACCGTGACATTTCGAAAGCGAGGTCTGCATATTCTTGTATATTCTTCAATCTTGTCAATCACATTAGTGTCAAGAGGGACAGAAAATTCAATAATATAAATGATTTGGATTTATCAAAAAGGACAAGATCAGGTTTGTTGCCTGGATACGTCTGAGGCTGTAAACGGGCCTGTTCCAAAGGATTTTATTTTTATCATTTTTCCTGACGCCCTCTACATATTCCGGTTCGTACATGGATGGACCTCTGTGTCAAAACCACAAGCATGACGAATAAAATGATCGAGCTAAACCATCATGTCGCTTCCGATACTTAAGATTATTCGTCTACTTCGTCCTTTTTAATGTTATTATTGTTATTATTGTTATTCTTAACCGCGTAGATGCTCTGTAAACAGTTATTGGCCACATGGGACTACTAATTTTATTTTCAAGGCACCTGGGATTTTCTTTACAGACGAACTATTATTGTCTTCAATCTATCCACACAAGCAATTTCTTCGACCAGCCAGGCTAGACAGACAATTGAATACAATACATCTGTCACGGCACATTAGTGTATTTCAAGGTAATAAAAGAAAATATATGTTTATCTTTTTCCTATGCTTCCTCGTGTGTTAGCAATATTAGAAAATTCAAACACAGAACACGGACACCTTATTACTAGTATATTTTATTCATCCGAGCAAAGGTTGGCTTAGCGGGTTGAAATTGATTAAATCAACATTGGATCAGATCGTTTTTGTCGTTACGCACTTAATTCGATGTAAAAAGTGCGGTCGTATTCCGAAATTGCACCGAATGACGATAAACAGAAGGACGTCTCCGTGCCAGACCGCCACATAAGGCTTTATTAATCCATCAAACGCCGTTCCGTCGTGTTTCCTGACCTTCGGCTCACTTGAAATATACATGCGTCTGATCAGCTGATTGCTATCGACATGCAATATACATCGAGGTGAGCATGGCATGGTGCCATTCAGAGTTGAGCGTCTTGAAAAGATAAGAGGCTGGCTCAGACACTACAAGACAATAAAGGGAGAATTGCTTCATCAGGGAGGCTGACACGTGAACCCATCTCTCTCGCGGTCAAGTACTAGAGTACCCTTTGAATCAGATCGGTGCGAGTATTGTGTATGGCCTCGAATCCTGCTGATGTCACGTAGGCTGACAGGCCTCGACTGACTACCAACTAAGCGATCTTGAATAAAGACTAGGGCCCCGTTTCACAAAGTGATCGTTGCGCTACGACTGTCGTAAGTCTACGTTAAAGTATTGGAGTTACGTAACCCTGTAGAGGTAAGATAGCTTTGAGGAACTGACCCCTGAATTCTAAAGATGGGCTGATGGGTATTACATTAATACTTTCGCTTTCGCTCGTCAGATACCATAACTATTCACACGTTCTCTATATTTAAAGAACGGAAGTTACGATCGTCTAAGCGCTAAGATCGCTTTGTGGAACGGGACCCTGGAATCTGAGGCTTTAGTTGGCAGTATAGACAGCAGCTATTCTAAGGAGTAACCCTTATTGACTGCACATATAATAATTTTTACTATTTAAAGCCTGATTTTCCGTTTCTTTGCTTTTGGCCATATATGGCAGATGGTCTTGATCGCGCAATGGCTAAAGTATCTTATAGTGTGATTCTTGTGATTTATAAAGATTATTTTTGGATTATGTCACTTTTGACATTTATTGTATGTATGAGCTAGTTTGTTAACATGGACGTCGGTATATCGATATGAGTGAAATAATCTTGAACGCGACTCTAAACCACCTTTCACCATGCTACAAACCAGGGTTCCAACATCTTCCCGAGGCAAGTGAGTTAACTGACTATAAAAGTCCAGTTTCCACCCTTGCCGAACTAGGCTGATATTATGGAGTTACATTTTGGCTGGACTAACGAGTCTATGCATAGTCCAATCAAAATCGCGCAACGAAATCGAAATCCGGTTCGTAAACTCTCATGTAGATTTCGGTCGATTGCAGGATTTGCGAAGCATGGGCACCGCCAACTCGTTGTCGACAGATATTTTCTAAATATTTTCATGTTTTAAATCAAGGTGCTCACGTGATTTGATGCACTTCGCGATGTAAGACTCGTTTTATCACAATATATAGATCTTGATTGTCGATCAGATCGTCTTGACTGGGCGCCGCCGCTTTGTTTGAAGCAAATGTAAGTGATAGGAGAGGTGGAATCTGATTGGTCCACAAGAGAGGCATAGAAGGGACATAACTCGTAATAGCCACTTCGTCAAGGGTGGAAACTGGACTTTTAAAGTCAGTAAACTCTCTTGCTTCGGGAAGATGGGGTTCCAATAACTGTATCAGTGAAACGCTCAGTGGACAGAAAGGTGTCCTTCGTTGTAAATTGTATCTAAATCCTTGCTTTGTGAATTGCGTTGCTTGATGTAAATGAGAGTGATACAGTAAGAAGGTGAGTTGGGTTTAACGCCATTTATTTTCTAAGATACATTAACATCACAGTTGGGGACAAAGACATGACTTCATTAATTGTACCCATGTGCCGCTCTTTGGCGATAATACCTAGTACTGCGACCCCTGGGCTGTTTGAATGTGATTCCGAACAATTGACTTGCCATTGCATGTGTTTTTGACGATGCCACAGGTGGGGCACGATACGTTCACCTTTTCCGCAAACACCCGATATCGTAAATCGACTCTGCTTTAGCAGAGATTTCTTATAAATATGAAAAAAAGTATTGTCGCTTCTATTTATATTTAAAGACAATACCTAAATAAATCTGATATAGATTAAAATCTGATGAACATATGCCCATAAATTACCGTTGCGTTGGTCCCTTTTTATCTGTCCCGGATATTTGGGTAGAGGAATGTAACATTTATTTAGAGGTATTAGTTGCACTTACAATCAGAGACGATTAGGTAATATGCTTCCGTCATCAGACTTCCTACTACAAGGACAACATCCTTCCGCCCTGGCAGCTCATCAATTTCTGAATGCGACCTTGACCTTCGTTAATAATGTGGACATGAGTGTTCTTGACAAGATCATCTATTTGGAGAAAATCAGTAGGCAGGACATTAAAACTTCGGGATGACGTATGCCCGAGTGTAAGGGCCACGTCGCTAGTTGATGGTGAGGATGTCCTTTGTAAACTGTCATTACGTCGATGTATAGGGGGCAATTTTATGGGCATGCCACTTGTCTCGATTACAAACTACTTGTACCTCGATATATTTTCATGAATTTAACTAAATTTAACCTGGTCATATTACTTTTCTGGAGTCTGCAGTAGTCGGTCGTGAACACATCCCAGGAGTATTAAGTATGTTGATAAAATACTACTTTGGAGCTTTAAAAAAAAATAATGGAGTTTATACATACGGGAGATCGATTTAGATGTTTGTCTGATTGTCAAACCCAGTTTCAGTGAGTGAGTAGGATTTTACGCCGCTTTTAGCAATATTCCAGCAATATCACGGCGGGGGACAGAAGAAATGGGCTTCACACCTTGTACCCATGTCGGAAATCGAACACGGCGTGACAAGCGAACGCTTTAACCACAAGGCTACCCGACCGACCCCAAACCTAGTTTCAATATTAGTAAATAAATTCATGATATATTTTATCTCTCCGATAAAACTCTAACTGGACGACGAATTTTAGTCTTAGTCATTTATTCCAGGCTCCCCCCGAGGATGACCCTAGGTTTGAAAAGTGTCTGTTTGTTTGTTTGTTTGTTTGCGACTGTTCTTACGACCAGCTTATTTTAGGACAAATAGTGTCATAGTGTCAAGTTCAGATGTGGTATACATACCCTTAAGATACATTTGTACACACATCCCAACGAAAATGATAATTCGTCGTGTCCTTGTTGCAAATATACTGAGTCAAAATAAAAACTTCACATTTTTAAAAGTATTCGCATATATGATATACAACGGACAAATGTATCAGAGAAGGTAATTTTTAATCATTAATGTCCAAAGAAGGATTTTAACTAACGGTGGTAACCATAATTTGTTCCAAGCACCTACGGTATTCGGTAATAACTTAAACAGTTTAAAGCAGTTAAAGTCCCAAGCACGAGAATCTGATTGCACACAAGTTCAGTAGCGTGTATGGCCACCATGTGCGTTGACAAATCGAACACGGCGTGACAAGCGAACGCTTTAACCACAAGGCTACCCGACCGACCCCAAACCTAGTTTCAATATTAGTAAATAAATTCATGATATATTTTATCTCTCCGATAAAACTCTAACTGGACGACGAATTTTAGTCTTAGTCATTTATTCCAGGCTCCCCCCGAGGATGACCCTAGGTTTGAAAAGTGTCTGTTTGTTTGTTTGTTTGTTTGCGACTGTTCTTACGACCAGCTTATTTTAGGACAAATAGTGTCATAGTGTCAAGTTCAGATGTGGTATACATACCCTTAAGATACATTTGTACACACATCCCAACGAAAATGATAATTCGTCGTGTCCTTGTTGCAAATATACTGAGTCAAAATAAAAACTTCACATTTTTAAAAGTATTCCCATATATGATATACAACGGACAAATGTATCAGAGAAGGTAATTTTTAATCATTAATGTCCAAAGAAGGATTTTAACTAACGGTGGTAACCATAATTTGTTCCAAGCACCTACGGTATTCGGTAATAACTTGAACAGTTTAAAGCAGTTAAAGTCCCAAGCACGAGAATCTGATTGCACACAAGTTCAGTAGCGTGTATGGCCACCATGTGCGTTGACAACTGCCACACAACGCCTCCGCATGGACCTTGTGATGCTTGTGAACACATGATTGGGAAGACGACGCCATTGTTGCTGCAAAATGGTGCCAAGATCTTGCAAAATCTGTGGTTGGTTCTGGAGAGTGCGCAGACGTCTGCCAAGAGCATCCCAGACGTGTTCGATGGGATTGAGGTCGGGAGACCTTGACGGCCAGTCCATGACGTTGACTCCCGCATTCTGAAGGAAATTCCTTGTTAAAATTGCTGTGTGGTTTCTGGCATTGTCGTGTTGAAAGATCAAACCGGGTCCATGTGCTGCCATAAAAGGCAGACGTTCTGGTGCCAGTACCTGGTCGCGTTAAGCAGCAGCCTTGAGGTTGCCACGGATGACAAGAAGCCTGGAACGTGCATTGCCACAGAAAGCACCCCACACCATGACACTTCTGCCTCGAAATCGGTCAACTTCCTGTACACAACACTGGGCGTAACGTTCATGACGGCGCCTCCACACCCTCGTCCTACCATCAGCAATTCGCGGAATAAATCGGGATTCATCACTGAAGACGACTTGATTCCAATTCCTCTGAGTCCATCGTAAGTGTCGCTGTGCCCACAATTGACTTTGACGTCTGTGTAATTGAGTCAGAATAGGCCCGCAGTATGGGCGTCGTGCTTGAAGGTGAGCAGTTCTCAGACGGTTTCGAACAGTTTGCGCACTCCTAAACCCCTAAACAGTTCATTTCTGGTTGATGTAGCCGTCAAAAATCGGTTACGAAGGTGACGTAAGACAATCTGTCGATCCTCTGCATGTGACGTCACACGTGGTCGACCTGGCCTTGGGCGATCATCGGTGGTACCCGTTTGCTGTAGACGCGTCTGTAAATCATAAACAGTCCGTCGACTACAACCCATCGTCCTTGCGACTTCAGCTACGGACGTTCCCGTCTGCAACATGCCGATGGCACGTTCACGTTGCACATTTGAAGGCGTGGCATGACAAATGGCCGTAAAGACTTTTGTTTTCTTGTGTTTTTCTTTTTTGATAATGACTGCTAACAAGTATGGCTGAAAACACGTGCGGTATTATGGCCACGTGACCAGTTCCACGTGAAAAAACACTTTTGCCACTATAGTGCTGTGCACATGATTCTGATCGATTCACCTGCACAAAAACGGGTGTTATCTGAAGACAATACGTGGCCATTACTGTTCAAATACACAATGATAGCTGGTCAAAATGTCAAAATTTTAGGATTGTGAAGTTTTTAATTTGGTTCAGTATATTACCTAGTATATGAATACGATTATTAATATGTTCACTATGTGGAGATTTGAGCATAAATACTTACCTGACTATTATTATACCTGTCCACGCAAAACTGTATAAAACTGGTGCACCGCGACGAATTTGTCTTCAACAAAATGTTATTGTACTCTGTACCCGTGAAGATCCGGGATAGAATAGGTCTTCAGCAACCCATGCTTGCCGTAAAAGGCGACTATGCTTTTTGTAAGAGGCGACTAACGGGATTGGGTGGTCAGGCTCGCTGACTTGGTTGAAGTATGTCATCGTATCCCAATTGTGTGGATCGATGCTCATGATGTCAATCACTTGATTGTCTGGTCCCGACTTGATTATTTACAGACCGGAATATGTGTGCGTGCAGCGTTAAACAACAAACATACAAAAGCATTGTACTATGTTCCTCATGACGACACATAGAAAATACATGTGTTTGTCATTTAAATGACATGCCCAGCTATCGACTGTATGACAGAAAGTTGTATGCTCCCTTTATTTAGTGGAAGGTCCGGGGTTCGATCCCCGGCCGCGTCATACCAAAAGACGTTAAAAGATGGTTCTTGTTGTTACCCTGTCTGGCGCTCGACATTAAGGGGCTAAAACAAGGACTGGTCGGCTCGGGGTCAGTATAATGTGTCTGAGTGGGGTATTCATGTTAAACTGCGGCATGGTAACACAGAGAGCTAGCACTATAAATCGGCATCAGTCCGGACTAGTACAAGCAGCCACACAAACACATACACGTACGTCGCTATATAAGTGCAATAATCTTGGACGCGACGTTAAACCCCATTTCACCTCACCTCAACTCACCTCACCCTTTATTTCGTCCAAGCTGATGATACAAGGGCCCATTCACTAATACTCCACGTAGAGTACATATTAGCGATAGTTTCCTGGCAAACGTCAGAGGCCGTTGCCATGAAGATATAAGTGAACTTTCAATCAACCCTTCCTGTGCTCTTGTCACGCCCTTAAGATGGTAAAGACTTGGTAATAGGCGTTGCTATAGGGATGCAGAATGAAATAATTAGAGACGACGATAACAGCATTAGCGGCATTATTCAACACCTAGGATGGCACGAAAAGAGGGCCAAGCCGACTAAATGGAATTGTCCAAAACAATAGTTATCACCCTGCTCCAATACGGTTTCGTCGAGATTGAAGTCAGCTGGTGGGGTTGACGAAAAATGAATATGGAATTTGAGATTAGCTGATTTCAAAACAGGATTGTTAGGTGAAATCTTGGAAAAATCAATAGTGATGACAATCTTAAAACTGACAAGCATTGTCAAGCTGAGAATATCAGTTTAAAAATGATGTGAATCCTTTCACAACTCTTGTCGCTAGCGTTTGTGTTTCACCTTTGTGAAGTATGTTCAGGTCTTACTACGATTCGCGGTTGTTCTTGATGTAATTCGCGATTTTATCTTGAAATTCACGCTCACGCCAAAAAGCTCACCAACTTATCACCTCACTCACGGTGTAATTCATTCCGTCAGCCTTAGCAAGTTGTATTTATTGTCAGCGTATTATTATTAGCTCATAATGGTCCATTTGGTCTATGGCAAGGTGCGTTGTCCACCTGTCGATCTTCTTATTTGCCCAAACGGATGATTGATAATCCAGAAACTGCTCAATCGCCCCAGAAACCAAAAGAACCGAGGGCTGAAACTTTATGAAGATGTCTGGACCAAAACATGACTTAAATACAAAAATATTTATTCTTCAATTTTTGCAGCATCGTATTTTTAGAAACCAAAACGAGAAACCAGAGAGTTAATATCAGGATGCAGTGTCTGCATCAATCTATGCAGTGTCAGTGTCTATGATGATCAATCTGAAATTGCTAACTGCAATCGTATGATGCGTATCTATTTGATACAGTTGATAAAATCCCCACACAAAGGCAATTTTCAGTTTCCTATAGAAAACTGAAAAAGCCTACAGACCATGACGTATATTCTTAATATGCGATAACAAAATAAGTCTCCGAGTTCTGAGAATGCGCGTTGCGAAAAACATAGCATCCGTTGCTGTTAACCAGCGTGGAATCAGCCTTACGTCCAACTCTCATTCCATTACCAATATCGATGCTCTGGAATTGACTCTCAAATGAATGATTTCCGTAGTTTGTTGAAGCATCTGCTTCAAGATTCTGTAGGCCAGGCTCCAATGACCAGCGGCTCGGCCATAAAGATGCTGGCCTTGCATCTCAGTACTTCAACCCTCACGAAAGTATTGTTGCGGAGTAGGAAATTCAATGAAACCACACATATTGTTTTTTTCAAAGACATGGGGATCGTTGCATGTTTCCATCAGTGGTCTGAAGAGTTTGCTAGGATGCTGCAAGTGTGTTTTTTTGTTTAAAGCCTCTGGTGTTTTTGACATGCTGGTGCCTAGTTCAGTAGTCATCTGAGCTCTGTGGCGAGTCAAGATGCATTCTTAACACGACGTTTGTCTGTAAGATAGATTACAGAAAAAAACATAAGTTCAGAGATAGTTAGTGAGTTGGTTTTAACGCCGCTTGAACAATATTCAAGTTATTTCACGGCGTGTCAGTATAATGTGGAAGGAAAGACCAAAATGATGCAGGTCTCTTTGATGAAATCCACGAGCAGGGGTATGGTGCTGACAAACCTAGAAACATAATCGGGGCAAACCGGGATTCGAACCCACAATCATAGGTTTCTGGCATACCCAAGGGACGCAACTTTGCACAGCGAATTAACTGGGACAACGATCACCCCGAACACGAAAAGGGTAAATATGTCCTACCCTAAGACATCAGGGCTCCGATAAAAAAACCCATGACAATCCTATGAACACAACGATTTATCAGAAAGCTATGAACACCATCGTTTACTTCAAATGAATACCATGTCGTAACCAGGAGCTACACCAGGCATTAAACCGCCAATCAGCCCAACTAGAGAAGATAATGCGCTGTTGTTGTGGTCCAAAGACACTAATCTTTTCCTAATAAAACCTTAATAAAAGCGGATGTAATGCCACCAAAAGCCGTTTCTACAGCGATGCTAATCGCACAGGGAGTTATGTCTCCTTCATCATACACACTCTGAACTCTGGATTGGATGAAGTCCTGGATTTCTTACTGCTTTGAGGATGGCGGTATTGACAATCTAACGGTATCAACACTTCGGTCGATACGGTTTGGAAATGACATGTATTCAAGTCACCTCAGCTGTCAATAAGTCACGCGGTATGACGTCATTCGGCGGGTGTGTATGACAGTTATCGGCTAAAGAAGCCTGCTTCGAGTTTTGTAGGATTCGACCAGGAAATGAAAGCATCTGGTTTCGGCATCGGACATAATCAGTAAACCCGATTGCAGCAGTTCTAAGGAAAATGAAACACTTTTACGGTTATACCTTTTTTTAAGGAGACACCTAAAAGTAGAAGACCATCAGTGCTATTTCTTCTCTAAGCCGTACAACTTCTTAGCGTCTTTTCTTGGAGAAAATGTTTCAGATTGTGTATTTTTAAATTTTCAAAATGAGGTTGAGAACCAGAGCCGGTCGAAACAGGTTTTGCTCGTCATGAGATATATCCCCGTACGCCAAGGATTGGTGGGTGGGTAGGTAGGTAGGTACGCCAAATATTCCAGCTATATGACGGCAGTCTGAAAAAAGGCGAGTCTGGACCAGATAATCCAGTGATGGGCATCATGAGCAACGATCTACGCAAATGTCTTAGGACAAGCATGGGTTGCTGTTCAAAGGCCTATTCCAACCCGAATCTTCACTTGTGGTACAATGTAATTAGGTAGTATATGTAGGAGCATGTACATAGGTAGGTTGGTAGATGTACGTATGTGGACAGATACGTATAGATAGGTAATGCATGGATATGACTCCCAGTATATATTTACAAGAATATACACATGTACATATCGTATAACTCCGTGCACCGTAATACGTTTTGAGGAGGCGCGTTTTACTTAAATCTCCGATCAGCCAATTCAGAATAGACCCATGAGGGTCAGAAAGGCATCTTGAGCTTGGAAAAGACCATCCTCCCTGTGCAAGGGAGTTAACAGTCCTTAAAAGTCCAGTTTCCATCTTTGCCGAACTAGGCTGCAATTATGGAGTTACATTTTGGCTGGACTAACGAGTTTATGCATAGTCCAATCAAAATCGCATAACCGGTGCGTAAACTGCGGTGCAGATTTCGGTCGATTGCAGGATTTGCAAAGCATGTGTACCGTCATCTTGGCGTCAAAAGATATTTTCCAAATCTTTTCATTTTGCTAATGAAGGTGCTGACGTGATTTGATGTAAGACCCTTTTAATTGCAACATAGATTTTGATTATCGATCAGATCGTTTTGACTGGGCGCCGCCATTTTGTTTGAAACAAATGCAAGTGATATGAGAGGTGGAATCTGATTGGTCAAGAGTAGGGACATAGAAGGGACATAACTCGTAATTTCCCCTGGTGGCGCTGCAATCGAGCCCAGAAAAATTCCAGCCTACTTGTATTTTAATTCCTTGCCTCGGGAAGATGGTAATAGACGCTTCGGGGTCAGAATTAACACATGTAGGTCAGAATAGGCGCCTCGGGGTCAGAATAGTCGTGCTGGATCTGCCAATATCACACAACTCAAATTGTAATCAAACAGCGTGTTGATGTTGTTTTATTTTACGGTAAAAGAAATTTATTCTTAATAACAAATCGCAAAAAAGGCTGAGATTTCAATTATTCGCATACGCATATTTTTTTCTGATTCCGACCGACCCCAAAGCCAGCTAGGATGCCTGTTGAACTTCTTTTCCCGTCACGTGTATCTGATTGGATCATACGCCGTCCCATTTTGCTCAGTAATTTCATTGGACAATGTCCCTTGGATGATTGATAGCATGAGATTAACGTACCAGCTGACTTGTGTGATTGCGCCAGACGTGCTTGGCCTGGCGATATTATTTTGCGAGCCGGCTTGATTCTCTCACGAAGGGTTTTGAATGACGTTATTTGCCACACTCATTCCACGGTTCGGGGGACATTGAATCAGCAAAAATAACCGCAATTCTACTCCGAGGAAATAAAGATATAAATTAGGGATGAACTGAGGATTGATTCACTGGACAACAATTGTCTCTCTTTTCACAGCTCTATTGCAGTGAGGTAATCTAATTGTAACAGACAGACAGATAATTTATTTAAGTCTCAGCTCACAAGTACGGGTAAAAATATGCTATACAAAATACAATAAAAAGTAAACCACCCTTTACGGGTTACGAGAGACTGTATATGAACTAAAAATACACAAAACATAAAACTATATACACATAAAAGGTTATCACTACAAAACTAAGAACATAGAAAATATACCATTTGAAATATCATAAAATAAACACCATTACCGATTACAGTATAACACTTGTTTCCGCTTCTGTATTAAAAGTTTGCAGGTTTTGGCGGAAAAAAACAACAACATCCGGATGGGCTCAGATGAAGCTAACTTTCTGTACATCTGTAAAATCATTTAAGGTACAACATTTATCCACACATATACTTAAGAGGGTAGAACGTATATCATTATAAAGGGGACAGTGTAAGAAAACATGGATTTCATCCTCAACTTCATCCTTACAGTAAAAACACGTTCTCTCCTCCATCGGTGTATTTGTGTATCGTCCAGTCTCTATGTTTATTGGGGCTACTCCGCTTCTGAATTTGGCTAAGGCACTTCTATTACTCCTGGGAATCGAGTTCAAAATATATGGTTCAACATGTATGTAGCTGCGTTTGGGTTCTGAAGGCTGCATGAGAATAACGGTAAACCTACGAAGTTGTCAATACAAGAATCTTAGGCTACATCCATATTGATGGAGAGAGAGTCAACGTGTATGTAAGTCCAAACAAGCGTAACCAGCAAGAGGTTCATGTGTAATCCTAACTTGACATTTTCCTAGTATACATTTTGGCTTGGCTAGTTGGTTTGGATGAAACATTGTGTTTAGGATTGTATTACTCGTAATAACATTGAGGGAACGAGTTGGGTTAGTTTGAAGTTTAGATTATGATTTGGTGATGTCTGGTTCTTTCAAACATGTGGTAATAAAACCGTATTTTTAAATATGTTATGTCAACGGTTAAAAGGTTTTTTTTCAGGTTTGGCATAGTGATTTATCTGAAAGCCCCCAAATGGCTTATCATGCACAGTTTAAAACATTAGTTTTATGTGAGAACTATTTTAGTAGTATAACAGTACATAAATTCAGAACCACATCGACTCGTTTTCGGCTTAGTTCACACAATTTAGAAATTGAACGTGGACGACAAAAGATAAAGTTTGTAACTTAAACCATATCGAAAATGAATATCACTTTTTGTTAATTTGTCCAGCTTATAGCCATCTTAAGCAAAGTTACATAAAATCTAAATTTGACATCTTTCCAAATATTCTAAAGTTTAATACACTACTGTCATCGCAAGACCATATTATCAATATGAATACAGCAAAGTACTTGTTTTATGTGCAATTATGTTAAAACTGCTTTTGTTAAAAAGCAAAGAAATGATTATATCTTATACTGTTTGCCTCTTAATTGTATTTCGTCTGTACAAAAAGGCCCGTGGGCTACAAGTACTGAAATAAAGTGAAGTGAGTTGGGCTAAACGCCGCTTTAAACAGTTACCAATATTCCAGTTATATACCGGCATGTCAGCTTAAGGCCCGAAGTGATGCAGGTCTTAGACGTTTACCAGTTTGATCAAATCCACGAGCATGGTGCTGACAAACTTAGGAACATAATCGGAGCGAACCTGGATTCGAAACCACAAATGATAGATTTCTGGCCTGCCCAAGGGATGCAACTCTCTTTTAACCTTTTTTTGGTATGGTGCGGCGTGGGATTGAATCACCGACCACCTAAAGGACCCAGATTTGAGACGCTTACCACTTCGGTGAAAACCACGAGCATGGGTATGGTGCTGACGACAAAGGTTAAAAAGGGCGTATCATGGAGTTAAATTGCAATTCCGGCACGGCTAAGGCAATATGACCTTGGTTAGATACAGTCACGACCTTCAAGAGACGATCTTCTCTTCAAATCAAAATATCATATCTTTTGCCCTTCGTCAGCGATTTTGTCTTCTGCGTGGCGTCATGTTGGTAATTTCCTGTACAAAGAACAGATCAATGGCCCTGTGAAATGAACAGTCAATTAACTGCCGTTGGCGGATTGCTTTTGACCTATCAAACAACAATTGTACTTAATCTACCCATAGATATTTTTTAAACATTTTTTTCACCTATAGATACTTGACATTTATATGCGAATTGAAAGTTACATTCTCATATCCATGTGATTATGTGAGTGAGTGTTGTTTTATGCCGCTCAATCAATATTCCAGCAATGCCACGACTTTACACATTCTACCCATTTGGGGAATGGAACCATGGTCCTTTGGCATGACGAGCGGACCACTAGGCTAGCCCACCGTCCCCGTGAATATGTACTCCAAAATTTATTATCTGTTGATAAATACTCATAAAAAAACATAAACGTGAGTTTTGGCAGAGTAAATGTGAAACTCTTTTTCGATGTCGCATACTGACCCAATGGTTAAAAGGTCCTAGGTTCGACACCCAGACCAGAATCGATCTCATTAAGATAGATGGTCAGTCAGCACCATACCCGTAGCTTATTGTACATACGCGGCCGACATATCACACTAAACACCATTCGTCTGAGGCGCCGCAATTCGCTGTGCAGAGTTGCGTCCCTTGGCCACGCCAGAAACTATTGATTGTGGGTTTGAACCCCGGTTCGCCCCGATCATGTTTCTAGGTTTGTCAGCACCATGCCCGTGCTCGTGGGTTTCTACGAAGTGGTAAACGTCTCAGACCTGCATCACTTCGGACTTTCCTCCCACATTAAGCTGACACGCCGTAATATAACTGGAATGGTTTTAAAAGCGGCCACTCACTCACTCACTCAAAACGCCTTTAAGCCTTGATGCTTGTTCTTGAAAACGTATTAGGCACGACTAGCCCAGTCATCCAACGCACCGCTATACTTAAAGTAAAAGGCGACTATTCTTGTCGTAAGTGGCGACTAACGTGATCGGACGGCATGCTCGCTGACTTGGTTGATGCATGTCATCGTATCCCATTTGCGTAGATGAATGCTCATGATGTCAGTCAATCACTGGATTGTCTGGTCCGCCGTCATAGAGCTGGAAATATTGCTGAGTGCGGCGACAGACAACAAACGAACGAACGAATGAAGCGCGCCGTAAATTGTAAGTTCGAATCCCGCTTCGCTCTGCAATGATTCTAAGCTTGGTAGCTCCATATCCGTGCTCGTCTAGCTGACGCGTCGTGACTGAAACACTGTTCAAACGATGTAAAAACTCACTCACTCACTCACCTGATCTTCATGACGTCTTGGTGCAGCATTAACGATCCGCGAATCAAACGAACATCCCCAGTTATGACTGGAAGCAAATTGACAATACGTATTCGATCTGTTCACCTCATTGTCGGACTGGACACGCGACGCTTGATGATGGCAGTTGATTGCACACTCTGTTAATCAACTCTAAAACCAAATCTGGTTCCATTTGTGACGAGGGGTCTTCAGATAATGAATTTGACATTGTCATGTGTCATACGACGGGTAAGTTGACGTCTTGGGGGGAATATGATGCGTCAGAATTGGTTCGCTTTCACTGCCATAGTTTAGGTTTGAAATAAATATCAACTCTCTCCCCACCTCCGTGGCTTTATAGGACAGAGCGTCTGCCCGGAGAGCGGAAGGCCAGTGACTTGATCCCCGGTCACGTCAAACCAAAAGACGGTATGTGTCGTTACCATACCTTGCGTACGGCATTGAGGGGGCGTCTAGGAGTCTATGTACTGTGGGAAAGCACTATAAAACCCTCTCTCTCTCTGTCTCTCTCTCTCTCTCTGGTCAGTTAACCTCTTCGTCCCTTATCCTTCTCACTCCCTGTATCTCTTCCATTCATCCCTATTCCCTTCTTCCTCTCTCTATCTCGCCCTCTCTCCCCCCGCTAAGCCCTCTTCACATTCTACTTCATATTATAAATTAAATATTCACTTAAATATTCATTTTGCCACTCTCTGTTGTAATACGATCATTTGTTGAGAGATATTTATTTGTTAAATGGATGAAAAAGGTACTAAAGCTATTCCGGCGCTATTGTAACCGGTAATTAGTCCCGTGTGAAATTGATGCTGGAGATAAAAATCACCAGCTTTTAGCAAAACCAATCCCATTTGCCGAAAGGCAATAGTGCTTAATCATAGTTTCGGAATGAGATTTCGGAAACAAAGCGAATACTTTCGAATTCATATGAAACAAAATAATGTTACGATGCTAATCTTGTATCGCGGTGGTAAGTACACCTCTGCATTTTGTTACAAGGTCTCCCTTACTTTACACTTTCACCAGTCGTGGTAATGTTCTTTTTTCACCAAGGATATTCCAAAAGCACTTAGCGGCGTTTACAAAGTGTGTGTTATAGTCCCGCGTGACGCCACACATGTTGATATAGGTTCGACTCCTTCCCATCAGTGACACATAGAGGCGTCGGTAGATGATCAGGCTACAGGCGTGAAGGTCACGTTGTCATGGACGGTAATGTATCTCATACAATCAGATTTCCAGCGTTCCCGTTTCTGCACTGAGATCCATTAACACTCCGAAAAACCATTAGATGCACATCATGATCACGCTTGGGTATACTGGATTAGGGTGTTGTGTACGTGACGGTGGTGGTGGTGTGTACTGGATTAGGGTGTTGTGTACGTGACGGTGGTGGTGGTGTGTACTGGATTAGGGTGTTGTGACAGTGGTGGTGGTGTGTACTGGATTAGGGTGTTGTGTACGTGACAGTGGTGGTGGTGTGTACTGGATTAGGATGTTGTGTACGTGACAGTGGTGGTGGTGTGTACTGGATTAGGGTGTTGTGTACGTGACAGTGGTGGCGGTGTGTACTGGATTAGTGTGTTGTGTACGTGACAGTGGTGGTGGTGTATCCTCGATTAGTGTGTTGTGTACGTGACAGTGGTGGTGGTGTGTACTGGATTAGGGTGTTGTGTACGTGACAGTGGGGGTGTGTACTGGATTAGGGTACTGTGTTGTGTACGTGACAGTGGGGGTGTGTACTGGATTAGGGTACTGTGTTGTGTACGTGACAGTGGTTGTGGTGGTGTGTACTGGATTAGAGTGTTGTGTACGTGACAGTGGTGGTGGGGGTGTGTACTGGATTAGGGTGTTGTGTACGTGACAGTGGTGATTGTGTGTACTGAATTAGGGTGTTGTCTACGAGACGATGGACCGGATTTGTATTCTTATGATGATTGAGTATGTGTTGTTGCGTGGCGAATATTACAGTCCAACTTGTTGCAATATACCACAGTGTTTTCAACGGGTCAGTTGGCGCCTGGTGGGAGTATAATACTCAAAATTTGTTCACTTCCACAGCCATTGTTTATGCCTCTCTGTCTTTCTCTCTCACTGCCTTACGTCAGTTAACCCTTTGACATGCAATGAGGTTACGATGCCGTGTTTTAGCGGCGTTAGATCCAGTAGCCGTCGGTGTACGTGTGAATAGAATCAGATTGACGGCCCTTAATTGCTATGGCCATGGGCTCAAAGGCTTAATTAATATTTGATTATATCGTACCGCGCTCCGCCTCGAGGTATCACTTGGTGGACTAAGAACGGTAGAGCGGGGGCCCACGCGAAATTGATCAAGGATAGGTTCGATCTTATATCATGAATTCACATCTGGAGAGGTGGGTGGCAAAACAAAACCATCATTCAGAGGGTGGGCGACTGAAAATCAAACATGTCCTCCGCATGTCCAAGTTTCTATGAACCCTTATTGAAAAGTGACGTGCACGTGTTGCAATGAATGTATGGAATCGATCACAAACACGATAATCTATTTGCATGCTCATCTGCCCACCACTTGACTGTTATTTTGTGTTTCACACTGAGACACGCTACGTGCCTGTTCTCATTTGACGGTGAGTCATGCGGTGTGTTTAATAATAAACACATAATAATATAACATCTTATATAGCGCTAACCTTCACCCCTAAGCGTGCTCAAAGCGCTTACAAATGTTAATATATATAAATATGTTAACTATTAATACTACAGGATTGTTCGAGTACGCCAAGATATATTAGGATAAAACATTTAATCTTAAAAATCTCCCTAAAATTCCACATTCCGGGTTTAAGCGTTTTGATCAAGTTCATGACACACCTTCATTTATCCGCCAATTAGCAACTCCATACAAACCATATGATCCGGATAACCGAGGCTTTATCTGGTACAAATAAGACACGGATTAAAGGCAGAAAGAGAATTGTGTATACCAATAATATATTTTTAACAGAAACGAACAATGATTCAAAGTTGATCTAGAGGGAATTTTATGTTCCAGACTGTCCGATTACGATCGATATCATCCACATATCGATCTGATGAGGATGGAGTACAATGTGATCAATTTCAGATATTACCCATACAATGAAACCTCGTCAATAGAACGCCATCATAAATTGTCTATGTGGTCTCTCAGGAATCCGTATCTGTATACTGACCTCGTGTTGGCAGCTCCATTGTCTCGAAATACGGATAAATCGATGTGATATGATAATCCCGGAAGATTCGTGTTAACGATGTTTCTTCGTGTGTCCAGACTGTCGTCTCGATAATCTGAAACTGTGTCTACAAACTGGCATTACGTTTTACATTTGATTATCAATAATTGTTTTAAGAACATCACTTCGGGCTTTCCTCCCACATTTAGCTGACACGCCATGATATAACTGGAATACCGTTAAAAGCGGCGTTACACCCAACTCACTCAGTCTTTCAAGAACTAAACTGTCGGGTCAGAGAACGTATACACCAATGTTTGATGGTAGATACAAATGGAACAAACAAGAAATGGTTATTCGATTGTTTGCTTGTTTGTTTGTTTGTTGTTTAACGCCGCACTCACCAATATTCCAGCTATATGACGGCGGTATGTTAATAATCGAGTCGGGACCAGACAATCCAGTGATTGACATCATGAGCATCGATCCACACAACTGGGATACGATGACGAAGCATCAACCAAGTCAGCGAGTCTGACCACCCGATCCCGTTAGTCGCCTCTTACAGCAAGCATGGGTTGCCGAAGACTGCCGATGTGACGTTAAATTTCACTCACTCACTCACTCACTCACTCACTCACTCACTCACTCACTCACTCTACCCCCGTATCTTCACGGGTCCGGTTATTCGATTGTGATGTATTTCATGACTACAACCCTGATCGTCTAATGTTGATAGCGGGTATCCCGTTGTGTTTTGGACCTAAAGTTTGCAGCGTTTCTGCGACCGTTTTCAACCTAGTACCGTTTTGATAACGTATGTAACTTTTTGGCCAAATCCAATTTTCAAGCGTATACTATCTTTGCCTCGGTAGTTTATTTTGTTCAAGGTCAAACCGTGCGCGAGAAGAGTATAGTAGTGAATGATGTCATCAGTCTTCTGTCCACCTGCCCTCGGCGAATCGCAGACCAGCTGCCGTTGATTATCTGCTTCTTGGATTTACGGCGCACTTTTGTGGGGGTGGCTGAAAATGGCACAAACATGCCTTCACAGTGTCGCACTTAAAACAACTAATGCGATTGCTTGTTGAAATGAACACATACAAAGGACTAATAGCCTTTGCTTAAGAACAGCCATGCTTCGAGTTTTCCACAAATAGGATCGAGTTTCAGAATCCATGAAGTGGGTTTCATACCTAAGTCGTGATATTCCGACATTTGATTTGGACATGCCATCATACGTCGATCCGCCTCAAGAGGATTATGTCATGGACAAGGATATTATGTCGGGAATTTAAAAAAAAAGATTTGTTAAAAATATACATCACGATTTGGCCCTGTTTATTGATCTAGGATGAGGCACATTGAGTGGGATCAGTGCCGTAGCCAGCGGGGGATTTTTTATAGATAACATTTTTCCTTGTGAAAGTTAACTTGAATATGAAATGAATAATCTTATTTGTCCCCCTGTCAAAAAAAAGTTAACTACGGCCTTAGGGATGTAGCTGTGTTAACGAACAGCGCATGTTATAGCCTCCCGGCTTATTTTAAGAATACAGAAAAGATTCAGAGCGGGAAATAAGGTGATAATAGAAGCTGACAGGACAGAGGAAATAGGAAACGCTGTTACAGGTGCCGCAGGGTCAGGCTTCTAGTTGTCCCAGACAAGTATTCGAAGACGGAGTTTCGTTAAAATGTATTTATTTGCCTGTAAGAAGAAACGTCAACATCAGAAAGGTGTTGATCACTGTCGGCCATCCTACCAGGCTGACAGGTGACAAATGACTGTACATTCACATTGTCGTGACGTCACAGATAGAAACCCTTGAATTCATTCGTGACCAAGTCGTGTTATTCCGGGATAAGCCGAACAGCGACCCATGCCCCTCGCATGGCTATTTTTTTAGCGCAAACTGGCATAGCGAAAAGAATTGTCAACTCGCTGCGTAATGATTCGCGTATGTTTTCTCCATATATATATATATAAACTGTAGTAAGAGTAATTAATTAGGCGTAAATTATAATATATTAAAGAAAGACAATAATCTCTGGGGTTGACGTTGTATGCTACGTTTAACTTAGCATCGTCAATATCTCTCGCCCATATAGGGGCGGTCGGGTTGCCGAGTGGTTAAAGCGTTCGCTCGGCACGCCGAAGACGTGGGTTCGATTCTTGACATGGGTACAATGTGTGAAGCCCATTTGTGGTATCCCCTGCCGTGATATTGCTGGAATATTGCTAAAAGCGGCGTAAAACCACGTTGTCAGTACTAATTTACTTCTTGAGATCCAGTATTAACTTATAAGTAAAAACGTTTGAGAGTTGAGAGCCAGTATAAATTTACGAGACCCAGAATTAACGTCTTGACAGTACTAACTCCATCAAAGCCAGTATTATCTCGTACTATGTGTAAGTTCGTGCCCCTTGCAACTTCCCCTCTCATTCCATCACATCTCTTGCTGTAAGAGGCGACTACGCTTGTCATAAGAGGCGACTAACAGGATCGGGTGGTCAGGCTCGCTGACTTGGTTGATGCATGTAATCGTATTCCAATTGAGTTGATCGATGCTCATGAATTACTGCATTGTCTGGTCCAAAACTCGATTATTTTACAGACCGCCGTCATATAGCTGGAAAATTGCTGAGTGCGGCGTTACAAACAAACAAATTAGCAAACAAAACAAAAACATCTCTTGATAGGGTGCTCCGCTTTCGCAGACGCTGAACAACTCCAGGAGTGAAGCCATTAATAACACAGCATCCATTCCAAAGAAGCACAAAAAACATGTGTGTGTGTCAGTACCAGGCACCTACCGGGACTCCCCGGAAAATAGTGTGTTTTTTATTTCCAATATGTAATCCGAAATTAAGCCCTGGGCTCAATTGCGGAAGTTAACGCTTTCTTACCTAAAACAAGGATACCCTTTGCTGAAAAAATCAGAAACTTTAAACTTGTTTTAAAAGAGGAAATATGAAACATGAATTTTCACTTTGAACAGGAGTTACTATTGAATTCAAATTGGGATTTGCCCCGTGTAGTGCATCGCAACGTATTAACTTTCGAAGGGAGTAAGTTATTAAGTAAAGGAAGGTCACTTCAAGATAAATATACGAATTTAAGTCCAGTTGCCTAAATGCGGAATTATTTCCGTGTTTAGGCCCATGAGTGTAATTACGCTTGGGCCATAATACGGGAAGTCCCGGTAGTCACGTCCAGACGGTAATTGTATCTATGAATCATATACCCCCAGGGAGTAGGGTGAGACGACAATTTGCTGGCGTTGGCCACACTCCCGTCACGAAGCCGAGTTGGCCAGTATTACGAGGATACCGCTAATCAACAAACGGCTAGTGTGTTTCGCAACCAAAAGCGCAGATGACGTTCATATGTGCAATGTGTATCTGAGCATTAATTGATATAATCCAAATGTGACATTTATTTCTCTGTCACTTTGGGATTTGGGAAACGCAGACCGTTGGGCAGTTTGGTTCAAGTTGGGTGATTTGCAAGTCATCGTTACCATGTTGCGTTGATCGAAGCCTATCATTTCAATCACCGGATTGTCTGGTCTAGACTCGATTATTTACAGACCGCCGTCATATAGCTGGAATACTGCTGAGTGCGACGTTAAACAACAAACGAAAAACATAGTTACGTGTTTCATATTGACGATTTCCCCACAATGAAATGCTATTATAGTATATCATATTTCGACGATACATTATCTTCAGCATTATCTTCTTTAGATACTATCAGGTGTGTAAAAGCTTTTAGTGTGTAGATAGATAGACATATTTCTTAGTTTTATCTTAAACAGGATGTGAGGTGAAATTGGGTTTAACGTCGCGTCCAATATTATTGCACTTATATAATAGCAACGTGCATGCACATGTGTGTGTGTGGCTGCTTGTGCTAGTCCGGACTGATGCCGATTTATAGTGCTTGCTCACTGAGATACCATGCCGCAGTTTAACATGAATACCCCACTCAGACACAGTATACTGACTCCGAGCCGACCAGTCCTTGTTTTAGCCCCTTAATGCCGAGCGCCAGACAGGGTAACAACAAGTACCATCTTTTAACGTCTTTTGGTATGACGCTGTCGGGGATCGAACCCCGGACCTTCCGCCCTCCGGGCGGACGCTCTATAATCAGGATGTAATTAATATTATCGTTCCATATATATTTTCCTTAAATCATTATATTTCCAACAAATTAACAAAAAGTATATTGGGGATATTTCATGTGTCGAGTGAAATATTTTTCTCTCAACGCGTGACGAGGGTAAAGGAGATATTTTCACGAATAACAAACGGCAAGAAGCGATTTTAACTCCATAAATGACCATCTGTCATTATTTTGCCTTGTGGATGTACGTAACTAGACTAACGTTAAACGAGCGTCGTCGTTGTGTACGGGTTGGATACTTACGATAAAGGGAGACAATTGGAGGGGAGGTAACTCTTGTATGACAATAATTCTGTCAAAGTGTTATGTTCACTGCAGCGAAATATCAAGTGTTAATAATAAGTTCACTTCAATGAAAATATTACTTTTCTCAACTTCAGAAAACGCAGTCTTTCACACTGAAGTATATAATAAATTCGTCTTCAATCTCTTTCAAAGAACATTGAATTAATAATCTTCAGCCTTTATTTTTGAGTAAATAAATTGCACGTAAGTCCAATGCATTTGATTGGCTAAACAATCATGAACGAAAAAGAGGGCCACGCCCACCAGCACAGACTACTGTCACTCTTTGGGCTGATGAAAGAATGGGCGGGGCTTGTGTTGCATTTTTGTCGCTGATTTCAACATACATGTCAACGGTTTTTGTGTTAATGTTTAAATAAGCGGTCTGTAAGTTTTTAGTGTTTACTTCGACATTTATAAGAATGACTTCAATTTTGTGCACTCCATACATAAATTCGCGATGCACACCTATTTTTCGTTTAAGCTCCATAAAATCAAGAAATATGGAACTCAATTCTTAAATGTTTGACTTCGAAGACAAATTGGATTATTTATTCATTTAGAAGATACTTGATGCTAATTCTACCATAAGGTTGGAAATTACTCGATTCCGATTGGTCAATCAGAGGTTGTCAAATCACAATAAACTTCTCCTGATTGAAACAGCCGATTTGACGGCCGCATCACAATATGCTAATATTCTTAGAATAGTAATTTCTTTCGGTCATTGTCGGTAGGCATATTTAAATAATTAAATCTACAATTATAGGTTACAATATTCAAAGGATGTGTGGCAATACATTTCGCGCAGATATCACGATAGAAATCTATAAAGAAAATGTAATTCAAGTTTTGGGGACAACAGAGAGCTTGGAGTTTGGTGCTGTTCTATATACGTATTTAGAAGATACTTCATGCTGATAAAACGTCACCACTGTACACACTGCATGGATTACGTCGTGTAGACCCAGGCTGTAAATAGACAGTTTACAGCTGAGAACAGCATTCCTCAAAGTCAAAGCTTATCACAAGGTCGAGCTGCACAAGCCCCTGCCTATGTCTTCTCGCCTCTGTAAATTGTGTCCATTTCAGCATTGTTGTCCTCGCTCTGTTGTAAAGGTTAGACTATGATTAAACTAGAAAAGAAGGATATCCTTTGAGAAGGCAATTTAAAGTTTCGATTGACTATTTTCTTGTATTATTACGACGCCTTATATTGTCAGAATTGTGTCGCGGAAAAGTCGTTTAGAATGTATTAAGTTTTACATTTTGGATTTGATTGCTATTTCGATAAAGTGGCTTGACGACCGATTCTTAGGTCATGTAGCCCGGTTTACGCACAGTCGGACATATTCCAGCTATATGACGCCCACTTGGTCGAGTCTGGACCAGACCAACCAGTGATTGATAGTATGAGCATGCATACCACACGCCGTACCGAAATGCTGAACTTTTTAATAATTTGCCCATGTCATAATTCAATGATAACGACATATATACCAAGTTTGTTTCTTCATATAAATCAGGAATCAAATGCTTTAAAAAATCAACAAAAATATAGAAAACCATTCCCCGTTGTGCCTGTATATTCTTTCATAATAATAGCCTGTAAAATAAACATATTATCTGGGATTGAATACCTTTGTCTTAATCGTTCTTGTCCACGACGAATTTTGCAAGTGAAAATGACCAAAATACCGGATGCTTTTTAACTATTGAAACAAAGAGTACAATCCTGACTATACTTATAAGTGTAATTATTAACATCACTTAAAGATAGTTTGAGTTGCAGGACTTGTTCACCCTACTCGAGAAGACCTGATGGCATCACTGATTTTCAGTGATCAATTCATGTAACTTTCACAGCTATTTGGCCTTTGGCCAAAGGAATCTGTTTCTGCCGATAATCGAGACTGGTTACTCTCTGGCGTTGACGTTTTATGTTGTGAAGAGAGACAATGATTCAAACATCTATCTATATCTATATTTTTATCAGCATATATTCCCAGTCAGAATATGGTCTACTTACTTCAAGATTGTTGATGCGGCTGTAAGCGTTATTCTTTTTCTCAGGTTAAGTAAATGTTTCAATAAAAATCGTACACTGTAATTAATATTCGTAACGCAACATCAATAACTCATTGCACAAGAAGTGCCTAATTCTTAGGGTTGTTTATACCGAACAATCGGAAGCCAAGACCCTCAGTACATAACCTGATAGAATTAGAACCAATAGAGTTTTAATCAAAGTTCAGTCGCGAAAACATATGCCTGAAGAGCGAAAAAGTACGATATCTGCCTGAGCTGTAGCCAATCGAAAACAAGGCAGATAATCCAATTGATCCGGTAGATATAAGGATTCCTTCTTCTCGGCACCGTGTCTGAGGTTGTGTGGCTTCTTGACGTGACGGTTGCGTCCTGATATAGCTAATGTATAAATACGGCTTTCAGAGGCTTTGAAAACTTTTTCGTCTTAAGCATTCTGATCAGTCATTCAAAGTGACTGGTAGCAGATAACAACGGTTTGAACTCGTTCTTGGGTTTTGTTTGTGGTTGATTTACCAACTAAAACACATTTATGACCTCATTCTATTGTTTAAACGCGCCATTTTTATTTTTCAAGGATGGACTCATTGACTCAATTATTTATATCGTGAAGCACCTATTTCATTTAATTAACATTTTAGCCGCGAAGATCCAGGTTAGAATAGGTTTTCAGCAGCCCCCGTTTGCGTTAGAGGTGACTGATGAGATCGGGTGGTCAGGCTCGCTGACTTGGTTGATGCATATCATCGTATCCCAATTGTGTGGATCGATGCTCATGATATGAATCACTGGATTGTCTGGTCCAGACTCGGTATTGAATTTTGCTCAGTGTGGCGTTAAACAACAAACGAACAAGCAAATAAATTATTTACATTTTGAATAGACGGAACTGTTTCTTTTTTATTTAGACATTCAAGTGAAGTGATTTTGTCAGAGAACGTGTGTCACTAGCGGATCTCGGAGCCGCATCGTATGATTTGAGGACTTGTGACAGTGAACCTAGCCTACGGCGGCACCTGATATAAAGTATTTGTATAATTCTCAGAAGCTTATATAATTAGGCAATAATATGTATAATGTTGTGTTACATCCTGTAACATGTTATGACGTTCATGATGAAGTAGGGGCGGTCGGGTAGCCTAGTGGTTAAAGCGTTCACTCGTCACGCCGAAGATCCGGGTTCGATTATTGCTAAAGGCGGCGTAAAACCATACTCACTCACACATGTTGAAGTAATCACGAGAAAAAACGTGAAAATCATATATATATCCTTGTTCAGGGCTCTAGATATCCTCCTATCATCGCCAGCATGTTTTTTTTAAAAAAAATTACTCGTTTAGGAGCCCACGAAATTGTAAACAGCCCTGTACCATACATTGCGTAAATCAGCTCGCGATGGTTTTCTTTTCGCACGCGCGCCAGAGAGCACATTCCACTCGCAAATGCAGAAAACAAGTCAGAAAGGAAACAGGTCCGGTTAATTTCGCAAATATTTTCCACATGAGAATGTTTTGTCATAGTGTAAAAGTCAGGATGTTTTTAAAGTAAGGGAGTACATTCCTTGTTCTTGTCAAAGCCCAGTTTTATTGTGCTAGCCCAGTGAGATACCATGCCGTAGTGTGTAACACTGATAGCCCACTCGGACAGAGTATGCTGTCTCCGAGCCAACCAGTCCTTGTTTCAGCCCCTTAATGCCAGGCTCCTTACTGGTAATACGTACATGTACCACCTTTTCAACGTTTTTTTTTATAAATGACGCGGCCATTTCTAGGAACAAATACTTTGTTGATGCAACCTCGAAAAATCAACTCAATCTGATATCTTCGTGATGTTTATCCCCAAAATGAGTGAGTGAGTGAGTAGGGTTTAACGCCGCTTTTAACAATATTCCAGTTATATCGCGGCGTGTCAGCTTAATGTGGGAGGAACGCCCGAAGAGATGCAGGTCCAAGACGTTTACCACTTCGGTGAAACCCACGAGCACGGGTATGGTGCTGACAAACCTAGAAACCTAATCGGGGCGAACCGGGATTCGAACCCACAATCATAGGTTTCTGGCGTGCCCAAGGGACGCAACTCTGCACAGCGAATCTGGCGCTTTAGACGACTAGGCCACCCGTGCCCCCTATCCCCAAAATGAATACAAACTTCGAATAAAAATATTTCAAACAATGAGGCATAGATCCCTTTCGTAACACAAAGATCTCATCATTAAGTTCGACCCTGATGATACATGATTTACCGAACGCACTAAGACATCAAACTCACCTTGGATAATTGTCGCCTCTATTCATACAGTGGGCATCGGTCGATGGGTCGATATTACGACTGATGGATTATAGAAAATCTCAGCATGGGGTTAGTTAGTTGCTGAATATGAGTCACAGTGACAGCTTATCGCGTTACTTATCAACTCTACTCCATCATACTGCTAATTACGATCGATATGTCGGCAACATCTATATAATCATTTATCTGCACTGGTTGAACGCGTGTTTTGATGATGGGAAACTCGACACTTATCGACTGAGTTCGTTGTGTAACAGAATCAAGCCCCGGCTTCTTTTCTTAATCACGTTGTAATGGAATCATAACTCAGAGAAGGCTTGACAGATTACAATGGCTGAAACATGATTAAATCCCGAAACTATATAATAATAAATGTAATTATTATCATGATTATTGTCCTTAGTTTTGCATCATGTAGCAACGCAAATGAAACATAATTATTAAAAGCACGAATTTGAGGTGCACTGATGTAACTGATTTTAATAATATCTATTTATTTATTCATTCATTCATTCATTTATCTATTTATTTATTTATGAAGTAGCAACGCAAATGTAGCAAATCTAAAATCACAAGATGATATATTAGTATGCACCGAAACATGATTTCCTTGCTTATTAAGCTTACAGTGTAAATCAGCATTGTGCAAAGATGCAGATTCCACTGCATTTCTGGTGTCCCGCGCCGTGATATTGCTAGAAAATTGCTAAAAGCGGCGTAAAAGCATACTCACTCGCTCAGTCATGACGCTTGCTAATAATGTAGATCGATTGTTCATTAAAAAACTGTATTATAGTATCTGAATAGAAGTGGTTTGATGATAGATTTGTTTCTAAATGAACTGATTATTTCAATTGCTTCGTGAGTGGAGAGGGGGTAATAGGTATGGATGTTAAATCGTCCTCCCGAAATAATCTACTTTTGTTTGAAATCCTGTCTGAGTATCCCTGCGTGATCACTCGTGACCAACTCGTGTCATTCCGGGACAAGCCGAATGACAGGCTACGACAACTGGTAGAAGTAATAATGGGTGTTTATAAATTCCTGGAATATTTCCTCAAGCGATGTTAGACCACAACGTCTGTCTCGTTCAGTGGAATAATTGTACCGGATGGTTTAAATGTGGCATATCAAACTGGAAATGCTTTTCCACCCAGTTTTCTGAAATAGAACGAAGCTGGGATGTCATTTCGATCAGGTGATTCGGTTTATTCCTGCGTGTTGCTTTATCGTGACGGTGTGTCTACGGCCACATTGCAAGAGACACTGCAACATATTAATCACGATTGCGCCAGACAGATTTTAACCTTCTATAAAGACTCTGTGTATTTGGTTAGTTTAATCCCCGCGGAGCAAAACATCAGTGTAAAATATCATGTGTGGTTTGCTTAACGTCACGTTTCACACCGGCGTCAGACTGCATTCCCCTTGAGACGTCGTCTGTAACGTTGATACGGGCACTCAAGCACCTGCCCCTGGCAGAAGACGTGGTGTACAATATAGATATTTCTCGGGTTAAAATTTATTCGCATATATTTCCATACAATGTATACAAAACTCATAGAATTCATGTGCATTGACATTTGATGCAACTGGATTAAATTGAAATATCTGCGTCATAGAATCTTGAGCTCTACGATTAATTACTTTTTTTCAACACGCGATCGGAATCTTCAGCCTGTTTATTTATCGTTTTCCGTTCTTTGTCTTCATATTTCTCCTCGTTGTATTGCCTCGACTTCTGCGCTACCAGCGCTGTCCTGAAGTCAAAGCGTCAACTCGCACCGTTCCGTGACGTCAGTGATCTGACCGATCGTCCGTGAGTCTATATGCCCTGTCCACGTGACCGCCGCTTCACCTGTGCCCATTAGGGCGCCGCGTGATGGCTTCAGTCACATAAGGATACCTGAATGGCGTTGCATGACGTCATATGTCATTGACCGATGATAATTCGGCTTTGAAAAACGCAATGAATGAAATGAATGAAACGCAGATTTGTGCAAGACAGTTAATATTTCATTTAGCTTGGAGCTTTGTAGTGTCGGTACCAGACATAATATGAGGGGAGATAGCGTTTGGTTAGCTATCACCTTACACAAATAGGTGAAACGGAATAAATTCAGTCTACTAGGTTATTTCAATGTGCATACATAATTTACAGGCAAGGGTATTTCACAAAGTTAGGAGATGAGCATTAACGCCGTTAGATTCAAGTTGATGAATCACAAATCAAGTGAAGTCAAGCTGGCGGCGGAGGGTGGGAAGATGGGTGACCGAGTTTGTAGATTATGCTTGACAGTGTGTTTCAAAGGCCCGATCCGACCTTACACTGACCGACATGCTGTGTCTGTACGTATACCAGACAAGTGTATGCCACAGTCGGATGAAATAGTAATTTAAACCTATAGGGCAGTGGCAACTTGGGTTCTATAGTCCCCAAGGAGCTGAGAATGCAATATGAATGCAAACTGACCTGGGTAATAATGTTATGCTCTCTGATCATGTTTTATCTGCTTCATTTCTGCATCCGATTTCAAACGACGCAAATGTACTCATGCACGACACCATAATGGAAATATAACGCCATGTACCCGAACAATACCCTCAGCTATATTAATACATAAACACTCAAGGCTAGCAGTGTATAGCCCAAGGACAACAGTTAGCCCAATGCTGCATGCGTTCTATATGAAAAGGAAGATGGCATGATGTGAATACATTATATCCCCAATGGCTGCTTTTGTGAATGTGGTCTGCTCTGTGGCCGGATCCCGGGCGCACGACATCGATGTATGAGGGTAATGGATTAATAATATGTAATTGAAATAGGAGGCCCCTTATAGTCCGTTGTGTTCGGGTATTATCGGTACTTTGTTCCGAGTGATGGGATGCATGGCCAGGAGGAGTGAGTGAGTGAGTGAGTTGGGTTTAACGCCGCTTTTAACAGTATTCCAGTTATATTGCGGCGTGTCAGCTTGATGTGGGAGGAAATCCCGAAGTGATGCAGGTCTCAGACGTTTACCACTTTGGTGAAACCTACGAGCACGGGTATGGTGCTGACAATTTCAATTTAGTATCTTGAAATTTCAAGAAAAAACAACAAATGGCCCTAAGAGGCTTCCGTAAGCAACCCCGACTTGCTACGACTGTAAACAAAAGTATTTCACACGTTGCTCTCGTATTAAACCTGAGCTGTCATCACGAATGTGCCATTTCCACGTAGACTGGGTGTCAGGGATCTCTGATTCGATACCCAAATAATGTCCGATGCAATTCCCTATTTCGACTTGTACCATTTCTTCGGTGAACAGTTGACTTGCCTTTGCATGTATTTATGACGGGCGCCACCGGTGCGGCAGGATACGCTCACCTTTTCGCGAACACCTGGTACCACTACTATTTGATAGTGAGGCATAATCACATGCTTATAATATAGTCGGAACCGTACAATGAACTCTGATTTGAGAAGAGATTTATTATGAATAAAGAAACTATTTTGTTGTTTTTATTCCTTGTGATGTGTTGTTTACCGATTCTATTTATTTTTTGTAAAATAACAAGATGTTTAGCGTCGTGATGAAGCTACATCTAGAGGGTTCACATTATCCAGGGTAGTGCATCTCGTTCTATCTCGATATTAAATACTCTGGGACCATTCGCCACTATAGCTTTGTCCAAATCGAACCACACGATGCTGAAAATAAACGTTCAATCAAATTACACTGTTGGTTTCAGGATTGAACCAAGTGACATCGGTACTCGACTCGTCGTTTCAAATACACGGAACTTTAAGCAACACCCCTTGCTTAAAACAGTACTTTAACAGTTATCCAAATTAAAAAGAAAATATACACCCATGTTTGATGGTGGCTTATATTAACTAAACAAACAAGAAGTTATTCGATGGTAATGCATTTCATTCGGGTATCAAAGTTGTGTTATTAAGCTTGCGTTTGCAATGATTTGGCGACTGTGTTCACCCTTGTAACGTTTCGATAGCTTTGTAATTGTTTGGTAAAATCATATTATAGGTGTATTCTTTCTTTGCCTGGCTGTTTATAACAGATACCCGATTCGATTTAACATATCGGTTTGATATTGGTTCTCACAGTGGGTACAGCGTGTTAATCAACTTTTTTGCGATATTTCGGGGATATTGCTAAATAGCAGCGTAAAATGATACCACGCACTTAGAATCATTCTAATTGAACACCTCAACCAAGACAAATGCACGTGGCACCTCGCAACCTGGCAAATCCTCTACACTAATGGCAGATACGACAGGTTAATAAAATAAAAGCGACAAGACCGTCTTAATAGTCATACGACAAATCTTCCCGAAGCAGAGTCAGACTACCGTTCCGACTATATCATGAGCATGTGTTATGGCCAACAAGTTGACTCCGAGCTTTGGGAAACCATGTCATTTCTTACAGTTGATCTTAACGTAATTGCCGTTCTTCAGCCTTTGATCAAAACCAAGCACGTCAAACAGCGGCTCTTTCTGAAGAAAGAATTCCCCAGTTAAGTGTATTGCTGACGCAAACGCCATATCGGTCTGCGACAATGCGGCTGCCAAAGTGATGCTCATGAAGAATTTATTCCGCGTCTTCATCAACGCGTTATGCTGATGTCACCTGGAGAATCTTCCTCGGAGGCTCTATCGTTAGGGCAGCATGGAATAAAGGGTTGCTTTGCGGGGGATTTAGTGTGCAGAAACAGGTTTAAATATTCATGTCTTCTTTACAAGTGTGTAATGGTAGTTAGCTCGACCGTTAAGCTGCTGAGATTGTCATCTCTAGCCATTGATTCTGTCGTTGATGCAGTAAACATGATATAGTGGTATATAAAAGGTGCCGAGTTTACATATAGTTGCTATTCATAATTCATTGTTTCTGGGGGGATCGAGTACGTCTTTCACAAAGTTTGCAAGCGTTCTGTATAATCATCCAGTACTAGTACACCGGCCTGGGACGCTAGGCCTGGTGTTTACTGAGTATACTAATTAGTATATTCACCTGGTATAGCATCGTGGGATGATGGCTTTGTGGGTGTCGGCCTGGAGTGCCACATTTGATATTTAGGAGGGAAAATCCTCTTGGCTTTCCCGGAACCAGTAAGGGATCACACACGGTTCGTTGACACGGGATTTGGCTCTCCCGGTACCAGGTAAATAACACGAGAACAGAGGAATACCGCTCGTCAACTTCATTACCGTATTTATGAATTAAAGTTAATGAGTGTTTCTTAGGTCCTGCAGGACTATAGGCAATCGTCTCCAGTCGGTCTTCTTCACGGGTTGAAAGGCGTGCAGTACATTGGACGACAGCACATCACCAAAACCTTGTTTCATTATGTACGCTTTTGCAACGAAATCTATACCCGCCATAGAACTAGCTGTCCGCCTCTCGCACTCTCAGTGATACAGTCACAACGAAATCAAAGTGACTACAGTAAACTACGGTTATAACGAACACGCTTATAACGAACTGACGGATATAACGAACTTAATTTTTTATACTGACTATTTGCTGTAGTTATGCTGTCTATATGCATATAACGAACCACGGATACAACGAACTAAAATTGGTGGTCCCTTTGAGTTCGTTATAACCGTAGTTTACTGTACTTACTTTAGTTCATTATAACCATTTTTCGTTAAAAACATCTATTCAACAGATATACAGCAAATGTCCGGAACTAGAAAAAGGCTCGTTTTATCAGTCAGTTCGTTATAAGCGTGTTCGTTATAAACGTAGTTTACTGTATTTTGGATATTCACCTAGTAGAGAATCATGGGGTGTTAGTTTTGTACTGTTAGTAATTGTTCTATATATTCAGCCAGCAAGAGTTCTTGAAAGGTTATGTGTGGTATGTAATGTGATTATTGCACAGGATTAGGAATTGGTTCACATGTAGTCTTTGCATGAAAGAATATTTAGGTCTGTAAATAATCGAGTCTGGACCAGACAATCCAGTGATTGATATCACGAGCATCGATCCACCCAATTGGGATACGATGACATGCATCAACCAAGTCAGCGAACCTGACCACCCGATCCCGTTAGTCGCCTCTTACGACACGCATAGTCGTCTTTTACGGCAATCATGGGTTGCTGAAGACCTATTCTACCCCGGATCTTTATGGATCCCCCCACAGAGGGATTTCGAAGAATGTGCAGTCTAGTGTCGTGCAAGATGAGTTCTATTTAGTGCTGTTTTGTCATGCGTCAACTATGTCTATACTTTCCTATTGAATATGACTGTTACCTTTTCCTGTGCTTAATATGATTCATGTACGTGATTGATGTATTTACAACAATCATGTAATTAGATGGAATTTGGGGGGCTGGTTCAGAAACAACCGACCACCAACGTGGCTTAGTGGACAGAGCGTCTGCCCGGAGAACGGAAGGTCAGTGGCTCGATCCCCGGTCACGTCATACCAAAAGATGGTATGTGTCGTTACCATGCCTGGCGCACGGCATTGGGGGGCTAAAACAAGGACTGGGCCCACTTGCACAAAGCGATCTTAGCGCTAAGATTATCGTAACTCCCATACTTTAACATAGGCTTACAATAGTCTTAGCGCTAAGATCGCTTTGTGCAAGTGGACCCTGGTCGTCTAGGAGTCTATGTACTGTGTCTGAGTTGGGTATTCATGTGAAACTGTGGCAAGGTTTCTCAGTGGGCAAGCACTATAACCCCCCCACCCCCCACCCCCTCTCTCTCTCTCTCACACACACACACACACGTGTGAATGCACGTCGCTATATAAGTGCAATAATATTGAATGCGACGTTATACCCCATGTCACCTCGTCACCTCATCTACAACCAAATTACCTGTATTTTTAGTAACACGATATAATTATTTGGCTACTGTTTATTTGGTCTCCTGTGATATTCCCAACTGAATGTCCTCATCATTGGTTCATTATTTGGGAGACCGTGCGAGAATATTTCTGATGAGGAATTGTCTCTTGAAGCAGTACCTATCGAAACTGATTTGTCGGGATGTTACACTGTACAATCCAAGGAATATACGACGGCTGTCTATACGGGATGTGCAGACATCAATGCGTAGGGGCTATGCAAGAGGGAGGAGGGGGTGGCGGATGGATGTGGAGGGGGGTGGGGGTGGGGGTGGGGGTGGGGGGGGGGGGATGGTAGGAGGTGGGTGTACAGGGGGGGGCAAATGGATGTGTGTGGGGGTGGGGGGGAGGGGGGTGTCACCAGGTCACTATTACAAGAACTCATGATAGGGTGACTGACACAGGTAAAAACTCAAAGTACACCCTACCCATGGCATTTGTTCCATGTTGTGAAGTATCAAGCCTACTTCTTCCAGACTGAGTGTTAAAATTGAGAAATATATGATGTGGTTCAGGGCCAGGTTCAGGGCCAGGTCCAGGTCCAGGTCCAAATGGTTCAGGTCCCACACTGAATGTCAAACAACCACGACAAACTCTCCTCCATCATCTGAACGTAGACATCAACATTTTATTTTACATCACAGCATATTTCTTCACAGTCCACTTACACATTTTAGAACGTAGAGAAAGATTATATTACGCCCTAGCACACACATGCACATACCACAAAGTATGACTTCTGTCAAAGGTATCAGTGGATGTGGAAAAGACTGATGGTACTATATGCATCTAGATATTAACATATATAAAAGCGACATGTTTGGCTTGGTCTTCACACGTATCTTCAAGTTTCAGGATATTTGGCAGGGGCTTCACACGTGGTTTCACGTTTAGGGATGTTTGGCAGGGGCTTCGCACGTTTCTTCAAGTTTCAGGATATTTGGCAGGGACTTCACACGTGTCTTAAAGTTTCAGGATATTTGGCAGGGACTTCACACTTAGTTTCACGTTTAGGGATGTTTGGCAGGGACTTCACGTGTGTCTTAAAGTTTCAGTATGTTTGGCAGGGACTTCACACGTGTCGTAAAGTTTCAGGATATTTGGCAGGGGCTTCGCACGTTTCTTCAAGTTTCAGGATATTTGGCAGGGACTTCACACGTGTCTTCAAGTTTCAGGATATTTGGCAGGGACTTCACACTTAGTTTCACGTTTAGGGATGTTTGGCAGGGACTTCACACGTGTCTTAAAGTTTCAGGATATTTGGCAGGGACTTCACACTTAGTTTCACGTTTAGGGATGTTTGGCAGGGACTTCACACGTGTCTTAAAGTTTCAGTATGTTTGGCAGGGACTTCACACGTGTCGTAAAGTTTCAGGATATTTGGCAGGGACTTCACACGTGTCTTCAAGTTTCAGGATATTTGGCAGGGGCTTCACACGTGGTTTCACGTTTAGGGATGTTTGGCAGGGACTTCACACTTGGTTTCACGTTTAGGGATGTTTGGCATGGACTTCGCACGTTTCTTCATATTTCAGGATATTTGGCATGGGCTTCACACTTGGTTTCACGTTTAGGGATGTTTGGCATGGACTTCGCACGTTTCTTCATATTTCAGGATATTTGGCAGGGGCTTCACACTTGGTTTCACGTTTAGGGATGTTTGGCATGGACTTCGCACGTTTCTTCGTATTTCAGGATATTTGGCAGGGGCTTCACACTTGGTTTCACGTTTAGGGATGTTTGGCATGGACTTCGCACGTTTCTTCGTATTTCAGGATATTTGGCAGGGACTTCACACTTAGTTTCACGTTTAGGGATGTTTGGCAGGGACTTCACACGTGTCTTAAAGTTTCAGGATATTTGGCAGGGACTTCACACTTAGTTTCACGTTTAGGGATGTTTGGCAGGGACTTCACACGTGTCTTAAAGTTTCAGGATATTTGGCAGGGACTTCACACTTAGTTTCACGTTTAGGGATGTTTGGCAGGGACTTCACGCGTGTCTTCAAGTTTCAGGATATTTGGCAGGGACTTCACACGTGTCGTAAAGTTTCAGGATATTTGGCAGGGACTTCACACGTGTCTTAAAGTTTCAGGATATTTGGCAGGGGCTTCACACTTGGTTTCACGTTTAGGGATGTTTGGCAGGGACTTCGCACGTTTCTTCATATTTCAGGATATTTGGCAGGGGCTTCACACTTGGTTTCTTGTTTAGGGATGTTTGGCATGGACTTCGCACGTTTCTTCGTATTTCAGGATATTTGGCAGGGGCTTCACACTTGGTTTCACGTTTAGGGATGTTTGGCATGGACTTCGCACGTTTCTTCGTATTTCAGGATATTTGGCAGGGACTTCACACTTAGTTTCACGTTTAGGGATGTTTGGCAGGGACTTCACACGTGTCTTAAAGTTTCAGTATGTTTGGCAGGGACTTCACACGTGTCGTAAAGTTTCAGGATATTTGGCAGGGACTTCACACGTGTCTCAAAGTTTCAGGATATTTGGCAGGGACTTCACACGTGTCGTAAAGTTTCAGGATATTTGGCAGGGGCTTCACACGTGGTTTCACGTTTAGGGATGTTTGGCAGGGACTTCACGCGTGTCTTCAAGTTTCAGGATATTTGGCAGGGACTTCACACGTGTCGTAAAGTTTCAGGATATTTGGCAGGGACTTCACACGTGTCTTAAAGTTTCAGGATATTTGGCAGGGACTTCACACTTGGTTTCACGTTTAGGGATGTTTGGCATGGACTTCGCACGTTTCTTCATATTTCAGGATATTTGGCAGGGGCTTCACACTTGGTTTCACGTTTAGGGATGTTTGGCATGGACTTCGCACGTTTCTACGTATTTCAGGATATTTGGCAGGGGCTTCACACTTGGTTTCACGTTTAGGGATGTTTGGCATGGACTTCGCACGTTTCTTCGTATTTCAGGATATTTGGCAGGGGCTTCACACTTGGTTTCACGTTTAGGGATGTTTGGCATGGACTTCACACGTGGTTTCAAGTTTCAGGATGTTTGGCAGGGGCTTCACACGTGGCTTCATGTTTCAGGATGTTTGGCAGGGACTTCACACGTGGCTTCATGTTTCAGGATGTTTGGCAGGGACTTCACACGTGGCTTCATGTTTCAGGATGTTTGGCAGGGTGTTCACCCTTGGTTTCATGTTTAAGGAGGTTTGGCATGGACTTCACACGTACCTTATGTTTCAGGATGTTGTAGCAGTGATGCAGTCCCACAGTTCCATAGTCGTGGTTCTCTGGCTGGCGGTACTGTGCTGTGACGTCAGTGGCTTCTCCATCAGGCGTCGCGAGTCGCCCAGCACGGATCTCTCCGAGGCCTTCCGAGTTTTGGAGCGTCAGCGGCGGCGGATCCGAGAGGAGGACTATCTGGCTGCCTCACGGCTGCCCGAGCCCCGAGTACAGCTCTCACCCTCAGATCTTGAAGACTGGGGTCAGGGGGTACCTAGCAGGTAAATTGAGTATTACGAGTGAGTGAATGATTGTTGTTTTACGCCGCAGACAGTAATATCACAACCATATCACACCGGGATGTATAGAATCCAGACTGGAGCAGGCTAATCAGTGATTGTTATCATAGCAACCATCTACGCCTTTTGGGAACGATGTCATGAAAACAGCTATTACTAATTTTCTGCCTTACTTGTTTGCTTTCACAACAATTGAACACGCAGCTGGTTGAACTCTTGTACTTTCTTTTTCAGGGAGGAGGAGGAGTGGTTGCAAAATGCTTATGGTTTGTCGCCTTATGATGAGGGTTCATATGCAGTTCCCGAGCTTGTAGATGAATCAAGTGAGTCCAATGAAGACCGCGTACCCGAGACAGTGGAAACATCAAAAGAAGAATTACAAAGTATATTTGGAGACTCAGAGAATGGTGAAAAAAGCCAGGATGCTGTTGAGGAACATTCAGAGGATGAAGTACAAGATACCGGAAAAGAGGTTACAGAAAAAAATGAAACTGAAGAAACGGGAAACGAATTAGAAAATCTTACTGAAGACGAATTCAAAGCGTTAATGAGCGCGGTAGAAAAATTACAGAAAAGAGCTTTAAGTAAAAAAGACACCCAAAATAGTGCTATTAAAGTCCCGACAACGGACCCAGTGCCTGTTAGTAAAGAGGAGTTGAGTGAAGTGTTTGATGACTCAGAGGATGGCACTGAACCTGACTCGGAGGCTGTTGTAGATGAAGTTGCAGATGTTGCCATCGGGGGACCGGCCCCTCCCAGGGGAGAAGAGCTTCAGGAAGTCAACGACCAAGTAGCAAACGAAGATCGTTTGGGCGAAAAGGATCCGTTATCGTCCATAGAGAATTATTGGTTGCTAAAGGATTACTTTAACGGTGATGAAAAACGAAAGAAGAGGTTTACGAAACGTGCACCTGTGGCCCAACCCCCAAACTCAGTGCCTCTGGAGGAAACCTACATGCAGGAGATCCAAACGCTCCGGGATGAGATCCAGCAGCTGAAGATGGTTTCAGAACTTGAGGATCTGGAAAACGATGCTCTGACCCAGACGTTGAATGAAGCCACGCTGTCTCAGATGGAAGGCACGGTGTCAGAAAAGGAGTTCGGCTCTCTGGAGCAGGCCATTAAACTTGAGGAAGCTCTGCAGGATCTTAAGAACGGCAAGGTTGATCCTCTCATCGTGGAACTGATCGCTGCCAATGCTTTGGGTGGCGGTGGCGGGATGAAACGTGGAGAGCCGGATTGGAAGAAGGAGAAGAGGATGGATGAAGCGGATCTGGAACAGAGCTATCCAATGTTTCCCAGTGACAAGCGAGCGGCCAAGAGGATGTTGATGTTGCCTAGCAACAAGAGGTCCCCCAAGCGGGTGCAGGAGGAGGAAGTGAATCACTGGTATGACCGACCCCTCAGGGAGGACGCGGAGAGGGAGGAGGAACAGAGGTACCTTGATGCCCAGGATGGTGAGTGACATACTCTTGATTGGTTAACCCGAACCCTGATATACCGAGTACCGCAGACATTCGTTTTTTCTGTATCACTCGGGACACTGCGGCCACGCACCACACCACACCACACCACACCGCACCGCACCGCACCACACCACACCACACCACACCACACCACACCACACCACACCACACCACACCACACACCACACCACACCACACCACACCACACCACACCACACCACACCACACCACACCACACCACACCACACCACACCACACCACACCACACCACACCACACCGCACCCGCACCCACGCCAACACCACATACCCACATCGCACCCACATTACACCAACACCCACACCACAACACACCACCAACAAATCGCACCCACACCCGTACCACACCACACCCATACCAACACCACACCCACAGCCCATCCGCACCCACACCCACACCTCACCCCCACCCGCACCCACAACACACCCACACCGCACCCACACACCCACACCACACCCACACCCGCACCCACACCCACACCCGCAACCGCACACCCACACCCACACCCACACCCACACCCGCATACCAACGCCCACGCCCACACCCAAACCCAAACCCAAACCCAAACCCAAACCCAAACCCAAACCCACGCCCACGCCCACACACACACACCCACACACCCACACCGCACCCGCACCCGCACCAGCACACCTACACTTCACACCAAACCCACAAGTTCTAAATGTATGCATGGACGACTATAAAGCTATGTAAACAATATCCCTACAAGAAAATGGCATAATGCTTAAACAACAACCCGTGATCCAGATGAAATACTGTGATATGCTTGCTTGGGTTTTCTTTGCATTAAACCTTTTAAGGTTTCTATGTGTTATAGATGTGTTGTGGTGACATCATCAGCATGAAACGGGTGACAATAAACGGTTATCTGAGTACTCTGGCGGTACATGCATCGCGTATAGATTTAACATTAAGCCCTTCGGGAGCTATTATTATGCTCACACGTAGTGCCTCTTTTGTTTGACATTTAGCTCACAGCGCGTCCAGTGTTGACAAGGCACTTACCCGGGCAACTAAAACAAAGGGTGCATTATTCCCCATAACTCTCGCCTTTCATGTAACGGAATACCTGACATGGATCAACATTACCCACTCGCTTTCATTCATCACATTGCGCTGGGGAGAAGTGGCCCTTTGTGTCAAATAAGTGTCGAATAAAATCGCCCACAGCATGCTCATCGTTTAGAGTAGGAGTGATGCATTTTGCAGCACAGTCCCCATGAGCTTGACTGCCGAGATATCGTCCCATATGTAAATTGTGAATGATAATGAGCGGCGAATGCTGCACTTGAGTAGACTCGCTTCACCAGACGTGTCCACAATTAGTATGGATAAACAGGGCCTTGGGGACAATTTGTGAGACGTATTTGGTCACTAATGAGGATTGTTCCGAGGCCCGATTTCGCTTCCCAGATTATCGACAGCCTTAGGTGAGAGTTATTTGGGCTTCAGTGTACTTCTAGAAGCCTGGCAGTGGAATAGTTCCACGGTTTACAATGGATTGTTCTACTAATGGGCAGATATAGCCTAGCAGGCAGTCGCAATAACGCAACTGGTTAGACGTAAAACTTACATACGTCATGAATCTGTTTTTGATACATTTACGTCCAATCAAGTTAATAGGAGTTCATGGAGAACCCGCGTATGTGCGGGTTTATAGTGAGCGAGCGAGCGAGCGAGCAGGCGTATGTGCGGGCTTATAGTGAGTGAGTGAGAGAGCGATCAGGCGTATGTGCGGGCTTATAGTGAGTGAGTGAGCGAGCGAGCAGGCGTATTTGCGGGCTTATAGGGAGTGAGTGAGCAAGCGAGCGAGCGAGCAGGCATATGTGCGGGTTTATAAACCCACTATTTCATGTTATTATGCAGGGGTGTCCAATAGCAACAGAAACAAAAGTCCGTCCACAAAACCTTTATGTCTAAAGCTACTGTATCAAGTCATAATCTGATGAGGGGCGGTGGGGTAGCCGAGTGGTTTAAGTGTCCGCTCGTCACGCCGAAGTCCCGGGTTCGATTCCCAACCTGGGTACAATGTGTGAAGTCCATTTCTGGTGTCCCCCGCCGTGATATTGCTGGAATAAAAGCGGCTTAAAACCACACTCACTAACTCACTCATAATCTGATATTAAACAGCCGGGCAGAATGTTTTGATGGTGATGAAACTGAAACAAGAAAGTAATGATCAGTCGATGGTGATGTTTTTGATACGGGCATCATTGTGTCTTGCAGTGTTTCGATGACTGTTTTCAGCCTAGTAACGTTTGGAGAACGTTTGTCATTGTTTGTTCAAATCCAAACTTCAAGCATTACTTTCTTTTGCCCGTCAGTTCCACCATATCAATTCCACCATACCAAAAGCAATGGTTATGATCCCTGATGAGTGTTATTTCTGAAATGGATATGATCTATTAATCACCCTGCCTGCAGATCAATAAACAGGATGTGTGTTGAACATGTACTATCGTATCAATAAATATCTATAACACTGTCGTAGTCGTATGGTATTGGGCGGGCCAAGCTTAGTATTGAACGCCGTGTAATGGGGCGCGATGGTTATCGTTGAGCGGTTACGTTAACAACGGAACACGATATTATCTCTTTACAAGACGAACGCTTGTATTACACCCGTTTTCTATATAATGTTAATCAATGCCGTCAAGAAGAGACGAGAGTTTTATATGGCATACCGTAAAGTCTGAATTCGAGGCCCGTTCTATAAAATGTTCTTTTGATTACGATTGTCGTAATTCCAATATTTCAACTATCTGCGCTCTGGTCGAAGCCAGGTGGTCGGGTAGCCCAGTGGTTAAAGCGTTCGCTCGTCACGCCGAAGACCCGGGTTCGATTCCCGACATGGGTACAGTGTGTGAGGCCCATTTCTGGTGTCCCCCGCCGTGATATTGCTGGAATATTGCTAAAAGCGGCGTAAAACCATACTCACTCACTCACTCTAGTCGAAGCCGTTTTTATATTGCAACCCGGAAACGCATTGATCCGACTATCGCATTTCCCATTTTTAGAGTGAGTGAAGTTTTTTACGCCGCTTTTAGCAATATTCCAGCAATATCACGGCGGGGGACACCAGAAATGGGCTTCACACATTGTACCCATGTCGGGACTCGAACCCGGGTCTTCGGCGTGACGAGCGAACGCTTTAACCAGTAGCGTTAGTCGCAACTTACGATAGTCGCAACGTTAAGGTAGCTTGGCACGTAGCACTACATCTTCCCGAGGCAAGCGTGTCCACCAGCCTATATTAAAGCCTAGTTTCTACCCTTGCCGCTTCAAGGCCACTTTTCTTGGCTCGACCCTGGCGCCACCTCGCGTAGGTCACGAGTTGTGTCCCTTGTAACGAAAACGCGTTATCCAATCAGATCGCTGTTCACATCTCGGCTAGCTCCACACAAATGGCGATTACCATAGGCGACGACTTCGTCATATTCTTGTAAACAAAGACAGGCAGCGGTAAACCACTTCCATATGAAGGTGTACCAGTCATTGATGTTGATTTTGTTAAACGTTCTCTGATTGGAATATCGGTATGTGGGTTTGATGTGGCAAGGCTGGCAACAAGACTTTGAGAAAAAGGCTAGTGGACGCTCTTGCCTCGGTAAGATGGTAGCACTAAAAAATTCGTAACTCCATAAATTGACATGGACCTTCGGTAGTTATCGAGCTAAGTACGTGTTGCGGAACATTGGCGTTGTTCAGGCAGAGTGAGTGACTTGGGTTTAACGCCGATTTTAACAGTATTCCACTTATATCACTGCGTGTCAGCTAAACGTGGGAGAAAAGCCCGAAGTGATGCAGGTCTTAGACGTTTACCACTTCGGTGAAACCCACGAGCCCGGGTATGGTGCTGACAAACCTTGAAACATAATCGGGGCGAAACGATTCGAACCCACGATCAAAGGTTTCTGGCTTTCCCAATGGACCCAACTCTATACAGCAAACTGCGGCGCATAAAGACGACTGGCCCACCCGTACTCCCTGTTCACGAAGAGGTCTTAGCTTTACGACTATCGTGTGTCGACGCTTAAGTATGGGGAGTAGGACAGTTTTAGGCCTGAGATGCATCGGGGATCGAGGCGGTTGCGGTTTCCATAAAAGTCGGTCCCAAATATCACCAGTTTCTCAAATTGAGATCATATCAAAATTATCAAAGCTTTAGGAAACAGCAACGTTTCTCATTTTCAATCATTTTGTCTTAGAGCAGAAATGAACAAAGAGCAAAGCTGACAAATAGGCGCACGCGCCTCTATAGCTGGAATTACGGAAAATGGTTGTTAAAGTTTAAGTACGGTGCGGTAGCACTAAAAGCAAACTGGTTTGGATTGAACGATAAACGCAATTACACAAAGGATTATTACATTTTGGGTATTGACACAGCTGGATCAATGCAGTTTCTCTACAGAGGGGATGGAGACGGCAGACACGGGGTTACAGGACAAACATGATGGCATCAGATGTGCTAATGGCTGTTTGTTTGGTTGCAGCGATCGATGCCATGGTAGGACGGCTGGCAGAGTCAGAACAAAGCGACATCACCGACGATGACATTGAGAATCAAGGTTGGTCTTGATGGAGATACACGTGATGAAGTATTGAAATGATTAATTGATTATTAACGATAATGAATTTATTGCTTTTGGTCGGGGATGTGGGTTTATTGATTAACCGATGAATGAAAGGATGAAGTAGAGATTGTTGAATTTATTATGACGCAATAAAGTTGATGTGACTATTTGTAATAAGCTATTAACGTGTAAATGGTTGCGGGTAGATATGCATAATGTATAAAACTACAGGAGATAAGTCCATGTTTTTAAATATATTTTCTGCGTGGGCTAAGCTATCGCGTTACTGCTTAAATGACCAGAATATAAAGGAATACCATTATGGTTAGAACATTATTGAAGGAAAGCAATGCACCAATTTTTAATGAATACCAATTTGGTTAAACTTTGGATCCTCGCACGACAAGGGACGCAACTCAGTGGACTACGACGTCTGAGTCGTTGTTTACACACACACATGTCATTTGTTATGTCGGGTAGCCCAGTGTTTAAAGCGATCGCTCGTCACGCCGAAGACCCGGGTTCGATTCCCGACATGGGCACAACGTGTGAAGCCCATTTCTAGTGTCCCCCGCCGTGATATTGCTGGAATATTGCTAAAATAAAATTGTAAAAGTAGAGTAGCAGGGGGACACTCGTTGACATTAGAAACATGTTCAGTTCCAGCATATATGCGCCCAGAGATACAATAACAATCATTCGAGAAACGGCGTCACCTGTTTACATGAGTACATTGTTTTCTATAGTTCTGTGATAGACGCTGGACCTGGTTCCAGGTGAGATTAGCATAGGTCCCCAGCAACCAATGTTGGTCGGAAGAGGCGACGAAATGGATTGGGTGGTCATACTCGGTGACTTGGTTGAGTCCCCAGACGGCGTGACTCTTTGCTCACGATTATCAATCGGTCCGGTAGCCTAGTGGTTAAAGCGTTAGCTCGTCACGCCGAAAACCCTGGTTCGATTCCCGACATGGGCACAATGTGTGAAGCCCATTTCGGGTGTCCCCCGCTGTGATATTGCTGGAATATTGATAAAAGCGGCGTAAAACCATACTCACTCACTCACAATATCAATCACAATATCACTAACGGGATCGGGTGATCAAGCTCGCTGACTTGGTTGATTCATGTCATCTATCCAAATTGCGTGGATCGTTGCTCATGATATTAATCACTGGATTGTCTGGTCCAGACTAGATTGTTTACAGGCCGCCATCATAAGATGGAATATAGCTGAGTGCTGCGTTAAATAACAAACAAACAAAGAAATATTATATTAACATTTCGCATTGCATAAATTAGGAAGTAGAAATGGAGAAACAATATTTTTATACATATACAAACTCACCCGAGTGTAAATAAATTTGTTTGTTTCCTTGTTGTTTAACAACAAACAAACAAACAAACACTCAATGAATTGTCTGGTCCAGACTGTATTATTTCCAGGCCGCCGTCATATAGCTAGAATGTTGGTGGATGCGGCGTCAAACAAGCAAGACATTAACGATGTGTCTAAATGTGACGGTATTTGGTGTTGAACAGGTATATACAACAGGATGTCAGCGATGCCGGCTTACTTCAAGAACACGGACAAGAGAGTAGCAACCTACCAAGACAGCACTCCGCCCGAAGCAGGTACGAACATGTCGACTACCATATCTTGAGTGAGTGAGCGAGTTGGGTTTAACGCCGAACAGTATTCCAGTCATATCAAGGCGTGTCAGCTTTATGTGGGAGGAAAGCCCGAAGTGATGCTGGTCTCAGACGTTTACCACTTCGGTGAAACCCACCAGCACGGGTATGGTGCTGACAAACCTAGAAACAAGATCGGGGCGAACCGGGATTCGAACCCACAATCATATGTTTCTGGCATGCCCAAGGGACGCAACTCTGCATAGCAAATCGCGGCGCCTTAGACGACTGGGCCACCCGTGCCCCCTCATATCTTGATATATACTGAACTAAAAAAGTCCAATGAAAAAATCTTGATCGCTAACTTTTTTGGTCAGAATAATTACCTGCGCGTGGCAGCCAGTGATAAAACACGGGGCTATAACTCCTCAGATGCTGTCATTTCATGAAGGATATTCATGACCAATTCAATACCAAATTATGTTATTTATAAACCTAGCAGTATGGAATATCAGGCCACTGCCATTCGCTTTCTCTTGGAACCCCAGATGAATCCCCCCTCGCAATGTTACCACATATCCCCCTTCCCATCATTTGTAATCATTTAAAAACCCTTACAATATGTTTTTTTTATATTGTCAGTTCAAATTATCTCATGTTTTATTTTCCCTTCGAGGTGAACTGTTGGCATTTTGTGTTCTTAAGATATTTTAGACTAGAAGGAACGCTTTTAATCATTCAAACTAATACCTTCTGACACAAAATACACTGTTCAATACGTCCATCGAGTTACTTCTAACATCTTGATTCTGTACGAGGTGGCAAGGACATCACTTTTATACCGTTAACAGCCTCTTTATGACGGAACTTCAAAGACGCTGCCATTGGGTGCAATTATTGATTATTGGTTGGAGTATTTGTTCAAAGCCCTCATTTTGGAGGCATTGACTGGACCAGTGCGTCACGTTGAATACACCAGTGCGTCACGCCTGGAGTCATCTCATACAAAGTATGGCCACAATCAACTGTGCACATAAATAGAAGACGGCCATTTTCATCGATTGAATCGACCACTTGGTTAATTGAATGAACAAATAATAAAAAATTAAATTTTGACCAGGGACAACAAAAATATAAACTGCCGGGGAAAACCTCTAGTTTTAAAGTATCAAGGAGTGAAAATCCGTTAATAAACTGACGGGTAAAAGAAAGTATACACCCATTTTTGATGGTGGCGTGAAATGAAACATGCAGAAAATGGTTATCCGTTGGGGATGGATTTGATACGGGTATCATTGTTGTGTATTGGACGTTACGTGCGCAGTGTGTCGGCGACTGATTTTAGCTCAGTTACGTTTTGATAATGTTTGTAATTCTTTTCAAGACCAGTAACTAGGGGACCCGGCAGGCTTCGAAAGATTGAATCTGGTCACTCAAACACCAACTTGTTTGTGCTAACATATGGTTTATAAAATAATACAATCTAACCGTCCAGGATTATCATGTTTACACAGAGATAATCACTCGGCCTCACACATGATAGTAATCATTTTATAGCAATTATACATGATTCGTTAATCCAGACATTTGTTAATATATTTACATGGAAGGATGCGTCTGGATTAACGGGGTTACACTTGAACTTGAAAGGAACATCAGAAGAGCTGATATGAATATTTATGCTCGCTCTTCCGTAGGAGATATCGCCATTTCATACATACATCGTGTGAAAGACGGTGAGGTTTCTGAAGTCGGGAAACGTGATGTTTTGATTGCAGTGAACAGAAAACGTGATATTTCACTTTAGTGAACATAACACTTTGGCCAATCTCATTAAAATCAGATCTTAGTTCTCGCTCCCGCTTAACAAAGATCTGAAGACATCCCATTAGGGGTCACGTCAGACCGACCTTGCGCGAACTTTGACCGACCAATGGAATGACCAATCAGAAGGAAGCTCTCTCGTGCTTTACGGCACTAATTTCAAATTGGCGACTACGCTTCGAAACATATTTTGAAAAATTGTCGATTACAAATTTGAAACCTAAACAAAAGAACATTCTGGAATGGCTAATAGATGGTCTAGGTTGTATGGATTCAGTCGTTAAACCTGTAACTATCGTTCGGAATACCCCGTGTTAAAGTTTTCGAAATTGCATGATTAGAAATCACATTTCGACTGTCACTTTCATAATCTGGTAAGCGACGCTCTGATTGGTCGGATGAAAGGTCGTTCTGACGTGACCCCTAATGGGATGTCTTCAGATCTTTGTTTAGCGGTAGCGAGTACTAAGGTCTGATTTTAATGAGATTGCACTTTGGCGGAACTATTGTCTTACAAGAGTTACCTCCCCGCCAATTATCTCCCTTTATCATAGGTGTTTAGTCCGTACACTGTTGACTTCCTATTTACGTTAGTTCCACATTGAAATGGCAAAGTGATGACAAATGGTCAATTATATAGCTTCTTGTCGTGTGTTGTTCTCTTGAAAATGTTTCGTTTTAAACTGTAATTTGTCATTTGTCCCAAAACGACATATTTGTTCACCAGCGTGTATTCCTTCACCTCCAACAATGGTCTCGTAGATATCAAGAATATTTTTTGTTGATGTTGATTTTGTATATAATCATATCCAAAAGTATGATAAAGACTAATTTTTTTGTGTCACTTTTGTTTATATTTTATAAACAAGGGTTGTGGAAACGTCCCTGCGTGTTAGGTAGGGAGAATGTATGTTTCAAGGTTTTACATTTGTAATGAAATAATTCAATTTTCCGTGGACAATTACACAAAAGTATATAATAAATAGGATATCTCATGTGGCGAGTGAAATATCTCTCATCGAGTGACAAGGGGAAAGGGGATATTTTCACGAGTGGCTATGCTCATTGATTATCCACTGTTTATTTAATGAACTTGCATCACAATGCTTTGGAAACCATTGTGACGTCATCGGCTTCCATAACGTCACAATGAAATGACATCACTAATTTCTCTGACACTGAAGCCTGTTAGCTCTACGTTTTTACACTGAGACAGGTTATTACTGAATACAAAACTGGAAAATTTTGCAAAGAGTCATTGTATGATAAATACAATCTCGCCTTTGTGTCTCCAAAGTTTAGTTATATCAAGACTCGTTGATAACAGAAAAACATTCTCGGCAAGCCTAGGATATTTGAAACTTTTATTAAAATAGTCTCGATATATCTGATCTTGGAAGACACTCCGGTGAGACTCTACATAGATGCATGTTTTTAAAATGGTGAGATAATTATAATATACTGAACAATATAAGATTTTTTTTTATGAAATTGTGTCTTCACTCCAAAATTCCCGATCCTTCACTTTCTGTTTAGTATATTAAGTAAGTAAGCAAACATATGCCATGTTCGTCAGAAATGTTTTAATGTTAGACCGTCGATTCAGCAAAAGTTGGCTTACTACATTCAGAGTGATGTAAAAATTCTCAATCACAAGAAATTGTAAATAATAACACAGGCCGTTGGAAATACGTATTCTGCAGAACCGTTTAACTGCGCATTAATATTGAAATGATAATATACATTAGTTCTATGTCAAACCAAAATAAAAACTGGCCCAGAGTCCAAAGTGAGTGAGTGAGTTTGGTTTAACGCCGCTTTTAACAGTATTCCAGTTATATCACAGCGTGTCAGCTTGTTGGAGGAAAGCCCAAAGTGATGCAGGGCTCAGACGTTTACCGCTTCGTTCAAACCCACGAGCACGGGTATGGTGCTGACAAACCTAGAAACATAATTGGGGCAAACCGGGATTCGAACCCACAGTCATAGGTTTCTGGTGCGCCCAAGTGACGCGACTCTGCACAGCGAATTGTGGCGCCTTAGACTCCCCAGAGTCCAAAGATTACATGATGAAAATAATAAAACTGCCACGTTAGCAATTTCCGTACCCTCCTGTAGCATAGCGAACTGTTATTCATCATCGGCACAGTCCCACTGCGAGTTGTATTACCACAGCTGTAACTTATACAGACCACAATCAGCTCAATAAAGTAAATTATTGCTTTAGCGGAGTGGCATTGAAACCGTTCGATCCCATGGGAATATTACCAACACAAAAATTAAATTTACGGTTCTGATGGGTAAGAATCCTTATTAACGACGGATGGGGGGCAAAATTAGATTCTTTGTTATTTTTCAAATATTCCCGTATGATTGGCTGGGATTTTAAACAATTATAGTAATTTGTTGCAGAAAAAGATTAGGCCTCAGGTTTTAATTTCCCCATTTCACAAAAAAACAAAATGCGGTTTGAAGCCGTAAGTGACAAAATACCTTAACAATAACTAAAGTGAGTGAGTATGGTTTTACGCCGCTTTAGCAATATTCCAGCAATATCACGGCGGGGGACACCAGAAGTGGGTTTCACACATTGTACCCATGTCGGGAATCGAACCCGTGTCTTCGGCGTGACGAGCGAATGCTTTAACCACAAGGCTATCCGACCGCCCCCTTTGAGCCTATAAGAATAGCCGTCCAATCCCACTAGTGTCATGGGCTAGAGCAATGTTGTGTTACTTTAGTGATACTGAATGCGTGAGTATGGTTTTACGCCGCTTTAGCAATATTTCAGCAATAACTGAAGCCTCGGAACGTTACATGGTGGTTCCGTAACCTACGTTTGACATTCCAGGTGTGTGTCCCTCTGAAGAGCTGCTGACTAACTGCAAGTTCGCCGACCTACAGGGTTTACCTATCGATGATGAGGCCAGAGAGCTGTGTAACAGACATGAGATGTGTTATACTTGTGTAAGTAGAAATCCCGTTATCTATTCGCTGTGCACCCGAACCGCAGAGCGGCAAGCCTCAGCGAGATGATTTCGAAATCGAGAACGAGAAATTAAATTTTAAATTTTAATTTCAGTGTGAGGAGAAATGAGGGCTATACTCGTTATATGATTAAATATTTATTTGTTATTTAACCGTTCTATAAAAGTTCTTGTTCTGACATCATGAATACTGCAGATATTAGCGTCGTGATATTTAGTCGATTTGGTATCTTTATGTGCATATATTTGTGGATAGGACGGTATCAAGGTCGAAGAGTGAATGAGTGAGTGAGTATGGTTTTACGCCGCTTTTAGCAATATTCCAGCTATATCACGGCGGGGGACACCAGAAATGGGCTTCACACATTGTACCCATGTCGGGAATCGAACCCGGGTCTTCGGCATGACGAGCGAACGCTTTAACCACTAGGCTACCCGACCGCCCCTCTAGGTCGATGAATATACACGAGTCTATTGTGCGATTGCTTTACACTAATAGTATTAGTAGAAGTACTGGCAATATAAGTATTTGTAGTATACTGAACCGCAAAAGAAACGTCTCTTCACGAAAATGATGCATGACAGTTTCCCATTTAAATATCAGTGCATTTTGGGGAAGTATCTCGTTTTTGACATTAGTCTGTATCCAAATTTAATGTAACGGCAAAACGTGACGAATGTGGATATAATGGGCGCTAAAACGCAGCTTAACAATTATAGAAGAAGTAGTAGCATCAGTAATAATAGTAGCAGTAGTACGAGTAGCAGCAACAGCAGTAGGAGAAGTAGCAGCAGCAGTAGTAGTAATTGTAGTAGTAGTAGTAGTGGCATTAGTAGCAGCAATAGAAGTAGTAGTAGCAACAGTAGTAGAAGTAATAGTAGAAGTAGTACCAATAGCAGTAGAAGTAGTAGTAGTAATAATAGTAGAAGTTGTAGTAGTAGAAGAAGTAGCTGTATTAGTAGTATTAGAATAGTAGTAGTAGTAGTAGTAGTAGTAGTAGAAGTAGTAGTAGTGGTAGTGACCAGCGAAGATCCGGGTTAGAATAGGTCTTCAGCAACCCATTCTTGTCGTAAGAGGCGACTAACGGATCGGGTGGTCAGGATCGCTGACTTGGTTGATGCATGTCATCGTATCCCAAATGTGTGGTAGTTGTAGAGGTAGTAGAAGTAGAAAGAAGACATCAAATTGTTGCAGTAATTGTTGCTAGGTACACGTATGTGAAGGAGAAAGCTGCAAAGTGGGAGATGTTGGGGCTTGTATACTTATCATGCTTGATTATCTCCCCTTAGGGCGCTACTTCATGCTTGATTATCTCCCCTTAGGGCGCTACTTCATGCTTGATTATCTCCCCTTAGGGCTCTACTTCATGCTTGATTATCTCCCCTTAGGGCGCTACTTGATGCTTGATTATCTCCCCTTAGGGCGCTACTTCATGCTTGATTATCTCCCCTTAGGGCGCTAATTCATGCTTGATTATCTCCCCTTAGGGCTCTACTTCATGCTTGATTATCTCCCCTTACGGCGCTACTTGATGCTTGATTGTCTCCCCTTAGGGCGCTACTTCATGCTTGATTATCTCCGCTGAGGGCGCTACTTCATGCTTGATTATCTCCCCTTAGGGTGCTACTTCAGACTTGATTATCTCCCCTTAGGGCACTACTTCATGCTTGATTATCTCCCCTTAGGGCGCTACTTCATGCTTGATTATCTCCCCTTAGGTCGCTACTTCATGCTTGATTATCTCCCCTTATTGCGCTACTTCATGCTTGATTATCTCCCCTTATGGCGCTACTTCATGCTTAATTATCTCCCCTTATGGCGCTACTTCATGCTTGATTATCTTCCCTTATTGCGCTACTTCATGCTTGATTATCTCCCTTTAGGGCGCTACTTCATGCATAATTATCTCCCCTTATGGCGCTACTTCATGCTTGATTATCTCCCCTTAGGGCGCTACTTCATGCTTGATTATCTCCCCTTAGGGCGCTACTTCATGATTGATTATCTCCCCTTAGGTCGCTACTTCATGCTTGATTATCTCCCCTTAGGGCGGTACTTGATCCTTGATTATCTTCCCTTAGGGCGCTACTTCCCGTGTGAAGCAGGGCGAGTGCGACAGCCTCTACCGAGCCGATGCTGATGCGCTGTGTGATGATGATGGCGACTGTGTGATAGAAGCCGAACTCTTCCTCCGGGAACTCAAGCTGAAGCACCGTTACAGCACGTACTACGAGCCAGCCTGCGATAACTCCTGCACAGAGGAATATATTGGTCTCTAGAGGGCTCTGCAGAGTTAATTCCCCTGTCTCCCAGAGACGGGAGTGTTTACGACTGATTGACCGAAACAAACGTTTGTCCGACCAACCGGTGACGTGAAGCAATTTGCGGATAGCATTGGCTACGACTGATTGTTGAAAGGATTGTATAGCAGGACAGGCTTGAGAAGGCGACGAAGGAATAAGAATTTAACCCATGAGATTGGACTTCCCACCGTGTGGAAACAATAGACGGAGTGATATTCACGTATTAGCCGTAGTTTTGTCAAACACGGATGGTTCAAAATCATTTACATCAAGACAACCAGAAACCACTCATTGGTGTATTCGTTTTAATCATTAGGTGTCTTTCTAAAGCAAAGCATAGACGGTACAGGTTTGCGTTCTGCTTGAGTTTGGTGGTAGACTGTTTGGTGCTAGATACAACGTTGGGTTAAGAGAGTACTTAAAGATATATTTATTTTAACAGAGATGATTTTGCAAGCTAAATGGTTTCATTATATTGTTAATAGACAATTCTCACCTTAGATGTCGTTCTGTGGTCTTGTTTATGTTGGTTTCAGATGTCGTTCGTGCTAAGATAATCATATTCACTTTAATTGTGTCGTAACATGGAGTTTAATAAGTTACATAAGTGGTTGTTACATTGTCACCGTTACTCTGCGTTTAATTACCAAGAACATTATTTCCGAACGCTCGAGCTTACAGTAATGTTCATGTTGACAATCAACTGTTTTTCTTATACATTTCTGTTCTATGGTCAAGTATCAGTAGTGTTTGCTGTAGCGGCGTGTTGTTTTAACAGTGTGATGCTGAGAGTGTTGTGACATTTGCAACGTAAAACTAATCGCGCCATGAACTCCTTCAAAAATTAATTCCAAGGTCAGTGACCGGTTACACATTTAGTCCAAAAACGCCTGTGACATACGGATAACATACAAACGTATGTAGTAGTCATGTCGTATTTTAGATTTGAAGATCAGTTGCAAATCCTTTTTGAAATAGTTATTAAACTATGTTATATATTCATGTAATCACAGTCACAACTTGTTGATGGCAACCTTCAACCATTTTGGTTCTGATATGATTACAGACATGATATTTCATCATGTTTACAAACAGAAATATTTCTGTCATCTAAACCCACCGAGGAAACACAGCATACAGATGTTTCATTGAGAACCTCATCTTTCTAGCTATCCACAATATATTGTGATGAATGATTTCTACGGGAGTAATGTGCCCTCTAAGGACAGGTTGAACTGTCTTTGGTCATTGAGATACCGGAACATGTTAATCTGATGTTCCCGTGAAGATCCAGGGTAGAATAAATCGTCAGCAACCCATACTTGCCGTAAAAGGCGACTATGCTTGTCGTAGGAGGCGACTAACGGGATCGGGTAGTCAGACTCGCTGACTTGGTGCATGTCACCGTATCCCAGTTGCATGGGTCGATGCTTATGATATCAATCACTGGATTGTCTGGTCCAGACTCGAATTATTTACATATCCCCGTCATATAGCCGGACTGTTGCTGAGTGCGGCGTTAAAGACAACAAACAAAATGTAAAGCTGTAAAAACCGGTCAAAACCAGATTTCTTCCGACACAGAAACAAGCATAGTGCTGAAATTCGTAAGAAACGCGACAAAACCCTAATTAAAATTATCACTACAGGGGACATGGTGTTTATCATGTATTTGACACCTCTGTTCCAACGTATGACAAATTAACCGTCTAACCGTCGATTGTGCATATATAACATCCATATACATCCTTCATGTGGTGTTGATAGAAGCATACTTGAAAGTACCATTTTTTCTGTTTCCAAACTCCGGCGAGTCGTCAGTCGACTGAGAAATTGAACAACCATCTCTCCACAGCTGACCACACACTGGTTAGAACATAATGATAAAAACAATGACATGAATAAGACATAGAACAAGCCCAAATATGTTTTACTTTACTGCATCAGTTAATTCAGGATTCTGTTTCAAATAAAACCCTCTGATCTGTATCACGTATTCGCACCATCGATGATGAACAATAGAGGGCTGTATTCGTACACGTGTTTCCATGGTTACCATTCTAACGTTCTTTTTGCGAATATTTTTGTTAGTTTAGAAAATTGTTATGTTTATCTAGACAGTGTAGGGTTACTGTATCGCTTTTAACATTGTCTCAGTAAGCCTGCTTTTCTACTCGAGCACTCCTGATACTGTTTCGTGTTGATTGTTGACCCTGTTATTTCTGCCAAGTTTGCTGTCTATCAATCAAAATCCATCTGTAAATTATTGTTGAAAATAAATGACTGTGATAAATGGCTTTGTGTTTGTTTACTTTACAGGATGTAATTCACGGAGTGAGTGAGTATGGTTTTACGCCGCTTTTAGCAATATTCCAGCAATATCACGGCGGGGGACACCAGAAATGGGCTTCACACATTGTACCCATGTCGGGAATCGAACCCGGGTCTTCGGCGTGACGAGCGAACGCTTTAACCACTGGGCTACCCGACCGCCCCTCGGAACAAAAGAAGTTTTGTGGAGTGAATATGCCCAATAATATTTATCATTCACATTTCATGAATGAACTTTTCTGGTTCATGATCAGTGTATGTTTATTTAGCTTTGAATGTTTCGAAGACAATTAAAGTGCAGTGCTACGACGCTTTCAGGGTTGTTCCAGCAACAAAAATGCGCGGACAATAGAAGGGGGCTTAGAACACGGTAATTATGTTAGGAATGGAACCCAGGCCTTGGGCGTGACGTGTGAACGTTTTACCCCATCCAGATCCCAGTCCACCCAGGGTGGATTGGACAAGAATGGTTTTACGCTGCTTTAAGCAATATTCCAGAGAGGGATCGAAAGAGTACTAGTGGAGTTTTCACAATGTGTTGTTTGTTTGTTGTTTAACGCCGCACTATTCCAGCTATATGACGGCGGTCTTTAAATAATCGAGTCTGGGTCATGAGCATCGATCCACGCAATTGGGATACGATGACATGCATCAACCAAGTCAGCGAGCCTGACCACCCGATCCCGTTAGTCGCCTTTTACGACAAGGATGGTTGCTGAACACCTGTACTAATACCCGGAACTTCATGGGTCTTTTCACGATGGATCATGTGGGAATCTAGCCGGGGACTTAGGTGTAACGAGCAAGAGCTTTTGCCGCAGTGCTGCCACACTCACCTTCAGTATGTCTGTAGACATGACTCAGAATGTCGGGATGAAGGATAGGTGAAATGGGGTTTAACGTCGCGTCCAAGATTATTGCACTTATAAAGCGACATGCATGTACGTGTGTGTGTTTGTGTGGCTGCTTGTACTAGTCCAGACTGATGCCGATTTATAGTGCTAGCTCACTGAGATACCATGCCGCAGTTTAACATGAATACCCCAACTCAGACACAGTATACTGACTCCGAGCCGACCAGTCCTTGTTTTAGCCCCTTAATGCCGAGCGCCAGACAGGGTAAGAACAAGTACCATCTTTTAACATCTTTTGGTATGACGCAGTTGGGGATCGAACCCCGGACCTTCCGCTCTCCGGGCGGACGCTCTACCACTAGACCACGGAGGCGGTCATCGGGATTAATAGTCGTTGGCTAAAGTAGAACAATCACCTCATCTGGGACTTGCATCAGCACAAGACACAGAGTGGACGGTATATATTATATTTACGCTCACCAGTGGGGAATCCTGGTCCGACTAGGTACCAAACAACACATGTTTGTCTACCAGGCAACTAAATATCTGGTGGTCAGCCTCGGTGACATGGCGTAACCGTATCTCGACGCCTAGATGTTTCTCAAAGTGCATATTACGTTGTCATCTCATGTGACAAAGTGCATGTTGCGTTGTCATCTCATGTGACAAAGTGCATACTGCGTTGTCATCTCATGTGACAAAGTGCATGTTGCGTTGTCATCTCATGTGACAAAATGCATATTGCGTTGTCATCTCATGTGACAAAGTGCATATTACGTTGTCATCTCATGTGACAAAGTGCATGTTGCGTTGTCATCTCATGAGACAAAGTGCATATTGCGTTGTCATCTCATGTGACAAAGTGCATGTTGCGTTGTCATCTCATGTGACAAAATGCATATTGCGTTGTCATCTCATGTGACAAAGTGCATATTGCGTTGTCATCTCATGTGACAAAGTGCATGTTGCGTTGTCATCTCATGAGACAAAGTGCATGTTGCGTTGTCATCTCATGTGACAAAGTGCATATTGCGTTGTCATCTCATGTGACAAAGTGCATATTACGTTGTCATCTCATGTGACAAAGTGCATGTTGCGTTGTCATCTCATGTGACAAAATGCATATTGCGTTGTTAACTCATGTGACAAAGTGCATACTGCGTTGTCATCTCATGTGACAAAGTGCATATTGCGTTGCCATCTCATGTGACAAAGTGCATTTTGCGTTGTCATCCCATGTGACAAAGTGCATATTAGGTTGTCATCTCATGTGACAAAGTGCATATTGCGAAGTAATGATGTCATGTGACAAAGCTGATATTTTCTATTTAATCCTATTTACCTGATATTTTCTGTTTAATCCTACACAACTGATACTTTCTGTTTAATCCTCTGTAATTGATATTCTTTGTTTAAACCTACATAACAGGTCTTTGAAAGGCATTTATAAGTGATGCACATAAGAAAGAGAACACAACGTTTCGGAGTATATGCTTACTCCTTCATCAGTTGAATGAATGCCATGAGGCAGAGAGCATATATATGTACATGTAAGGACAACAAAATTGATAAGATAAGAAAAGGTGGAAAATAACAAAGGGTAGAAAATAACAAGGGAAGCCAGGTGATTGGCGCTGATAGGTGATCAGCAATGGACAATGGAATTTAACACTTTACAGTAATTAGCGCTGAAGGTATGGAAACCAGTACTTAAGTTATCATAGATAAGTAATAGGTAATGGACACTGGACAAACGGGAGGACGGGGTAGTTAGCACTGATAGGTGGAAGAATGGAATATAACTGATATTTTCTGTTTAATCCTATAGAATTGACATTTTGTCGGTTTAATCTTAAATAACTGATAGTTATAAATATATTTAATCCAATATAACTGATATTTTCTGTTTAATCCTATAGAATAGACATTTTCTCTGTTTAATCTAAAATAACTGATAGTAATAAATATATTTAATCCTATATAACTGATATTTTCTGTTTAATCCTATATAACTGATATTTTCTGTTTGATCCTATAGAATTGACAGTTTCCTTGTTTAATCTTGCATAACTGATAGTGATATATTTAATCTTATATAACTAATATTTGCTTAATACCATATAACTGATATGATGCATGTTGATTGACTTGGTTGATGCATGTCATCGTATCCCAATTGCGTGGATCGATGTTGATGATGTCAAACACAGGTGAGGTGAGGTGAAATGGGGTTTAACGTCGCGTCTAAGATTATTGAACTTATATAGCGACATTCATGTACGTGTGTGTGTTTATGTGGCTGCTTGTACTAGTCCGATTTATAGTGCTAGCTCACTGAGATACCATGCCGCAGTTTAATATGAATACCCCACTCAGACACAGTATACTGACTCCGAACCGACCAGTCCTTGTTTTAGCCCCCTAATGCCGAGTGCCAGACAGGGTAACAACAAGTACCATCTTTTAACGTCTTTTGGTATGACGCGGTCGGGGATCGAACGCCGGACCTTCCGCTCTCCGCTCTACCACTAGACGCTCTACCACTAGACCACGGAGGCGGTCGTGACATCAGTAAATCACAGGATTACATGGATGTGGTTCCAGAGTCGGTTATTTTCAGACCGCCCTCATATAGTTGGAATATTGTGGAGTGCGGCAAACAAACAAACAAACAAACAAACAAACAAAAAAACAAACAAAAACAACTGCTACATACACGCACTTGAGCCGCCTGTAGAGCTATGTTATTGTGCTGAAAAATCTGACGTGTCAACTCACCAAATTTCTGCACCCACAGCAGTTTCCTATTAAACATGCATTTGGACCTAAAGTTTTGTGTAGAACACTTTACTGATGGTATTTCGGATAATTCCTGAAGTATTGAATTAAACGTTGACATCCAAGCACGGATGGAGCGGGGTCATGTTTTCAGATGGGACCCGGGGGATGGCAAGCAGGAAATCAAGTCTGATGGTTGATGAACCGCCTCCTTTCCGAGTACAAGAGACCTTTCTCATGGGAGAATCAATCGACATCAATTTCCGATGAATCCCGAGTGATTCCGATTTTAACCACAGAGTTACACAAAGGATATTGTGAAATCGCATTTGCACGTGGGCGACTGATGGACGGGGCGACGTGACAATCGACAACATCGCCGACGACGTCATGGCCGACCAGATTTGTGGGAAGGACGTTTTGAGTCAGTGGATCAGAGCTGTATACTGATAATGCTGGGCCTTGTGGTTAAATCGTTCGCCCGTCATTGGTTCGATTCCCGACATGGGTGCAATGTGTGAAGCCCATTTCTGGTGTCCCCCGCCGTGATATTGCTGGAATATTCCTAAAAGTGGCGCAACACCATACTCAATCACTGTAAATGTTTAATTTGTTTTGATGTTTGAAATACCTGGAAAATATGTAAACGCCACAGAAATCAAAATGACACAGAATGATAAGTTTGGAAAATGAGTAAGATCTATCCATATATCAGATATTATGGCCCTTTTCCCGCACCATACCAGTGCAAAACCACCACCAACGCGCTTGATTTTGCACATACTGCACGTGAAGCACAATACCAGTGAAATGTCCCAAAACACTGCAGGTACGCATTTCCCAACAAAGTCTGCATGCTATTTACAAAGCATTATCCTGGCACGTCTTAGATTGTCTGAAGTGGTAAGATGGCAGATAACTAAAGTGAAAAACGCAGGAATGTCTTGAAGGGAATGTGGGCGTCACCATACTGCAATTCTAAGATAAGTGCAGAACTACCGAACAACAAATGACGTTAAGTACAGGCCAGCCTCGCACGACATCCAGGAGAGACGATAATCGTATATAAGGCTTTAAGTCGACGTCCATTTCACAATAATACAGTTTTAAAAGCACAGGCAGAGCGATTTCTACCAGAACCATCAGAAATCTATTCAAAACAGTTGGATACAGAGCCAGAGGACCAATCAAACGTCCAGCGTTAACTCAGGCCCATAAAGCGGCTCGTTTGGTATGATTTTATCATCAACGCCTAAACTGGAATATTGCATCATGGCGGAGTGTCCATTTCTCTGATGAAAGCCAGTTCCTGTTATATATGGTAGATAGTCATACAAGTGTCTGGAGGCAGGCAACTACAGTCATGGCTGCACACAGCATTCTAGAGACCCACCCATGTGGTGGGGGATCGGTAATGGTATGGGTGTGTGAGTGATTGAGTTGGGTTTAACGTCACTTTTAACATTATTCCAGTTATATCGCGGCGTGTTAGCTTAATGTGGGAGGAAAGCCCGAAGTGATGCAGGTCTCAGACGTTTACCACTTCGGTGAAACCCACGAGCACGGGTATGGTGCTGACAAACCTAGAAACATAATCTGGGCGAACCTGGATTCGAAGCCACAATCATAGGTTTCTGGCGTGCCCAAGGGACGCAACTCTGCACAGCGAATCGCAGCGCCTTAGACGACTGGGCCACCCGTGCCCCCGTATGGGGATGTGTTTCTTCAGTAGTGGACTTGACGTAATGGACACTGTGTAAGGTAATCCTAACGGATATCCATACCGGCAAACGGCAGTTGTTCCCATTTTGATAACCATCACCACTTACCTGTCCAATAGGTCTTCAGCAACACAACATCACATCGCTGCATCACAACATCAAATCGCAGCATCACAACATCAAATCGCAATATCACAACATCAAAACGCAGCATCACAGCATCAAATCGCCACAACACAACATCACATCGCTGCATCACAACATCAAATCGCAGCATCCCAACATCAAATCGCAGCATCACAACAGTCATCAAATCGCAGCATCACAACACCAAATCGCCGCAATACAACATCAAATCGCAGCATCAAATCCATAGTTTCACACAGATTGCTGTTTTGGGGTTGGAGATTAGATATTTTGATAATTGTTTATTAATTAACATGGTTACAATTTATCAAAACATATTTAGACACTGAACGTGTCATTAGAACGCTGGCGATAGAAAACCTGTAATCGTCAAATTAGCAGTGCAATATTGGATGCGGAGAAACCTGACCACGCTGCCAGCAACGGAGTCAGCTGCCCTCCACGACCAACACAGAATGTGAGTGAGATATGCTAGTCTACTCGACTGTTATAGATGTGCAGGAATAGAACAGGTCACGCAAACATAGCCGGTATATACGTCACGCTAACTGTCTCATGTTTCTCAATGTATACGCACAGTGACTCAAGGTTGAGATACATGCAGTCCATATAACACATGATATATGAAATGTATGTACCGAATAGACCACACACACACACACACACACACACACACACACACACACACACACACACACACACAGACACACAGAGAGAAAAAACCACACACACACACACACACACACACACACACACACACACACACACACACACACACACACACACACACAAACACACACACAAACACACAAACACAAACACAAACACTAGTCCGGACTGATACCAATTTATAGAGCTAGCCCACTGAGATACCATGCCGCAGTTTAACATGAATACCCCACTCAGACACAGTATACTGACTCCGAACCGACCAGTCCTTGTTTTAGCCCCCTTAATGCCGAGCGCCAGACAGGGTAACAACAAGTACCATCTTTTAACGTCTTTTGGTATGACGCGGTCGGGGATCGAATCCCGGACCTTCCGCTCTCCGGGCGGACGCTCTACCACTAGACCACGGAGGCGGTCTAGTCAAGACTGAGCTCACAATTTCATAAAAAAAACATTCCCCAAAAATATTCATGGTCTCTAACCTTTTTGCGTCTAGGTATAGAAAATCATATGTCCATTAGTATAAATGAGTTATATAAATCTATTCATACAGTCATACTATCCAAAAATACTCTTCGTTGCAAACTATCCCTTTAAATCGATTTCTAATAAATCAATTGTTAATCCACATCAGCTCAGGCCTTTACAGTAAATATCTCTGAGGATTCCACCAGCTGGTTCTCCAGAGATAATGGTGCCCGACGCTAATACACCGAGAGATAACCGGCTGATGTTCATTGTGCAGTGTACATTCATATCACCAGACTCCGCCGGGAGGAGCCTTGACTCCAGTATCATCACAGATTTGACTAAGTACGAGAAATACTTGCCAGAGTTGCTGTGAGTGATTGAGAGCTGAAATGCAGCTGAGCATTGTAGACAGGTTTTGAACACATGGGAAAAGAAGACGTGGTCTTAAATAAGAGTAGGTATTGATTCGAGTGCACGCACAGTGAAATGATGCGCAGCATGTACTGAACAACTAGAACGCCGTCGTTCAGCATATACTGAACACTCTGTACAGTGAGATGTCGTGAAGCATATGCTAGACACCCTCTACAGGGTTGTCGTGAAGCATGTACTGAACACCCTGTACAGTGAGATGTCGTGAAGCATATACTACATACCCTGTACAGTGAGATGACGTGAAGCATATACTAGACACCCTGTACAGTGAGATGACGTGAAGCATATACTAGATACCCTGTACAGTGAGATGACGTGAAGCATATACTAGATACCCTGTACAGTGAGATGACGTGAAGCATGTACTGAACACCCTGTACAGTGAGATGACGTGAAGTATATACTGAACACCCTGTACAGTGAGATGACGTGAAGCATATACTGAACACCCTGTACAATGAGGTGACGTGAAGCATATACTGAACACCCTGTACAGTGAGATGTCGTGAAGCATATACTAGACACCCTGTACAGTGAGATGACGTGAAGCATATACTGAACACCCTGTACAGTGAGATGACGTGAAGCATATACTGAACACCCTGTACAGTGAGATGACGTGAAGAATATACTGAACACCCTGTACAATGAGGTGACGTGAAGCATATACTAGATACCCTGTACAGTGAGATGTCGTGAAGCATATACTAGACACCCTGTACAGTGAGATGACGTGAAGCATGTACTGAACACCCTGTACAGTGAGATGTCGTGAAGCATATACTAGACACCCTGTACAGTGAGATGTCGTGAAGCATATACTAGACACCCTTTACAGTGAGATGACGTGAAGCATATACTAGACACCCTGTACAGTGAGATGACGTGAAGCATATACTGAACACCCTGTACAGTGAGATGACGTAAAGCATATACTGAACACGCTGTACAGTGAGATGACGTGAAGCATATACTGAACACCCTGTACAGTGAGATGACGTAAAGCATATACTGAACACCCTGTACAGTGAGATGACGTGAAGCATGTACTGAACACCCTGTACAGTGAGATGACGTGAAGCATATACTGAACACCCTGTACAGTGAGATGTCGTGAAGCATATACTGAACACCCTTTACAGTGAAATGACGTGAAGCATATACTAGACACCCTGTACAGTGAGATGACGTGAAGCATATACTAGACACCCTGTACAGTGAGATGACGTAAAGCATATACTGAACACCCTGTACAGTGAGATGACGTGAAGCATATACTGAACACCCTCTACAAGGGTTGACGTGAAGCATACACTGAACACCCTGTACACTGAGATGACGTGAAGCATATACTAGATACCCTGTACAGTGAGATGACGTGAAGCATATACTGAACACCCTGTACAGTGAGATGACGTGAAGCATATGCTGAACACCCTGTACAGTGAGATGACGTGAAGCATATACTGAACACCCTGTACAGTGAGATGACGTAAAGCATATACTGAACACGCTGTACAGTGAGATGACGTGAAGCATATACTGAACACCCTGTACAGTGAGGTGTCGTAAAGCATGTACAGAACACCCTGTACAGTGAGATGACGTAAAGCATATACTGAACACCCTTTACAGTGAGATGACGTGAAGCATATACTGAACACCCTGTACAGTGAGATGACGTGAAGCATGTACTGAACACCCTGTACAGTGAGGTGACGTGAAGCATATACTGAACACCCTGTACAGTGAGGTGACGTAAAGCAATACACTGAACACCCTGTACAGTGAGATGACGTGAAGCATATACTGAACACCCTGTACAGTGAGATGACGTGAAGCATATACTGAACACCCTGTACATTGAGATGACGTGACGCATACACTAGACACCCTCTACAGGGTTGTCGTGAAGCATATACTAAAAACCCTGTACAGTGTGATGACATGAAGCATATACTGAACACTGTGTACAGCGGACTGTGCTACATCATTTACTGAACACTGTGCACAGCGGACTGTGCTACATCATATACTGAACACTGTGTACAGCGGACTTTGCTACATCATATACTGAACACTGTGTACATCCGACTTTGCTACATCATATACTGAACACTGTGTACAGCGGACTGTGCTACATCATATACTGAACACTGTGTACAGCGGACTTTGATACATCATATACTGAACACTGTGTACAGCGGACTGTGTTTTATGCTATACTGAACACTGTGTACAGCGGACTTTGCTACATCATATACTGAACATTGTGTACAGCGGAGTGTGCTACATCATTTACTGAACACTGTGTACAGCGGACTGTGCCACATCATATACTGAACACTGTGTACAGCGGACTGTGCCACATCATATACTGAACACTGTGTACAGCGGAATTTGATACAACATACACTGAACACTGTGTACAGCGGACTGTGTCACATCATATACGGAACACCTTGTACAGCGGACTGTGCCACATCATATACTGAACACTGTGTACAGCGGACTGTGCTTTATGATATACTGAACACTGTGTACAGCGTACTTTGCTACAACATATACTGAATACTGTGTACAGCGGACTGTGCTTTATGATATACTGAACATTGTGTACAGCGGACTGTGCTACATCATATACTGAACACTGTGTACAGTGGACTGTGCTACATCATACACTGAACACTGTGTACAGCAGACTGTGAGACATCATATACTGAACACTGTGTACAGCGGACTGTGCCAAATCATACACTGAACACTGTGTACAGCAGACTGTGAGACATCATATACTGAACACTGTGTACAGCGGACTGTGCTACATCATATACTGAACACTGTGTACAGCGGACTGTGCTACATCATATACTGAACACTGTGTACAGGGGGCTGTGCCACATCATACACTGAACACTGTGTACAGCGGACTGTGAGACATCATATACTGAACACTGTGTACAGCGGACTGTGCTACATCATATACTGAACACTGTGTACAGCGGACTGTGCTACATGATATACTGAACACTGTGTACAGCGGACTGTGCCACATCATATACTGAACACTGTGTACAGCGGACTGTGCCACATCATATACTGAACACTGTGTACAGCGGAATTTGATACAACATACACTGAACACTGTGTACAGCGGACTGTGTCACATCATATACGGAACACCTTGTACAGCGGACTGTGCCACATCATATACTGAACACTGTGTACAGCGGACTGTGCTTTATGATATACTGAACACTGTGTACAGCGTACTTTGCTACAACATATACTGAATACTGTGTACAGCGGACTGTGCTTTATGATATACTGAACATTGTGTACAGCGGACTGTGCTACATCATATACTGAACACTGTGTACAGTGGACTGTGCTACATCATACACTGAACACTGTGTACAGCAGACTGTGAGACATCATATACTGAACACTGTGTACAGCGGACTGTGCCAAATCATACACTGAACACTGTGTACAGCAGACTGTGAGACATCATATACTGAACACTGTGTACAGCGGACTGTGCTACATCATATACTGAACACTGTGTACAGCGGACTGTGAGACATCATATACTGAACACTGTGTACAGCGGGCTGTGCCACATCATACACTGAACACTGTGTACAGCGGACTGTGAGACATCATATACTGAACACTGTGTACAGCGGACTGTGCTACATCATATACTGAACACTGTGTACAGCGGACTGTGCTACATCATATACTGAACACTGTGTACAGCGGACTGTGCTACATCATATACTGAACACTGTGTACAGCGGGCCGTGCCACATCATACACTGAACACTGTGTACAGCGGACTGTGAGACATCATATACTGAACACTGTGTACAGCGGACTGTGCTACATCATATACTGAACACTGTGTACAGCGGACTGTGCTACATCATATACTGAACACTGTGTACAGCGGGCCGTGCCACATCATACACTGAACACTGTGTACAGCGGACTGTGCCACATCATATACTGAACACTGTGTACAGCGGACTGTGCTACATCATATACTGAACACTGTGTACAGCAGACTTTGATACATCATATACTGTACACTGTGTACAGCGGACTGTGCGACATCATATACTGAACACTATGTACAGCGGACTGTGCTTCATGATATACTGAACACTGTGTACAGCGGACTTTGCTACATCATATACTGAACACTGTGTACAGCGGACTGTGTTACATCATATACTGAACACTGTGTACAGCGGACTGTGCTACATCATATACTGAACATTGTGTACAGCGGACTGTGATACATCATATACTGAACACTGTGTACAGCGGACTGTGATACATCATATACTGAACATTGTGTACAGCGGACTGTGCTACATCATACACTGAACACTGTGTACAGCGGACTGTGCTACATGATATACTGAACACTGTGTACAGCGGACTGTGCTACATCATATACTGAACACTGTATACAGCGGACTGTGCTACATCATATACTGAACACTGTGTACAGCGGACTGTGATACATCATATACTGAACACTTTGTACAGCGGACTGTGATACATCACACACTGAACACTGTGTACAGCGGACTGTGCTACATCATATACTGAACACTGTGTACAGCAATAGTTTATAAGCACATATAGAATTCTAGTATTTTCTCCAAGAAATTGGCCTTTCATATATCCAGTGTAAGTTTCACAAATATTTTTAAGGAATACTTGTTTCATTCTATGCAACGTTTAACAAACTTACTGGACGCTGTATTTTTATATGTCTGTCGTCCCGACCCTCTTTAGGCAAGCATGTATTGATACCATGGCATTGAAAGTCCGAAAGACTATTGTTTTCATTCGCTTATTTAACAGGTGTCCATTGGACAGTACCAATATCATTTTTCAAACGTATTTATAAAATTAAACAAAGAAACAACCCGATCGCGGATTTTTTCTTTCTTTCATATTTTGTATTGCCTAGTACATTTTTCACATGAACCATAATCTTCTTCCGTAGGTTTTAAGTCTATATTTGCATCCCACCCATTCATGTGTTGCCTCTTATATAATTTTACGTAAAAAATTGTATGTCTTATCTGTTTGCTAGTTCCTATATCTCGTCTTTAATAATTTCCGTCATGATTATTTTTATAGTTTCTTTTCTCTGAATTAAGAAAATATTCAGTAATTTGTTCACCATCTGCATACCACTTAGCTTGGCTTCTAAATATAAACCTTTTAAATTTTTTGTTCTGATATTTTCAAGATTTTCCCTTGAATGTTTAAGGTTACTCAATTCAACATCATCCAAAGAATTTCATTAATTTATCTTTTCTCTCTTCTTCTTTGTCAGTTGTATTCTTTTTTATTTTTAATAACTTCAAACAAGTTTTGATAATTTACCTAATATTTGACATTTTCTATAACTCTATTAATTCTAAAGTAACTGAGATTGTTTTCTTAACCAACTGTGTGTATTTAATATCATTCAGAAGTGATGTATTAAATTCCCAGTACCCAGGACCTCGCTCAATCAGCTATAATTTGAGCTCCAGAGATATAAAAGAGTGATCTGATTTGTAACAGCTAATTCCTATGGAGCAAATGTAACTGATGAGATTATGGCTTCTGAAGAAATAGCCCGCTCGACATTGTTCAACTGGACTCTTTTGTCGTCATGATTATTAGTTCTATCTGCATTACATTTTCTCCATGGGTCGACTAATTTTAATTTCTTTTTAATTTTAGAAAGTTGTATGTTCGCAAATGGATTATTGTATGGTTATAATTAAACGTATACGTTAAATAAGCCGGCAACATGAATCAAGGTTGAATCTTTTATTAGTGTCATAGTTCCAGTACTGTTGCTAGTACTGAGTGAATAATAACATCGATGTCCCCATTCTACAGTCTCAATTTGTTCGTCTTTAACAACGCTATTGGTTTTGTGTCGAAAAGCAATTGATAACTTCTTTTTTTGCAAGAAATTAAAGATATCTCTTCGTTTTGTTACATTCGATTAGAGACCCCTTACGTTCCCAGAACAAACGGAGAAATCAGCCTTGGTTGATATTTAGAAGTTTCATAATCTAAATATCATGTAAAGTTGTTTTTGGTCGGGTGTCAAGTCACCAAACTATGAATCTGAACTGATACTATAGCAAAAGAAATTATACCTCTCAGTTGATTTTATTATATGTTTGATTTAAGCACCAAACTATGATCTAAACTGATTCTATAGCAAAAGAAACGATACCTCTCTGATTTAATTGTATGTTTGATTTTCAAATGAAATTATCTTAAGTTATAATAAATTAAATATAATCATATCCAAAACATGAACTATACTTGAGCTTACCCAGCAATCAAAAAATACTTCTATATGGTTTTATTTATAAAATGGGATTCGATTAACAACTATAAATCTCGCATAATACACAGCTACTGATGGGTATCTTAGATTATCTTATCTTTGAAAAACAATAAATGTACATTCATCGGCCCACATTTACAACATATCAAACATCGTACAGGTCATGTGGTTACAAGTTCTTTTCTTACTCCAGTCGATCCGTGAAGATCTATGGTAGAATAGGTCTTCAGCAACACATGTTTGAGGTAAAAGGCGACTATGCTTGTCGTAAGAGGCGACTAACGGGATCGGGTGGTTAGGCTCGCTGACTTGGTTGATGCATGTCATCGTATCCCAATTGCGTTGGTCGATGCACATGATGTCAATCACTGGATTGTCTGGACCGATTATTTACAGACCGTCGTCATATAGTTGTAATATTCCTGAGTTTGGCGTTAAACAACTAACAAACAAACAAACAAACAAACAAACTTACTCCAGTCGTCATTAAACCAATATGTTTTTACACAAAATAACCAATCACAGATTACTTTTTACAAACTGTTGCCGGAATGAATGATGGCTAAATAGACGTAACCAAATTTAGCAACTGTTCCTTCAATTTTCAGTTACATAAGAAACCAACTCGGTGTACTTCTTTGTCCCTCAGTTTAGATTCAAATACAGTTGCTGTAATGTACGTCATCTGGCGTGCGTGAGTATTACAGTTAAACGTCGTATTGCAAATAGTGATTAATGACCTAAAGCGCTGTATAAAATGTACTGAACAATATAATCTAGGGATCATTAATATGTTGAGGGCTATTTTTGTAGTGAAGACATAAAACTAAATTTTATAAAAGGAACCGAAAAATATTTCACATTCCCTTTTTTTCAATCCGTATATATAATAATAGGCATTGTCACGGAAACACATATAGAAAAAAATTCCATGTAAAGAAATGCACTCTGGTCAATGATGTTATATAACATATTTCTGGCTGACTATTACCACAGGAGATTTTGTTTGACATGTGTTATTGATGAAACGGTCAGGCACCAGTATCGTGACAACACCCACACAATCCTACTGATCTGTGTCTTCATCGTGAAGTCAAGCACAAGTTGGCCAAGGACATTGCAGACCCATAATTCCCCGTGTATTCTGGTACCCAAGTTGATCGGTGCTGGTTAATTATATAGCACTCAATGCTACAGCTCTATTGCTGCCGGCTGTAGACAGCTGCAACGACATGGCGGTTACAGTAATGAGTAACGTCCACGTCGGAGTATACGATGATGTATTCAACCACGTCACAGGAAAAGCAATCCAATCCACTTGGTCGCCTCTTGCGACATCACAGATTGCTAACATATCCTAACCCAGAATCCCAACGCAAACACAGATTCGTGTGATCTCCACAAAGTGATGCCTTCACGTACTAGGCTCGCTGACGTTGTTGCATGTCATCGTATCCCAACTGCGTGGATCGATGCTCATGATATCAATCACTGGATTGTCTGGTCCAGACTCGATTATTTGCTTGAATATTGCTGTGTGTGGCACTAACCGACCAACAAACAAACAAATTACGCTTTGTTATCAGTGAGGTAGAGGCAGTTTGATTCTAGATGAAAACAGCAACAAAACGAACTGGGATTCAAAGTCTTCAATGACGTCCAAAGGGGTCTGGACGGCGATGCAGCCGAGTGAATGATTATAGATAGGACGTCTGTCGACACAAACACACTGACAACAAACAGCCAATCAGTAGGCAGAACACATTTGACCAGTCTTCCACAAAGATATGGTTAATGGTCGTCAAATTAGTCTATTTGTCTTTCTTAACAAGGGGAATACAGATTAAAAAGGGGGATACCGATTAACAAGGGGGATACAGATTAACAAGGGGATACAGATTAACGAGGGGATACAGATTAACAAGGGGGATACAGATTAACAAGGGGATACAGATTAACAAGGGGATACAGATTAACGAGGGGGGATACAATATGTAACCCCCTCGTGAATCTGTATCCCCCTTGTTAATCCCCTTGTTAATCTGTACAAGGGGGATACAGATTAACGAGGGGATACAGATTAACAAGGGGATACAGATTAACAAGGGGGATACAGATTAACGAGGGGATACAGATTAACAAGGGGATACAGATTCACAAGGGGATACAGATTAACAAGGGGATATAGATTAACAAGGGGGATACAGATTAACGAGGGGGATACAGATTAACGAGGGGGATACAGATTAACCAGGATAATCCACTGTAATAAACTTCCATTTATTCTTCGAGATTGTTCACGTCTAGACAGTGTGCATAATAGCATCTCCCTATCAAGCTTCTCCCCCGTGAAGAGTCGGGTTAGAATTGGTCTTCGGCAATTCATGCTTGTAGTAAGAAGCGACAAACGGGATCAGGTTGTCAGGATCGCTGACATAATTGGTGCATGTAAGCGTATATTGATTCCATTGTATAGATCGCTGTTTACGCTGTCTATCACTTGATTTTCTGACCCAGACTCGCTTTATTTACAGACCGCCGTCAAGGAGCTGGCTTGTTACAGAGTGCGGCGTTGAACAACAAATTTTAAACTATCAATCAAGCTTCGTATCATATGAACGTGTCTGTGTGGACGAAATGCTTAACAAGACCGAGGGTAATGATGACTTGCTGCTATCAGCTTCTGCAAACATTGATCTACTTGATGATGATGATGATGATGATGATGATGACGATGACGACGACGACAACGATAATAATAATCATTAGCGTAATAATATGCCTGTTGCCCACTGGCGTTTGAACATATGATAATGGTTTTGTCGGATACAGGGATGCTTTAATGATATGGACTATTCCATATCCAGGCAATATCGACCGCAGTCCCCTGTCTGTATCGTGATTGGGGACCGCTGTGGCCACTAATTTCTGACTGACTTGGGGGCACGGATGGCGATTCGCTGTGCAGAGTTGCGTCCCTGGGCACGCCAGAAACCTATGATTGTGGGTTCGAATCCCTGTTCGCCCCGATTATGTTTCTAGGTTTGTCAGCACCGTACCCGTGCTCGTGGGTTTCACATAAGTGGTAAACGTCTGAGACCTGCATCACTTCGCGCTTTCCTCCCACATTAAGCTGACACGCCACGATATAACTGGAACACTGTTAAACGCGGCGTTAAACCCAACTCACTCACTCACTCTGACTGACTGGCTGGTGTAGCTTAGAGGTTAAAAAGTTCGCTCGTCACGTCGAAGGCCCGCGTTCGATTCCCCACATGATACAATGTATGAAGCCAATTTCTGGTGTCCCCCGCCGTGATTTTGTTGGAATATTGCTAAGCGCGGCGTATCACCATACTCAATCAATAAATAAATCACTTAGGTATGTTTGTTGGAATCTTGGAAATACAACAATACAATTCAACAGCTTCAATCTATATATATTACAGAGAAACATGACATCAAACATTGGAATCAATTTTCCCATTTTCAGACATATAACCGTTAACGTTATAATGTAGTTATTAGATATAATATCTGTTCAACTGAACGGAGACATGTAGATTTATGCTAAAATCTTTGCAATATTTTTTTCATTACATTACGAAGTAACGAGAAAAAATAAAATATGTTTGTACAGTACAAATGGCGATTTTTAAGGAAGTAAATTGACGTCAAACGCCTTTCTTCATGACGTCACAGTACAATTGTATCCTAGCACCCATAAAGGCCATGTTTTCCTGGTGGGTCGGAAACATATTTAAATTAGGCGTGCAAATCAGATTCACGTGCACTTGCATAACACATATACCACCAGGACTTACAAAAACTTAGTACAATATCAACATAAAGGTTGACAATAAACAAAGCCAAATAAACGGTTGATAGAAAAATTGACTTTTGTGAAAACAATAGGTGGAAGCGTGGCGGACTACAAACCAAATAGATTGGAGGCTCATATCTCGCCTTTTTTTGTTTTGTTGTTGTTGTTGTTGTTGTTGTTTTGTTTTTGCTTTTTTTAAAGTTTTGTGAAAGATCCGGGGTAGAAAAGGTCATCAGCAACCCATGCTTGCCTTAAAAGGCGACTAACGGGATCGGGTGGTCAGGCTCACTGACTTGGTTGATGCACGTCATCGATCCAAATTGCGTGGATCGATGCTCATAATATCAATCACTGGATTGTCTGGTCCAGGCTCGATTATTTACAGACCGCCGTAATATAGCTGGAATATTGCAGAGCGCGGCGTTAACAACAAAGCAACCAATTAAAGTGTTGTGTTCAAAAATGTGTTAGAATAGAATTTGTCATACAGGAAAGCTGATAATGAAAATATATCTGAGTACCAGGGTAGACTATTATGCTGAACCAAACATCTGAATTCAGTTGGCTCTGGAGGAAATCAAGAATTCAGTCACAGAGTTGTGTGATTTCTTTCATTTTTTTATCACCACATATTTTGGATCTAAACATATTTTTTACAGTGTAGGGTGTATGAATAGCCTTGCTCAAAGGCTTTACTGAACGATAAGTCCATGGATGTGTAGTAATTCTATCCTTAAAATAGGCAAGTCTAGATATGTGGACAGTACAAGAACGCCAGTCTCTTATAGGGACAACTTGTTCTTAATATTAATTTCAACAAGAAATAAAGATTCAAACTAAAAATTATTGCGCAAGTCAAGATGTGTGATGGGACAGGGACCCTGACTAACAACCGCCTTATAATGTTCAACCGAAATACACCTCATGCATTTAGGCGTACAATGTTTTCAATAAAACCTCACAATACAGATGGGTCGGTCGGGTAGCATTGTGGCTAAAGCGTTCGCTCGTCACGCCGAATACCCGGGTTCGATTCCCGACAACATGATTGTGAAGCCCATTTCCGGTGTCACCCGCAGTGATATTGCTGGAATATTGCTACAAGCGGCGTAAAAAACATACTCACTCACTCACTAAGAATGGCGATACTGGTTCAACGTATCCCCACAAACACAGAGTAAGGTAAGGACACAATTAAATCAACAAGTTCAAGGACACCGTTGCGTTGATGTGATGATGACGTCTCACCGACGCACATGCTGACCCCAACACTGACAGGTTTACGTTGTGGTCCCTCAATAGTCCCGTTCTAACACGACAGCCTTTTGATGATTAATTGAATTGTTTTCCCCGTTCGGGTCACATCCTCGCCGCCATCTGGACCCGATGCTAACATCCACACACTCAATGGCCAATCCCATAATAGCCTTTTCCGCCATTTAGACCTGTTACCGTGGATAAATCTCTTGTTTTACGGCCAATGATCTACAATGTAATACAATACGGCCTTACAAACACTAGCCATCAGCCATGAGCCATCACGTTAGCGAGCTTGGCATGTGACCTTGACCTTGACTGTTCGGGACTGAGGAAGGTAAATACAATTATTCCGTCAATTCGGATGTGTAGGTTGTGTTGGTATTTCTGTCATTGTGCGTCACTCTGTCGAGGGCTGTGATCGATACAGCGCTAGTTCCATTCATCATGTCGGAAATGGCGAGGTTGGGGGTAATCAACACCTCAGCTATTAATGGCTTCAAAACACGACGTTAATCTTTCATATTGCATAAGTCAATAAACAACTGCAAACAGCGTTTCACGGTTGGGGAGAGGCTTATTCTTCAGTATGGGGCGCTGGGGTAGCCTACTGGTTAATTATAATGCGTTCGCTGGTCATGCCGAAAACCCGGGTTCTATCCCCCATAGGTATAATGTGTGAAGCCCATTTCTGGTGTCCCCCGTCGTGATATTGCCGGCATATTGCTAAAAGCGAATAAAAAACATACTCACTCATTTCGCTTCAGCCAGTAACCCCAATAGGATGCAATGAAGTATTCATGCCAATTTAGCTATTGGTCCTACATAGGTGGGTTTATGCATTTATATAACGACAAGTGGATTATGAATATTTATTTTCAGTACTTGCTTCCTCAGGGACTATATCATGAACACTTCAAAGCAAGACCACATTTTGAACTTTATCTTCTTCTCTACAAAAATACTTTCATCCCTATTCTAAAATTGCGCACATCTACTCATAACTTACCCACTGAGGCTGGCCACTGGCGTCCTGTACCTGGAGGAGATCGCCGTTGCCAGTGATGTAATTCTACTGCAGTTGGAGGCGAGTTTCGTTATCTCTCAAAATGTGAAGCTCCCCTCCAACGCATTCGAAGAATCGTCTTAATTCCTAATAAATGTATAATGCGGCTAAATTTGTTTAAAAATGGTAAATTATTCAACTATTGTATCATTATGAATTCGAGAAATTCATTTTGCAACTTAAAACTAAAAAATTAAATAGAATAATTAGCATATATATATATGCCGTCTTTGATATCATTCTTGTATAATTGTATAGGGATATACTTATGCACCTATGTTGGTAGTGTGGAGAATAAATTTGATTGTTCGCTTGAAATGGTTCTAACAAATGAAGGAACAAAATGTACGAAATCAGTTCGCATTTTAGACAAGTTATCATATTTATTTTGTTAACAATGAAATGTAGACAGTTAGATAAGGTATTCAAAATTGAAATCGATACCGATGCAATTCCCTATTTTGACTTGTACTATATGTTCCCGTGTTTTCGCAGGTGAACAATTGACTTGCCTTGGCATGTGTTTGTGGCGGATGCCACCGATGGGGGAGGATACGCTCACAATTTCGCGAACACCTGGTATCTTCACTGTTTGATAGTGATTCATAAACACATATTCATGGTATGGTCGGAATCGTACAATCAACTCTTCTTTTAGCAGAGATTTCTTATGAATATGAAAATGGTTTTGAAAGACACGGAAAAGGCTAAACTTTCACTTACATGTGGGAATGTTGCTGAGACAGGGATAAAAGTAGGGTGTCACTCATGTCTCAGGTGAGAATATTTCTGAGGGATAACGGTACTTGGACATGAATTATTCTTACTGAATTGAAGCATGGAAAGGTGAGTGAGTGAGTTTGGTTTAACGCCGCTTTTAACAGTATTCCAGTTATATCGCGGCGCGTCAGTTTAATGTGAGGGGGAAAGCCCGAAGTGATGCACGTCTCAGACGTTTACCACTTCGGTGAAACCCACGAGCCCGGGTATGGTGCTGACAGACCTAGAAACCTAATCGGGGCGAACCGGGATTCGAACCCACAATCATAGGTTTCTGGCGTTTCTAGGGACGCAACTCTGCACAGCGAATCGCGGCGCCTTAGACGACTGGGCCACCCGTGCCCCCAGCATAGAAAGGCATAGATGTAGCACGAAATGATATTAACATGACCAGATCATGACGTTAATGTTATCACGTTCAAGGGACGTCATCATTTTGCACATGCGTGTGAAGGAAGACATTTACTTCTTATGACAAATGTCACAGAAATTGCTTGCAATGCACGAACAACTCGACCTCCCAACAGATGGTCTAAATAAGTGTGAGGAGGTCAATCTGCACTGGCGTTGACTTCCGTTGAACAATCGATACATAAATACACCACAGCATCGATTAGTTTGGATGCATGCACATGTAACGTGACATTACAGCACGTTGGTGTTCGATGACGACAGCCCAGAAAATTAGTGTTCAGAGCCGAGAGTGATTTAATGATATATTTATGCTTAAAAACAGTGCGACGACAACGGCGACAATACGTGATCGCGGCTACTTTGGTGGTGATGAGCATTAACGAGGGTGAAGCTGCTAGTTTCAATTATAGTGTTGAGCGGACGACATGCACTGTCATCAATCACTCGTCATTTCCGTAAGTCCGGAACAGGAAAATAATTGTACAATTTTGACATAAACATTCTGGAACACGCTGCCGGTATTCTTTCTGTCTATTTAGTTTCGTTACAGACCGAATCTCCTAATTCACTATTAGTTAAAGGAACACCTCTGTGGTCTTGTGGTTAGAGCGTTTCTCCGGAGAGCGGAAGGTCGTGGGTTTGATCCCCTGGGCGCGTCATAACAAAATACGTTAAAAATGGTACCTGTTGTTACCCTGCCTGGGCTCGGCATTGAGGGGCTAAAACAAGGACTGGTCGGCTCGGAGTCTGTATACTGTGTGTGAGTGGGGAATTCGTGTTAAACTGTAACATTGTATCTCAGTGGGCTATGAAACTCAGCACTATGAAACTCAGCACTATGAAACCAGCACTATGAAACCAGCACTATGAAACCAGCACTATGAAACTCAGCACTATGAAACCAGCGCTATGAAACTCAGCACTATGAAACTCAGCACTATGAAACCAGCACTATGAAACTCAGCACTATGAAACCAGCACTATGAAACTCAGCACTATGAAACTCAGCACTATGAAACTCAGCACTATGAAACCAGCACCACTATGAAACTCAGCACTATGAAACCAGCACCACTATGAAACTCATCACTATGAAACCAGCACTATGGAACTCAGCACTATGAAACCAGCACTATGAAACCAGCACTATGAAACTCAGCACTATGAAACCAGCACTATGAAACCAGCACTATGAAACTCAGCACTATGAAACTCAGCACTATGAAACCAGCACTATGAAACCAGCACTATGAAACCAGCACTATGAAACCCAGCACTATGAAACCAGCACGAGTACTAGTCCGGACTAGTACAAGCAGCCACACACACACACTTGCATGCACGTCGCTATATAAGTGCAATAATCTTGAACGCAACGTTAAACCCTATTTCACCTCACCTCATCATTTACAGATGCAGCTTCTTAATTAACTCCTTGGACATGGGACATGGATTAGAAATATGCACGAAGCAACATCGCCCAGAAGATAATTGGGTTTGAGTCAAAGAGATTCCAGTTATTATTTTCATTTGAACGTTACCAAGGAACGTTACCAAGGATATTTGTGGAACGGAGTCCGTTGGATATGTCAATGATCAAGTAACCTGCCGGGCAAAAGAAGGTATACACCTATGTTTCGTTGCTAAAATGAAACAAACAACGATAGCAGATTTGACACCAGTTTAGAATTGGTCTTCAGCAACCCATGCTTGTCTCCCATTGTGGAGATCCGGGTTAGAATTGGTCTTCAGCAACCCATGCCTGTCTCCCATTGTGAAGATCCAGGCTAGAATTGGTCCTCATGATCAGCAACCAATACTTGTCTACCCCTGTGAAGATCCAGGCTAGAATTGGTCATCGGCAACCCATGCTTGACGTAAGAGGGTCATGGGAAGCATGATCCCTGCTGAGTACATCGATGCTATGATGTCGATCACTGGATTGTCTGATCCAGGCTAGGTTATTTACAGACCGCCGTCATTTTACTGGAATGTGGTTAAGTGCGGCATAAACAACAAACAAACAAGCACAACATAAATCACAAAGGAGAAACAAATCTTGTAAAACAAATTGAAGCAACATAGGGACTTTCTTTCAGTTGCTTTCCATTTACCAAAAGCTTGTTAGAAAGTAAGTATGGTTTTACGCCGCTTCTAGCAATATTCCGGCAACGTCACAGTTGGGGACACCAGAAATTGGCTTCACACGTTTTACCCATGTGAGGAACGAACCCAGGCCTTCGGCGTGAGGAGCGATCGCACTAACCAGTAAGCTACCTCACGCCCCTCTCGTCGTAAGAGACGATTACAACAGGGATCCGTAAAATCAGGCTCTGGTACGTGCTGATTGTGAGTCACCGTGTCGCGAAGGGCATAGATGGCTGTTCATGCATCCAGTTACTGGTTTACCTTGTCCAGACTCGATTATTCACCGATATGATATAGCTGGACTAATCTGTCTGCGGCGTTTGACAACATTCACTCACTCATATGCCATCTTTGTCGACCTCGAATTTGCAAAGTTAAAGCAATTGCATCTGGCATGCCGCCCTGTTGTATAACACGACCGACCTGCAGATCAGATTGTCTGAAGCACTCGATCAATAGCAATTGTCGGGGTATTGATCCCAGTGTGTGTGGGCATATCAACATGGCCTGCCATGATTGACGAGCGGACTCTGGTTTACAGAGGGACAGGGTTGCAAACGTAGACGAAAACAATCTTCAGTCACGCCGAAGTGGAAGTGCTTGTTTTGACCGCTTGTACCTGCCCGGGGATGTCAGGCTAATGTGCCAGGTTCACGATGGGGCGATTCACCTCAATTGGCGTTAAGAGCTGGGATTTGGAAAACGGAATTAACACTGATGTCGTCCTATTTTTAACGTAGATGGGAAGTATTTAACGGATTATTGGGTGTATGTGAGTTGACGGTAGTCCTTACTGAATTGATGCGTGGTGGGATGTGAATAATAAGTTAGTTATTTGGGTTCACCGCCGGTTAAAAGTGTTTGAGTTCAAATATACTTGACAGCTCGAGCTCGGTATGAAGTTGTGTATAAATAAACAATAATTCAATGTCAAGGTTACGCGATATACGGTTCTTTCATTGGATGGGGGGCCGGTCACATGACCGCGAAACTGACGTTCATAAGCGTATGACCGACACACTTTAACGTTAATACTATATTCTTGAAATGATGTAAACACTGACTGACTACTTTCATACGAAGCCCCGGGGAGCCCCTAGCACGAACAAATACAAAAACGTTGTTTCTGAAACTTATACTCTTAAATCCTGAATTTGGCGTGTTAGGATACATTAGAAGAAGTCAAAGTGTTTGACAGAATGCCTCTAATTGACTACCCTCGCTACGATCCACCCTAGAATACAAAACGACGTTGTTTAACGTCACCCTCAGCAATATTCCAACTTTATGACGGCGGTCTGTAAATAATCGAGTCTGGACTAGGCAATCCAGTGATTGATATCAAGAGCATCGATCCACGCAATTTGGATTGATGACATTCATCAACCAAGTCAGCGAGCCTGACCACCCGATCCCGTTAGTCGCCTCTTGCGACAAGTATAGTCGCCTTTTACGACAAGCGTGGGTTGCTGAAGACCTATTCTAACCCGGATCTTCACGGGTACCAAACTATGGACTCGATCTATGTCTACACTGACAGTGACAGTCTACAGCAATCGGCAGCAATCGATGAAATAGCTTCAGTATCTATTCAACACAGACTTTTTATCACCCCCGAATGATCGTCCAATTGATCAATGGTGACCAACACATAATCGCCACAGATTCACGGACAACGAAGAAAATCACTCCCGTCACATTGATCATTGGCGTCTTGAATGTATCATGTATTATGTATTAGTGTGTACTGTGGTACTTCTTAACAAACATCTCTCATCTAATTATGATATTATTTAATTCTGTTGTAACCATACTACAAATGATAGAGCAATTTAAGCACACCTAGATTAATATCATCACTTTTTATATTAGGAATCTTTCCCCCGCGATATAGATTGCCGATCTATTTATATCCGTATAAACATAAAGTCATATAAACTAAATGGGGTACCTAAGGGGGACATTTCCATAGCATGACGGATTAACCATAGAAATATGAACGAATAGGGTGGTCCTAAACTTCTTTTGAGTAGTATATATCCCTCATAGCAGTGTTTAGTAATAGTCTTGCCGTGTCGCACCGACCTGATCAACCTTTGTACCAGTTAATGGACGCTTTATCAATATTGCTAACCCACAGCTCCTTACATCAAGGCACCCGTGAAGATCCGGGGTAGAATAGGTCTTCATCAACCCATGCCTGCCGTAAAAGACGACTATGCTTGTCGTAAAAGGCGACTAACGGGATCGGTGGCTCGCCGACTTGGTTGATGCATGTTATCGTATCCCAATTACGTGGATCGATGCTCATGATATCAATCACTGGATCGTCTAGTCCAGACTCGATTATTTACAGACCGCCGTCATATAGCTGGAATATTGCTGAGTGCGACGTCAAACAACAAACCAACCAACCTTACATTAATGCAAATATTGCAGTCATGTCGACCTTTTGTGTTATGTGAATGTCATCCTTGTACACGTGCTATCATTGTATAATGTTTGTTTTGTTTGTTTGTTGTATAACGCCACAGTCAGCAATATTCCAGCTACATGACGGCGGTCTATGAATAATCAAGTCTGAACTAGACAATCCAGTAATTCACATCATGAGCATCGGCCCTCGCGATTGGGGTACGATGACATGCATCAACCAAGTCAGCGAGCCTGACCACCCGATCCCGTCAGTCGCCTCTTACAACAAGCATAGCCGCCTTTTACGGCACGCATGGGTTGCTGTATAATGTGACAGTAATCCTTGTATACATGCTCTCAATGTATTATGTGAATGTAATCCTCGTATACATGCTCTCAATGTATTATGTGAATGTAATCCTCGTATACATGCTCTTAACGTAGTAAGTGAATATAATCCTGGTATACATGCTTTCAATGTATTATGTGAATGTAATCCTCGTATACATGCTCTCAATTTATTATGTGAATGTAATCCTCGTATACATGCTCTCAATTCATTATGTGAATGTAATCCTGGTCTACATGCTACCAATGTATTATGTGAATGTAATCCTCGTATACATGCTCTCAATTTATTATGTGAATGTAATCCTCGTATACATGCTCTCAATATGTTATGTGAATGTAATCCTCGTATACGTGCTCTCAATTTATTATGTGAATGTAATCCTGGTATACATGCTCTCAATTTATTATGTGAATGTAATCCTGGTATACATGCTCTCAATTTATTATGTGAATGTAATCCTCGTATACATGCTCTCAATATATTATGTGAATGTAATCCTCGTATACATGTTCTCAATATATTATGTGAATGTAATCCTCGTATACATGCTCTCAATATATTATGTGAATGTAATCCTCGTCTACATGCTCTCAATATATTATGTGAATGTAATCCTGGTATACATGCTCTCAATATATTATGTGAATGTAATCCTCGTCTACATGCTCTCAATATATTATGTGAATGTAATCCTCGTATACATGCTCTCAATATATTATATGGATGTAATCCTGGTATACATGCTCTCAATATATTATGTGGATGTAATCCTGGTATACATGCTCTCAATATATTATGTGAATGTAATCCTGGTATACATGCTCTCAATATATTATGTGAATGTAATCCTCGTATACATACTCTCAATATATTATGTGAATGTAATCCTCGTACACATGCTATCTTGGAGACAATTCAGGGGTGGGTTTAGTGAGTTAGTGAGTTTTGTTTAAACGCGCTTTGAACATGACGGACCATGGAGTTGCCTCATTCGCGCATCTCTCCAGCCAGTTAACGGTGTAAGAAGCTACATCGAAACGTCGCTACGTGCAATAAACAAGAACTTGTTATACATAAAGATGCATTCTTGTTTAAGCTTTTATTTTGGTCTGTTGACCCCAAAAATCAACTGAAACTATTGAAGACTTTTGTATTGACCGCCGATCCCGAAACAAACACTTACAGAATACAGTCACAAATCATTGCTCTGCGAGACTCATGTAAGTGACGCACCATATTTGCAAAAACAAATGTCTGGTTTACCTGCACTCAGCAATATTCCAGGACCAGACCTAGTCCAGTTATTGACTATCATGAGATCGATCTACGCAATTGAGACGTCGTACGATATATGACAAGAATGGCTTCCTGGCGACCAATTCTAACCCGGATCTTGACGTGGAACATTTGCTGAGAGTACGACATGAAGCCATAATTGATACAGTTTATGTAACCTTGCCAGTACTACAATTAGTGTGGGACTTTGTTCCCATTGAAACCTATATACAAAAATCACAATACTGTCACCAAAGAGACAAATGAGATTGTATTGTAGAGAAATTGTATCCCTTTCTCCTACCCTTTCTTTGCAGAGCAATAGGATTGAAGAGTCCAAAATTAATTTCATATCGATCAAAGCGTCAAGGTTGAGAACAATATTCGTAAATCAACTAATTTGAATTGAAACAGGCCTAAGATAATACTGTCATACGTTAGCACCGTGTCCTCTTGAGTATTATCTGGGAGTGATGAACGTAAGAGCATGTAATGATTTGATACAAATAGACAGATAAAAGATAATACACTTTGTCATTTTTCACAAGCGATTCTGTGGTACATTGGTCATCAAATCGCCGCCTTTACAAAACTGGAATATTGCTGAAAGCGGCTTTAAACATCACTCCCAAACACACATAGGTACGCATCAAGCACACACACGCACGAACACGCATAATCATTTTTCATGGAAGTCTTTGTCGTTATGTGGATAGCAATCGGTGTTTGTAGTTTGAGAAGGTTTCAACATTTTAGGTGGTGAGGTGAAATGGGGTTTAACGTCGCGTCCAAGATTATTGCACTTATATAGCGACGTGCATGCACGTGTGTGTGTGTGGCTGCTTGTACTAGACCGGACTGATGCCGATTTATAGTGCTAGCTCACTGAGATACTATGCCGCAGTTTAACATGATTACCCCATTCAGACACAGTATACTGACTCCGAGCCGACCAGTCCTTGTTTTAGCCCCTTAATGCCGAGCGCCAGACAGGGGAACAACAAGTACCATCTTTTAACGTCTTCTGGTATGACGCGGCCGGGGATCGAATTCCGGACCCACGGAGGCAGTCTTCAACATTTTAAAATAGTAGTTATACGTAAAATCATTTCGCAGTTTAGACGTATCCGTTATCTGGATCTTAAGGTTCCCTGACAGATATTCTTAACGCGTTCCCGCTTTCAGTTGGGTCCCATGTGGGCACAAAGTCCGAATTTTTTTTAAATGTTCAATATTTCTTTCTAAAATAGAGAGTGAGCAAGTGGAAGTGTACGCCCGATTTAACAATATTCAAGTCACATCACAGCAAAGGGGAAACCTTAATATAACCCTGTAAAGTGTGCTTTTAACCAGCTTGTTAGTCTTAGAGGTTGAAATATTTAAAAGTCGAATGATCTACATGTTCCTGCATAGTAACAACGTTAGAAATGAGTGAGTGAATGAGTTGGGTTTAACGCCGCTTTGAACAGTATTCCAGTTATATCACGGCGTGTCAGCTTAATGTGGGAGGAAAGCCCGAAGTGATGCGTGTCTCAGACGTTTACCACTTCGATGAAACCCACGAGCACGGGTATGGTGCTGACAAACCTAGAAACACAATTGGGGCGAACCGGGATCCGAACCCACAATCATAGGTTTCTGGCATGCCAAAGGGCCGCAACTCTGCACAGCGAATCGCGGCGCCTTAGACGACTGGGCCCCCCCGTGACCCCCGTTAGTAATGAACTCTGTTAAATTGCGTTGATACGTACACATTATGTCAACATGGAAACGCACTCAATCTATCTTCAGCGTTACGTTAATATGGATCTGTTAACAAGCCATTTTATCCTCAACATCATCACATCTCTGATCATCATTAATACATCCAGCACACAAATCACCGCTACCTTGTCAACTGCCATGTCTGGCATTGTACGTATGTAATTCCATCATCGTCACCATCATCAGCATCCCCATCAGCATCACTCCGACAACCTCATCCATCACCAACCCCGTCACATCGGCTCCACAGTCATCCCTGCGCAAGCATCAAACGCCGCCGCTCTCGATTCCGACTTCGAAATTGCAGTTACGCCACGTAAGCCGCCATGACAGTCATTAATCACGTGACTCGGTGTGTGACTGGTTCCGCCCTGAAGATCGTGTTGAAATATCCGGCAGATCTTGCTGGGGCACTTGCCTCCTTACCATGTGATGAAGAATCAAAGTCCACCCTCGGGGCACGTGCAAAGGGGAGTGGAGACCAGGGCCCGTTACACAACCGGAGTGACAACGTGCTCGTCTCGGACAACGTGCTCATCTCGCGATACCCACAGCGCCATCTACAGGGTAAAGGGAGCTTAAAGCGTTGCACCAAGGGTGGATTAAGTACACGGGGTGAAGATCTGGTGAACACTTTCAATTCTGCCGTCATATATACGGGAGATTTGAACCCGGATAGAGGTCGGATGGTTATTCTATCACGGATGGAATAGGGATGTGACGAAGTGGATTGATTTCATATATTTTCCTGAAACAATTTGTGTGTGATACGTGTTATTGACTTCGGTAGCCATGAAGTCAGACAAGCCGCTATGGGTCCAGCACATGGAGGGGACGGTGACCCGACCCGGCAGCGACTACTGGAAGACGACGGGGTCGACGGTAATATGTGTTTTATTCTTGTTGGTCTCTTGTACTTTTGTCCATCTGTAAATTCACCACTGCGGGTAATGCCAGTTAGTTGGCCGTTTTGGTTGCATTCGTGAGTTGAGATTACATGTCTGTTGTTTTAACAGAAACAATAACAATTTAGGAATCAAAGCGACCGTATCACTACGACTTTCGCAAGCCTATTCTAGTAATGGTAGTGGAAGTATGCTCACTGTATGGAGATTTGTTGGGGAGAGGGTTTGGGTAGAGTTGTTGGAGGGTTTGGAGGAGATTTGTTGGGGGTTGGGTGAGTACAGTTGTTGGGGGGGGGGGGGGGGGGGGGGGAGGGGTTGGAGTAGAGTTGTTGGGGTTTTTGGGTAGAGTTGTTGGAGGTTTTGGAGGAGATTTGCTGCGGAGAGGGTTTGGAGCTAGGGGGTTTGGATAGAGTGGTTAGGGACAAAATGTTGGGTGGGGTGATTCGGGAGAGTAGTGATCGAGAAGGGACTTCTTGACATCCACACAGAGGAATATATTAATTAACACATGGCGGTCGGGTAATCGTCTGTGAACCAAGCAAACACGTGGCGTTCGCAGTAACCATCCACTCCCCATGTCAGTACAGCATCGTTTTAATGGTAGTTAGTCAGTGCAGGTGAGTCAGATGGAAGGAACGAGTGGGTACGTGTTAAAGGCTCTCACTTGTCACGTCAAAAGCACAGATTCAAGTCCCAGCACTGACATATTCTAACAAACCATTCTTGGTGTCCACCGCTGTGATAGTGTTCAAAGCCGTTTGAGTTACTACTCACTCACTCACTCACTCACTCACTCACTCACTCACTTATTCTCTCACTCGTGGATCGGTTCAATACAAAAAGCAATATACTACTCAATAGAAGTTAAGGAACAATCGATTTTTTCATGTGAATGGTTAATCTGTAACGTCATGAGAGATTAACTATAGTCATATGAAAACATCGAGTGTTGTTTAACTTCTTTTGAGTAGTATATAAATGAAACCATTTCAAAAACGACCAAAAAACATTAAAATTATCTGATTAATACTTTGTTAAAAACTGTTGTAATTGATATTGAGAAATGAGAATAATTAAAAATAACAGTGCATATATTCCAGGAAAAGTCAATATGTGGTCAAAGTAATAAAGTACTTTTGTTTCTCTTTCAAACTGAGAAAAAAGTGACATTAAGAGTTTCATAGTAGCAACAATAATAATCATTACAGCCTAACCGTTAGAATTCAGGATGTAAACTTAATTTGCGTTGATCATAATAAGCCTGATGGCAACTGAAATATAAGTGAATATAGTTTTATGTCGTTTTGAGTAATATTCCAGCCATATGACGGCGGGGGACACCTGAAATGAGTTTAAAACGTTGTACCCATGTGGAGAATCGAACCCGGATGTATGGTGTGACGAGCAAACGCTTTTACCACTTAGCTAAAGAATTATTGTGTGGTTATAGGACGAATTATTTATTACAAGTTTGTTTTTTGCGTATGAAGCAAATTAAAACGTGAATATTCAGTAATAATTTTATCAATAATGTTCATTTGTTTCCATGAATTCATCACCAATCAATGAACGCTTTAACATACTTTATAAAATAATCTAACAATGACTCGCGTTTACGTTTTTGGAGCGTGTGTCTAAAGGAAAGAATTACGTTTTTAACCGTTGTTAATACAAGAAAACTGTACTTTTCTACAAACGTTTGTTTCGGATAAAGGGATATTGAAATATTTCATTCAGTCATCACAGAACCGACAACAATCGGCTTCAATCCGTTTACCTAAACCTAACCACCCAAACCACGCTAACCCTAATCCTCTAACCTTAACCAAGGCATGCATTATAAAAGATGAAATATGTCTTTAATAATCATTAATACATGTCTGACGCTGCGTTAGCAAACATGTGCAGTGAAACCCGGACAAGTAGGAAGTGACGTGACCTGGAAAATTCTCTACTTTCCAATCAACCACCTGCGACTTGTGTCCCGTTATTGTTACACAGGCGTACTTTGATCTGAGACACAAATACAGTAAACTACGGTTATAACGAACTCAAAGGGACCTCTAACTTTAGTTTGTTATAACCGTAGTTCGTTATAAGCATATATACAGCATAACTATAGCAAATAGTCGGGACAAAAAAATCAGTTCGTTATATCCGTCAGTTCGTCATAAGCGTGTTCGTTATAAACGTACTTTACTGTACTTACTATAATAGAAGTCATAGGGTTGAATATCTTTACTTGTTGTTTAACTTTGATGTAGACCCCCCTTGCTGTTCGTCAATAACCACGTGATTGTCCTCCACAGTAAATATCTTTATTGTGTTACCTGGTTTTGTTTGCTAAGGTAGTTCAGTACAACTTTTATATAGCATCACTCGCATATTCTCTGGAAGTTCCCCACTCACTGTCCCTGTTTAACAGACCGCCTCCGTGGTCTAGTGGTAGAGCGTTCGCCCGGAGAACGGAAGGTCCGGGGTTCGATCCCCGGCCGCGTCATACCAAAAGACGTTAAAAGATGGTACTTGTTGTTACCCTGTCTGGCGCTCGGCATTAAGGGGCTAAAACAAGGACTGGTCGGCTCGGAGTCAGTATACTGTGTCTGAGTCGGGTATTCATGTTAAACTGCGGCATAGTATCTCACTGAGCTAGCACTATACATCGGCATCAGTCCGGACTAGTACAAGCAGCCACACACACACACACACACGTACATGCACGTCGCTATATAAGTGCAATAATCTTGGACGCGACGTTAAACCCCACATCACCCCACCTCTCCTGTTTAACATACACAACACACGTTCCACTGTAGGATGGTTGGGGAAAACAAACCCACCCCTGGTGAAAATACTGAACAATAAATGTCAGGGGTCATGAATGTTTGGGGGATATGTTTTTGTAGTGAAGATTGAGCACACAGTTTCATAAAGATATCATTGTATGTTGAAGGCTATTATATATGTTTTTGTTTGTTTGTTGTTTAACACCACACTCAGCAATATTCCAGCTATATGACTGCGGTCTGTAAATAATCAAGTCTTGGCCAGAAAATCCGGTGATTGACAACATGAACATTGATCTACGTAATTGGGATACGATGAAATGCAACCAAGTCAGCGAGCCTGACCACCCGATCCCGTTAGTCGCATAGTAACAGACGCATCTTAATGTGTTTTGATTTGTTTAATTCTGTGATAGACAAACAGGGAAAAAGGCACCCGATCACTGCGTCTTATTACGCAGGAGCTGTTTATCAGCCTGTACTCGTTACAACATAAACTGCAGGGCCAAAAACAATATGCACCCATTTTTTATGGTGGCTAAAAATTAAACAAACGCCAAATGTTATTAGATGGTCATGTACTTCATACGGGTGTCATAGTTGTGTTTTGGACCTGATGTTTCCAGTCTTTCGAAAACTGTTTTCAGCCTAGTAACGTTCTGATAATTGGTTAAATCCAATTTTCAAATGTTGACTTTATTTTGCCCCGTAGTTAATAATACAATAACAGTTTTAACATCTTAATGCACACAATATTTAACTCACAGAGAAACATAATGATTTTAAAGGCTTCCGGAAAATGTGTAAAGGGATTAAAATTATAAAAGAAGACGAGCTTTCAAATAGTGGCGCTATGGCCAGCCGCACCCCAAAACATGGCCACCCATGAAGAAGTAAATATTCTTATTGGTTCTTCTCATCGGTAGAAAATACTATTGCTTGTGGTGTATTGTTAAATTTGTGGACAATGTTATAAAAATAAGGTTAAATGCTTACGACGTTGTTGTAAACACCGCGAATCATCAATCGTCCCCCGACCCTTTAACAGCCATCCAGTTTTTTACTTACTGACAAGATGAAAGGGATGTCGTTCCAGCAAACAGGCTGGACTGGTTTTTGAGTTTTATGCTACTTATTGCGAGGAAGTGAGTTCGTCAACCTAGATTACATATCTTGATAAATTACTCACGGTCAAAATGAATTACCTTTAATCGGGCTGTGAGAAGGTTTATCCACTTAATATTGAGTTCAAAGTTTAGGATTTCGCTTTCATCTGAGAGGTTAGTAGGTTGCCAACGTGTACAGGTTTATGTGTGTGTGTGTGTGTGTGTGTGTGTGTGTGTGTGTGTGTGTGTGTGTGTGTGTGTGTGTGAATTGTGCCGTGTGGAATCGTGCCACTGCGGCGTAGCTTAGTGGGTTCTGCGTTAGCTCGTGCGGCTAAAGCTCCGAGTTCCACTCCCGACATGATTTCAAAATATTGCTGAAAAACTATCTCTCACGTCATTTATTAACTCAGGTACTGGCGAATTTTCATTTTAAATGTAATTTCAAAGTAGTCACAGACGAGCAAAACGTAACATGAACCATCACATATAACTTCCCAGACCAGCATCTATTTTTCTGAAATGAAAATAGTTTCCAGAAAAAAATAATGTTAAATTATCTGAACAAAATGCCTAAAAAAGACTACAGAGGCCCTCTTCATTCCTGAACCTGCAGTGATCTAGGCTTTCATGAGCTGTATTGGATATATGTTTGAGGGTCTTTATCACGGACTAATAATTCCCCACCTTCAGCATTTTAGGGCGTTGCCATTTTACATTGAAACATTAAACTTTTCAGATGTGTAGAAATTCAGATAGTCTGCTTAAGTTGCGATTGTGAGTTAATTTCTAACATTTGAAACTAAAACATTAAATGCTGCAGACGATTAAGTAGATCGTCACATTTAAGTACCCTTTCAGGCCTTGACATTTGAAATAAAACCTTGTAAATGTGTAACGTTACACCTAGAAACTTGGCCTCAACTGTGTCACCTTCAACAGAACGTGAACTTATTAATAACATAACACATTAACATTTGTAGTAAACTTTACGTAGAACTTCATATATAACGCTCTACCCACCAGCGACCGCCTCCGTGGTCCCTGGGTTCGATCCCATGGCCGCGTCAAACCAAAAGACGTTAAAAGATGGTACTTGTTGTTACCCTGCCTGGCGCTTGGCATTAAGGGGCTAAAACAAGGAGAGGTCGGCAGGGAGTCAGCATACTGTGTCTGAGTGGGTATTCATGTTAAACTGCGGCATGGTATCTCACTGGGCTGGTAATACAACATCGGCATAAGTCTAGACAAGTGCCATCAGCCACAAACACGCATGCACGTCGCTATTTAAGTGCAATAATCTTGAAAGCGACGTTAAACCCAACCTCACCTCACCTCACCTCACCTCACCTCACCTCACCTGAAATGTACAACGTATCAAGTGAAGGGGCAAGTCTGATGGAGTCAAAGACGTGTAGTCAGTGCTAATTTCACTCATGGCTTACAAACAGTATGTCTGTTGCTAATCACCCACCCATCAGCGCTGATTAACTGTTGGCTTCGCCTTGTTAAGTTTCCACGTTCGTTATGTTATAAGGTTTTTTGATTTTACATATATATATATTTATATTTACTGTATCCTAGGATTCATTCACCCGATGGAGGAGTAAGCATTATATACTCCGAAACGTTGTTCCTCCTAAAAATGGAAGTTGACATCCATCCATATTATGGTCATGTACATGGTTATGGTACATATTCCTGTCTGGCTCTTTAAGGACATGCTAAATAAAAACCGACAAAACCCTTTCCATATTCGTCAGAAATCTCTGCCAAAACAGAGTCTGTTGTTCAATTCTGCCAATACAATTAGCATGGGTTTATGAATCACTATCAAATAGTCATAATACCAGGAGTTCTCGAAAATGCAAGCGTACGCTGCCCCTCAGTTGGCACCCGTAACAAACACATGCAAAGGCAAGTCAATTGTTCACCTGAAATACACGGGAACATGTGGTACAAGTTAAACACTACTCCAAATCAATCAAATTGAAACCAGATCTAAGTTCTCGCTACCGCTAAACAAAGATCTGAGGACATCCATCCCAATACGGGCCACGTCAGAACGACCTTTCGCGAATTTTGACCGACCAATGAAATGACAAGAAATCGACATTTGCCAGTCAGAAGGCAGCTTTCTCGAGCTTTACGACACTAGTTTCAAACTGGCGACTACTCTTCGAAACATATTTTGACGTATTCTCGATTAAAAAAATTAAAACTGATAAGAAGAACATTCTGGAATGGCTTACAGATAGCCTAGATTGTATGGATATAATCATAAAACCTGTAACTGTCGTTCGGAATACCCCGTGTTATATATAGCGTGGTTGCATGATCAGAAAACACATTACGACTGTCACTTTCATGATCTGGTACCAATTGCGTGGATCGATGCTCATGATGTCAATCACTGGATTGTCTGGTCCAGACTCGATTATTTTACAGACCGCCGTCATATAGCTGGAATATTGCTGAGTGCGGCGTTAAACAAAACACAAACAAAACAAACAAAAAAACATGATCTGGTAAGCGGCGCTCTGATTGGGTTTGATGAAAGGCCGATCTTTGTTCAGCGATAGCGAGAACTAAGATCTGATTTTAATGAGATTGTACTCCAAATAGGCACCTTGTCACAATATAACTTCCTAAAAGACGTAGTAGTGACATCATCCGACCAGTTGACGTAAACAAATATCCATTGCAGTTGACCAAGTGTTACAATTCAGTATATCTGACACACGGTTGGCATTTGCTTCGGGTCTGCACTCCTCTTGAGAATGCAGTATCCAGAATAATGACATCAGACCCTAGACTCCATCACTTTGAACCAAAGTCCTAATTTCAGCAGTGGAAGCATTTGGCTTCACTCCCACCGAAGACGTACAAGCGGCTAGCGTCCCTTGGCTTCTGTATCTTGGACAATTAAGGCTAGTATAATCATGACTGTCAATGGAATAATAGTACGCCTCAAAACTATGTCAGCTGTATTGTCTGGTCCAGATTAGATTATTTTAAGATCGCCGTCATACAGGTGCAATATTGCTGAATGCGACGTTACAACAAACAACAAACAATAGTGAGTGAGTGAGTTGGGTTTGACGCCGCTTTTAACAGTATTTCAGTTATATCATGGCGTGTCAGCTGAATGTGGGGGAAAGCTGGTCTCAGACGTTTACCACTTCGGTGAAACCCACGAGCACGGGTATGGTGCTGACAAACCTAGAAACATAATCGGGGCGAACCGGGACTCGAACCCACAATCATAGGTTTCTGGCGTACCCAAGGGACGCAACTCTGCACAGCGAATCGCGGCGCCTTAGACGACTGGGCCACCCATGCCCCCACAACAAACAATAAAAAATTATAACTAATCAAATGTTTTAACAGTTTTCTTCCTATTTTCTATTTTTAGCTACCTCTCCGTTACACAGGAGGTAAACCAGGATACGATAACTTCAGTCTTCCGAGGGCCAAGGACACCGGAAGTGGTAAAACAGTAACCGGAAAAGGAACTCATTCTGATACTGCAAGTCTGTTGTCTCGTAGTTCGAGAGCTTCCGCCAAGTCCGAGCGTAAGGCGGCCAAAAGACTCGGATTGATCTTGCTGCTGTTAGTGCTAGCTCTTCTTTTAGCGGCTGCACTTGGGGTGTTGATATATTACCTCCTCCTTAGCGGTAAGCGCCTAAAACATACACATATAGGGTTAGGTTGGTAATCAACAATGTGTCTTGGTTACCTCCAAATCCTTTATCTAGAGACGACGAAACTTAAAGGACTCGGCAGAATACTTATCGATTAAACGGTGAGTGAGTTGGGTTTAACGCCGCTTTGAACATTATTCCTGTTATATCACGGCGTGTCAGCTTGATGTGGGAGGAAAGCCCGAAGTGGTGCAGTTCTTTACGCTTACCACTTTGGTGAAACCCGCCAGCAAGAGCATGGTGCTGACAAACCTAGAACATAATCGGGGGTTCGAACCCACAATCATAGGTATCTGCCGTGCCCAAGGGACGCAACTCTAGTCAGGGAATTGCGGCGTCTTAGACGACTGGGCCACCTTTACCCAACATACGATATGATATGGGTACTCTGCTTGTCTCGTACTACGGGTAACAGGATTTTGTCAATATCAGGACCTGGTCACGTGATTCCATAATGACATGGCACAAAATATGCCACCCATCTAAATTTGAATGAAAGTTTGTATTAAGATCATTGTACACGATCGTAGTCAAGGGACGTAATTCAATAATGAAGTTGGTTGGAAGTGGTGTTCACCAACCCATGCTTGTCGTAGGCGGCGACTAACGGGAGCCGGTGATCAGGCTCGCTGAATTGCTTGATGCCCCGTAAAGATCCGGAATAGAATTGGTCTTCAGCAACAGATGCTTGTCATGAGAGGCGACTAACGGGATACCGTGTTCAGGCTCGCTGACTTGATTGATGCATGACATCGTATCACAATTGCGTAGATTGATGCTCATGTCAGTCACTGGAATGTCTGGTCTAGACCCGATTATTTACAGACCGCCGTCATGTAGCTGGAATATTTCTGCGAACGGCTTAAAAGAACAATCAAATTGGAATGAAAATTGGGATGTGTAAATATTATATTAAGGTTGACATAATTACTTCGTGTGTTATCATGTAGGTACCCAGGTATATTACAATTTAACCAACTGATTTCCTGTCCTTTCAGATGCTCCCGACACTTGGCGCCGTGAGTACTATCCGCGTGGTCCATATCAGTATTGACAATGTTTCAAATGATTCACATTAAAGTTTACATCTTTGCGCAAAACACAAGGTCAACCTCATCATTGATATCGGAATCTCACAGTAACTATATAACCGTCATGCGTTTATGCAATATATCCATCGAAACCTGTTCATCTATCCTGTCCGTCATCCCTCATTGCCAAAGTAAACCAACTGCCCATAGATCCCCTCGGGTGCCAGCAATCTCCCAGTGTTCGAATGTGCCGATTTAACTCGAAGGATCCTTGGTTCGAAAACAGGATTTGCCCGATTTGCACACATTTTACCTATTCCTCCTTCACCACAACACATTTTACCTATTCCTCCTTCACCTCAACACATTTTACCTATTCCTCCTTCACCTCAACACATTAAACCTATTCCTCCTTCACCTCAACACATTAAACCTATTCCTCCTTCACCTCAACACATTTTACCTATTCCTCCTTCACCTCAACACATTTTACCTATTGCTCCTTCACCTCAACAGATTTTACCTATTCCTCCTTCACCTCAACACATTTTACCTATTCTTCCTTCACCTCAACACATTTTACCTATTCCTCAACACATTTTACCTATTCCTCCTTCACCTCAACACACGTTACCTATTCCTCCTTCACCTCAACACATGTACTCATGACCCGTGAGACATTCAATCATTTGTGTACACCTTCAGATCGAACCCTAGCAGACGCTTCCGTCCGCATCCTGAACGAGACCTACTCCCCCACCATGTCCAACAACACATCCCCGGCATTCAGACGGATAGCGGAACCGTTCTGCGAGGAGGTATGTCATGTTACTTATATAAGTGATGACCTTGTGGGTGTATGCTCTTGAGATGAGGATGGCGGTGATGGCTGTTGTTATCATAGGTAATAACACTACTACGACGCCATTGCACTAACGGTACACATAGTGTTACGTTATAATGATGGTTAATAGCTCTTTGCGATACGGTACACATGTAACATTATCATGATAGTTAATAGCTCTTTGTGATACGGTACACATGTAACATTATCATGATAGTTAATAGCTCTAGTGCGATACGGTACACATATTGTAACATTATCATGTTAGTTAAGAGCTCTAGTGCGATACGGTACACATATTGTAACATTATCATGATAGTTAATAGCTCTTTGCGATACGGTACACATGTAACATTATCATGATAGTTACGAGCTCTAGTGCGATACGGTACACATATTGTAACATTATCATGATAGTTAATAGCTCTTTGCGATACGGTACACATGTAACATTATCATGATAGTTAATAGCTCTTTGCGATACGATACACATGTAACATTATCATGATATTTAAGAGCTCTAGTGCGATACGGTACACATATTGTAACATTATCATGATAGTTAATAGCTCTTTGTGATACGGTACACATGTAACATTATCATGATAGTTACGAGCTCTAGTGCGATACGGATCACATGTTGTAACATTATTACGATAGTTAAGAGCTCTAGTGCGATACGGATCACATGCTGTAACATTATCATGATATTTAATAGCTCTAGTGCGATACGGATCACATGTTGTAACATTATCATGATAGTTAAGAGCTCTAGTGCGATACGGATCACATGCTGTAACATTATTACGATAGTTAAGAGCTCTAGTGCGATACGGATCACATGTTGTAACATTATCACGATAGTTAAGAGCTCTAGTGCGATACGGATCACATGTTGTAACATTATCATGATAGTTAAGAGCTCTAGTGCGACACGGTACACATGTTGTAACATTATTACGATAGTTAATAGCTCTAGTGCGATACGGTACACATATTGTAACATTATCATGATAGTTAATAGCTCTTTGCGATACGGTACACATGTAACATTATCATGATAGTTACGAGCTCTAGTGCGATACGGATCACATGTTGTAACATTATTACGATAGTTAAGAGCTCTAGTGCGATACGGATCACATGCTGTAACATTATCATGATATTTAATAGCTCTAGTGCGATACGGATCACATGTTGTAACATTATCATGATAGTTAAGAGCTCTAGTGCGATACGGATCACATGCTGTAACATTATTACGATAGTTAAGAGCTCTAGTGCGATACGGATCACATGTTGTAACATTATCACGATAGTTAAGAGCTCTAGTGCGATACGGATCACATGTTGTAACATTATTATGATAGTTAATAGCTCTAGTGCGATACGGTACACATGCTGTAACATTATTACGATAGTTAATAGCTCTAGTGCGATACGGATCACATGTTGTAACATTATCATGATATTTAATAGCTCAAGTGCGATACTTTACACATGTTATAACATTATTACGATAGTTAATAGCACCTAGTAATAGATGAACGTGTCATGATAGCCCGACGGAGTAGATTGCCGCTCTTGTTATCAACAGCTTGTTTAGAAAACAGTCAAGGGCGGTCGGGTAGCCTAGTGGTTAAAGCATTCGTCGTCACGCCGAAGACCCGGGTTCGATTCCACAAATGGGTACAAAATCTGGCGCTCATTTCTTGTGTCACCCGCCGTCATATTGCTGGACTATTGCTAAATCAATACTCACTCACTGGAAAACATTCTTATTTCCTAACCGCGGGAAACAAGAAGAGTCATTCCTTTTACTCATTTGCGCAAAACACGACGCAGTTAACTTTACCGATAAACAACACTAACCCTGGAAGAGCACGCATATTAGACGTCCAAATATAGAGGCAAGGGAAGCGTAGGCCGCCATGCAGGCCAATGTGCAAACCGGCATTAGCGTCAAGCCGCGAAGCTAGGACAAGCAGAGACAGCTAATTATTAAACACCCTCAGGTGCTGGTATGTTACGTGAATTTCCTGTAAGGCGAGTTCCCCACCTGCTGACAATACCATGCATTCGGTGTACACAAGTCCACGACTCTAACACGCCTGTGGGTGTGCACGTAATTGTGTATAGAAGATATGGCAACATATATCCCCAAAATACATCACAACCTATTCTAGTGCTGTCATCACTACATTTGGTTAACTTGTTTCTGAAAGTGAAACTTATTTCGATCTGTGTATGGATTTTATAGATAATTAGTCTTTTATGGACCTAACGAAAGAATTGCAATTGATCAGAATTGTATCATGTTTTTTTTTTTGAATGTGTTAATGAATGTGTCACTTCCTTCATTGACCTTCTAAGAAATGTTTTAAATTACTGGATTTAGTCGATGAGAAGAAAACACGATATGCTATCAAAATTTTCAATCCATTATAAGGTATTTTGTGGGTTAGCGTATCTGAAACAAAGTAAAAAGTAAAACGTCATGAATAAAACATTAAAACTTGTACTAATCTCACTTCCGACAACAAAATGGGAGCTAGCTTTTTTGAACAAATTAAAAAGTTAAGTATTTGCAAACGAGTGCGGTAGACGACGTCATGTATTCGTCATGGTTTACGAATGTCCCCGGCTTAAAGTACAAATACTTTATGAGTCGGCTAACTGCCCATTACATAACGGCTAAAAGTACTAATATTTTGTGAAGCAGCTAACTGTCCATTACTTACCGGCTAAAAGTACTAATACTTTGTGAAGCAGCTAACCGTCCATTACTTAACGGCTAAAAGTACTAATACTTTGTGAGTCAGCTAACTGCCCATTACTTAACGGCTAAAAGTACTAATACTTTTTGAGTCAGCTAACTGCCAATTACTAAACGGCTAAAAGTACTAATACTTTGTGAGTCAGCTAACTGCCAATTACTTAACTGCTAGAAGTACTAATACTTTGTGAGTCAGCTAACTGCCCATTACTTAATTGCTAAAAGGACTAATACTTTGTGAGTCAGCTAACTGCCCATTTTAATATTATTATTATTATTATTATTATTATTATTATTATAATTATTATTATTATTATTATTATTATCATCGCCGGCGGATAATAATTTCCATAATCTGGTCTCTCTCACGTGTATTTTCTTCTCCAGATGGATGGCTATTTTCTTGACACGGAGTATGAGAAGCGCTACAACGGCTGTCGTGTAGTGGAGTTGAGGTGAGGTTTGAAATGTGACACTGAGGTTTCATACTGTAAGGGAATGTAACATAAGAAATATATTCTAGGGGAGCAGAGACGCGAGCTGTGGGGCTCTTATGGGTGTTATGTTATGTTCGGAGGGGTGGGGTGGGGGGGGGGTGGGGGGGGGGGGGTGGATGGGGGGAGTCACCTCTTTGTGTTTTCGTTATGATACTGTAAAACACATCTCATGATCACCAACAGCCATCAATGACCATCTATCTCAACCAGGACGTTGCTGTTTTTTCAGGGACGTCGGAGCCAATCCAGACTGTTCTTGTTTCGCAGGAGGGTGAGTTTGTCATTTTAAATGGAAGTCTGTAAATCAACTTCCCATTCGGACATTCTCGGTTTTTCCCGCTACCTACATACTACCTGTGATATTGCTGAGTGCGGCGTTTAACAACAAACAAACAAAACAAAACATAATACCTCGGGCACTAATGCCGAAGTAATTTTACATGCTTTCATACATTTATGACGGGAGCCACCGGTGGGGCCTGACCACCCGATCGCGTGAGTCGCCTTTTAGGACAAGCATTTTACGACTTGCTTTTGCGGCAAGCATGGGTTGCTGAAGACCTATTCTACCCCGGATCTTCACGGGTTTTATGTAAACCGAGCAACAAGTTACCTTCTTGTCTCCACCGCCTCCGTGGTCTAGTGCATAGAGCGTCTACCCCAAGAGCGGAAGGTCGGTGGTTCGATCCCCAGGCATCAGGGGGCTAAAACAAGGCCTTGTCGGCTCGGAGACAGTATACTATGTCTGTGTGGGGTATTCATGTTAAACTGCAGCATGATATCTCAGTGAGCCAGCACTATTAAAGAAGCTAGTGCCGCTAGTGCCGCTAGTGCCGCAAGTGCCGCTAAAGCTATAGCTTTACACATTTACCAAGTTTTATGTTATGTTTTATAATGGCAACGCCCGAATGGAATCTAAATTTGAAGATATATATATTTACTCGTCTGCACAAATTATGTTAGATTATCAAACGTTTTAAATTATTTAATTTTTGCAAGGAAATGCATCATTATATATGATCACCTCACCTCACCTCACCTCACCTCACCTCACCTCACATCACCTCACCTCAATTCAACTCTGTCATTTACATGCGGAACACTAGAAGCATGCATACACAGACTGTACGAATTAAAACGGAAATTACGATATCCCCCGACAGGAAATGGCATCGCCATTCAGACACTAGTTGAGCAGATCGCACCATCATTTATATAATTAATGAGCGTCACGTGACCGTATCTGATCTCTCAGGATCACGCGTGTGACTCGGGAGTTCTCCTTTGGACGTCATAATGGCACGTGGCCATTTGAAGAAACGTGTTGTGATAGTTAGAGTCTTAGGTAGAGGAGAAATTAAACAATATACTCTTTGATAAAGCATGTTGAGAGGAGACAAGAAATAATCCTTTACTTCAGGAAGTTGATGAGAAAACCATCCTGCCGAATTTAAAGGAAAGTAGATCATTGATACGGTCAGTTTCCCCGATAACGTAAATCAATCGTTTATAACTTTCTCTTATAAAGACTCCATTGGCACAGCACGTAAAAGCCAAAGGCGCTCCGATTTCAGTTTCAATACTGATATGTAAGTTGTTAACATTCACAGACAGTCGGTACAAATCACGTTAATTGTTAACATTCACAGACAGTTGGTACAAATCACGTAAGTTGTTAACATTCACAGACAGTTGGTACAAATCACGTAAATTGTTAACATTCAGAGACAGTCGGTACAAATCACGTAAATTGTTAACATTCACAGACAGTTGGTACAAATCATGTAAGTTGTTAACATCTACAGACAGTCGGTACAAATCACGTAAATTGTTAACATTCACAGACAGTTGGTACAAATCACGTAAATTGTTAACATTCACAGACAGTCGGTACAAATCACGTAAATTGTTAACATTCACAGACAGTTGGTACAAATCACGTAAGTTGTTAACATCCACAGACAGTCGGTACAAATCACGTTAATTGTTAACATTCACAGACAGTCGGTACAAATCACGTAAATTGTTAACATTCACAGACAGTTGGTACAAATCACGTAAATTGTTAACATTCACAGACAGTCGGTACAAATCACGTAAATTGTTAACATTCACAGATAGTCGGTACAAATCACGTAAATTTTTAACATTCACAGACAGTCGGTACAAATCACGTAAATTGTTAACATTCAGAGACAGTCGGTACAAATCACATAAATTGTTAACATTCACAGACAGTTGGTACAAATCACGTAAATTGTTAACATTCACAGACAGTTGGTACAAATCACGTAAATTGTTAACATTCACAGACAGTTGGTACAAATCACGTAAGTTGTTAACATCCACAGACAGTCGGTACAAATCACGTTAATTGTTAACATTCACAGACAGTCGGTACAAATCACGTAAATTGTTAACATTCACAGACAGTCGGTACAAATCACGTAAATTGTTAACATTCACAGACAGTCGGTACAAATCACGTAAATTGTTAACATTCACAGATAGTCGGTACAAATCACGTAAATTTTTAACATTCACAGACAGTCGGTACAAATCACGTTAATTGTTAACATTCAGAGACAGTCGGTACAAATCACGTAAATTGTTAACATTCACAGACAGTTGGTACAAATCACGTAAATTGTTAACATTCACAGACAGTTGGTACAAATCACGTAAGTTGTTAACATCCACAGACAGTCGGTACAAATCACGTTAATTGTTAACATTCACAGACAGTCGGTACAAATAACGTAAATTGTTAACATTCACAGACAGTTGGTACAAATCACGTAAATTGTTAACATTCACAGACAGTCGGTACAAATCACGTGAATTGTTAACATTCACAGACAGTCGGTACAAATCACGTAAATTGTTAACATTCACAGATAGTCGGTACAAATCACGTAAATTTTTAACATTCACAGACAGCCGGTACAAATCACGTAAATTGTTAACATTCACAGATAGTCGGTACAAATCACGTAAATCGTTAACATTCACAGACAGTCGGTACAAGTCACGTAAATTGTTAATATTCACAGACAATAGGTGCAAATAACGTAAGATGTGAACATTCACAGACAGTCGGTACAAATCACGTAACTTGTTTACATTCAGAGACAGTCGGTACAAGTCACGTAAATTGTTAACATTCACAGACAATAGGTGCAAATAACGTAAGATGTGAACATTCAGAGACAGTCAGTACAAATAACGTAAGTTGTTAACATTCAGAGACAGTCGGTACAAATCACGTAACTTGTTAACATTCAGAGACAGTCGGTACAAATAACGTAAGTTGTTAACATTCACAGACAGTCAGTACAAATAACGTAAGTGGTTAACATTCACAGACAGTCGGTACAAATAACGTAAGTTGTTAACATTCACAGACAGTCGGTACGAATGCATAAGTTGCTGACATTCACATACACTGTACAAATGCGTACAAATAGTGTTTTGGGCAGTCTAGTGTAACGTTGTCAGTAAACTAACGGAAGCATCCTCTTGTTACCATTGAGAAATCATTCCACGTTCATCGCTCACTGAAGATCAAAGGCCAATGTTCTCTCTAATAAATACCGGTAGTCTGGACACGCTTCCCTCGGGGCGACTGCTTGTAGGAACGCGCATGTAATTAAACATGTTCTACCTACGAACGCAAGATTTGTTGATAAGGACGATTTCATTAGGGCACGGTAGATCAAAGATCTTACTCATGGCGAATTTAAATTTGGTATTTGAACCTCCGATCAGCGGATCTTGGTGCGGCTTAGGGATGCATCTCTGCAGATCAAGATGTTGTTAACATATTTTTATGCGTTATCCCCAATTTTGCCTCCCTGCGTCGGTCAGTCTAATTTTTTGTCATCTTATAGAGTTTGTTGGGTTTAACGCCGCTTTTAACAGTATTTCAGTCATATCACGGCGTGTCAGCTTAAAATGTGAGGAAAGCCCGAAGTGATACAGGTCTCAGACGTTTACCTCTTCGGTGAAACCCACGAGCACGGGTAGGTTGCTGACAAACCTAGAAACATAATCATAGATTCCTGGTGTGTCCAGGGGACGCAACTCTGCACAGCGAAACGTTTGTCAACAGCAACCCGTTCTCGAGGGGTTCACCAAAGTGGTAAACGTCTGAGACACGCATCACTTCGGGCTTTCCTCCCACATTAAGCTGACACGCCGTGATATAACTGGAATACTGTTAAAAGCGGCGTTAAACCAAACTCACTCACTCACTCACTCACTCACTCACAAACTCACTCAGCCACCCACCCACTCACTCACTCACTCACAATCGCCTTCAAATATTCCTGCGAAAGTTTATAAATAAATAAAAGTACTTAACAATGTCTCGTACTTTAAAGCCCACGTTGTCAGTCGAACGCCGTTACTGGGAGAGTATTTTTCACGTAACGCCTACATTCACACGACATCACTCTGTGAAATCTCTGGTTGCTAGGCTACATGTCCTACCCCTGACTCAATCCCCACAGCTCTGCCCGACACACAACTAAGATATTTGGGTGCACGGCACATGTGACACAACCGTACTGCAGACAGTTTCATTCGGACTTAATCGGAAACACACGTCAATGTGTGGGGCTTCTTTATAGCTAATTGGGGCCTGCTCCCCGTTAACCTGACGCGAATTCTTATTACAGGAAGCCCCTGTCCAACAGGGAAATTAGTAGCTAGATACGTTTATGTACATACGTAGACTGGTTTTCTATCATTCTGTTTCTAAAATATATCTCCTGAAGAAAATTCCGAGGTATATTTAATGTCCCGTCTTTGGTGCGTTCCGAATGAATTGACATTAAAATAACGTTTCAATTCAACATTATACGTTTTTTGGTTCATTGTTAAGTCCTGTCAGCCATTTTTAACAATAATTGTACTAGAGACTGAGCATGTCTATATTAAATGTTGTAAACAAAAACAAATTGTTTTTATTGATTTGATGTTCTGCCGAATCCGCTGAAGTTTTGACCAAAAAATATTTTTTTATAGTTCATGAGGTTATTATTTGTTTATGTTAGGAAAAGTCCAAGTAATGAAAAATAGATTAAGTTCAGTGTTCAATTTACACATTGCTCAATAATGTCTAACAAGAAATACTGTGAGGGTATTTTAGTATCCTAAGCGAACCTAGCAGAAGGATGTCTTTAAGTTTTAATTAATCTAATAGATCATTAAAAAAATATTCAATATCTCCTATAAGTCAGGAAAGTATTAAATAAATCTCATAAATCATATACAGTAATGCAGTTAGAAGATGAGAACTAGGTGAAATCGTCGTCGTACACATTTCAAGATTAGCTGTGGTTACGAATGTATTTTGTGTATGTTTGGCGAGACGGTCCATAATCGTTGGTATAGAGGGGTCCCCGGACTAACGGGGTTTCGCAGTATCCTGTCAGAAGTACATTCTTAGTACTCGTACGGTGATGTCATTCTGGAATGTTGTTTGTTTAAAGCAAAACTCTTCCTCCCTCCCCTCTGAACCCCCAACATCTCCCCCCTCCCGTCCGATCCAGCGCAAGTCCCGGGGCTTGGGGATAATTGATTAATGACGCTTCAGATCGCATTTGTTCCGGGCCAGAGATGAGGATATTTCTGGTCGTTCATCACGGTTAAATTGTTCTACACTGAGCCTCTAATCCTCGACTCCATCATCCCGGCTCGAGTCTCTGTAATTACGAACATAAACCTATTTTATCTAAAACATAATTACACTTACATTGTGACCATGACGTTATGACGTCAGAGGTGTTAAACGTCACTCGACCACGTTTGTCAATATACTTTTATTGGGAATGTTAAATTAAAGATAAAAAATACATTTCACGCAGCCTTTAAGACTTCTGGTCTAATGACATGCATGTATGCCATGTCTGTAACATGATTTGGTAGGCAGAAATGTGGAATTTTAAAACACGGACCTATTTGTTTATAGGTCACCGTGACATGATCATTTCTGGGTCTTAATGGGTTTGTGTCACACTGTGACATTTGCAGAGAGAGATCAGTGTGGTCGCTTCAGCTAGAACTAAATTATGTTATCGACAACACAGACAACTGCGTATTCATCTGACGTGGTCAGTCAAGTTATCCCTGTATTAAATATATTGATCTATTTGTGGGGTTATACGAAAAATAAGATTACTACACCTTTCTCACTGAAGCAATGTCTTGAGTACTTGTAGTTTGCAGGATTGCCAATGCTTTAGCGCAAGACATGCATTTCTTCATGACGTCGATGCCGTTATCGTGATTATGGTGAGGTGAGGTGGTGGGGTTTTACACGCTGAAGATTATTTCACTTATATAGCGACGTGCATGTACGTGTGTGTGTGGCTGCTTGAACTATTTCGGACTAACCCTAGCTTTATAGTGCAAGTCCTCTTCGATACCACTTCGATAACATGGATACTAGGTATAATGTTTGTTTGTTTGTTTGTTTGTTGTTTAACGCCGCACTCAGCAACATTCCACCTATATGACGGCGGCCTGTAAATAATCGAGTCTGGACCAGACAATCCAGTGATTGACATCATGAGCATCGACCAACGCAGTTGGGATACGATGACATGCATCAACCAAGACAGCGAGCCTGACCACCCGATCCCGTTAGTCGCCTCTTACGACAAGCACAGTCGCCTTTTACGACAAGCATTGTCGACTTTTACGACAAGCATAGTCGCCTTTACGGCATTGCTGAATTATGGGTTGCTGAAGATCTATACTCTACGCGGACCTTCACGGAGATAGTCTGGAGTAATCTACGATTTAGTCTTGGTTGAAATACAGCTGTAACATACCGACGGAAGCGGGTGATCTCGCCTTACAAAGTGGTGCCCCTTGACTCACAGTTGGTCTTAGGTTCGAATCATACCATGATCCCAGGCTTGTTAGGACCATACCCATTGCTTCAGCGTTCCGCAACTCAGGCTTGTCTCACACATTGAGCATTCATCCCTCAATGAATACTATCGCGAACCATATATTTAACACACTCACATACAGAATAACTGAACCAAATGATCAGTCCCTTCTGATTGACAATTCTTATGTTTATATGTGCACATTATTAAATTGGATAATTCATTAAAGCGGTGACAATATTTGATCAAAATCATTTTTCATTCCGGGTCAATGAATCCTACCTTCCCATATTTCACAAATTTAACTTTTTTAAAGTGTTTAATTTTAATTTCAATAATTACATAACACAAAAGGCCAATATGAGAACGGCATTTGAAAAGCCGTTCCAAAATAACGCTTTGCTTTATGTAATTATTTCCTCATTATACTCATTTGATAATGTGTATTAAAGATTACTTTTAGGGCGGGGCGGTCGGGTAGCCTAGTGGTTAAAGCGTTCGCTCGTCACGCCGAAGACCCGGGTTCCATTCCCGACATGGGTACAATGTGTGAAGCCCATTCCTGGTGTCCCCTGTCGTGATATTGCTGGAGTATTGCCAAAAGCGGCGTAAAACCATACTCACTCACTCACTCACTCACTTTTAAAAGGTTTGCTTTGATCGGTTATTGCTTCTGTTGTTCCTCTGATAATGGGTTCAAGTTTCTAGTAGGTGGATAGGTGAAATTCTATGATCATGTTTATGAGGAACCGACCGCTTTTTTGTCTTGAACTGAGCGGGTTTTGGTAAAGATCAGATCGTTCTCTAAACCAGTACGCAGAATCAAGTTTAGACATATTTTACGTGAACTTTCATAATCTCGTTTTATCATTTGGTTTCAGCGCCGGGTCCGTTGAAGTGATATATGAGCTAGCATTTCTTGGGAAGCTGGGGGACACTCTGTCCAACCGGATACCCGCCATCATTGAGGACCGAAGCACGAAGAAACAAAGGGATGACTCCGTGCACGTGCTTATAAAGAACTTCCTGGTTGACATCCGGGTACATTGGAAGCAACCGTACAGTAAGTCAGAACCGACGTCTTTAGGACCCGTATGTAGATAACCATTTTTTAATATTACTTTTTATTCTTGCGACACTTTTATTTAGAAATTGTTGACCCCGTTTATTATTCAGATAAACAGTTGAACCATGTTTGTCCGGAGAACTGCAATCCGTTTGAACGTTTCTCGTAACGTCAACAGACACACTTCTCCCTCAGGTCATGCCATTTAGATAAACAGTTGAACCATGTTTGTCCGGAGAACCGCAATCCGTTTGATCATTGTTCGTAACGTCAACAGACACACTTCTCCCTCAGGTCATGCCATTTAGATAAACAGTTGAACCATGTTGTCCGGAGAACCGCAATCCGTTTGATCATTGTTCGTAACCTCAACAGACACACTTCTCCCTCAGGTCATGCCATTTAGATAAACATTTGAACCATGTTTGTCCGGAGAACCGCAATCCGTTTGATCATTGTTCGTAACGTCAACAGACACACTTCTCCCTCAGGTCATGCCATTTAGATAAACAGTTGAACCATGTTTGTCCGGAGAACCGCAGTCCGTTTGATCATTGTTCGTAACGTCAACAGACACATTTCTCACTCAGGGCATGCCATTTAGATAAACAGTTGAACCATGTTGTCCGGAGAACCGCAATCCGTTTGATCATTGTTCGTAACCTCAACAGACACACTTCTCCCTCAGGGCATGCCATTTAGATAAACAGTTTCACCATGTTTGTCCGGAGAACCGCAATCCGTTTGATCATTGTTCGTAACCTCAACAGACACACTTCTCCCTCTTGGCATGCCATTTAGATAAACAGTTTCACCATGTTTGTCCGGAGAACCGCAATCCGTTTGATCATTGTTCGTAACCTCAACAGACACACTTCTCCCTCAGGGCATGCCATTTAGATAAACAGTTGAACCATGTTTATACCGAGATAACCGCAATCCGTTAGATGTTTGTTCGTAATGTCAACAGACTCACTTCTCCCTCAGGGCATGCCATTTGGATAAACAATTGAACCATGTTTGTCCGGAGAACCGCAATCCGTTTGATCGCTGTTCGTAACGTCAACAGACACACTTCTCCCTCTTGGTATGCTATTTAGATAAACTGTTGAACCATGTTTATCCAGAGAACCGCAATCCGTTTGATGGTTGCTCGTAACGTCAAAAGACACACTTCTCCCTCTTGGCATGCCATTTAGATAAACAGTTGAACCATGTTTGTCCGGAGAACCGCAATCCGTTTGATTGTTGTTCGTAACGTCAACAGACACACTTCTCCTTCAGGGCATGCTATTTAGCATTGTTCATCTACTGTTGGTTTAGTAGAAGCATCTACCAAGAGATACAAACACCAATAACGATGTATCTTAAACAAGACGTCTACGACTAATCTACCGGACAAACGAAAGTTTACACCATTTTTGACGTTGGCTTAAAATGAAACAAACAAGAAATAGTTATTTGATGGTGATGTATTTGATACTGGTATCACAATTGTGTTTTGGACCTTACGTTGACAGTGTTTTGGGAACTCTTTTTGTTTCGACTGTCTATTAACGTTTTGATAGTATTTCTATTTTTTTGGTCAAATCCAAAATTCAAGTGTACTTTCTTCTGCCTGCCAGTTTAGTTTGCAAAGGCTAAGAAACGGTGTTTCCCGTTCAGTGGGGTCTGCGGTTTTCTCTGGGAATCCTCTCACCCAGTGATCCGAAAGAGTAGAAAAGTGATGACAGTGATTATGATTCCTCCGATAGATGGGTGGCAGTAGGGTAGCTTAGTGGTTAAAGTATACGCACGTCACGCCAAAGCCCGTGTTCGATTCCCCACGTCGGGACAATGTCTGACGCCAATTTCTGGTATCCCCCGTCGTGATATTGCTGGAATATTGCCAAAAGCGGCGTTTAACCTTAAAGATTTACTAAATATTATTATATTAATTATGTAAGTAGACAAAAGGATGACTACATGGATTTGATAGTGATTAGTGATTTTGATGAGATTTCTTCTGAATATGGAAATGGTTTTGTTGCTTTTATTTTCAGACGCCATCATGGCAGGTGTGACAGTACCGGTTTACAACCTCACCTACAGCAACAGCCTCGCCTACCACAACTCCACCGCCTTCCAGGCACATGCCGTCCCTTTCTGTGCCGACGTGAGTCCCCATGTCTGTCTATCCCTCCACCAATGTCGGTCTTCATGTAGCACCGTCTGTCTATCTGTTCACCAATGTCGGTCTTCATGTAGCACCGTCTGTCTATCTGTTCACCAATATCGGTCTTCATGTAGCACCGTCTGTCTATCCCTCCACCAATGTCGGTCTTCATGTAGCACCGTCTGTCTATCTGTTCACCAATGTCGGTCTTCATGTAGCACCGTCTGTCTATCCGTTCACCAATGTCGGTCTTCATGTAGCACCGTCTGTCTATCTGTTCACCAATATCGGTCTTCATGTAGCACCGTCTGTCTATCCCTCCACCAATGTCGGTCTTCATGTAGCACCGTCTGTCTATCCATCCACCAATGTCGGTCTTCATGTAGCACCGTCTGTCTATCCGTTCACCAATGTCGCTCTTCATGTAGCACCGTCTGTCTATCTGTTCACCAATATCGGTCTTCATGTAGCACCGTCTGTCTATCTGTTCAACCATGTAGGTCTTCATGTAGCACCTTCTGTCTATCCGTTCACCAATGTCGGTCTTCATGTGCACCGTCTGTCTATCCCTCCACCAATGTCGCTCTTCATGTAGCACCGTCTGTCTATCTGTTCACCCATGTCGGTCTTCATGTAGCACCGTCTGTCTATCTGTTCACCCATGTGGGTCTTCATGTAGCACCGTCTGTCTATCCGTTCACCAATGTCGGTCTTCATGTAGCACCGTCTGTCTATCTGTTCACCAATGTCGGTCTTCATGTAGTTCCGTCTGTTTATCCCTTCACCAATGTCGGTCTTCATGTAGCACCGTCTGTCTATCCCTCCACCAATGTCGGTCTTCATGTAGCACCGTCTGTCTATCCGTTCACCAATGTCGCTCTTCATGTAGCACCGTCTGTCTATCTGTTCACCAATATCGGTCTTCATGTAGCACCGTCTGTCTATCTGTTCAACCATGTAGGTCTTCATGTAGCACCTTCTGTCTATCCGTTCACCAATGTCGGTCTTCATGTAGCACCGTCTGTCTATCCGTTCACCCATGTCGGTCTTCATGTAGCACCGTCTGTCTATCCCTCCACCAATGTCGGTCTTCATGTAGCACCGTCTGTCTATCCCTTCACCAATGTCGGTCTTCATGTAGCACCGTCTGTCTATCCGTTCACCAATGTCGGTCTTCATGTAGCACCGTCTGTCTATCCCTCCACCAATGTCGGTCTTCATGTGCACCGTCTGTCTATCTGTTCACCCATGTCGGTCTTCATGTGCACCGTCTGTCTATCCCTTCACCCATGTCGGTCTTCATGTAGCACCGTCTGTCTATCCCTCCACCAATGTCGGTCTTCATGTAGCACCGTCTGTCTATCCCTTCACCAATGTCAGTCTTCATGTAGCACCGTCTGTCTATCCCTTCACCAATGTCGCTCTTCATGTAGCACCGTCTGTCTATCCCTTCACCCATGTCGGTCTTCATGTAGCACCGTCTGTCTATCCCTTCACCAATGTCGGTCTTCATGTAGCACCGTCTGTCTATCCGTTCACCAATGTCGGTCTTCATGTAGCACCGTCTGTCTATCCGTTCACCAATGTCGGTCTTCATGTACACCGTCTGTCTATCTGTTCACCAATGTCGGTCTTCATGTGCACCGTCTGTCTATCCGTTCACCCATGTCGGTCTTCATGTAGCACCGTCTGTCTATCCGTTCACCCATGTCGGTCTTCATGTGCACCGTCTGTCTATCTGTTCACCAATGTCGGTCTTCATGTACACCGTCTGTCTATCTGTTCACCAATGTCGGTCTTCATGTACACCGTCTGTCTATCCGTTCACCAATGTCAGTCTTCATGTACACCGTCTGTCTATCCCTTCACCAATGTCGGTCTTCATGTAGCACCGTCTGTCTATCCCTCCACCAATGTCGGTCTTCATGTAGCACCGTCTGTCTATCCGTTCACCAATGTCGGTCTTCATGTGCACCGTCTGTCTATCCCTTCACCAATGTCGCTCTTCATGTAGCACCGTCTGTCTATCCCTTCACCCATGTCGGTCTTCATGTAGCACCGTCTGTCTATCTGTTCACCCATGTCGGTCTTCATGTGCACCGTCTGTCTATCTGTTCACCAATGTCGGTCTTCATGTACACCGTCTGTCTATCCGTTCACCAATGTCGGTCTTCATGTAGCACCGTCTGTCTATCCGTTCACCAATGTCGGTCTTCATGTAGCACCGTCTGTCTATCCCTTCACCCATGTCGGTCTTCATGTGCACCGTCTGTCTATCCCTTCACCAATGTCGGTCTTCATGTAGCACCGTCTGTCTATCCCTTCACCAATGTCGGTCTTCATGTAGCACCGTCTGTCTATCCCTCCACCAATGTCGGTCTTCATGTAGCACCGTCTGTCTATCCCTTCACCAGTGTCGGTCTTCATGTAGCACCGTCTGTCTATCTGTTCACCAATGTCGGTCTTCATGTGCACCGTCTGTCTATCCCTTCACCAATGTCGCTCTTCATGTAGCACCGTCTGTCTATCCCTTCACCCATGTCGGTCTTCATGTAGCACCGTCTGTCTATCTGTTCACCCATGTCGGTCTTCATGTGCACCGTCTGTCTATCTGTTCACCCATGTCGGTCTTCATGTGCACCGTCTGTCTATCCGTTCACCCATGTCGGTCTTCATGTGCACCGTCTGTCTATCTGTTCACCAATGTCGGTCTTCATGTACACCGTCTGTCTATCCGTTCACCCATGTCGGTCTTCATGTAGCACCGTCTGTCTATCCGTTCACCAATGTCGGTCTTCATGTGCACCGTCTGTCTATCCCTCCACCAATGTCGGTCTTCATGTAGCACCGTCTGTCTATCTGTTCACCAATGTCGGTCTTCATGTGCACCGTCTGTCTATCTGTTCACCAATGTCGGTCTTCATGTGCACCGTCTGTCTATCCCTCCACCCATGTCGGTCTTCATGTGCACCGTCTGTCTATCTGTTCACCAATGTCGGTCTTCATGTGCACCGTCTGTCTATCCGTTCACCCATGTCGGTCTTCATGTAGCACCGTCTGTCTATCTGTTCACCAATGTCGGTCTTCATGTGCACCGTCTGTCTATCCCTCCACCCATGTCGGTCTTCATGTAGCACCGTCTGTCTATCCCTCCACCAATGTCGGTCTTCATGTAGCCGTCTGTCTATCTGTTCACCAATGTCGGTCTTCATGTGCACCGTCTGTCTATCCCTTCACCAATGTCGGTCTTCATGTAGCACCGTCTGTCTATCCCTTCACCAATGTCAGTCTTCATGTACACCGTCTGTCTATCCCTTTACCATTGTCGGTCTTCACGTAGTTCCGTCTGTTTATCCGTTCACCAATGTCAGTCTTCATGTAGCATCGTCTGTCTATCTGTTCACCCATGACGGTCTTCATGTAGCACCGTCTGTCTATCCCTTCACCAATGATGGTCTTAGGATTATTTCATAAACTGATATGTCGACACGTAACTGAAACACCGCCATTCTCTATCTTTTATCACCATGATCTGTGCTACACAATCTCTCGACCTTGGTGTGAGACAAGAAAAGCGATCCCTCGCTCAAAATAACGAATTATTTTTGTGCTGATGCACTTTCAAAGCAAAAGTGTACAGATATAAAACGCGGACCAACGTGATCGCCATATTCAAACACACGAGGAACAAATTCGTCACACATTGACTATACACGTGGGACCGAGCCAATCAGAACCCCAGTAAATCTTAAAAAGTGTTTTAACTGTGAAAATTAACGGACGCCCAAACCCCGTAAACGTGATGCCACACAGAGCTGACAACGCGACAAAGGCACAATATATCTCTTCTCATCCCATACTTCTTCCTTTGTAATGCGCCCCCCCCCCCTCCCCCCTCCTACCCTGTCTCTGAACTTAAAGAATATACCCTCACAAATGTTTTTCGCTTGATCTCGTCCAGCTAATGGGTTGTATTCTAATCTATTGACGTCTAAATTAGTTTCGCTATATACAGACAGTCTCATTAAACCAATAAGCAAAAACATTCTTCGATTATCTCACATTTCATAAAGAGTCCTTTTACAGATTTACGTGGTTGTCATGCAGTGACGTAGCTAGTCTGCTTATAGCGTGTATAATCAGTTCTGGGGGCGGGTGCTGTATGTGTTTGTTAAATGGGGATGCAGATCAAGTGTTTAATTATTCAGATGAGCCAAGATTAAACACTTAAAGGTTTAATGATCATATATAAATTTATATATTCAATACTTCTTGAATACGTAATCCATAAAAAAACACAAAGTAACTTACTTTGATGTCGAAATAGTCTTTATATGCAAAGTATTTTCTCTCCTTTCGGGAGTTCATCAGTGTATAGTGACTGTTCCATTGTAGTTTTATTGTTTTGTTTGTGTGTTTGTTTGTTGTTTAACGCGCACTCAGCAATATTCTATCTATATGACGGCGGTCTGTAAATACTCGCGTCCGGACCAGACAATCCAGTGATTGACATCATTAGCATCGATTTTAGCAATTGGGATACGATGACATGCATGAGCCAAGTCATCACCCGATCCCGTTACTCGTAATGTTATAAGAGGTCATTTTAGCTGCTATAGCTGATTACAGTTGAATTAAGTTGATAACGGCTTATACCCGAGGTGGTCAGCGAGTTATTGAGGTGGGCTGTGTGTGTACAGTCTAATCAATTTTGAAGACAGTTATCAGGTCGATCATCTTCTAACCGAGGCAAGGGCGTCAACTGACTATAAAAGTCCAGTTTCCTGAGTGTGTGGGTGTGAGTGATTGTTGGTCAGTCGGTCAGTCAGTGCAGATGACACTTGTCTCCTGTCAATATGTTATGCAAAACAGATCGCCATGCTTCTGACCTCTGATAATATTTGAAGAACAAAATTAATGCCACAACTCGTTGTATCAGTTTCAGCTTTCAGATGAGTGAGTGAGTGTGGTTTAACGCCGCTTTTAACAGTATTCCAGTTATATCGCGACGTGTCAGTTTAATGTGGGAGGAAGGCCCGAAGTGATGCAGGTCTCAGACGTTTACCACTTCGATGAAACCCACGAGCACGGGTATGGTGCTGACAAACCTAGAAGCATATTTGGGGCGAACTGGGATTCGAACCCACAATCATAGGTTTCTTGCGTGCCCAAGGGACGCAACTCTGCACAGAGATTTGCGGCCCCAGAGACAACTGCTCGAATCCACAACGAACAATAATGCCTCGTCCCCTGGATCACTCGTCCCCTGTACCACAACCCTACTCTAGATAGGGATATTCCAACAATTCCATAGCACATAACCTATGGGTAATCGCACATCGAATCGCGGCGCCTTAGACGACTTGGCCACCCGTGCCCCTCTTTCAGATGATCTTTGAGCACTCAATTTATGACATATTGCACCAGTCTGCACACGTTGATCACTCATTTATCCTGAATAACGAGGTTCAACTTTTTAGGATCTCACGGTTCACATCCCCATGTGATCACAACAAAACAGACCCGTGAACATCCGGGTTACAATTGGTCTTCAGCAACCCATGCTGGCCGTAAAAAGGCGACTATGCCTGTCGTACGAGGCGATTAACGGGATCTGACTTGGTTGATACATGTCACCGTATCCCAATTGCGTAGATCGATGCTCATGATGTCAGTCACTGGATTGTAAGGTCCAGCCTCGATTATTTACAGACCGTCGTCATATCGCTGGAATATTGCAGAGTGCGGCGTTAAAAAAACAAACAAACACGTGTCAGTTTGATGTTGGAGGTAAGCCCGAAGTGATGTCTGTCTCAAGCATCTTGCATCTTGAAGACATGGAATATAGCGGCGTTAAACAACAAACAAACACAACATTATGCTCTCTGGAGAAAACATATCATTATTACACGAATCGGGTCACGATTAAATTTCATTATTTTTTTTCAGATTGACGAGTTTCTTCAAAACAGCTGGATGAGCTCGCGATATTTATCTTGTGAGGTAACAAACTTTGGGTAAGTACGAAATGGCAGAAAAGGGCGATGGGGTAGCCCAGTGGTTAAAGCGTTCACTCGTCACGCCGATGGTCCGGATTCGATTCTCTATATGGGTACATTGTGTGAAGCCCGATGTTCCCCGCCGTGATACTGCTGGAATATTGCTAAACGTTGCGTAAAATCATACTCACTCACTCACTCACTCACTCACTCCACATACTATAGAGTCATTATATACAAGCAGTTACGCCAAACCAGCCGAGATCTATAGATTAAGTATGGAATCCTAGAAGGGACATTTTCGCGTTGTCGCGTTGTCTCCCTTACAAAAACAAAAACAAAAGTGTCAAAAATAACAAAAGCGCGACAACGTGACAATGCAACAAATGTCCAAAATGTCACGTTGTCGGATTGTCGCGTTTTGGTTCATGGAGACCCATTTTGCTTGTTTTTGTTGTTGTAAGGACGACAATGCGACAACGTATATTGTCCCTTATAGGATTCCATACATACATGTAAGTGCATAGGTGTAGAGCATTGCAACACAGTATGAAGGTATATAATACTTGTTCCTCTTGCGAAATTACCGAAAGTGCTGGTCAAATTTTTAAAATCTACAGTTGTCCATCTACACTCACTCTCAACATTTCAACGTACCGTGAAACCCCTTTAATCCAGACGATAAACATTCCAGTAAAACCGCCCTAATAGTCAAATTTTCGAAATAACTTTGCATTTTATTATATTGTTCTAAACAAACTTCGGGAAGTTGAGATGGCCGAACAGCCGAGGTCAGGACAAACGAGAATTCAGACTGAGTGCAAATAGATTCCATTTTGTTGTGACAGAAATTCGTCACATACAGTAAACCTCGGTTATAACGAACACGCTTATAACGAGCTGACGGATATAACGAACTTGCTTTTTTGGTCCCGACTATTTGCTGTAGTTATGCTGTATATATGCTTATAACGAACTACGTTTATGACGAACTAAAATTAGTAGTCCCTTTGATTTCGTTATAACCGCAGTTTACTGTAGTTCGTTACCAAGAGACTGCTCGCATGTGAGTGGAAATACTGGTTTAAAATTGATACTTGAAGACGTAAAGATATCCCAACATATGAACGTATTTGCCTTTAGCGTAATTGCAACAACATATGTGACCTTCATCATTATATTCTATTTGTCCTATTTTCGATCACGATCTATACCTATTTTATGACATTGTTCAGAAACAACCCAACATCGGTCTCAGTTGATCTCAAATTCCGTGGTGAAGACATCCGGGACATTCAGACTGGCCTAATATACGTCATCATGACGTCAGCTCCTAACGTCACCGTCGGGTACCAGACACTGAAGATGATTGGGAACTTGTTGGTGGTGCCCTACAACATTGACCTATCATTGGAGGGGATACAGCTAGTGACGACCACGACAACGACCCCTACAACGACCTCGACCACGACCACGCCGCCTACCACGTGGCCAGGTACGTAAACTGAGAGGCACAATAAACTATACCGAGTTTATTTGATGAACTGAAAATTAGACTTGTTACTTATGATTATGTCTATTTAACCATCACTCATTCCTGCAATAGTTTGTGAAACGTTATCTGTGGCTGGGTTATTTTTTGTAAAAATAAAATGGTTTAGTGAAGACTGAGGTAAGAAAGGATTTGCAACCACAAGACCCCCTAACCATTTTTAAATGTACGTTTGCGCCGAAAACAACAAATTTATTGATTTTCAAAGATAAGATTCTAAGATACGCATCAACGGTTATGTATTATGCTAAATTTGTTGATATTTGTTTTAATTTTAAAAGATTTAAATCAAATTATTGTTTAAAAATAAAACCACGTAGATGTATTCTTTTTGTGCTGACTAAGCGCGTTTTTTTTCATAATATCATTTCAGATATTTTTAGTTGAAAATCGAACATATGATAAAATCAACTGTGTGGTATAGTTTCTTTTTCTCCTCAGTATATTTCACGAAACAGTCATTTGTGTAGACGCTTTATCGAATTCAGATAGTCGACTTGGTGCTACCTGTAGGGCAGTGCATGCGTCGCCTTTTCGCGAACACCTGGTGTCATCACTGATTTTAAAACATCCAGTAATATCATTTCCACCGCTTTTTCGCCTTTTACGACCCATGGCATCTGTTTCGGCGGACAGTCGGGACTGGTTATTTTCTGGCGTTGACGTCTTATTTTTGCAAAGTCAATGGTGTACGCTGACGAATATCACGAATCAAAAGTAACACAGTCTGCACGGAAACAGTGGCAAAAGAAACTGTTAGAATTTGAATACATTAAATACAAAACTAAAACAAACACTTCAATTCTTCCATTGCCCTGAAATCGCTTTCTGAGTGATACATAATATCAAGAGACGTGTTTTCTAGAGATGACACTGGTATAATGGTTTGATCTTTTTAAGTTTTAAGTAAAATCGGCTTCATGAACGTTCTTTTACGTCACCAGGAGACGGCGTCTACGTGAGGAAGACGCTCCGGGTGCTCAACTTGACCTACACTGACCCCCTCAATGACCCCACATCCCCCGACTTCCGGGACCTGTCAGGGCCGTTCTGTGATGACGTAAGGTCACATTCT